>NC_090287.1:14969639-15619639 GCF_037392515.1 Haliotis asinina
TTCCGCATGTGTCATTTCTTGGCGTTGGGTTTAGCCTGGCCCTGCTAGGACTGATCACCTACATGGGTGCAGTTAGTGATACCATTCGAGTTGTGTCCTCTGACATGATATTATTTAAACGTCGCTACGTGTGTCGTAAAACAATACTCAATTACGCAATAATGCACAGTTATGATAACGATACTGACCAAATCAGAGCCACAGTACTAGTCTACACCAAAAGAGGCGTCTGGTAACACCACTGTGGTGTTTTGGTCTTGGACCAAAAATAATTATATTTGTAAGTAGGTTTTTTATTATATTCAGCATAGAAGGAACCATTGACCTTATTCCTCCCGAAATAGTCTTCGGTTACAATACATTCTGACATTCCGTTAGTATTGTATACTTTTAGATGAATAGAATAATGAATCCAGATTCATCTGTTACTTATTTTCAACGAAAGAAGGTAGTGAGCAAATTTTCCATAATAAACAATTGAGAATGCATAGATCTTCTACCCACAGTTTTGTGGAATATTTACATCATCAGTGTTGATTGCTGTTTGAGTATTCCTAAGACATATTTCTGTAAACCATTTGTGAAAAGGGCCTGATGTGTCAAAGCTTACGATTCTAACCAGGCGATAAATAATCAACATTGAGTAGAAAACGGTAATTTGAAAATGGCATGTGTTAGATGTATGAGAGTGGAAAGCACATGACAGTATTTCACGATTTAAGTATTACTTTTTGGGTCAGTGACAAACGGTTCCATAGCATGTCATCCTTCATGCTTTCTCAGAAAACTGTTCCATTTGTGTATGAAAAAGATACACCGAAATGGGCCTTGTTGCATCTTTTGCGTGTGCCAGTGTCTTATTGATTGCGTCAGTTATTTTACATGCAGTTATATCCACCAGTCATCGTAAAAAACAACAGCGCCTAGTGGAACTTGACCGCCTCCAAGATCAAAGAACACAGTAGTGTCGCGGGAACACGATTCACGAACACGAATATCCTACGTATATATCACTTCTGCTTTAAGAGTCTGACATCAGGTCACAGAACGTCACAGGTGAAAATGTTAAGGTACATTTGCCAATTGTGGGTAATTGCCAACTGACCTGCACTCACAGGGACGTCATAAGTTCAGAACAGTTATAGCAAAGCTCTGTCTATTCTGACAATATCATTTTTCAAATATAACCTCTACTAAAGTGTCCATATCTCAGCGATCATAGCTTTCAGAAAGTGATCACTTTGCCCATTATGCGTCCACCATTTAAGTCTAATGTCACAGGTTTGGTGGGATTATTCTAGTGTGGATATCTATAAAACATTGTCAAATATGTTTGGGTTACTTGCCCGTTATAATCGCATCTGTGCCACCAAATGGAACGTCTTTATCTTTGATAGGTTTCAGCTTAACACGATTAGCCCCCTGCCCAATTTATCATTATATGTTTTGCTGACGTTTGTGTAAAAGTAACATGGACCGAATCCATTCTGATGACTATATTTGATTGAGCGATTTCCATCAGTGAACTATGAGCTTACACCGGGTTCAAAGATTCGTAAATAAAGTTATCTTCGCCAAGCATTGGGGCACGTCTTAAAGATCTGATTTACCCAGTCTCGTCGGAGACAGAGTGGGTGCAGAATACGGATGGATGCTAAATGTAATTAGATGGTTACTAAGAAACATGGGCATGACAGGAGTTATGAACCATGCCCCACAGGTAAAATGCCACCACATTGTACCTGTGCTGTTCAACTGGAAGACAGGTACTCGAAATATCAGTAGCACAAGACACCATATTAGGAGACAGTCTACTCGCTTAAGGTAGTTCTCGATATATCCCCGAGGAAGAAAGCCAGTCCCCTTGTCATAGTCAGAACACTGAATTCCAAACAGTGGCTAGTGTTTAATGTCAGCGGGATGGAAACGTGTTCACGTATGTATGTGAACCATTGTATGACCTACAAACAGTGCTGTATCAAGAAAAAGAAAGCGGTGGCCTCTGATGTCGACACCCACATTGAACTACGTTTTCTATGTAATTGCTTCAGGACAGACACTTGTTAACAGAAGTGCTACCATTGCTCAAAAGTTTGATTTGCCCAGTTGCTGGTTGACGTAAAATTGGTTTAAGAAGTAAAGCCTTGTTGCATAATTCTTTTCTCGGTGTGACCTCACACCTCATCCGACTCTATAGTAATTGAGTTTTCTTGAAAGTGGAGTAACCTCACCCACCACCCACTCACTCTCACTCATCAGCCAAGATGTGCATTCATTCCTAATTGCAGGAGTGAAGTGTGTTTGTTTTTAAACAGTTTCAATCCTTCATTTTATAGTATTAGTACATATACATGATTAGTGATGTTTGTTTACATTGCATCGTTTACCTGTGCTTCCCTGACAAATCTTGGATGTTTGACACAATAGTGATTATTTATTAATGCCCGATATTTTAAACTGGAATTTCATTTTAAAGTAGTTATTGTTATCTAGGGGCATACAACGGTTAAGTCGATGAATACGTGTGCCAACACCTGCAATAGTCATAATCAACTTTTAGTAAGTGTGCATTCCAAAACCACTCGTGACGTTCGAATACCATCTGAATCCTTTCTCAGAGTACATAGAAAATAACGACCTCTGCGCATGATTCCAGCGGCAATATGCTCTCAAACACAGACCAGACAGAACTCACATTTTCCTCTCATCTTTTCTTTCCTTCGGTCTGTTCTAGTGACTTTCCCTGATGAACAAAAAGTGATGTCTCACAAGGACCACATCAAAGTCTTCTCACACTTGAAGCTAATGGGATCACCAGCTTGTCCTGTGTGATGCTGCATTTAGGGTCTTTATCAGCGAGAAGCCGATATGATCGAGCAAATAGTCTCTTCATCTTCTCCCCGTCTGTCGAGGAACGGTGCAGTTCACAGTTTAAGGAGATAACTTAAATCAGCTATGTAAACGGACAATGCGGCACGTTGTACTGGCGATTGCATGTCCATTTTAGTGAAACTCCTGGCATATCAACAAATCCGTACAAAATACATGTTGTATCATGTAACGGGCGCAGCTTTATTACTTGATATTACAGAGGCGTAAATCGAGAGAAGCTTTTGAACGCCGACCAGTAAGGTAATCGCAGTTGAGGTCTCTTAATGACAGAGTTTCTTGCACATATCATTTAAGAATAAATCAGCAAAGATTGTGGCACCCATTGGGTACTGAACCCAATAATGCCACAAATCAATTATGGAATTATGGGAATCAAGCAGCAATAATTGTGACACAGGGGTACTGCACCTAGTGAAGCACACACATCATACAGCAACGACACTTCTGACAACCAATGGTACTGCACTTAGTGATGCTATTAGTCATTTCATCTCAAACCCACAGGGTCGAAAGCACACCAATATTTCCCCCAATACTTTACGAACTCGCCTCAATATCCGCCACTGCATTTCGTATATAGCAAGTTGAACCCCACCTAATCAACAGACATATTTACAGTGTTAGCTTACACAGACTAAGCATTCACACGAATTCTGAAAGTTCTGAACACTCTTGGCAGTGAATGCCTCCAAATCTCCTTGGACACTGTTTAGAAATATGTCATTTCTTTCAACCCCATTGAATTGTCTTCGTTTGCGCTCCATGACCATCATCTGTAGCACCCCACCGTGTTCTCCGTTGCAGGATATCAAACCGCACCACCCAAGTTTCACTTGGTAATAAACTCTTCAGCTTGTGTAAGTCCTGTTGAATGCATTTTAGGAGTTTTTTCATTGCCACGCGGACCTGATCATTTGTGCCTAGATGGATCAGTAGAATATTTGGCGGTGGGTGTCTCCTCAATTGATGCATGACTGTAGGTATAAGGTTATCCCATTGCATTCCTCTTCGACCATGTCACTGTGTTGCTCTAACCCCAAATGCATACCTACTGTTCTTGTTACTGCTCTTCCATTTGCCCAGTACATAAGGGATGAAGCAATCATCCATATCACTGAAAAGACTTAACTGACTTTAGGTGGGACAGAAAATATAACCAAATTTGAATGGCAATATTTTTTCTTTGAAAACAAGTGAACACAAGTCCGGGTTACCATTAATAACCATTCTGCAAAAAGCTAATCATTGTTTCCACAAATATTAACTGAAATTCAGTAACGTAACTGGAACGGCATAGATCGCACATGGTTAGACTGAACGTCTTATGTACATGTAGAGTGTGTGTGCTTGAGACTTCCGTCGCCCCCACTTACAAATGATGGCGTGCGATACTCATATAGAAACTGCATATGTTGCTGTTCATTTTCTGTAGGAATGTGATTTCACCTTTGATTCTGGCAAGTTCAAGAATTTTAATGCCACGTGTTACTAGATTATTTTTGTCGCATGAACAATTCACATGAGGATATTTACACTCATTTTTGTACAAACCTTTCCTGGTTCATTGTAATCGAAACAACAGCCGAACCTTTTCATGCTACGTGAATTTTAGACCCCTGGAAAAGCATGTTTCTGTTGTTGAAATTTACATTTGTGGAATTGCAGATTACATACACTTGCCAAAGTTCAGTGTTGATAGTTCCCCAAGACATCTCTGGAAAGCCGAAGCCTGGACGGTTTGTCTTAGTTTTTCTTTTCTGGACTACGAAGGGACGCCATTCGAATGGTGTACATGTACTTCAGTATCTATTGGTGTTTGTGTGGAAATTGCTCCAAAAATTTGTAGTGATCTAAAACTTATCAAGTGTCAGTACGTGTCATGATTCAAGAAGTCTGAATAGAATAAAAGATGAATAGACACATGCGTAAAGAAAATATATACAGTCCGTTTGACTCAAAAGTGGAGAAATGAATTGCAATCTAACTAAACTCATCGACAACATAGAATACTAAATGAAACAATCAACACACCAGACCAAGGGTTTTTTGCAGAATTAAGCCATAAAAATAAAAACGTGTTTCAAGAAACTATCATTAAAATATTCACACAGTTCACTATTTGTCACGAGGGAGGAATGCAAAGAAGGGGGCGGTCAGGTGCGCGAGAAAGGATGGAGACGGCCCAGCACAGGTTAAGGAATCAATAGCTTTGTCGGCCGACACTTGTACAAGTGCTTCTCAAACACCTGGCTGTACCTTTCTCTGCACTCCTCCCTCGTAACCAATAGTGAACGGTGTCAATATTAATATGTACGTTTGCTAAACAGCTTACATACACATCATAACAATACAGTCGGAATTGTACTTGCAACTCTGCTTTTAGAGATTCTTTACCGATGTGGAAATGTGTATCGTTCGCTTTCATTTAACCACCACACACATCCACAGTGCAATGCACTGCCAGAGGTAGCGAGACAAGTTCGCCAACGGTCCTGTTTCAATGCCGTTCCTCGTCAGTGGTGTGGCGATGACGTTTTCGCCAGATCTAAAAATCGTTATCTGTATTTTGTAGATTACTGGACACAGAACACCACCGTCAGTCATCCACGGGACTTAACCGGCCATACAGTGGACGAGACTATGTTTTTGGGATTGATAAAAATTAAAGAAACTTTCTGGGGTATAGTTCTGTAAAAAGATATTACAGAAGCAATTAATATTGAACTGATTAGTCGATGATCTGGCAGACTTGTTCCTTTGGAACGTAGAGCCCGTAGATAAATGAAATGAGTATAAGAAAATTGAGTAATGGGGTTCAGTATCAGCTGAATAATTAGATCAGTGTAGCAAAAGGTGGTTATTAGCAGAACCCTTCCGCCTTGATTCACGAAATCCAAATAACTATTATATTGTGGTACCTGGATAACTATCCACCAAAGTAGTAAGTACAGATACAGTACTTCTAAATGTAGGTCGGTGTCCGGGTATATCACACCACCATGGGAAGGAGAATTGTTTCTTGGTGAAGAAGGCGGGTTGGACAGTGTGGAAGTTTTCACTTTTTCCTCCCCGAACATCAGCTGTCGACACTCTCCACCTTTCCCTCGTTGGTTGGGTACAGACTAACAGAGATGCTGCAGCTGATTCTATGGAAAGAAGAAGTTGCTGTCGTTGCAGTGAGGTTATGGTCTATGTTGTCCATGACTGATGTGGTAAACAGTCCCTTTCGCAGGACTGGAGTACAGACCAACCCAGCCTCCACGTACTTGTTTACAGTTGCATGTCTAATCTGTTTCGATATCTCTAGCGCCATGTCGTACGACATGCTGATGCCATGCTCGTATAGCATTTCCACCAACGTTCTGTTTCTGGTCTTTGTGTAGACGGACACCCCACTGTAGTCTGTGAATGGGGTGTATCTGTGTTTGGTGTGTATTTGAATTGCTTCTTTTTACCTTGATAGCAGTTGTACTGAATCAGTCGAGCAGTTGAAATTTGAAGTCCCCTCGGTGTTTAAGCATGGCCACAAACTGATAAAGAGTGATCCAAATGGCCTGCTCAATGCACCCCACATGGAAAATTCCGTCAAATGTTCACATGTGGTCCAGCAAATGTCTTGTTAAGATGCTAACGATTTTGCCAAGGACAATTGTTTCAATGAAATAGTTAGAAACATCTGATAAAAAGCCAGAGGAATATTCCCTGTTTGTGTGCTTCCAACACAGTTATTGTGAGAGCAGTTTTTCTTTCAATCTTTTGAAGTTGACAGCAGATGCATCAACAACGCAGGCGCTGTGTATACAGATGTATTATGTCTGCGAGTCGGAAGACTATAAGACCCTCACCGGATCAGGTGGTCTCCACTAGATATGTGACAAGCTCTGAGAAAACGAGTAGGCGGGCATCCTCTTCGGGTGAATGTTCCCGTTCCTCCTGGTTTCATGGTGGCTCTGAGGCACGTCCTGTCTCTATTGTATAGATCTGTTAAACATATATAATTGTACTTTAGCTCCTGTGCAATGGCGTCTCCACCGCTGAGCCTTGCAAGGAGTTGTCCATCATTTAAAGTTCAGGCACATTCATTAAGTCTACTGCTGAGGTTCAATGTCATGATTTGTCTGAGATCAGATATGAACTGAACTCCAGTGCTTCTTACATAAGGCGCAAACAGGTGATTCTGTGACATTCCCCTTCAATGTTTATTTAATGCTTCCACCATCTTCAAGTCTGGCTGGATCCAGAACAATCGACATCTAATTAAAATGTGTGAAACAGGGGAACGTTAGTCACAATCCTAGTGTAGCTGTCTTGTTCTTGCCATTGTTGAACACGCGGTCTTTACCTCTTGCCTTTTCTTCCTCTGTCAAATGCAACACTTGCGCCGGTCAGTCTACAATTCAGGAGTCCTGTATCTGTATTTCTCATCTTGAATAGTTATCAAGATATCATAATAATAAGGATATAGGGCACAAGGAACATTTGCTGGACCACATGTCAAAATGAGTGAAAGGTTCATAATTTGGATTCTGCATAGTCAAAAATGTATGGTTTGACACCAGTATGGTTCAATTAGGACAGACCTGTGCGATTTCATTGCGAAATACATAATTATGTAATTATTCCAAGGCGGCCATCTTGAATAATGGCCACTATCTTGAATTTTTAGGTAGCTACGGGTTTTATAAAATGAGCAATCCCACTGGAGCATGTGTTCCAACTTTGATGCTTGTCTCCGGAAGTGAACGATTTTTACGTTTAACTTCTCCGCTACTATACATTTATTACAAGTAGGTTTTTATATTGACCTACAGATTTCTCTACTAACACAATACTGACGTCTTTGCTATGACATACTAGTATTGACATACAAGCTTTGGTGTCTGAATATTTGGACATACATTCAATCTGGTCTGTGCAACAACTACAAGACTGCACTTGTAAAGATAAGAATAAAAAAATGGAATCGATATTTTCTTCTTATTAAGGACACAACAACAACAGTTGATTACTCCCGATATTGTAATTAAACAATGAGTATATACTCTAAAGTATTCGATTGGCAAATTTGTCACAAAGATGATTTGGTGACCGACAACGATTCTTCTAATCTCATTTACACATATATAAGACAATGAATCAATGCGTACATCAGAAAAGTCGTTTATGTGCAAAATGTCATCAGGGTACATTCTGAGGAGACGACTTACATGTATCCGTATGTGTCCTTTATCGTCCTTTCTTGATTTAACTCAGGATCGATTGACCGTGTGAGTACAATTAGGGAATTAACTGTCTTCTGACATGATATTCTTTCAAGGTTGCAACTTGCAGTGTAAAACAATACTCATTCACCCACGCAACCATGCACCATTATGACATCTCAAAAAGGTCTCTGACATCTCAGATACATGGATAACGGTCATGGTGCATCTTTTGCGTGTGCCAGCTGATTGTGGATTGCTCTAATTATTTTACATGCAGTTATATCCCCAAATCACCACATAAAAGAACAGCAGGTCGTGCAGCCTTATCGCCGACAAGATCAAAGAACACAGTAGTGTCCCGGGAACACGATTCACGAACACGAATATCCTACGTATCTATCATTTCTGTTTTAATACTCAGACATCAGGTCATGGAAACACACAAGAGGAAATGTTACGGTCTATCTGTCACTTGAGGCCAATGTTGAAAAGTAGCGGGGAACTGCTACTTGACCTACGCATACAGGAACCTCGTAAATACAGAACAGTGTTACATCAAAGGTCATCTGTCTTTAAAGATATGATTCCGACAATATTATTTTTCAAAAATAGCCTCTACTAAAGTGTCCGTATCTCCACGATCACAGCTTTCAGAAAGTGATATCTTTGCCCATTATTTCGTCCACCATTTAACTCTAATGTCACAGGTTTGTTTGGATTATTCTAGTGTGGATATCGCTATTTCTGTAATGCTATAAAACAACTACGTGTGTGTTACGTGTCCGTTATAATCACATACGAGTCACTAAATAGAACGGTTCTATCTTTTGTTGCTTTTAAGTTAACATGATTAGCCCCCTGCCCAATTTATCACTGTATGTTTTGCTGACGTTTGTATCAAGAAATGTGGGTCGAATCGATTCTGGAGAGGATATTTGATTGAGCGATTGCCATCAGTGAACAATGAGCTCAGACTGGGTTCAAAGATTAGCAAATTACGTTATCTTTGCCAAGCATTGGATCACATTTTAAATATATCTGATTAGCTAAGACTCGTGGGAGACGACGAGAGTAGAGGGTAGGTGGGGGTTAATTATATATGTAGTGAGTTACCTTTATGGGAAGGACAGGAGCTAGGAACTCTTCCAACCAGGTTCGATGCCTCACCCTAAGTCCTAGAAACACAAAAGTTGCTCGTCAGACCTGTTAAGAAAATATATAACTTAAGCTACTTAATCTTGGATCCAGGGAACGTAGTGTGTGGGCGTCATTGCAGAATTCCATTCTGGATCACGTATAGTACAAGCAACCTTATTGTTCATCGGTTATCAGTCTAATCTGACACATGTCTGTGTGATGTGACAGAGTTGACTGTAAACGTACAATAATATCATTGCAGCCTGGATTCACAGTGAACGGATTATTGACATTCTGTTATTATTCCAGTGAGTGACACGAGGAGAGGTGTATGCGGTGTACAAAAGCTGCATTGTTTAGCAACACGGCCAGATAAACCTACAGCGCTTGAAGGCATCTAAAGTTATCGTATGGGCATATGTATCACTGTGACAATTGTTCATCAAATATTATCCAAATGGAAATTCGTTTCTGCAGGGTGTGATTAAAATCTGTTCTTTAATTTGTCAAAGATCAAATAAACCTGCAGGGCAGTGAAGGTATCTAAGGTTATTGTCACAACATGTGCAGTGTTGGTTATTGTCTCCCAAAGTTGTTGGAAAATAGGTGGACAAGTTTGGAAATTGCTGAGAAGGATTCAAATGTTAGGTTGTCAAAGTACCTCTCATTTTCAAAAGGGTGTGTCCAACAGCGGATGCAATTACTGACATGTGGGTACGAACGACCCAGCTGTCAAGGTCCCTTTGGTCAATAACGAATTCAAGTTCTCCCAGATAATATGTCTGCAGATTTATCCGTCATCACTTCTGGTTTTACTTCCTCATGAAGTTGACATGCTATGACGCTGAACAGGAACAACAAAATCTTTTCCTTTCCACAAATACATGTACTGTTCAAAGCGACTTCAAACCAAACTCATTCACTTATTTCAAAACTCAAACACCTTGCAAGTGTGTTTCGGATGATAAAACGGGACATTTTAATTAATTCAGCATCACATCACAAACAAGTGCATTACAGACATCATTTACATCTCATTTTTCTTCTAATACTTGCTCTGACATCCTATCCTAAGGTGCAAACAGTGGATTGTTGATACAAGATTTGAACAAACAAACACATTCCCACTATACAGTCGCAATCGTACATTTTACTCTACTTTCAGCAGGGTTTCTTTATGGATTTTAGCGGACATTTGGTTTTCGCGCCACCAAACACATCCACAGAGTAATTCACTACCGTGGATAGTGAGAACACTCCTGTTTGAATGACGGCCCTGTTGAATGGAGTTCCTCATCAGTGGAGTGAAAGAGACTGTGGCGATGACCTGCATTAATATCTGTTATTTTTAATGAACACTGAATAATATCGGGTAGTCGTCCTTACGTGACCATATAATGTTGATGGGTGTGTTTTTTGGAGGGGTGTGCGTGGAGTGATAAAAATAGATGTAACTTACTGGGTTATATTTCTGTCAAAGGTGAAGCAATTGATATAAGACTGGTCTGTACATGTGCTGGGAAACTTATTACATGTGCTGGGGAACTTATCATGGTAAACAAATAATGATATTCTTCAAATAATTATAATCATCTCACTACGACACTCTGTTCCATGCATACAGAAACCCAACATAAACCTTTGATTCAATTTTCATGCATCATTTAACATAAACAGAGGGTCATATGTGAGAACGTAGCTTTCGTATATAGATCAGCATAACTGCCATCAAACAAACAGTCCAGACAGGAGCGCCAAAACGATTTGTGTATATGGATTCTTCAAATGTCACGTACAGATATTTAAGACGTTATACAGTAAAGAGCTCCGTGTAAAATGGCAAACTGTATATTTATTGCAAGTGGGTTTCTTATTAACTTACAGATGTGTCTACTAACAAAATAGCAGCGTCTAGGATATGATATATTTCTATTTCAAGCATACGAACTTCAGTACCTGACCATTTGTACGTACATTTTGTCCGTCCTGGTGCAATAACTACATGTTGATGCTGCAAAGTAAAATATAATCTATCAGATGAAAATGGAATCAATATTTTCATGTAATTAATGACACAATAACAACAGCTGACAGTAAAGGAGACTTCTCCCGATATTAGTAATAATCTACAGGTAGATGCTGTAAAGTGTTCGACTGGCACGTTTACACAAAGATGATGTGGCGGCTGATAACGATTCTTCAAGTCTCTTTAACAAACAAATAACACAATGAATCAGTGTTTTCATCAATAAACTCGTTATGCGCAAAACGTCATCACCGTACAGTCTGAGGTAGACAACGACTTACGTGTTTCCGTATGTGTTCACTTGTTTATCGTTCTTTCATGGCGATGGGTTTAGTTTAATAGTGAACGCGTTTGCTGGTCATGCCCAGTATCAACTACCTATACAATTAGTGAAATCAATTTTGTTGCGTCCTCTAACATGATATTCTTTGAAAGATGCTACATGCGGCGTAAAACAATACTCATTCACCCATGCAACCATACATCGTTATGACAATGATATTGACAAACTTCAAAACCAGAGCCAAAATACCACTCGACACTACAAAGAGGTGCCACTGCCGCATGTTGGTCTTGAAACAAAAGTAATTATGTTTGTAAATGTGCTTTTATTATATTCAGCATAGAAGGAAGCATGGATCTTGTTCCTCTGGAAATAGTCATTGGTTACAATGTATTCAGACATGTCTTTAATATTATATACTTTTAAATGAATGGGATACGGAATCCATAGTCATCTGTGACTTTTTTCAAATGGAGGATGTAGTGAGCAAATGTTCCATAATAAGCACTTGAGAAATGAAATTATATCGACAATATCATTTTCAGCCTCTACCGTATCTTCACGCCTACTAACAGGAGTAATGTTATCACCTTTCAAGAAAGCCATAGTCAAATCACTGCTCTAAAGGTCCTCTCTTAGTAGTGAAGAGCTAAAACATTTTCGGCCAGTGCCTAATTTGTCGAAACTCATTGAGAGAGCAGTTAATGAGAGACTCTCAGAGCATCTTAAGTCATCTGTATCACTTGTTCCAGTCTGCCTAGCAAGGCCACAACGTGGCGTGGCGTGGACAACGGGCAGTTAACTTTGTGCTTCATGACCTTAGTGCCGCATTCGACACGACTGACCACAGTCTCCTACTGCCTCGACTGAAATGCGATTTTGGTATCTCGGTGGTTGCTTTGGTGGATCAAGTCCTACCTCTCATATCGTTACCAGTTTGTGCTTGTTGATGACTCCCTGTCTGATCCGGTCCAGTTGAAATGTGGTATTCAAGGTTCGGTCCTTGGTCCGGCGTTGTTTACATTTTATACAACTCAATTTGGTAAAGTGTTTGATGCTCACGAGACAAAGTGGCATCAATTCACAGATGATTCACTTTTAATCAACATCTCTGATCCTGAACCACCCAAGTCAACATCAGCAGCAATCAAGAAAACACAGCGTTGCTAGGACATCAGGACATAGTTGCTCAAACTCAGTGATGACAACACAGAATCTGTGCTTGCTGGTTTCAAGTTCAGTCGGGTTTGTAGTGATTTACAGCCTCTTCAGGTTAGAAGTAGTCGTATTTCACTGTCAACATCAGCAAAAAGACATAGGAGTCATCCTTAATCCTGAGCAGGACCTTGAAGAACATGTCAGTTATCGCCGAGTTATGCGAGTTAGTTCCCTTCAGTAGAGTAATATATGAGCAATAGCAAATTATGCGACTAACGAATCCAAGCTGATCCTTGTTTTGACTCTTGTGATGTCCAGATTAGTTTACTTGCTGGGGCTCTGCAAGTGATAGTTACGAAACTTCAATAGACCCAGAATAATTCTGCACGAGTAGTTACCCTGTTTCCAAAGTCTAGCCATAACACACCTGTGCTTCTGTTCTTGCACTCGTTCCCTGTTTGTCAGAGAATTGCTTTTAATGTTCTGAACATCAGTTATAAGGTGCTGCCCCTGGTCATCTTTGTGAACTACTCCAGCTATACACATCGGCAAGATCTCTCAGATCTGCTTCACGAACCTCGTATGTGTACCCAGGGTCAGAACCATCGGGTTTGTCCAAAGGTCCTTTAGGTTTTATGCAACCACGGAGTGGAGCGGTCTTCCCATACTCTCAAAACTGCATTCAGATCATGTCTGAAAACATTTATGTTCCCAAACGCCTACCCAACATGTTGAACTGTATCAAATGAACTTATTTTAGTCCTTTTCTGTGTGACTTTGAACAAGCATAATTCGCATTACATATAGACTGTTATTATTATGTTTCACGGATTAGATAGAAATGCAGCAGAGAGGTTTCAGAGAGGATCCTGGCACATCGAAGCTGGTAAGGCTCATCATCATCAGCTCAGAGCCAGTGCTCCCTCTACAGCGCTCAGACAGCGAATTTGGCTTCTGCCAGGAAACGCTGCCTACCAAGAACTTTCCGGAGAATATATTATAAGGGTAACGCCATTTTTCAGGGCATTATCATTTGCACAAGCCCGAGGTCTTTCAATAACTGCCCGACGAAGGCGTTACCGTTATTATAGCTAAAATTAATAGAATTGTTAATAAAATAAGAATAAAAACAGCGGCATCGGTTTAGAAGCATTTACTGCCAACACCAAAACGACGGAGGTCACTGACACACATTTTACAAACATAGACACGTCATAGAACAACACAGATGACGTCACTATTGAAAGTGACGACATTCGAGCTTGACCTTTGCTCATCCTACCAGCCGCCATTGTTTTCAGTGATCAACAACATTAGACTTCCAGTCGATATTTTCATTGCTGTATGTTGTCATTTATGGTACAATTGTTATGGTTGGCACAGGCAGGAAAGTGCATAATGGCACAAGCACATGTGACGAATGTGAGCCAGATATATGGTCAACAATGAACCCTAGTTCAAACGAGCCGTAGGTGATGAACTTCAACAGCTGAGCTACTTATGACGTCACCTAACAACGGGCTTAATAATGGCCCGTCGTTAAGCATTTTGCGGACATTATCAAGTTACAGTGGACCGCTCATTTCTGATAACGTGTGGTCGTTTTAATGATAATTCTATCCATTTTAGCTATAAAGACTCCCAAACACTGCAGCCTTCTGCATTATCCAGAGTATCAGAAGGGCTGGGCGTCTGGTGGAGAGCACGGGCACTCTCCCGATCTACGCCAAGAGATCAGGAGGTACTAAATCAAGGGCACCTAGACCAAAGAGGAGTCTGACGACAGTGTACTTGGGATGCAAGCGAAACACTTCAAAGGTGAGATCGGCATAGTTATGTGTTCGGCGTGTGTTTTTCTAAATCTTGCCAACCAACCACATTGCTGTCAAAAGGGACAGAAAAGTCAATGATTTAAATTAATTCACTGTCTTAATAAAAATGGACAAAATCGGGTTTCTTGGCTGGAATTCTTCTGAGGTTGTACATGGGCACAGCCGGCCGAAGAAGAGGACTCACTACTCACAATTGATACTATCGTAGCAGCACATTGCCTGTGTTCAACAGGTAAAAGATCACCCAGATCATGATGGTGAGGTTTATGTACCCAGACGTGGGCGGTGAGTCTGAGGCATGAACTGAAATGTATTGGGTATGGGATTTCTAACGACCTTACCAAGAAACAGAGCGAAACTTTACAGAAACTGAACAGTGAAAGCAATTCTGGATACTATAAGAACGGCAAGCTAATCATCAAGGGCGCTGATGAAATGTCTGCTAGTCAGCCAGATAGGCAGTTGGACGGACAGAGCGATACAAACACTCGTCCTCGACTACGAGCCCACTGACACAGAAAGGGTGGTCAGAAAAATAACACATAAGGGGCGTGGCCACTCCCCACGCCGGATCTTGTAATAGTGTCTTTTTTGGAACATCAGTGGTCTTTCTTCTAAGATCTGCGATACCATCTTCCTATCTTTCCTGCAAACCATGGCAATTTGGGAGTCACTGTGACCTGTCATAATCATACTTCTCTTGAAGATGATTTCACTGAGTATGTGCATTATAGTGTTCCGGAAGTAAACACAAATTTACCGTTATGATGTACGTTTCAGTCACGAGGCATCGACGCCACTCCACCCGAGGATGGCAACGCAAAACATGATGAATGTGGCGAAGGTGTGTCAATTCAGGGAGGATTTACTCCCTGTTGGCATATCTAGATTACTTGAAAGCTTTTGTGACAACGTCCTATCAGATACTAAAGATGCATTAGCATATCTTACAGATGCAATAAGCCAAGCTTCTGAGTGCATGAAACGCAAACATGGCATAAATAAACGAAATTCACAATCTTTGTTTTACAAAGAGTGCGTGAGTGAGTTGATATTTAACGTCACATCGGGAATATCTCAGCCATATCGTGACGAAAACATTTAACATTTAAATGAAATATATGAAAAACCTGATAAGGAAGGACAGTAAAACAACTAGAATATCACAATTTGAATTAAAACTAGCGTGAAAGTTAAAACTAATATCACTACATCTATTTACAGAACATATTATTCAACCAAAAAATCAATTTCTTTTAAAATACCAACAATTAAACGAACTAACGCTGGTAAAAAGATTCTTAATTGTTTTAACTGTAAAATACTCATCCCTTGTGATGGAGAATTGAACACAGTCAAGCAGAATATGCTTGGTCGTGACTCTGTCATCACAATACAAAATGAAGGATACTCACCTTTTAACAGGTGTGCATGAGTATATCTAGTATGGCCAATTCGTCATCGTCGTAAAATAATCTCTTCAAATCTGGACTGACATCCCAAGTAGGTGTAACCAATATAAGAGGTGGCACAGATTTGTTGAGTGCTGCCTTGGCAGCAAGATCTGCCATTGTGTTACCAGAAATGCCCACATGCCTTGGTAACCAACAAAAGACGATGTCGCATTGGCCAGCAGCACGATCATTATACAATTCAATTATTTCTATTAAACGTGGATGTTTACAAGAAATATTTGTAATAGCCTGAAGGCAAGAAAGAGAGTCGGAATAGATTATATACTGTTTATGTTTAGGGTGTCTTTGAATATATTTAAGAGCCGTTAGTATAGCGTTAGATTCAGCTGTAAAAATAGAACTGTTGTCTGGTAATCCAGAAGATATTTTTCTGGATTTTACAAAGAGCGTACATTTATAAGACATGAGAGGGACAGACATTTGGGATGTTTTGGGAACTTCAATAATGTAGCATTGTTACGAACGTATGTACATGCCAAAAACAAGTATAATTGCACTTTAAAATCTAAGAAAAGAAATAACTACAGATCTGTAAAAGATATCCTACTTGCAAATCTGAATAACTAAAAACTGTTCTGGAACACCTTGTGCAGGACATCTTCCCCTGAGAAGTCTATCCCTTGCATAACAATGGATTCGTATACACATTTCAAAAACATATTTCAGCATACTGTACAGATACGTTTCATGTGGAAATACATTCTTTTGATCATGATATTGAAGAGAAGATAGATCAAGACATATACTTGATCTTATATACTTGATGCCCCTATGACACACGATGAGATCTGTGCAGCAGTTACAGAACTAAATCATCTAAAAGTGCTGGGCCTGATCATATCATAGCAGGTTTTTCAATTCTTCACAGGACATATCGGTTTACTATATTCAGTTGCTATTCGATGTTCTGTTTGATCGAGCATATTTTCCAGAATCGTGGTGTATAGGTCTTATTGTACCTATACATAAGAAAGGTGACACTACATAACAATCACAAAGGTATATCAATTACATTGTACAAGTATTTTCAGCAAGCTGTACATACACATTCTGAAGAACATCGTGATGCTCCTGCCATGAAAAACTCGTGGAGTCGCAAGCGGGTTTCGCAAAGGTTACAGTACTATTGTACCCAGTAACATTTTTATCCTGCAGTCCGTTATTGAACGATACCTCACAAAAATAGGGCAAAACTGTGGAGTATTTTATGACTGAGAGGGGTAAGCAGCAAAGTGTTAAAATCAATTGAAGCTCTGTATGCAAGCGTTAAAGCATGTGTCAAATTTGATAATGATTTATCAACATGTTTTGATTGTCCAATGGGTTTACGAAAAGGGTATCTCCTAAGCCCTCTTCTTTTTTTATTCTTATCAACGAACTGTTGCGTATCAGGTATTCCTCTTCTTCCTGAACTGTACAGTTATTTCTTTAAACTTTTATTTGCTGATGATGTTATGTTTATCTCTGATACAGTGTTTGGTCTACAGGAAAGACTTGATGTCCTGAAGATATTCTGCTCTGAGAATTGTTTGACGGTAAATATTTAAAAAAGAAGGTAATCGTTTTCAAAAAAAACAATTGGAAGACTCTCGAAATATGAAAAATGTATTTCCTGGTACAAATGTCTAGGTATTAAATTCAGTGGGTGATTAGTATGGACCAAGCATATAGAAAATGTTGAGCAAAGTTCTATGTGGTATCTTTCAAGGTCATTGTTTAAGCCATTACCTTTTGACTTGTTTCTTTTTCTAAGATCTTTGACACTAAAGTTTGTCCAGTTTTACTATACGGTGCGGAAATATGGGGACTGGATCTTAACGAAACAGAAGTACATGTAGCAGCTTGTAGACAGTTTCTAAGAATTAAATCCTCTGTTTCAGCGCATGTGGACGACATCCATTGTGTATTTATTGAATCAAGAGGCCTATTACATATTGGTGTAATATATTTAAGAAATGTTATAATATGCTTGTACAAATGGAAAGTAGTGGTTGTGAGAGCTGGGCATTTAAGATAATGCATATATTATTATGGATTTGGATTTGTTTGGCAAGAACAGATGGTTCGAAGTGAAACGTTATTTCTGAATGAATTTCTAGATGGACTCAAAGTCTCGTATCAACAAGACTTGCATTCTTCATTGATAAAAATCACTAAACATTTGGATAGTCGTTGTTTAACTGATGTTCGGTGTTGAATCTTCACAGTTAGCTACTTTAAACATAGACGTGCTCTTACTCAGTTTAGATCTGGGTCTCATGAAAACTACGAATGGAAACTGGCAGGTATATTGGTAATGCTGGACATGACAGATTATGTAGCATCCGTAAACCGCTATATGTAGAAGGTGACATTTTTGCTTATTTGTAATAAATATCACTCAGGCGACGTCGGTACACACCTTTACCATTTTATGAATATCCAACAACCCAAACATTTAATACACATCTGCAGTCATCACATCAAGTGCAATCATCTTAAAACATTTATCAGCATTTATACATATAGCTGTGTTACTGAGACAATCTTCATCATAACATACTTTCTCACTCTGTAATCTTCTTCAATGTGTAATCTGGGCCTAGGGCCTACATTATGTTTCTGAAATACACCATTCCAAAAATGGGCCTATTCCAAACAAATTCAAAAGCGTCATTTCTGTGACGCCCAGGACATGTTCAGGGTCGTACCGTGGATACCTCAGAGTCAAAGCCATGACGATGACGACAGTAGAAGCAGAGGGTCATGCCATCATGTCTTTTTAGAAATGCTGTTTGTGCCAAGGAAGGGCATCCACTAACAAGGTGTTGGACAGTCTCTGTAAATTCATTATACATTCCACGTTTCATGTTAATATTTCTTCAATCACATTTATGCGATTGCGAGTGGGAAGTGACTAGTCGTTAGCAACAAGAAAGGACGTCCTCAGTTTCACATAAGAGACCTTCTTCCAGGCGAAGGAGTCGGTTTGAGTGCTATTCTGTTCCACACACTGCACGTACACAAGATGCAATGGTTTCTCCGAAAGCTTCTCGAAATAACCGACTTTGAGCAGGCTTGGAGAATATCTTCACCTTGTTTACTCCCATCACTGTACCTTCTAGGAGTACATCGCCATCAGTAAACTCCACCTCAAGTTCCCTATTGTGTTCAACAACCTTGGTATACCTAAAATAGCTGTGGAATTCCTTGCTTTCATTGTGGGTCTTGACATGAATTACCAGATGGTCATCCGATAAATGTGTGCAAAAGCAAACAATAGAATTCTATCATGAAGTGCCTCCACATTAATCAAACCTCGATCTCCCAGAACCGACTGGCGTGTGCAAATGATTGAGAGACGAACGAGGGTGGTGGACTCTGTTTTCAGACATGATCATTCTGTTCAGACGGTCAAGACTCTGGATATCTTGTTTTGTCCAATCACCTACTTTAAAAGAATAGAAAAGGACATGCACAGCTAAAGTATTGGTGGCTTTTACCTTGTTTCGAACATTTAGCTCTGAGTTCCAGATTTATCTAAGCAGGATTTATACTCGGTCCGAAGTTTATCTTGCATTTTGGCATTCTGGGGCTTGTCTCGAACATGGATTCCAAGATAGGTGTAGGCCTGATCTTCCACAAGTTCTTCAATAACTCCTCCCCTTTGTAAGTAGACCGTCCCACCGTTAGTTGCCTTGTTACGTTTCAGATGAAGAGTATTACATTTGTAGAGTCCAAATGCCATGCCAATATTATTAGAAAAGGACTCGACAAGGAGAACCTGCTATTTCAAATTTGCATCTCCGTTTGCAATCTGTGAAGAAGATGAGTAACAGGTATTAGGATCTGTGCTGAGGAGGTCTATAACGAACGGTCTGGAAAAGGTTTTACACCATCAGCTTCATTAAGTATATCAATTTCATTTTGGGTAAAAGAAACGTTTTGGCTCCCATTTTACCAAATGTGAGTGAGTGTGTGAGTTAATATTTAACGTCACATCGGCAATATTTCAGCCAAAGTCAAAGGACAGTAAAATTATCACAGAAACGAACGTAAAACTAGTAATTATACCTAAAACAGTTTATCTATAGAGGGCAATACAATATAAAAATGGGCTATAGATTGCTAACAACTGAAGGTAGATCACCATACTAGGGACCATGGGGACTTACAGTACTTTTGCAACCTGCACGGACCCTAGCTGGATTTACATCATCCCCTCAGCCGTCATCAATTTAGGAAATCTAGCCATACTGTAAAAAGACACTTATTCTACGGTTAAAAACGTGGACAGTTTGAATTTACTTTGAATGTTTGTGGACTTACGTAACCTCTCAGGAGGACAATAGTTTTACGGTACTTCAACCCTCTTTGTGGATACAGCCACTAACAAGCACAGTTACGAATTTAAACTTCCAATAATAAAATATTTATCTATTTACAATTCAGTTAATAACTCTAATTCCTTTAAAAATGCAATGATATATTAAATGAGAACATGTATTGTTAAAAAGATCCTTCATAGTTCGTGAATTAAAAAAAATACTGATCTCTTGTGATGGAATACTCAACACAGTCAAGCAGGATATGCGTGACTGTGATTCTCTCATCACAAGGGATACAAAACGGAGGATCCTCACTTTTAAGCAAATATTTATGTGTATATGTTGTGTGGCCAATACGACATCGTCGTAAAACAACCTCTTTAAATCTTGACTGACATCCCAGGTAGGTGGAACCAATATACGGTTTTATTTCATGTAATGTATTTATACCTACCTGGGTGTTCCACTCCTTCTGCATCAGATCACGGATGTAAGTTCTAATACTAACTTTGTAATCAGAGTATGGAATAAGAAGTGGTGTCACAGATTTGTTGAGAGCTGCCTTGGCAGCTAGATCGGCCATCATGTTACCAGAAATGCCTACGTGGCTGGGTAACCAACAAAAGACGATGTCGTATTGGCCAGTAGCAAGATCATGATACAGTTCAATAATTTCTATTAAAAGAGCATGTTTACATGATAAATTTTTAATCGCCTGAAGACAAGAAAGAGAGTCGGAATAGATTATGTATTGATCATGCTTAGGATGTTTCTGAATATATATGAGAGCCGTTAATATGGCGTTAGCTTCAGCAGTGAAAATAGAGCTATTATCCGGTAATCTAGAAGATATTGTTCTGGATCCAATGACAGTGGCACAAGCCACTGCGCCACCGTCATTGGACCCATCTGTAAATAAGGATTTATAATTGCTATATTCATGTTTTAATTGATTATATCCTTGTTTATATTGTAAGTCATTTGTTTCTGATTTTTAGATGCTAATTTTAGATCGACTTGTGGCCTAACCAACTGCCAAGGAGGAGAAGAGAGAAAACGGGAAGGCTATATACTTTCCAGCTCAATGCCGACAAAAGAAATAAATGGTTTAATTTTGTTCCCTAGCGGCGGAACAAGAAAAGAAGTTTTGTTATACAAATCCTCATACAGCGGATTGAACACATAATTATAGGCAGGGTTAGATTCGTTAGAATATAATTTAGTAATGCATTGTAAAAACAGTGTTATACGACGTTGTGTAAGAGATGGTTCATCGGCCTCAACGTAGAGACTTAAATGGGTGAAGTTCTGAAAGACCCAAGACAAAGTCTTGAACCTTGATGGTGGACAGAATCAAGACGTTTAAGGATGCTTTTGCAGGCTCCACCATATACGATGGAGCCGTAATCGAGTTTTGAACGGACACGTGATCGATAAAGGTGTAAGAGGGTAGTTTGATCCCCTTCCAACTTTGAGTTGGAAATAAATTTCAACAAATCTAGTGCCTTCAGGCATATAGCTTTAAGAGATTTAATGTGCGGTAAGAAGGTTAAATGAGAATCGAAAATTAAACCCAAGAACTTGGCCTCCTTTGCAACTTTGGTGGGAGTACCATTTAAAGATAGTTCAGGGTCCTTTCGCGGCTTATAATTTCTGCAATAATACATACAATTTGTTTTGGATTTAGAAAATTTAAAGCCGTTTTCAAAACAACTTTTGTTTATTTTGTTTAAACACAGCTGTGATTGCCGTTGAATAGTATGCATATTTTTACCACGACAGGAAATATTAAAATCATCCACAAATAACGATCCATCAATCATTTAAAACCTTGGATAAACTGTTTATCTCGATACTGAAAAGTGTTACAGACAAAATACTCCCTTGTGGGACACCCTGATCCTTATTGTAATGGTCAGACAGGGTTGAACCCACTCGGACTTGAAAAACTTTTAAAAGACTTTTAAAAACTGTGATATAAAAGAGGTAGACGACCCCTTAAACCAAAGTCCTTTAAAGTACCATGTTTCCAGGTTGTATCGTATGCTTTCTCGAGATCAAAGAAGGTCGATGCTGCATGTTGTCTATTTACCAGTGCATTTTAACAAAGGATTCTAATCGTACAAGATGATCAACGGTACTACGATTTTTCCTGAAACCACATTGAATATTTGTTATAAGGTTATTGGTTTCAAGATATCAAGTTAATCTGTTATTCACCATACGTTCCATGGTTTTACAGACACAGCTAGTAAGAGATATCGGCCTGTAATATGATGGATCTGTATGATCCCTGCCAGGTTTTGGTATTGGGATTACAATGACATTACGCCATGAAGGAGTAAATTAGCCAGAAGTCCATATTTTATCAAATATACCTAAAGGTGTGATCAGACATGGTTCAGGTAAGTGTTTCAAAAGCTGGTAATGGATATTATCATCACCAGGTGCAGTGTCATGAACAGTGTCATGCGCAGTATGCAACTCATGTAATGAAAACACTTTATTATAATCTTCACCATTATTTGAGTCGAAATTAAGTTATCTTTTCCTGTTGTTTCTGATATCTGCGAAACTCAGGAGCATAATTTGTCGATGATGAATTTTTGGCGAGAGTTTCACCAATTTTATTTACGATTTTAGAGTTATCAGTAATTAAATTATTACCATCTTTAAAATGGTGAACAGCAGATTTCGATCCTTTGCCTTTAATTCTTTGAACCATATTCCAGACCTTGGACACTGGCGTGCGTGAATTAAGTTTGGAGACATAATTTCTCCAAGATTGTCGTTTGTTTTGTTTGAAGGTACGACGTGCCTTTGCATTGAGTATTTTGAATTTATTTAAATTATGGACAGCTGGATGACAGCGGAAATAATGTTTTGCCTTTTTCCTCGCTTTTCTGGCTTGTCTACAATCTGTATTAAACATGGTTTTCGTACGTGTGGAGACGTAGAGATTACCAAAGGTAAATCAGACGGTTACGAGTCTGTTATGATCACACACGTACCACTAATTGCAGAAACATATGTCATATTTGGGATTTCATTTTCTTAGTAAAGTACAAATTCGAGTACTTTTTAGGTTGAGTCCCATCCGGGATTCGAACCCGCACCATCAGAGTCAGGAACCTAATCGCGAACACACACAGCCAGCTGCCTAGCTCGCTCAGCCACCGCGGCTTCCAGAATTTGTACATTACTAAGAACGTGAAATCCCAAATACGACACAGGTTGCATTGTGTCAGCAATGTGGGTCGAATCGATTCTGGAGACTAAATTTGATTGAGCGATTTTCATCAGTGAAGAATGAGCTTACACCGGGTTTAAAGTATGTTATATTTGCCAAGCACTGTGGCACCTTTTGACTATATCTGATTTGCCAAGTATTGTGGGAGACGCAGAGAGTACAGGATACAGATGGATGCTAAATATATTTAATTAGTTGGTTACAATCAACCGGAGTTATAAACTGTGTCCTACACGTTCGATGCCACCACTTTGCATAATCTCTGCTATTGAATTGGAAAAAAGGTCCTCGAATAGTCAGAATCATAAAACACCATAACTGTATCCAGTCTATTTCCTTCGAGTAGCTGTCGTTATAGCCCCCGAGAAATAACACCATTCCCTTGTCTTATTCAAAACATTGAATTCCAGAGAGTGGCCAGGTCTGTGGGATTAAAACGTATTTATGTTTGTACCTAAATCATTGTATCATCAACAAACAGTGCTCTATCAACAGGACGAACGGTGACATCTGATGTCAGCACCTTCATTTGACTACTTTTTGTGCAGTTGTTTCTGTACAGACGCTGGTGCTAACATTGAATGTTCTTCGGTAATACCAATCGGTGTTGTTATATTTTGTTATGTCCAGTCGCTGGTTCACTAATATTAGTTGTATGATTGTTTTCTCGGTGATACACTCACACACCCGACTTAATAAGAAATAGGTTTTCTTGAAAGTGAAGTAAACTGAGCTCACTCACACTCACTCATCAATCAAGAGGTGGACTCATACCTAATTCCATTTCATAGTTCAGAAAGCTTTAGTGTATATACTCATGTCTGGCAATGTTCGCTTATCTGCACGTTGATTCATAGCAATTGTAGAGAAGAATCTCTGCAGCATTACTTATGCTTCGCTGACTAACCCTGGACGCTAAAATGATTATTCTGGAATTGCATTTTCAAGTATTCACTGTGATGTAGGGAAATACTTCGGTTAAACCGACGGTTACGTGTGCCAACAACCATAGTCGAAAGTTTGTACTACCACAACGATTTGGTCATAGTCGATTCAGTGAATTTGGGTGTTAGTATGCGTGCATTCCAAAACCATTCATAACGTTCCAGCACCGTCTGAATCTTTTCCCAGAGCACATAGAAAATAACGACCTGTGCACATCAATCCAGAGGCAATATGTTCTCAAACACAGACCAGGCAGAACTCACACTTTCCTCATGTTTTCTCTCCCTCTGAGTCTTCCAGTGGTGACTTCCCCTGATGAACAGAAAGTGATGTCTGACAAGGAGCACATCAAAGTCTTCTCACTCTTGAAGCTGATGGGATCAGCGGATTGTCCTCCTCGAGGCTGCTTTTAGAGGCTTCATCAGTGAGAGGTCGATATGGTCGAACAAACAGCCAAGTCATGACATGGTCTTCTTCTCCTCCAAGTTTGTCGATGAATGGTGCAGTTCACCAGTTCAAGGCAATAACTTAAATCGGCCGTATAAACGGACAATCAAGCACGTTGTACTGGCGTGCATATGTCCATGTATTGTAGTGAGCGTGATAGTCATGAGAAGGTTGTCGTGTGTGTGCCTTACCATACCCATTCCTCCATATAAATAAATTTATTAAATATAAAATTAAATAAAATTTAATTGTAATATTGTAGTGAGAGTGATGGTCATGAGAAGGTCATCGTTTGTGTTGAAAATAAATATTCTGTTCTGCTCTTGTCCAGACCTCGACTTGTTTACAAACAACATCGTACAGATGTAATTCTGCTGAAAGAAATGTATACTCATAATATTGTCACAACTGGATAGACCCGTGAAAGTCCAGCGTAGAATAGGCCTTCAGCAACCCATGCTTGCCATGAAAGGTGACTATGCTTGTCGTAGAGGCAACTAACGGGATCGGGTGGTCAGACTCGCTGACTTGGTTGGCACATGTCATCGGTTCCCAATTGCGCAGACCGATGCTCATGCTGTTGACCACTGGATTGTCTGGTCCAGACTCGATTATTTGCAGACAGCCGCCACATAGCTGGAATATTGCAGAGTGCGGCGTAAAATTGAACTCACTCGCAACTGGATGATCGACTCTCCTTTAGCAGCGATTTAGTATGAATGTAGAATGGGTTTTGTCACTTCCAATGGAAATTGGAACATTCTA
This sequence comes from Haliotis asinina, assembly GCF_037392515.1. Lineage (NCBI taxonomy): Eukaryota > Metazoa > Mollusca > Gastropoda > Lepetellida > Haliotidae > Haliotis > Haliotis asinina. Next base: position 14,995,361 of record NC_090287.1, read on the forward strand.
TTCCTTGATAGTTAGAGTTTTACTGCTCTTAGCCCTTTAGCAAAAATTTCATATCTATGCGTTACATGGTTTGTCATATCTACTGACATTTTGTAAATATGCCATAAATCTACCACAAGTTGCAGCTATTGATGGTTTTGTTGATCGGTATCCGTCATTGCATATTCAGCTTCAGGACAATAATAGGAACACTTACGTCTTGCTTGAAAGCATTATACTTTTCTGCCTTTGTCTTGATGTCAACAGAGACCAGATATATCCATTAACATTCAAACAGTGCATCACCACACACGAGTTCCCTGTGTACACAAATACCTAGAAGATGGTATGGAATTATATCCGTTGCAAGAAAGGGCAATGAAACAAGCCGACTTTGTCTTTATGTCGTTAGGTAAGGATGAAGACAAATATTCAACAAGTATAAGTGTACATCATAGCTGTGTCCGATGCTCCATTGTTTCCTATTTTAATCAGGAATACATCCCTGATCATGTATCGCGAATCTCATTTTCCTCGACAAGTAGTGCGGCATTCTCACACAGCCTTGGAAGTAGACCTCCAAGCAATAAATACAAATGTTACCTTTTAGAATGAGACCCATTTGTACTGGTTAGAATTAGTCTGAGAAACCCATGCTAGTTGTAAAGAAAGCGTTCATCGATGAAAAACACAGGAAGATCATGGTACAAGTCGAAATAGGAAAAGGGACTGGATATCTTTTAGGCCATTCCTGGGTCAAATGCAATATCGCAACCCTTTCTGAAATTTTCGCGTTCTCTAATGGTCTAAAATTTAAAGTTTAAGTATGTATCATGATGATGTAAAACAAGTCTAAATAGAATATAAGATTAATAGACACACCTGCAAGCAGGATAGCATTACACATAGCAATTACCTCATCTTACCTGTTAAGCAAATGAATAACTTAAACTATTTAATCTTTGATTTGTCGATGAAGACATTCACCTACTGCTGCAGGTGAAGTAGTGTGTGACTGTCATCATAGGATTTCATTCAGGATCACTTATAGTTGAAGTCTTATCGTTCATCAGTTATCACTCTAATCACTCTATCACTGTCTAATCAATCTATGTCTATGTTAAGTGATAGCCTTAAATGTAGTCTTAATAGTCTTAATTTTGCAACTTGGATTCACAAGTAACAGGTAACTGGTAGTCTGGTGTTATGCATTATGAATGATATGAATGGATTAGAAGAGGTGTATGTGATTTACAAATAGTGTTCAGCACAGCCAGAATAATCAACGACGATTGAAATGATCTATGGTTAATGTATCGGTATACAAGGGGATGTCAATAAGTTTTGAACCTTTGTCATACCTAGGTGTCACAGCCTATGGTACGACATTGAACCTTGGGGTGTAGCTGATGTGATATATAAGTTTTGGTATCCTACTCTCAGAAGTTATTGAACAGCTCACATTGACAGAAAGAGACCCCCCTCACGGCAGTGAAAATGAATAAAATTGAGTATAGAGAAGTAATTAATGTTTTTGATGGAAACTCGGCGAAGAACATTGAAGAAAGGCTTTCAGCAGTTTATGGGAAGTCTTCCCCTTCGTCTGCTACCATCAAACGATGGGACAATGAATTTAAGCATGGTAGAGAGAGTCTTGAAGATGACCCTCGTCCAGGTCGCCCAACAACAATCACTAGTCAGAAAAACATTGACAGAGTGCATAGACTTGTGCTGGAAAATCGTCGAATCACACTCCACAAGTTAGAAGTGACCACAGGCATTTCACACGGAATCCACCGAGACAATTCTTCATGAACATCTCGCCATGTCTAACTTGTGCGCAAGATGGGTGCCAAGAATGCTTACAGATGAAATGAAGCAAACAAGGGTCACCATAAGCAACTCCATGCTAACCAGATACAACAAGAATCCAGAAGATTTTCACTTAAGGCTAGTAATCTGTGATGAAACCTGGATCCACCACTATGATCCTGAGAGCAAACAAGAATCCATGGAATGGAAACATGTCACTTCTCCCAGGACCAAAAAGTTCAAAGCCTCCAGGTCAGTGCAGAAGGTAATGGCGATAGTCTTCTGGGATAGCAAAGGCGTCATCCACATAGATTACTTACCAAAAGGAAGAACAATGAATGGGGAATATTACGCTAACTTGTTGAGGCAAGTGCGACTGTCAAACAAGGAGAAGCGCAGGGGCAAGATCAGACGTGGTATTCTTCTACATCAAGACAATGCTCCAATACATACTTCTCGCGTTGCAGCCGCTGCTGTCCAGGAATGCGGGTACGAAATCTTGCCGCATCCCCCCTACTCTCCAGACCTGGCACCAAGTGATTACCATCTGTTCCCAAATCTCAAGAAACACTTGCGTGGTCGTAGATTTCAGGATGATAATGAGCTTATTGCTGCTACTGAGGCTTGGTTTGAGGACCAAAATGGCGCTTTCTACAGCGATGGCATCAGCGCCTGGCAGAAAAGATGGAACAAGTGTCTTGATTCACACGGGGACCATGTTGAAAAATAAATGTGGTTCATACCAATATTTTGTGTTTTTCTATGCAAGGCTCAAAACGTATTGACATCCCCTCGTATGTGTCATTGTGACAATTGTTCGTCAAAATTATTCAAATAGAAATGCGTTTCGCAGAGAGTGATTAAAATCTGTTCCCTAATATGTCAAAGATCAAATATATCTGCAAGTCAGCGAAGGTATCTAAGGTTACAGCACTTGTAGTGTGGGAACGATTGTCTCCCAAAGTTGTACAAATGGGAAAATGCTGGTTCTAATGTTAAGTTGTCAAAGTCTGCCCCATTTCCACAAGGGTATGTCCGACAGCAGATGCCATTACCCTTTTGCCAGTTATAAATTTCAGTTCTCCCTGATAGCGTGACTGTAGATTTATCCGTAATCACTTCTGGCTTTCCTCTGGCATGAAGCTGGCATGCCATGACACTGAACAGGAGCGACAGGACCCTTTTCTTTCCATAAATATAGTTCAACGCGACTTTTGGCTAATTCACTTTTTCAGAACTGTCACACCTAGCACCTCTGATTCAAACTGATAATAAGGATACCTCTGCATCACATTACGACTGTGAAACACAACTTGATGACTAAAACTATAAACGGATTCAGGACTGTCACAGACATCTAATTTTACTTTAAACATTTACTCTGTAATTGTATCCCTTGATACAGTGGACTGTTTAATCCATGTTTGAACATACAAACAAACACATTGCCACAATGCAGCCGTAACTGCACATTCACCTCTACCTTTAGCAGAGATGAAGCATGTGTAAATGCTTTTGTCACTTTTATTTATCCACAAAACACATTCATCGAGCAAATCACCGTCAAGGATAGCTACAAAATCGCCAACGACGCTGTTTGAATTTTCGCCGACATTCATTCACTTTTTCAAAGCTGTCACACTTTGCAAGTGTGATTCGGGTGATAATGTGGATATTTTAATCAACTCAACATCACATTACGACTTTGAAACACAATTTGAAACCTTAGACTAAAACTTTTACAGACATATTTACAGGTGTCTGCCGTCGTATCCAAAGGTACCAATGAGTGGATGTTTGATACCAGATTTGAGAAAGTTCATCCTCACAATAAAGTAATTTTACTCTACTTTCAGCAGAGTTTCTTTCTAGATTTGGTGTAAATGTGTTTTTCGCGCTTATTTAACCAACAAATACATCCACAATAAAGTAATTTTACTCTACTTTCAGCAGAGTTTCTTTCTAGATTTGGTGTAAATGTGTTTTTCGCGCTTATTTAACCAACAAATACATCCACAGAGCAATTCACTACCAGGGATAGTGAATTCCTCATCAATGGAGTTAAACAGACTGTGGCGATGACCTTTTCGCCAAATCCAAAAATCATCATCTGTATAGAGGAGATTACTGGACACAGAATACCATCAAGCAGTCTTCCACGTGACTTACGTGGTCGTGTAATGGATGGGAGACATTTTGAGGAATGATTGAAACTTTCTGGATTATATTTCTATCAAACGTTATTACAGAAGCAATTAATATTAGACGGATTTGTGCGTGTGCTTTGAGACTCTTTTCCGTTGGCTATCGCAGCAATTGGATGAAGGAAACGAGTAAATGACAAACAAATGATTTCACATTTAGTTATGATTTTCTGGAACAACTCATTATGTTCTTCAGTAGTGTATTCTAATGGGTGACTTTACCACAAAGAGAATATTATAGACTTTAAACGGGCCCTCTTTTGATCACATTTCAATCACCTTCATGATTCACTCCATATTGATTCATACATGATGGCACATGGATACCTTTACAAATGATCCAGGGTTTACAACAAGATATCAGTCAGTTGATTCAAAGTTCGTACATCATGTGCAATTGTATCAGTGTGAGGGCGTATCTTTCGTATTTATATTACCGAAACTGGCATCAGACATCATGTCCAGATACGACGGACAAAACCAGAAACACGAGCATATTTGTCATTTATACCTATGGATTCTTCAAGTGCCATACACAGATGTTTAAAACGTTATACAGCAACGAGATAGAGAAATGACAAACTGTATCTTTTTTTGCAAGGGGGGATGTCAAGTGATTTTCCTACTAACCCATAGATATGTCTAGTAACAAAATATCAGCGTGTGGGCTGTGATATATTTATATTTCAGGCATACAATCTTCGGTACCTGAATATTTGGATATACATTCTGTCTGGCCTGGTGCAACTACAAGGCTGAAATTTTAAACAGAAAATGGAATTTATCATATGAACAAATGGAATCAATATGTTCTTGCAACTAAAGACACAATAACACCAGCTGACAGTGAAGTTGACCTGCCCCGGTATTAGTATTAACGAAAACATAGATTCTCTCATGGATTCGACTGGGAAATTTGTGACAAGAGATGATTTGGCGAATGACAATGGCTGTTCAAGTCTCTTGAACACACATGTAACACAATGAATCAGTGCATACATCAGTAAACGTTTTTTGTATGCAAAATGCCAGCATGGCATATTTTGCGGAGACAACGACATACGTGTGTCCATATGTATTTGTTATCATTCTTTTTTCACACAGGGTATAACCTAATGGTGAAATTATAGCATTTTCTTTTTTTCACACAGGGTATAACCTAACAGGGAAATAGCATTATCCTTTTTTCACACAGGGCATAACGTAATAGTGAAATAGTATTATCCTTTTATCACACAGGATAAAACCTAACAGGGAAATAGTATTATCTTTTTTTCACACAGGGTAAAACTAACAGGGAAATAGTACTATCCCTTTTTCACAATGGGCAAAGCGTTTTCTAGTCACGCCAGAGATCAATTACCTACAAACATACAATGAGTGAAACCAATTGTCTTTTCTCCGCTGACGTGATGTTCTTCGAAGGTTGCTATATGCGGCGTAAAAGAATTCACTCACGCAACCATGCACCGTTATTACAGTGACTGACGAACTTCAGAATTTGAGCCGAAAATACTAGTCGACACCACGAAGAGGTCTCTGGTAACCACACTGTCGCGTGTTGGTCTTGGGAAAAAGTAATTATGTTTTCTGAATTGTTTTTATTTTCATTCAGTGTCGAAGGGAACACGAACCTTAGTTCTCCCTAAATAGTTTTCAGTATTCTGGCATGTCGTTCATATAGTATATAGATTCAAATGACTGAAATACGGAACGAATGTAATGTGCACATGGTTCATAATAAACACTTGAGAATGCATAGGTCTTCCACCTAAAGTTTTGTAGAAAGTTTACAGTAAACTGCTCATTGCTGTTTGACGTATTTCAGAAGAAAAAAAAACATTTGTGAAAGTGGCCTGATAATGTCAAACCTTTACCATTCAAACCAGGCGATAAATAATCAGTAGAGTAGAAACCGGTAATTTAACAATGTCATGTGTTAGATGTATGAGAATGAAAGGCACAAAACAGTACTTCACGGTTTATGTCTTAATTTTTCATCCAGTGACAAACGGGTCTATGGCATGTTATGCTTTGTGCTTTCTCTGATAGGTGTTCAGCTTTTGACATGTAAAAGAAACACCGAAAGGTCTTGGTGCGTCTTTTGCGTGTGCCAGCGTACCATGGATTACATCAGTTGTTTTACATGGAGATACATCCACCAATCACCACATAAAATAACAGCCTCGTGTGCAGCCTTACCGCCTTCAAGATCAAAGAGCAGAGTAGTATCGCGGGAACACGAATCCCGAACACGAATATCCAACATATCTATCACTTTTCTTAACCTGAGACATCAGGTCATGGAACCACACATGTGAAAATGGTACGGCACATCTGGAGACCAATGTTGAAAACTGGCGGGGCCAACCTACAGACTGGAGTGAGTGAGTGCGTTCAAGTTTACCCCGCTCTCAACAATATACCACCTGTATGGTGGCGGTCTGTAAACAATCGCGTCTGGACCAGACAATCCAGTGATGCATCGATCTGTGTAAATGGGAACCGATGACATGTGTCAACCAAGTCAGCGAGTATGACCACCCGGTCCCGTTAGTCGTCTCTCACGACAAGCATAGTCGATTTTTATGGCAAGCATGGTTTTCAGAAAGAGATCTCTTTGCTCATTAATTCGTCCACCATTTACCTCTAGCGTCACAATGTTCAACTCTGTACGACTACAGATGATTATTCTGGAAATATTCACAGTGATCTAGTGACATACATACATAAACCGACAATCACGTTTGCCAACAACCATAGTGGAATGGTTGTCGTACCACAATGATTTGGTCATAGTCGATTCAGTGAATTTGGGTGTTAGTATGCGTGCATTCCAAAACTATTACGTCAATCATTACGTTCCAGCAACGTCTGAATTCTGTGTCAGAGCACATGGGAAATAACGACCTGTGCACATCAGTCCAGAGGCAATATGTTCTCAAACACATTGCAGGCAGAACTCACATTTTTTTCTCATCTTTTCTTTCCTTCTGTTTCTTCCAGTGCCTTTCCCCGACGAACAGAAAGTGATGTCTGACAAGGACCACATCAAAGTCTTCTCACACTTGAAGCTGATGGGATCAGCGGCTTGTCTTCCGTAGTTCTGTTTTCAAAGGCTTCATTATCGAGAAGCCGATATGGTCGAAGAAACAGCCAAGTCATGACAAAGTCTCTTCTTCTCTTGTTCTAAATGAACTGTGCAGTTCACGGTTCAGTGGGATATCGGCTGTGTAAGTTAATTCAGCTGTGTAAGTGTACCTTGAGGCACGTTGTACTGACGTACATATGTCCACATATCGTAGTGAGTGTGATGGTGATGAGAAGGTTGGAACATGTGTTGATTCTATTCCTTAGATTGTTAGAGATTTTCTGTTCTTAGTTTTTTGCAGAAATTCCATGTAGGTATGTAAGGATTTTGTCGCTTCTATTTATGTCTTCTAAACATGACATAAATCTACAAGTAGCAGCTACTGATGATCTTGTTGACTGGCGTCTGTCATCACATATTCAACTTCACGACAAGAATAAGAACAAATATGTCTTGATGAAATGCATTATACTTTTCTATAACCACAAACTAGTCTTGTCCATGAACATTCAAACAACGCATAACCAAGCACGAATTCTCTGTGTACACAAATATGCAGAGGCTGGTATCAATTATCACGTGTCCATTGCAACAAAGGGCAATAAAACCAGCCGATTCGTCTTTATAGACTTTGTTCACGATGAAATCAAATATTCAACAACCACGATCGTATTCCATAGGTATTTCTGATGTTGTAATGTTTCATATTTCTAATCAAGAATACATCATCCCTGATCATATATCTCTTTAATGTAACAAGAGAATCTTATTTTGGAAAGCAATTTACCTAGACCAGTATTGTGACACGCTCAGACAGCTTTGGAAATGTTGCTGCAAAGGGTACACCAAAGCGTTTCTGTACACCACACCAGATACGCCCACGTCATCACTTTAGGTGATTGGTGTCAATCATTGTTTCGCTTTAACGATGTTGAGTTATCACGTGTGTCGAAATCCTGTCGGACAATGATATAGAAGAGCAAACGTGTTAAGGTGTTCATAAAGCCTTAAGTCACAAAACGCGTTTGTCTATTATACCGTTCTATACATCTCGACAGTTTTATCAGGCTTTATAAACTTGATGGTGTTGTTGTTTAACACCAGCAATGTTCCTGCTATATGGCGGCAGTCTGTAAATAATCTATTCTGGACAAGACAATTCAGTGATCAACGCCATTGGGGTACGATAACATGTGTCAGCCAAGTCAGCAAGCCTCACTAGCCGATCCCGTTTGTCACATCTTATGACAAGCGTAAGATGTTAAAGAGTCTTAAAGAGTGTCTCATACTTGGTCCCTGGAAGTGGTCACGAATAGATACTGAGGAAAATCGATGCATCAAATTTTGTCAATTCAGATCATAATCAACAAAACTCGGCTGTAATTAACTAAATTATAATATCCCCGCAGTAAACCACCAAAGAAAGAACTTCGTATATAACAAAGTATGTAATGTTCTTTGGTATAGCTGATAAAGCACCTGCTTATAACAGCCAACGTCAGAAATATCCGACTCGTTATTTGCTTGAACTGAAACTTAAACACACCGAGATGAAAAGAATCACTGTAATAAGGGTGAGATAGGTTCACACTCGTCCAGGTTATTTTCACATCCTGCGAGAGATCCTACATCCTACTGGGAGATCAAAGAATTTTGCAGCCTGGATGAAATCCACAAACACGTTTAGGGTACAAAACACACATCGGACTCATACATCACAATGTAACACAAAAAGACATTACAGGAATACTCTTAATCCACTTAACATGTCACTCTCATAAAAAAAACTTCATGCCCTTTAGAAAGCATTCAAATGTAACATATGTTGAATGTGGGATTTCCCTTTTAAAAATCCAGATGTTAACGCTTTGCGTGTTGAATACCATCCGGGATTCGAGTCCACACCCATCAGCACACACACTCAGTGATGTACCCCACTCATACACTCCGGCTTCCACAAAATGGAAGTCAGGCAACTGGAAGTCTCGTTCTAGGATCTGTACTTTACTAGGAAAGTGTAATCCCAAATACATGATATGCTACATTTTGCACTGCTTGTTTGCGCTGTGAAATAAGCAAAGCTTTCTGTTCCTGGATCATGACCATATGAAACATAGAGGATGGCTAAATGACGCAACACTACACGGCGAATTACGGTTTCACAAAATATCGGGTCATCTCCTCAAAATTTACGTGAAATCATGCTGAAACTCATCCAGGCTGTAGGTAACTATGGTCTTCATTTTTAGCATCCAAGGAGGCATATTCGCCAGAACTGCAGTGGGTAATCCGACAACTGAGATATTATACACCAATTATATAACATTCAATCCTGGTCCCTCCCCTGCTTCAGACCATCTGACCAAATGATTCACTGTTAAAAATCCATCTTTAACCACCATTCCTTCACGTCGATAGTGCTGCGTAAATATCTCCCGTGCAAAGTTTCGGCAAATGGTATGCCCTGAGCTTAAGTGATTCCTGGAAGTGTCAAATGTATGCCTAACTAAACAGAAAAACACAAGATTCCAGAAAACAAAGTAACAACATAAGCTGCCAAAATACTAAGGCGGAACATGATTCAGTGCTTCTGCAAATGATATTATATGCCTGTATATCATACACTGAGACGCGAGTTGACTATCATTGTTCTGAAAAGGCATTTTGTCTGAAGTCAGCAACAATAAAAGTCATCTGAAAGGGAAGTAAATGATTTTTGCACATTCCCTTGAATCGTAAAAACCCATCTAAACTAATATGGTTCTCCCTTGGGAAATTAGAAACGGATTTAAATTTTAACTAAAGACAAAGCTGATCTCTGGGAACCCATGTGATCAGTGCTGGTAATTTTTTGCTGTTCTCCCAAGCATAATAACATGAGAGGTGTTCGGCAAGATCATTCATGCATTATTCACATTAAACGCTGAGCCACCAGTTCATGAGCTGTGCAAGATCCTGCCACTTATGCGGCAGAGTATTTCATACAAATATACCGTAACGTGTTCATCAAGACGATATGCCAATAGATCTTCCAGTAGGCCTTGTGAAAATAACCATTTTTATCTTTTCATGACAAGTTAAATACAAGACCGACACCAGGAGCTTGTGAATGTCGATGGTTAAAAAGACCAAATGCTGAAGGATTTGCTTTCATCGATCTACAAACTCGTGTAATACACCATGTCAGGATATCATCTGCATTGACCTCCAACTCAGTTATCGCATGACGGCAAAGCGTGGTCAAAGGGAGGTAACTCAAATTATCATCTACCTCTTCGTATGAAAACCACAAAGAAGATTTTGCTCTCAATTGGTTCTCTTTTCCTGCCAAGAGCAAATGTTCATTGGCAAATGTTTTGATGAAAGACTTTTATCGTCTGCATCTGTCATGGCAAAGCTGTTGGATGCCACAAGTATCCACGAACCTTATCGTTGCACATCCATTCGAGGACTACTTCCTGACGCAAAAGGTCTTCAGCAGTTCCGGATCATCCTGTGGTTTGTTAAATTTACACACAGTCGGAAGTGAGTATCAGGACTCTTATATCCCTCTTCGGTGTCACATTAAAGACGGCAGATTTGCCAGGAATACATCATTTATTGCCTAAAGTCGAAACTGTCACTCTGTGCACTGGCACTGCATTGACTTCGACCATACTGGAATTGAACTATTTCCGTTGTAGAATATGTTAATCATGATGACTGATCGTGAAGCTTCAAATGAGATGACGTCAAAAAATATTAACTTTGTGTGATAACGATAACGATGGCATTCGGTTTCAGATACAGCATAGTAAACCGGTAATAGATACATGTGTAAGTCAGCAAGGAGTCGCATGATGTGGACAGCGATCAGGAATCGGCTACATGTATGTTACAGCTACTTGTATGTCACTTCAATTAGATGAGGTATAAGATTATTGCATTTATGTAGCAACACGCACCTGTGTTTGTATTTGGTTAAGCTTAGCTACCCAGCGCAACCACATTATTTTAAGCTGACCATTCTTTGTTTTGTACCTTAACAAGTATATATTATATATTTTGCATTTTTGTATTGAACGAACAGGGATCAAATCACTGATCTTCGCGTCTCCTGTCTTTGAATTAGTGTTAATATGACTTGTGATACCTTATGTACCCTGTTGCAACCTATCGGGATGAGTTCTCCAACCTATCAATTCATGTTCTTTGCAATTTCATTGTATTGTCTAGCAATGTTGACTAAGCAAAACAGTTCCATCGTCATCTTTCATCATGGTCTGTGAGAATGTTCCATTATATCATAACAATATATCGTGAGAATATGATCTGATAGCTTCATCTTGCTCTTCAGTGCTGACAATGACACTGTCAAAAAATAATGATATGAAACGTTCATGGACTCTAGGGCATTTCCTGCCTCAGCTACATCATTTATGTCCGTACCGGTGTAGGTCCGGGGTAGAATAGGTCTTCAGCAACCCATGCTTGCCATAAAAAGCGACTACGCTTGTCGTGAGAGGCGACTAACGGGATCGGGTAGTCAGACTCGCTGACTTGGTTGAAACATGTCATCGGTTCCAATTGCACAAATCGATGCTCATGCTGTTGACCCACTGGATTGTCTGGTCCAGACTCGATTATTTTTAGACCACCGCCATATAGCTGGAATAACTAAAAAAAACTCACTCACTCACTCACTCATTCATTTATGTCTGTAACATGTCTTCTATAAAACGTTTGGAAATGTTCAGCAAGACCTTGAACGTTGCAGTCCTGAAGCCATAGGAACTCTTTGGGGAGAGATAATTATATAAGAGATCTTTTATTATAGGTAACAACGTGTTGGATATGGACTATACACATATACAAATTAACAGGCACAATAGGAAAACAGGCTGGTCAAAACAATCGTGTCATGAACACATAGTGCATACACCACTTACAATTCGATAACAGCAGTTCAAATACGTAAGACAAACGTCATTGTTCTTATATTGACTTTATAATTATTATAATCATAAAGTAAATATACCCTATTCATATACAAGATGGTATTCGGAAATGTGAAAGCATAGGTGGCGTCAGAGAAGATTCGAAACTTAGGAAGATATATCAAAGAAACAGTAACCTGACAGGATTGAATATGGACTTGTCTCACCGAACAAAAATAATTTGCCAAATATTAATTTTCAGGAGATGATCGTTTCATACAGATACAATGTTCCAGTGAACTGTAGTTTGAGCTGATGTTGTTCAATGTTATGTCACTGAAGAAAACACATTAGTATCACAATTTGTGGAATTATTAATAAAAGTGAAATAGCAAATATCAAACAGAAGTTGGCGGATATGTCGGCACATTCGAGATTTTGTTTTAGGAAAAAACAGACCGGTTACCACTAGCACTTGATAGTAATCTCATATAATGTTAGACACAGATGAATCTTCTTGACAGCGCCGCTGATTGTTAAGCGAAAAAAACCCCATTGCATTGCAAAAGAAATGTCTTCTTTGACAAGCGAGATTATGGGACGTGACATTTCACTTTCGTCAATAAAAGCGACAGGAAGTTCGCTTGAACTCACTTTTGTCAGATCTGACCCTTGGCATTTTAATTTTTCCTTTGAGATTACTAATTTTATGAAAGAAAGCTGCACTCCTTTTGTAAAACAGCGACTTTGTCCAATATGACTGTTCAATATATTAATATCAAAAGTGAGCAATACAGGGCGAATGCAAGGAGCAAGGACTTTGGGTGGTTTAGACAATGCATTGTGACATTTGACACTGTCCTTTATGAACATTTTATAAATGAACAGAATTGATGAGTTTTATCTTAACGACATATATGTGCACTGAATACTGAAAGAGTTACAAGAAATATGAACAATAATTCAAAGTAAACAGGCTGATGAATACAGTGGCATCTCTTTGCTTGATAAATACTGTATTCATATATATCGGGTTATTCTCATGTTTTATCATCGCGAGTCGAAACATACTTTTGGCAGTTTGGTTCTTAAAGTATATCTTTAAACTGCGTAGTAAAAAGCTAGAAGAAAAGTCTCTCATTTTTGTGGGGAATATAAACAAACGTTACTTGATCGTTACTTGAGTTCAGCATCAAGAGGTTCTTTTGCGTGAATTTCAGAAACGGAATAGTTAGACGGTTATCACATTCATATGGAGACCTGTGAGGGTTGTTTTAAACGTTTTGAAAACTGAAAAAGGTGTATCTAAAATGCCGCAGATTGTCACCGAAATATAAATATGTATTATTTGGGATCATAGTTATTTGGGTCACGCGCCTCAATCTATATCGTTCACTGATTGCATGTGATTGCACTGATTGCAGACTTGTGGATCAACTCTCCTCAGTGTCATTCATCGCAAAGCACGTGTTGATAACTATTTTCCAGCTATCATTATCTCTCATGGGGATGTCTCAGTGCATCTCAAATATCGTAAATGTGTGCTAAAAAAGCTTTCCAGATCCATAAGTAAAAGGTAAAAGCACACAAACTTCATAAATGGCAAACGATTCAAATCGATCAAGCACAGTGAGTGGATCGGTAAACAAACAATTGAACACTCCTTTGTATAAGCCGTGCAAGTTTGATTCAGATCGTTCAATCAGTGTCTTTGCAAAGAAAAGAGATACTATTATCTTCAGGATTCCCATATTCCCATACTACTGTTAAACACAATTGGAAGTAGGAATCTACACCTCTACGCGATCACCTGGGCTTCATACACTGATTTTTACTCGTGACTTTCCTGAAACCACCAGAAACACCCACAGAACAATCGCCTCCTTTGGATAACACCAAATTACCAACGTCTTGTTCGACTGACGTCCTCAGGTAATGAAGTGAAACAGACTGCAGCAATGACCCTTCCGCCAGAGCTAACAATCATCTCCCCTCGGAGCAGGCTACGACACACAGAATCGGTCAGTCTTCCACAAGTGACTTGTGTGATGTGTCTCGGATACTTTGTTTTGTGGAGTGGTGAAATATTTGTTTTGAAGGATTGGTTTTTTTTCCATAAAAACCCATTACAGAAGCAATCAGTATTTGATTGATTTGTGGTAGGGCTGTGAGACATTTCATTCTAGCATCTATAGCTCGTGGATGAAGGAAATGTGTAATTCATAAGCATGGTAGTCGTGCGCAAATGATTATATCGATTTGTATTTGTTTTAATTGATGGGTTTACCACAAATGGAACATTACTCAATTTAATGTCTTTTGTTTGTTCACATTATAATTGTGACGGATATGTCAACCCGTCATGTGTGTTTCTCAGTAGAAAACATGGATTTTGCTCGGTTAAGTATGTTTTGTTGTGAATTGTGAGTTTGGCGCAATATAACACTCACTCCGAATAAAGAAGAATGTTCAACTCCCAAAACTGGGTTGAGGTTTATATATTCATAAATGATACAGCAACACAGCTGTCACACAATCATGTTATTCACCAGGAGGTACTGAGTCACACATTATTTCGTAACTCATGACAAATACAAACCTGTACTACTAATCCAATGTTTACTAGACATGTATGTACCATTTGGGTTGCCAGACTTGTTTGCTGGTCACCCTCTTTTTCGATTCCCTGAACGTGAACTTTCATTGTTCGATTGATGGCTGATGTGGTAAAATGGTAGTCGAGCTGGCGTTTTACGCCAGGCTAGTGATCCAGCGAGCTCGAAGTGACGGGATCGAGCCCACCTATGACCGGGTGCAAAAACCTTGGAGTCAGCCTTGTGTGCAGACTCTTTAAGTGTGGTCACAACCCCTAGTGTGCAGTACATAACCTTGTGTACTTAAAAGAACCCTTGAACCCGTTGGTATATGACCAGACGGTGGCCACATGAATGCATGTAAACACCTAGTTGCGGGTACAGCAACGTGCAGTAAACTTGGACAAAGTACTGTGACTATGTGTCCCAGTCCACCAAGTTGTGAATGGATACCTCGAAAGGATGGGAATGCCACATTAACTCTGCGCGCCTACTGGCTGCAAGAGTTGTATGATCCGAGGGGAGTTGAGATTGATAATACGATGGCCATCTAATGATCGGGGGGATATAACGCGCCTTTGAGCAGGTGATCTGGATAAATAAATAAATAAATAAATAAATAAATAAATAAATAAATAGCCATGCTAATACGCACTCTCACATATGTCCTTTTACTTTTTTCGAATTGTATGTTTTGAACAAATGTTTCATAACAAAAGTTCATTTTCTTTAACTTACCTCACTGTTCATTGCTTGTTAAATTCTTCCTCACAACACATTTCGGAAACAAATGTATAAAAGGGGCTTCATAAGTCAAACCAGGTTGTAAACAAACGGAGGAGAAAATGATAACTTTAACGTTATATGTTAAATTACGACGGCGTAGTACTTATTACATACTACTTTTTGGTCATCGATAAACCTGGCACATCAGTCTTTGTGCGTTTGTGGGAAAGTATTCAGAGAAGGAAAACATGCAGTAAAAATATGTGGTGCATCGTTTGAATGGATCAATGTAATATGAAATGCATCAATTATTTCACATGCTGATATACCTTATAACCAAAGTTCTTGTACCGTATTAAACCACTGCCGCTCGATCAGCATTATCGCCTTCATGTTAAAAGAACATGATTCCCTGGCGAGAAATATTGAATTACTATTGCTGTTTCTCCTGCCTTAATCCTCAGGTGGTCAGAACGCAAACAAGTGAACATAATACAGTACATCGTTAATGTAGGTCTCTGTTGAAAAGTGGCGAAGAATTGGCAGTCGACTTACACAGACTGCAAGTTCAGAACCTTGTTACCGCAATGGTTAACGATACCGACATGTCATGAAATACAATGTATCTGTGCCTTCACGAAAGCCCAGTTTGCGTTCATTACATTTAACCATCAGTTATTTAGAATGTCACAGGTTTGTATGGGCTATTCTTGTTTGGGTAGTGTTATGTATATGATGCCATAAAACCTTCCTTTAAGTTTGTCAACAAATGAATCTTTGTCATATTTTTATATCGTCGGTTTGTTAGGTAAATTCATATAGTTGGGTAAGTGAATGATCGCACAAAAGGACTTACGCGAGCGGAGTGTATTTGTTTTCAATTATTACTTTCAGAAAGTGATACATGCTGTGTTGATTCATATTAATTTTATCAAAGACACTGTAGAGTTATGCTCATCAACCTTGGTTGTTTAACTAAGTAGGGTTACATATACTATTGCCCCATTTTTACTGCTCGGGGTTGTTTTAGTCACTGAACAATACACAATAAACGCTCAAGTCTAAAATAACATGTACATAGCAATACAATCGACAATTTGTAGCACTACAAACATGCATCCATAGTCGGTTCAGTGGACTGTATTTTAGTTTCTTTGCTTTCACTCATGACGACCAGATAGACCCATTAGCTTTCAAACACGCATCATCAAAAGTTTCTTATGTACACAAATAACCAGAAGCTGTTATCAGAATATCTCGTGTCATTGCAAAAGAGGACAATAAAGCTAGCTGGCTTCGTCTTTACATATCCAGATAACGATGGAATCAAGTATTCAACAATCATGATCGTATTTTATACATATTACTGGTGGTGAAATGTTTCATATTTCTATCAGGAATCCATCTCTGATCCCTTTGATATCACAAGAGAATAAAATTGGGGAAACCAATTTTCCTGGCCCAGTATTTCGATAATCTCGCCCAATCTTCGAAAGGGTCTTTCTAGAGTAGATCCAAGCGTTGGCACTACCCCCAAAATGGCTACGTGATCATTTTTGTTAAAAATTGTTTTCAGTTAAGATGGTGTATGAGTTATGAGGAAAACCTGTTGACAATGGTGTTGAATGTTGAGTATGTAAACATATTCTGAAAGCTGCAGTCACCTGTTTCAGGCTATATCATTTTCGGAAAATGCCATCTTTACAAATACCACACTAGTTGTATCAAATGATTGAGACTTTTCTTTCAGCACTGGGCACTATCACATACTTTCAACGACATCCGAGGAGATCGAACCACCCTGGATTCTATCAAAAATGGATACTGGATCCTGACCAAATCATACCATGTTGAAATTTACCTAAAAAAAGCTGCTTTCATTAACTTTGATAATGCTTAAAATGCGTTATGCCATGACAATATCGGAACGTGGGTTGTAATTAACTAAATTATCATATTCCTGCAGTTAATTAAATTGTGTGAACTTGTGGATATACCTAACTATGTAACTCACTTTCTAGTTTACCTCAATGTCTGATACCTAACTTGCTCATGACAATCAATGTCAGATATATCTTTATCCATCACATTGGAATCGGACTTTTCATTCGCTTGGATGAATATTTATAAAGCTTTCAACTTACACAATGGAGAACCAGCAGAGAGAGATATGTTAAGGCTCTTCCTGTTTCTACACATACTGTAAGCTATGTTGGAGATCCAAGACGTTTTCAACTTGTATGAATCCTGCAAAGAGAAATAGAGAACCAACAAAAATAGACTGCAATTACCACGAATCAGAATTTCCAAAAACCGCAACATTGGTAGTTCTGTAATCAAGTCAGATCGTGAAATCAAATAAACCATATGGTACATTTCTCACCGATGTATGCTTTGTCCGGTAAACAAGACCCTGTTCATAAACATAAGAAATATAGCGAACAGCTAAGGGACGTAACAGGATGGTGTCACAAAACACATGGTCACTTTCGCAGCAGAATTCATTGTGGAAATAATCCAAGTTGCTAATGTCCTTAAACAACCGTTTCACCCCACCCTTCTTCGAGAAAAGCATCCGATTATAGTAAACCCATTTCTCAGAACTCCTGTGAGAATCCTCCAACCGAAAATACTGACTCCAATTATAGAATTCAGTCTTGGAATAACCTCTTTTTCATACCATTTTAAGGAATGTTTCACTGTCCCAGATAATATCATTAATCCGTTTCTCTTCAAGTTGAATGTTCCTCATATACATGACGTAGGTTGATCGACGGGTTGCCTTCCTCACTTAAAGGTTCAGCAGTTCAATTAACTGTAAATCTCTTGGGTTTCTCTCAAAACAGAAAAACCCACAAAATTGCAGGACATAATATAACAACACATAAGCTGCTAAAAGACGGAATATTACTCAATGCTTCTGTAATAATTATTGATACTATATACCTGTATGTTATACACTTTGTCGCGAGTTGACAATCATGGTTATAAAAATTCATTTTGTCAGAACTCAACAACAATAAGATCCATCCAAAACAGAAGTAAATAATATTTTACATATTCTGCTCAATCGTCAAACTCCATCTAAACAACTAATATCGTTTCCTCAAGGAAAATTAGAGATGGATTAAACATTTTACTTAAGACACGGTTGATCTCTGGGAGTGTGTGAGGTAGCTCCTTATACTTTCTTGCTGTTCTCCCATGCATAATTATTTAGCAAGGTCATTCATGCATTATTCTCATCAAAAGCTGAGCCACCAGTTCATGAGCTGTGCAAGATCCAGCCACTTATGCGGCATAGTCTTTCTTGCTAATGTACGTGTTCATCAAGACGATATGCCAATAGACCTGTCAGTAGGCCTTGTGAAAATAACCATGTTCATCTTTTCATGACAGATTAAACATAAGCCGAGAGCTTGAGAGGGGGGTGTCGATGTTAAAAAGACCAAGTGCTGAAGGATTTGCTTTCATCGATCCGCAGAGTCGTGGAATACACCATGTCAGGATATCATCTGCATTGACCTCCAACTCAGCTATCGCATGACGGCAAAGCATGGTCAAAGGCAGCTAACTCAAGGGATGATGTAATTCTTCATGTGAAAACCACAAAGAAGATTTCTCTCATAACTGGTTTTCGTTTCCTGCAAAATACTTACCTCAATATACCAAGCGTGAAAACGCACGATTCTGATCATCCTCAATAGAATAATTGCTGACACAAAAGGTCTTCAGCGGATCAGGTTCTTCATGTAGCTTGTTAGCACTACACGCACACTCGGAAATGGGTATCAGGCGTGTTAGACCCCTCAGAAGATTTGCCTGATTTTTGCCTGTAGGCAAAGGCGTCTTTTTTCGAAGACACGCACAGCAAAGTGAGTTTGAAGTGACAGGTAAGATGGGTTTGAGTATAGACCTAATTACAGTGTAAAATATGTTACCTATGAAGACAGGAGTTTCATAAAGCGACGAGACACACACACACACACACACACACACACATATATATATGTGTGTGTGTGTGTGTGTATTTATATATACACACACACATGGGTTTGAGTATACTAGAATAGACCTAATTACCGTGAAAATATGTCGCACATGACGACAAGAGTTTGATGAAGCGACGAGTTATATTATACTGTTTGGTAACATCTATGCCAGGAGTTTAGATGGGTTTGAGTATACTAGAACAGACCTAATTACATTGAAAATGTTTTTGCCCATCACAAGAATTTGATAAAGCGACGATATACATTAAAACTGTTTGGTAACAGCTATGCCACGAGTGGAGTTAAAATAAGTTAAGAGTGGAGTTAATTATACACACACTTTTTTGTCCGGAAGGTGTATCAATGACCCGTGCAAAGGAGAGGGGTGCTTTCTCAAGAGTCTGTGGGCCGACGGGCGGACGCGCACACACTCAAACTCTCTCTCTCTCTCTCTCTCTCTCTCTCTCTCTCTCTCTCTCTCTCTCACACACACACACACACACACACACACACACACACACATTTCTCAACTCAAAAAGCTGTATCCGCCCCTGGATATGCATGTCTGTCTGTATTTGTCCAGGCGTTAGCTGTATCCAGATGTTATGGTGCTATTCATCTGTGATATTCAACACAGTTTAGCTTGCCTGCACACGGCTCTAACGAATTGTAATCAGTTGACCATTCCCATCCCTTTAATGTTGAGCGTCAGACAGAATTTTCGATTTTGTTAAATCTAAAGTAGTAAATACACCAGGTACATGCACTGTCGATAGAATAGGCAAGCTGCCAAAACGTAAGTTAATTCATCGAAGGGGAATTGAATGTGGGCGCTTAATCCAATGTGTCTTCTACATGTCTATGCTTAAGTAACAACAACTGGTGCTCAAAACCAGAGTTTTGTAAGAGTGAATATATGCGTCATCACTTTGGTACATGTGCATCTTTGACTATATTCTCTACAACACACCTAGACGTTCTTGTCAGATTAGTCACAGCTTTCTGTTCTATATATTCGATCTAATAAGTTTACCTCGCTTTCGAGTGGATTGCACAATTCTGATAATATCACAAGGCCGTGTCCACGAATAATTGTCAAAACGTGATGTTAAAATATCCTGTCCCACCTGAAATCCTGCATCGTCTTTGTCACCAACATGTTAAGCGCCGGAAGGCTGAAGTACTGTAACAGAAGTACTGCACAGCCGAAACTCCAAACGGCGTCAGAAAAAGAGAAGAACCCAAGTCAATGTTACGTCCGTCTCTGGGAGAAATACACACGTCAGTGGTAAGTATAATCCGTTTATATACTGACCAAAATAAATTAGGATTATGAGATATTTTCATTGACAATTTATAAACGATATTATGACGTAAAACTAGCTATTGTAGCTAAAATATGGCTCACAAAGTTTGTTCAATATCCCTATTTACTTTTGTACATAAATACCTTTTTCAGAAAGACTACCACGTCCGTACACTGAAATATGATATATAGCATACATTTCTCAGTATTATCAGGTATTGTTTTACCCAGTGTTATAAATAATAGTTGCCTGCACAATTGTACCTACTACATATTATGGTATTGTTCGTCTTCTTTTCAGCCTAAAGAACTTGAAGAAAGATGCCTTCTACTTGAAGCCTGGAACTTCTTCATAGTCTGATTGCTGGTACATTGATTCACCTGTCGGGATCAAGACAGTGAAATGGATATGTGAAATGATCCGACTATATGTAAAAACGTACCAATCAGTTACTGAGGATCTCTACAGCAACGGGCCTGTATGATGCTGACTTTGACTAACAAACAGGTACCCCAATATTTCCTCTAATATTCATTGTGTATGTTTTAAATAGCGCCCTCAACTCTGTCCAAGGAAAAAATAACGACTTTCACTGATGATATTGGACTTTCTTTGACACATTATCACAATGACAAATGAGCCGTATAGTTCACATCTATCATTTTCTAAGAACATTTCAGGACATAGTTGCAAACGTTCCACCACCTCGATGCAGGTCAATAAACTCATGTTGTATATGGGAAGAAGCCATGGGAGGACTTTCCATAAGGACCGCTTCCGCAAAAGTCTCCCGCGTGGAAGATTTCGAATCGGCAAGGGAAACAACTCCATCTACTGTTGAAAGTATTGTAATAGTGAGGTAGAACCAGTCGCTCAAAGCAAGAAACGTTTGATTGCCCTTGATGTTTTACATAACCCTGTAAACTGGAGATGAATAAATCATTCAAGGTCCTTGACTTAGTTCTTTCTGCAAAACCCATGAAGGCCCGGGGTAGAATAGGCCTCCAGGGCTTGCCATAAAAAGCGACTATGCTTGTGTTAAGAGGCTACTAACGGAATCGGGCGGTCAGGCTCGCTGACATGTTTGGCACATGTCATCGTTTCCCAGTTGCGCAGATCGATGCTCATGGTGTTGATCACTGGATTATCTGGTCCAGACTCGACTATCTACAGACAGGCGCCATATAACTGGAGTGCGGCGTAAACATCACCTCCCTCACGCACTCTTTTTGCAACATGTTTTGGAGAATGAAATAGAGACTGTAGTGAGGTTGGCAGCTTTTTTATTCACGGGCGACGCAGCTGAAAAGTTCTATCTATGGGGGAAGGGCCAGAAACATTGTATCTGTAAAGTATGCATACCTATTTGTTTTATCTAAGCCGCAATGGGTACAATATGTGAAGCCCATTTCCGCTTGATAAAAGCGGCGTAAAGCCATGCACGCTCACTCAATCTACACCGCGAAAATGAACCGAAAGTTCAAATGTACATGTCTTCTGGTCTTACCAAGAGGTTTTAGCATGGGCGATTACAATAGGATGAGTTTTGTAAACAGTGATCTAAATACGAGACAAAAGAGGCAGTTTACTGGAATCCTCCATTTCTTGTGTATTGGTGGGAAAGTGTCTTCGGCACCTCAATTGAACGATGTCAGATCAGAACGATTTTGCCTCGTTGAACCTGTTTTTTTCTGCTGCAAATGCATTTACAGGTCGCTAAGGTTCAGCTAGAATAGACAGAAATGAATACGGAAACTGCCATAATGTGTTCGCTCCAGTGTAATAATGAACCTATAACATACTAGCAGCCGACAAGATGAGTGAGTGAGTGAGTTAATATTTAACGTCACATCGGCAATATTGCAGCCATACCGTGACGAGAACGATTAATCATAAAAATGCAAATGAATTAATAGCACATACATGGTAAAACAGTAAAACTTGCTAGAATATCACAGAGTAGAATGTGAAACTAGTGAATAGACCTAAAACAATGTATCTATAGAGGACATTACAATATAGAACTGAGCTATAGGTTGCCAACAACTGAAGGTAGATCACCATACTAAGGGCCATGGGGACATTTGCTTCCTGCATGGACCCTAGTTGGATTTACATCATCCCATCAGCTGTTAGCAACTTAGACAAATCTAGCCATAAAGTAAAAACACACTTATCCTACGATTAAAAAGCTGGAAAACTGAAATTTACTTCAAATGTTTTGGGACTTACGTACCCTCTCAGGAGAACAATTATTTTACAGTACTTCAACTCCCTTTGAGGGTACAGCCACTAACGATTTGAGTTACTAATTTAATCTTCCAATTTTAAAATATTTATCTATTTACAATTCAGTTAACAAATCTAATTCCTTTAAAAAAGCAATAATTAATTGAGGGCTAATATTGCTAAAAAAAGATCCTTCATAGTTTATGAATTAAAATACTGATCCCTTGTGATGGAATACTCAACACGGTCAAGCAAGATATTCTAGATTCTTTCATCACAAGGGATGCAGAACGGAGGATCCTCACCTTTCAAAAGGTATTCATGAGTATATCTCGTATGGCCAATACGACATCGCCGCAAAATGACCTCCTCAAATCAGGACTGACAACCCAAGTAGGTATAACCAATGTAAGGTTTTATTGTATGTAATTTATTTACACGCACTTGGGTGTCCCACTTCTTTTGAACGATCTAATTGTAGCTTTGTAAATCAGAGTATGGAATAAAAAGTGGAGTCACAGATTTGTGGAGTGCCTTGGCAGCAAGATCGGCCATTGTGTTGCCAGAGATGCCTACATGGCTTGGTAACCAACAGAAGACGATGTCGTATTGACCGGTAGCAAGATTATTATGCAATTCAATTATTTCTACTAAAAGTGGATGTTTACATGACAGGTTTTTAATTGCCTGGAGGCAAGAAAGAGAATCGGAATAAATAATATATTGTTTATGTCTAGGATGTTTTTCAATGTATTTAAGAGCCGTTAATATAGCGTTTGCTTCCGCTGTGAAAATAGAACTGTTATCTGGAAATCTGAAAGATATTGTTCTGGATCCAGTGACAGTGGCACAAGCCACTGCGCCACCATCCTTGGACCCATCTGTAAATAAAGATTTGTATGTATTATAGGTACATTTTAATTGATTATATGTTTGTTTATATTGTAATTCATTAGTATCTGATTTTTTAAATGATGTTACTGTTAGGTCAACTTGGGGCCGAGAAGAAGAAAGAAGTCGAGAAGGAGCTATATTTTACTGCTCAATACCAGCAGCAGCAATAAACGACATTATTCTGAGTCCAAGAGGTGGAACAAGAGAAGACTTTTTGCTATACAAATCCTCATAGAGAGGATTGGACACACAGTTATATGCAGGGTTAGATTCATTCGAGTACAGTTTTGTGATATATTGGAAAGATACTTTTATACGTCGTTGTGATGGTTCATCGGCCTCAACGTAGAGACTGTCAACAGGAGATGTTCTAAAGGAGTCAAGACAAAGTCTTAGACCTTCGTGATGGACAGAATCTAATAGTTTTAAGTTGCTTTTACAAGCACCACCATAGACGATGGAGCCATAATCAAGCTTTGAGCGGACAAGTGATCTTTAGAGGTGTAGGAGGGTAGCTTGATCTCCTCCCCACCTTGAATTAGACACGACTTTCAATAAATCTAGTGCCCTCAAGCATTTAGTTTTGAGGGATTTGATATGCGGAAGAAAAGTTAAATGTGAGTCGAAAATCAGACCTAAGAATTTGGCCTCCTTGACAACTCTGATGGGAGTATCATTTATAAACAGTTTTGGGTCTTCATGTCATTTATATTTACGGCAGAAATGTATACAATTAGTTTTTGATTTAGAAAATTTAAAGCCGTTTTCAAGACACCATTTATTTTTTTGTTTAAGCACAATTGCATTTGTCGTTCAATAGTATGCATAATGTTACCGCAACAAGAGATATTAAAATCATCCACAAAAAGTGATCCATCAATGGAGTCACTTTAAACCTTGGGTAAACTGTTGATCTTAATGTTGAATAAAGTGACAGACAAAATACTGCCTTGAGGGACACCCTGATCCTGAATGTAATGTTTTGCCAGATCAGACAGGGTAGAACCAGCTCGGACTTGAAATTGTCTGCCTTCTAAGAACTGACATATAAATTGGTGTCTTCCCCATTGTCCGAATTAAAATTAATTTTCTTTTTTTTCTTGTTGATCTTTAAATTTTTAAAGGCTGGTAAATAATTAGACGAAGGGGAAAGTTTTGCAAACGTTTCACCTTTTTTTTTGCAATATCAGATGTTTCAGTGAGAAAAGTGTCACCCTCCTTGAGATGGTGGACACTACACTTTGATCCTTTACCTTTGATTTTCTGTAACATATTTTAAACCTTAGAAATTGGCGTTCGTGAGTTGATTCTAGAAACATAGTTTTGCCATGACTGTCGTTTATTTTGCTTAAATGTGCGACGAGCCTTAGCATTAGAAAATTTAAGTTGATTCAAATTATGGACAGTTGGATGGCGACGGAAATATTGTTCTGCCTTTTTTCTCTCCCTTCTAGATTGTTTGCAATCAGTGTTGAACCACGGTTTACGAATGTGTGGAGCTATAGAGGATTTTGGAATGCATTCATCAACTATGATATTTAATTCATCAGAAACGGTTTGAACAGAATCAGGAACATTTAGGAATAAGTTAGGCTGCAACCATTTAGTGCATAATGTTCGAAACAGGGACTAGTCGGCTTTTGTAAAGTTCAACCTTGATGATGGTGGAGTGTCACCTGGATGTACAGTTGATTGAACAGTGGGAAAATGGTCGCTTCCAGAAAGGTCATCATGAACCGACCATACAAATTCATTTAATAAGCTGAAGTCTGTAAAGGAAAGATCTATTGAATAATAACTTCCAGTTCCAGGATGCAGATAAGTATGTGAATTATCATTGAATATACATAAATCATTGTTGGAGATGAAATCCTCAAGCACTTTTCCTTTTGTATTTATAACTGAACCACCCCAAAGTGGGTTGTGGGCGTTCAAGTCACCTGTGATAATACCGGGTATAGGGAGGTGACCATACAACTCTTGAAGATCTGATTACTGAAGACGGGAAGAAGGGGGAATGTAAAGAGAACATAAAGTGAACACAAAGTTAAATGTAAGCCGGACTGCAAGCTGTAAATCATTAAAATTATTTATTCCGCAGACCTCTACAGTTCCTTTGGATTATATTTTGAGAACGCATTGCGGTTCAATAAGATATCTGGATGAGTTCAGTAGCAATACATTAGAGTACCAATCATGTAGGATGAGCCATTGGAGAAAGTTCACGACCTTTTTTCTTTGGAGAATGACTCCTGGAGTAGGTGCTCACCTGGGATGACACGTCCATGTCATCTAAAATGTCAAACCTATTCAGAATGGATACAGAGTCTCTTTGTCCTTTAGGCACACGATCTTTTCTACTTTGCTTTTTAGAATAATCAACATTCGCACTTTTCTTTTTCACAACTGGTGCAGACGTCTGCGTTTCTGATGATGTCAATGTTTTTTGTGAGGAAGATTGACTTGGAGTAAGAGGTGTCAGATCAGAAATTCACATAGGTTTCTCTGCAGACATCCATGTCAAATCAGTCTGACATTCAGTGGACTTGACAGATGGTTTCAGTACTTCTGCGTATGTGGATTTACCTCTCAAGGAAGCATTACAAGAAGTCGGAACTGAAACAGCCAGTTTCTTTGCTTCTGAAAAACTTATATTCTTCTCCGTTTTGATACGCTGAGCAGACATTTCAAACTGCCAAGGTGGACATTCTTTCGAGGAGGCCATGTGAGAACAGAACAGATCACACAGTTTGGTTCAGATAAACATGTAGGAGAATAATGATCGTCACCACCACAGCGATAACAAACAGCACGATTCTTACAGGTCTTCTGTCCATGTCCAAACCTCTGGCAGTTGAAGAACCTGAGAGGATTAGGGACATATAGATCAATTTTCCATTGAAAAACATCCAACTTTAATAGACTGGGGCAGCTTATGATATCAAAGGTCAGCAAATATGTATTGGAAGGTAAAGAGATACCATCTTTCTTAAAGGAGAAACGCGTACCCTCACTAACTCTCTGCATTCAGAACTGACTGACAATGCTATCAGTGGAGAGATCAGCAAGACTTCTGTCTCTATTACAAATAATACCTTTGCTAAAGTTCAGTGTTTTGTGGGGATTACATTTAATAGGAACATTAGCAAAGGAGTTTGCTTCCACGAGATTAGCTGTTTGCTCTCTCTTCAAGCATTCTGTTCCATTTGAGCCAGATCCAGTTTTGGTCACATTTTCTACAGTTCCAGCAATACCTTGGATCGCTTTCTCTGATAGAAAAGGCGAACAAGAAGTCACTTTTTCCTCACTAGATTCTGCAATAATGAATCGAGGCCAGGTATCACGTTAAGAATAACACAATCTAGTAACTGTGTCTTCCTCATCATCAGAATCATCTGTATGAGAACGTTTCTGGGTTTTTTTTGCGGTTTTGGGTAGCCATTGCTATATAGTTGTTATTTCACCCTCCAGACTCCCCAACCACCTCGGAGTGTCAACAAGGACGATGCCTAATGCCTGTGGGCCTCCAACAGGTGGCACCAAGGATACCAAGAGGGTATACTCAAGCAGTAACATTATAGTTAATGTACCACTAGATTGGCCCATGAGCCATCGCCTTCTTGGCATGAGACTCTAGGCAAAAGTCATAAAACATATATTCATGTAAACTTACTTCAGAATCAAATGATGTTGTTTGAACAGAGGGCACCAAGACCATAATTTCAACAATTCCAAGTATCTGTGTGCAGTTTTATAAAAATCCATGCACAGGGCTTGGCATGACCAGCCGATTGGTTGAACCGGACCCATTCAACCACCCGTCTAGGTGAAGTCAGGGCCAAAGTGGTGTATTAGGCAACAGGAACACGGTTGCAAGCCCCTATTGCAATCAACCGCCAGGATCCCTTCCTCCACCGACACAGGGCCGCAACCCACGGCAAACGGGTTGGTGGACCAAATATCCCCCGGGTCCACAACGGGGATGAACGGCTCTTGGCGTTGCCCAGCACCCACCACAAGGCGGTGGCCGTTCACGGGTGCCCGACAAGGTTCTTTTACTGCAGGACAAATATGAATAACGTTTAAGGTTTGACACTTGTAACTATCCGATGTAAGTGAGAACTCCCTGTTCTCCCAGTTGACGACTGTATTGTAGTTTGGACTTGGCGTAGGAGAAGGCAAGATGTGCACACTACTCTATTACGATATGATTGGTCAAGTACAGCAATTCATCGAGTCTACAGGATACACCCTTGTCGGTGTGCACTTGACAGACACATAGACTTAAATTATTCATTTATACCTTCACGTTATTTATACTAGCTCCGGCGAATAGTTCAAAGTAAAATATATTATTTTTAAATGTAGACGTTCAACGGTTTAGAGATTATGCATGTAAGAAGCTTTATTGTAAAGTGGGCGATGATTGGTAGCTGTAGACAAAATATTTAAACACGCTCTAAGTTACACAGAGAAGACAGACGTGTGGGTGATGATCCCATAAATGCTCGCAAAGATTATATAAATGGATTCATAATCGATAATAACTCGTTAGATGCGGATTTTATAGATTTGAAAGTTAACTCTCCAGACATGGTGCGATGGTGCCTTTTTTGAAGTGCTGGAAAAAGTCAACATTTTGCAACAGCTTGCTGTTAGGGATGGGGATTTATTTCGGTTCATATCGATGCTCTTCAGTCTTCTAACATTGGAGAAGTAAATGCTCCCTCGAAATCCCAGTCTGAAGAATTGGAACCATCTGATGATGAAATCATGTGTTTGAGTAAAGATAATCATTTAGAAAAGAATGGTATTTTTGACTATTCATGTGTGTTGTCTGAGACAGTTGGGATTGGACAACATCATCATGGCGGTATAGCTGTCATTAACACGTACTAGCGACATCAGCTATGTATATACAACAGTTCTGATAGTAAGACAAACAACATTGTACTTATGTTAACTGGCCTTAAAATACAGATATCATCTATACAGACAGTTCGGCCGCCAAGAGGTATATCAGTAATTTGTAAGCAAAGTGAAGATACGAAAATAGACAATATGGATTAAAGTAGCGACAAATGCAATTAATCTTGACTACCTGTTAAAAACGAAAAGTAAAATATTGGATGAAGATGGGTATCAGGGTTGGTTGGTTTTATACAGACAAAATGTTTCTATATCTGCTGACAAGAAACAGATGTACAATTCAAACCGAATTGTAGTTATGCTAAAGAACCTAAAACATCCATGGATCGGAGCAACTGGTCTGAGCCTCAAAATGCAGATTATGTAAGTACTCAAGTTTATAGTTAGTAAAGTTCCATTTAAGAACACTGTGAAGACAAACTTTTCTTCTACGAAATGTGTTCCGTTACGCAAAGAGCATTGGCGACGGTTTCTTCATCTATGTCTGCACACAGTTGTACTCTACCAAAACAAAACACAATAGCAAACAATAATTTGATAATGGGTACCAATCATCTAATGGAAAATTCAACTGGACAACGTTGTTCGAGATAATGAACTATTCACCACACCATCGGTATAGTTCACCTCGGAAAGTTAGATGATTTAGAAAATCGAAGGTATATTAATTGGATAAATCATTAATAAAAGCATTTTTTTTCACATCGATTAGTTCCCAGAAATGGCAAATATCAAACGGAAGTTGGATGATGTGTCGACACATTCGCCTTTTAACAACATACAAGCTACCACTAGGACTTGAAAATATTCTCATATAATGTTTGGCAAAGATGAAGTTTCTTGGCAGCGACGTTTAATGTTGAAGTATAAAAAAATCACGTCTGCATTGACAAGCGAGATTCTGGACGGGACATGTGAAAGCGAAGGAAGGTTTGCTTAAGCTCTCTCTTGTCAGGTTTGACCATTTCAATATTCTTCTAAGAATTATCAATGTTATGAACAAAACGATGGACTTTTCACACTACCTTTGTAAAACAGAGACTATACCCCACGTAATTGTTCAAAAACAAATATTTAGTTCAATGAACTGAGACCAGGATCACAACCTTTGAGTGTTAAAACAAAACGCCATGCGATACTGATACTGACATTGATGAAAAACAAATAACAGAGAAAAGGCAAACGTTTTACCTTAAGTACATCTATTTGAAAAATGAAAAAAAAAGTTAAAAGAACAACTGAAGGATAATTGAGTAAACATATTATAGCAATGTCTTTTTCACTGTTTGAGAAATACTTAATCATTATCAAGTGAGCATCACGGTTTTATTCGACCGTTTATTGATTGAATGATAAGTGGGTCAAAATATATGAAGTTTGTCACTTTTATAGTGATGCACGATTAACACGTACTGCGTTCTCGGACATTATCGTATCATATGTTGTATAAGTTCTCATATTTTCTGCGAGCAGTATAAATGAACTTGATGACAAAATCATTACTAAAACGCAACGCCAATATGATTATCAACTTCATTTTTATTCTCTACACAACGTTTCAGAGGTAATTCTTGCTCATCAGATGAATACCGAGTCAGTATTAAGAGCAGCGCGCGCACATACACACACACACACACACATACATGCGCGCACACACACACATACATGCGCGCGCACACACACACACACACACACATACATATTATATATATATATAACAATATAATTACGAGGATGTGCAAAGGTAACAATATAATTACGAAGCAAGTGAGATAAGGTAAGGTTTCCCAATGCCTTTCAAAAACTTCAGCGCCAGTATGTTCTTTAAGTGTATTTCTAAAACGTAACATTGATGAATTTCAAAATTATAACGACTAACTTAAGCAGGTTTAGCAGCCTTGACGTACGTACCCAAAATTACCATGGTTCAACTACATAACAGTCTGTTTGCTATATTTGGGAGACACTGAAACTCAAATAGGAATACATCATGAATATAATAGGTATGGTTTGTTTGTGAAAACTTTTGGTTCAAATTTTAAAAAAAAACTATCTACATTTTGTATTTGGGTTCGTAGTGAACCTGCATTTCAGTAAAAAGTCCTCTCATTTATTGATTACATGTTGTGAATGCAATTTAAATGTTACGTTTGACATTCAATGGCAGTCATATCATCACATCGCTGTTTATCCAAACATACGTTTCGACACACATATTCCAGCTTTAATCATCTCACGTGTGAATGTCCAAATATGTATCTCAATACAGATGCTTGATGATGGCACGTCTTGTCCGTGAATCTGTTGAATGAAGAGGCAAGATGAAACCCACAAACGCCGTGTTGTAAAATGATATTATTATACAAACTGTAAATCCATACCATATGTTGTCGTGTACCTCAACTATAATAGATAGATGCAACAAAAACCTTTCCACGTCCATAACAACCTCAGCTAAAGGAAATTCGAGCACACGAGGGGATGTGATTCTCACACAAACCTTGTTTGTAATGACATAGCCAAAAGGGTAAGGGAACACAATCCTTTACAAATGGTTGGTTCATTTGTTCTGTCACACAATATTCTTGCTATATGGCAGCGGTCTAAATAATCGAGTCTGGACAAGACAATCCAGTGATCGGCAGCATGAGCATAGATTTAGGGAAGTGGAATAACACGATCAACCAAGTCAACGAGCCTGACCACCCGATCCCGTTAGTCGCCATTTACGACAACCATGGTTTGCTGAAGACCAGCTTTAACCCGGATCTTCACGAGTATCTTCATAAAAGGTAAACACTGTCATTCAAATCGTTCAAGCAGAATTACTGCGTTGGCAGTAAGAGTGGAAACACAGCTGGAAGGTTGATACTTTTATTTCACCGGGGCTTCACACATTGATCTTTTGCGTTTGATTTTGCTGTACTACAGTCACCAGGCACCCGCAGAGTAATCACCTCATGTGGATTGTGTCAAATCTGTCCGAGGTCTTGTTTGCATGTTGTTCTTCATCAATGAAGTTAAACATTTTGTAGCACTGACCTTTTAGACAGATCTAAAACTCAAGGTTCCATCGGAGCAGACTACAGAACACAATTCAGGCGGACAATCTATCACGGGAATCCGGAGGCCATTCAGTGCCTGAGATGAGATGTTGAATGACGGACTGTGTTTTTACTTTTGTTGAATTATGTAATACACAGTCGCTGCAGAAGCAATCAATGTTGAACTGATTTGTGTCAGTGCTGTGAGACATGGCTCCCTTCGAAATTGTGGAACATGGATAAAGGAAATAAATCATTGATGGTATTCGTGATCAAATGATCATCTGTAATGTCATGAGTTTACCAAAATTATTCAACGTTATTCAATTTACTGTGTTTTGTTTGTCGATAATCATCTTACTCTTCATAAAGTATTGGGCCACTCTATGTTGTTTCATTGTATGAATGATTTAATAATACCAAGAAGTGGTTCACAATATATGCATTTGAACTACACAAGTTGTGAGGAGAAATCTGGCGTATTGATATCATTGCAACATAGATCCAAAGGCACGAGTCTAAACAAGATACACGAGGATGTCTATTACAGAAACATATGAATTCTTCAAATGCCACGTACAACTATTTAAGACGTTATACAATGGCCATTTGTTAATTTCTTGCAAGTAGGACTCTAATTAACATGCAGATGTGTCTTCTAACAAAATACCAACGTCTGGACTGTGATAAATTTGACGGCAGGCAAACACGTTTCAGTGCCTGAATGTTTGGATGTACATTCTGAAAATAACAACGGCAAGGCTGAAATTGTAAATCAAAAATAGGAACTACCATAGGATATATGGAATTGCGAATAAAGACAAAACGAAAACAATTTTCACATCTCATATTTTAAGACGTTACACAGCGAAGATCTTCAGGTGAAATGACACGTTATATCTTTATTGAAAGTGGGATGTTTGGTAACCTCCAGATGGGTCTACTAACAAAATAAGATTATTTCCGGTGTCCCCCGCCATGATATTAGTGGGAAAGCGGCGTAAAACCCAACTCACTCACTCACTCACTCACTCACTCCGACAAAATATCAGTCTGGGCATCTTTCAGGCGTACAAGCTTCCATGCTTATCTATTTGGATGTACACTCTGACAACGACAAGACTGAAATAAGTATTGTAAATCAAAAGTGAATCTGTCATGTGATATATGGAATCAATATTTCCATGTAATCAAAGACAAAAGGAGAAAAACAGACAGTATGGCAGTATTAATATACAAACTCTGAAACGTTTCCTAAATAATGAACGTCCAGCAATGTCTGTTCAGTCTCAGTAAGCCCGATTGAAATCGTAATCAATCATATAATACGATCTACCGTATGATACATTTAATGATTTTCTGGTAACAGACAAAATAACAAATATTGAGGTAGCCTTCTCGAAGTAGTGATATAAGTGTACATCGATTGTGTTCCATTGATAATGAAATTTATATTTGAGGAAGGCTGGTCAATTCGATGCAAATGATGATTTGGCTACCGATAATGACTTGTCGACGTCTCTGTAATACACATTTAACACAATAAGTCTTATTAATCAACGTCTGGGGTAAGATATATTTGTATTTCAGATATACAGGCTCCGGTATCTGAATATTTGGATATTCATTCTGTCTGGACTGGTGCAACAACTACAAAATTGAAATTGTAAACTTGTAAACTCTTGAACATATATGTTACACAATGAATCAGTGAATATATTAGTGAACTAGTTCATGTGCAAATTGTCGTTGTACAACGACTTATACGTATGTATATGCATTTTAGATATGTTTATTCTCTATAAAGTCCCTTATACGGAACAATCTGACGTCTCGACAAGAACGGCAGAAAACCCCGTCAGGGTAATTACAGCACATCAGTGGAAAAGAGAAAAGAACTATGTAAAGGGCAGCCCGTCCCTTTACGTATACATTGTAGTTATCACACACCATGATTCATAATCAGGACGAATATGGCGTCGAAACTACAACCACTGATGAAGGAAACCCCAGTACCGTGGGCAGGTCTTGAAACAGTAATTGCTTTTGTAAAATAGGTTCCAATTTCATTCAGTGTCGAGGTTGAGTAAAAATTCAGACCCTTGGAAATATTCTTTGATTGCAGTGTATAAAGCAGATAATGACATGTCGTGAAATAAAATTGAGATCCAAATATATGATATGCGGAAGGCAGGTTTCTCTGTGTTCCTAATATCAAAGGACGTGTGCTTGTGCAAATGCTTCACAAGAAACACCTGATATCCACAGACGATTAGCAGTGGCTAGTCATTACTGTTCGCTGTTTTTATTAAGCCTGAGGACATATTTCTGTAAACCGTTCGTGAAACTGGTCTGATATGATTTAACGACAAAATCGCGCGGTAAGTAACCAATTGAGCAGAAAAGTGGAATTTAATATGCCATAACTGAGATATCTGAGAAAACATTCTTGTACTATTAACGTTTACTCTTGGGTCAGTGACAGTTTGGCAATTTGTTGGTTTCACATTAATTTCAGACTCGCTGTGCGCATGCGCAGAGCGTGTAAAAATATCTACTGGTCAATTCGGCTTTGGACGTACGCGTACCGATAATGTAAATACACTCAAAACAAAGTGATTAAAGAATAATTATTTACGAGTGACAACTGTTCATAGCTGACTAAATATATCAATTTACAAATGCTGTTCAGGTATTGATGTGCTATTTTGGTTGCAGCTGCATCAGAAATGTGTGTTTTGATAGTTGTGAGAAGGGGATGTGCAGGAAGAACGGTGGTGGCGAGATGTGTTTATACAAGAACTTATTGACATAAATCAAGCTATTTATTTCTCTACTCCCGGTCTTTTGTACATACAGCTATAAAAATAAGTTGTAATAGACATAAAACTATGTATTTGGTTTGATTTTTCGTTTTCCTTAGCGTGTCTTTACACTATCGGTAAACGTACGTCCAAAGCGGAATTGACCAGCAGATATTTTTACACGCTCTGCGCATGCGAAATTAATGTGAAACCAACGAATGGAACAGTCAAGTGGTAAACGCATTCACTCGTCACGCCCTAGACCGCGCTCGCTTCCCCACATGGGTACACTGTGAGTAGCATATTTCTTGTGTCTCACTTCGTGATATTGCTGAAATATTGTTAAAAGAGTATCTTTGATGTATCTCATTTCTGTAGCAGCGTATTATGAATTGCCTAAATTTTCCCCATCACCGCATAAAAAAGTAGCTGCTCGTGCTGCCGTATCGCCACGACGATCAAAGAAGCAGGATCGCCGGACCACCAATAAAATCTCGAGAAATGGCGGAGCGTTGCCAGTTGACATGCTCAGAAAGGAACCTCCTATGCTGGGTACACTGCTACTGCTGAGATCATTTATTTCGTGGATACAGCTCCCTCTTGTGATGTCTAAAGTGTTTTTATCTGAAACATTTGGATAGCTGGATAACCATTACCGCACAATCAATTGGAAAACGGACTGCTGTGAAAGGCACTGTTACATTACTTCCTGTTACATCACACCTTATCAGCTTACTGACACATCCGAGAGGTTTGTGATGTGGATAAACCCCACTAATACGGGTAAACCTGTGATCGATTGTAAATTCGTTTTGAAACAATACTCAAAATGTATTTATTCGAAAGTGATATCCCCAATATACCATGTTGCGTTTCACAGTGAATTATACTCTGTGTAGTAACCAAGTGAGTGAATATGGTTTTACGGCGCACTCAGCAATATTCCAACAATATGGCAGCGGTGCAGTAAATAAAGAACTGTACATAATCATAAGTGTACAGCACAACTGCGCGGATGCTGATAGCGCCACAAATCTCCTCCAAACCGGTAATCATCTAGATGGTAGCTCACCAAAAAGCTCTTACCATAAAAAACTCCCTTTAACATCTCTTTCGCTCCACTTTTCTTGGGTCCAAGGTAACCTTTTCCAGAATTCTCGTGAGGAATCCTGTCCGTTTAAATAGTGACAACAATCTGTAATTTACTTCAGACCATTTGACGGAAAGCTTCACTGTGCCAGATAAATTCTTTAATCCCCATACTTTTATGTCGATAGTTCTTCATACACATGACGTAAGTTTATGGACAGGTTGTTTCTCTCGCGTATAGGTTCGGCAATTCAATTTAATTGGCATCTCCTGAGTTTACGTGAATCCCGTCATAGATGTCTCTCACGGGCGCAGAACATAAATAACACAAAAGCCTCTCACATCTACAGGTGGAAGCCTCCTTACTCCTGCAAAAAATATATTTCATGTCTATATTAAACACTGAAGTAGGAACGATCATGTAACTGAAAAATATTTTTTTCTGAAAACAGCATAATGTCAGTAATGTCCGTCTAAAATTCATATAAATTCTTTTCACATATTCTCGTAAATCGCAAAGCACCATGAATCTAATATTGATCTCCTGTGAAAAAAATATAAACGGCTTTAAATTTTAATTAAATACAAAACTGGTGTCTTTTTCTTCACCCTTGAGAGTATTTTGGCGAGGTCATTCATGCATTATTCTCATGAAACGCTAGCTGATTTCGAGGCGTATAAGTCACCACTCCATGAGCTCTCAAAATATTGAGGACCCAAAGTAGTAATTGGCACACATTGGTCAATGTATATCTTGCTAATACAGTGTTTATCAAGACAATATACCAATATACTTGCCAGTAGGCATTGTGAACATCACCATGTTCTCCTTTTCATAATGGGCGATCATAAGGTCGAGACTATGGGCTTGAGAAAGCGTGGGCATGTCGATGGTTAAAAAGTACGGAAGGATTTGCCTTCATCGATCCACAAACTCGAGTACTGCAGCATTATAGGAAATCCTCTGCACAAACATCCAACTTAAGTGTTGCATGGTGATGAGTCATGGACAAAGGGAAATAACGCATATTGTAAAATAACTCTTCGAATGAAAACCACTATGAAGATTTTGCTCTTAATTGCTCTCCTTTCCTGCCAAAAACATATTTCCATACCAAATGTTTTAATGAAAGACCTTTTTCTTCAGCGTCTGTCATGGTGAAGCTGTCGGCTGGCACAAGCACGCACAGCCCTTACCGTTTCCCATCCTTCAGGGACTCCTTGCTGACGCTAAAGGTCTTCCGACGTTCCAGATCATCATCTGGTTTGTCAAACACGCACACTCGGAAGTGAGTATCAGGGCGGTTATATCCCTTTCGGTGCCACATAAAACACCGCAGATTTGCCTCAAATTCCTGGTTTATTGCCCGAAGGCAAGGACGTTACTTTTTTTTAAAAAAAAAACATAGCGAGGCGAGTCAAATCCTACAACTGTATGACCTGTCATCCATGATGAGCTCCATACTGGAATTGAACTAAAAAACTTTTCAAATAGATTAATGGTGATATTCAAGCGACAACGTCGTAAAATGTAGTTTTACTTTTATCATTCAAATACTTCAAACATAACATGGATGTTTAGCTACTATGGAGTGTATATATGTAGCAATACGGTTGCAAATACGTTTGCAGACGGCATAACTTGGAAGCGATGTCAAATGTTTTCATATTAGGAAATGAAACCTTAGCTTGAAGCCTTTTTGAAAAATAGGCAGTAAGCAAAACCGTGATTTTCTGTCATGGATTTACGGTTGTCGTAGTTTGATGCAGTTAACCGGAGGCTTCGCTATCTTGGTAAACGGGGTTCGAGCATATACATAAAACCACTGATCAGGACTTGTTTACCTGTTATGGAGGCGAGGTCCCGTTATTTAGTTAATTAATATTTAAATTAATGCCGGTGTTATAGTGCGAAAGTGTGACAGAACTTAGCTTAGCTACCGTACTCCAACACATCATAGTAATTCTGAGCTGACCACTGCAATGTTTCATTTCTTTGATATTATTAGAGTAGCAGCAACAATGTGTTACCGTCCTTCTTACTAAGCTTACAGGCGCTCAGTCCAATGGACCACCCAAGGCATGATTACATCAGAAATATGGCATGATGAGGAATGGCAGTACAGTTAACTGTGAGCCCTGTCAGCTGTTGATGGGCCAGGTGCTTAGAAAGCACTACAGGACATTAACACCAGATTATGCCCAATTTCATGAAACATTTGGGAAACGGTGTTTTGGATGTCTGTAAAGTCATAGAATATAAGAATATAATACCCTTCCCACTGTATTCCTAATCCTAGGTGATTCGTACCACTTGGTTTACAGGGACGTGATAACGTTGTTAGCATACACATCGGAATGTTGCATTTGTTGCAATAAAGAAGTTCCTTAAGTTGTTCCTTTTATCATAACAGCTACTAAATACCACTTAAACATATGAGGTGATCAGCAGTCGTGTTGAGGTCAATCACCGGACGTGCAACAGATTTTTAGATAGTTCAGTCACTGTATGAAGAATAAAGCCTGATGGACCAGACTTCCTTGCGAAAATTTATCGTTAGTCACTAGGTGCCTTTATGCGTTTCTAAAGATCAGACAAGATCTGTTTCACATGAGATTTTCTACGTACGCAACCTTGCATTTAGAAATCTACACACTTCCAGTTCTTTTGAGCAACCTAATGGTTAAAACGTAGGCCCAAGTTGGACTCCGTCCCTGGGTTCAGGACAAACTGAAAGCCATTAAAACGTAGGCCCAAGTTGGACTCCGTCCCTGGGTTCAGGACAAACTGAAAGCCATTAAAACGTAGGCCCAAGTTGGACTCCGTCCCTGGGTTCAGGACAAACTGAAAGCCATTTAAAACGTAGGCCCAAGTTGGACTCCGTCCCTGGGTTCAGGACAAACTGAAAGCCATTAAAACGTAGGCCCAAGTTGTACTCCGTCCCTGGGTTCAGGACAAACTGAAAGCCATTACAACGTAGGCCCAAGTTGGATTCCGTCCCTGGGTTCAGGACAAACTGAAAGCCATTAAAACGTAGGCCCAAGTTGGACTCCGTCCATGGGTTCAGGACAAACTGAAAGCCATTAAAACGTAGGCCCAAGTTGGACTCCGTCCCTGGGTTCAGGACAAACTGAAAGCCATTAAAACGTAGGCCCAAGTTGGACTCCGTTCCTGGGTTCAGGACAAACTGAAAGCCATTAAAACGTTTATCTGCGATATAGAGGATGTGGGGATAAAAGGCTGAAAGTATTACCCATTTCGAGTTTTAGTCCCAGAATTTTTCATGACCTTCGTGGCTTAAAACTAAACCTTTGACATTTCTTGTAAACACAATCACATTCATGAAAAACGTTGTGCACGCGCATTACCTGCAGCCAGGTCCAATAAATGCACAAGGAACTGTGAAACTGTTGAGAAAATGCCACGCTTGACACAAGACGACAAGAATCAGATTCTCGCTATGGTTAGCGGCGTTTCTTCTGATGTGATGATTATCAGGCACTGTAATGTGCATCCATACACCGTTGGTCAACTCTGACAACGTTTTCGGGCAACTGGAAGTGATGCAATTGTCCGCAACCTGGCTCACCACCTTTGACGATAGCTCGACAGGACCGCGATATCCTAGTCTTGCACTTCCGAAATCGGTTCAAAACGGCTGCTCATACTGCAAAGAACTGGGACAAGGCAACGTCATGTCTGCGCCAAAACGGTGCGAAGATGCCTTAACGCAGGTTTAACGTACCTTTCGCAGATGGACGTGAACGGATTTATCGGCTGTTTTTGAACATGGTCGTTTTGTAAGGTGTGGTGCCATGACCAAGGACAAGTCCTGAATTGACACCGACCCTTCAACATCATTGGCAGACCATCACACAGCTGTTTCTGAGAAATCTTTCCAATGCACCGGGAGACTATCTTGCCGTGCACGGCGGACACTCACGATATTGACTGCAAGTGATCCCTCCTTTGTTTGATGTCGTTGTTGCGTCACTGACGTTGTTGTTGACTGCGCATTTTCCGATTAAGTTATCCACAGATCTGTCAGTTACATGTATATGTGTTGACATTTGTGTGAGTAAAGAAAGCATGAATGTCAAATTGCGTTTTTAATGGCTTTCAGAATATGAAGCCCATTTCTGGTGTCTGGAATATTGCTAAAAGTGGCATAAAACTATACTCACTTACTCACCTAACAGGTAGTATAAAACACGACAATAAACTCACTTACTCACCTAACAGGTAGTATGAAACACGACAAATTATTAAACTAAGGAAACCGCAAATTGAAGATACAATATGCAGAGAACTTTCAGCTTTAGAGCTAATGTCTGATTCGTGTATGTATATCATCTTACTTGAATTATATACACTGAGCAATACATTTGGAATACTGAAATATATATGCACACCATATATATTTCATGAAACTCAATATTCACCGCAAAAATATATCCACAACAATATTCATAAGTCCAAACTTTGTATACATGGATCGACAAATAGTAAAGGGTTCCATGACTGCAAATAAGTACTGGTTTGACCACGACAAGTTGCAGACATGTAGCTGGAATGCCACGGCAGCGTAAATATGAAACGAACAATAAAACTATTCCGATGTGTTCATTCAAGTATGCCAAGGCAATACTACACTGGAAACTGACTGAAAAGCTTTTACTGCCGGTGAATTATTGTAGGTACAAAGAATTATCAGTTATAATATGTTAGGTTAGCTTTTTTTATACGTAATAGGCCAAGTGAAACCAGCCAACGAAAGCAGCTGTCGAGAGAACTCCCAGTTATGAGGAGTTTTATAATGAAAAGGGTCATGTTACTTTTGTTTTCCTCGATGTTCTTGCGCATGGTAGTTGTGGATTTAAAAGCTGCCAAGATGTTGACACTTACATACAACGATATGATCCTTTGCACATTAAACGTCGAGGATACGGGGTTCTTAGATTTTCCAATTAGTTAATGCTGCCCCTCTATTGCACATGCTGACATGTGTTAGTGAATAGGCTAAACATATTCATACTTTGACGCTTCTTTCAGGACAAAATATTCTGGCATTTCAACAGAGACGTATATTTAGGCTCTGTTGAATAGGACTTCATTTCTAACAACTCAGTGTAAAACCTATTACCATGTCCATCATAAAACAGACAGGTAGCTTGTACGGTGGCTTTGCAACTGTTTCGCCAAGAATCGGATATCTGTCAAGTGTGTCCTTGATATCAGTCATAAGGTTAAAGTTGTCTTCCATGACATTTGAAGCAATGGAATGTTACATCGAAACGTTCAATGTCTGTACACGCCTGAGAGCAGAAACAGGATAAACGGTTCTCAGACTTGTTATGGACCTAAAACATCCTACGAGAACTTGCTCTAAGGCTACCACTGTGGGCAAATGCATCCCCCTACTGGACGTTCCGTGCTAATGAAGTTCTTCAGTTGAAAAACAGGATGAAGAAATTGCCATTCTTCTGAAAAAGTGTTTCTTTACGTGACTACAAATCTATGTTTGGAGGGCACTGGGGACGGTTTCATCGTCTGTGTCTCTTCATAAACATACAATGCCAGTCAATAATTTCATAATGGACACCAGTCACCCAATGGAACATTTAACTAGACATGTCCAATGTTGCTCGGAATATCTGGGCTTCTTCCCTGAGTACAACCACCTTTCGTCTCAGAGGACTGCTAACTGTGATATAATTGAGAAAATCTTATTTACTGGCAAAATTATTCAATACAACCTTTTATTGAACATCGACCAGTTCGGAGAAAGGACAAATATCAAACAGTGGTTGACGAATATGTGGACACATTTGGTTGTTCAGAACAGAC
Source organism: Haliotis asinina (assembly GCF_037392515.1). NCBI lineage: Eukaryota > Metazoa > Mollusca > Gastropoda > Lepetellida > Haliotidae > Haliotis > Haliotis asinina. Next base: position 15,036,819 of record NC_090287.1, read on the forward strand.
AAACTACCACTAGTGCTTGATAATAATCTAATGTAACATTGGACAAAGACGAAGCTTTTTCATATATTGGCAGCTTACGTGACACAACGCTGATTATAAGAATATAAAACATTACATCTCTACAGACAAGATCGTGACATTATGGTTGTTGGTCAATGAAAGCCAATAGAAGTTTGTTTAACATTCTTCTGAGATTAACAATGTTGGGAAAGCAAACTGAATTTCTTTTATAGGTTATCCCAAATTACTGCATGTCTCCTGTTCATCAATCAATATACTGCTCTGTAAGCAACAGCGGGTGAACAAGAGGTGCAGATGTGTTCCGTGGTTAAAAACAAATCCGATAAAACACGCGTACGGTCCTTTGTGATATTTATCAAGGATTTTGATGAAAATGCACGTGAAGGAGAGAAACAAAAAGGTTCATCTTAAACATATACATCTATACTAAAATAATAATAAGGTTGACAGTATGAAAAATACTTATTCATTGTCTGGAGATTTTCATCCTAGTTCATCGTGATAGTTCAAAGCGATGAAATAACACTGTAACGCGTAAAATTCCCAGATGTTCATCCTCAGACACATTTGTCTCATTGCAGACGTTGTATATATCTCTGTCTTTCTTGTTTTCGATCGCGAAGTACATACATACATTGTTTTGTTTTCGAAGGCGAATTAAAGCAAAGATATCACTTTTGTTGGAAATATATATATGTTTGACTGTCGTTCTTTATCAATGAAGTTAAACTGATTGTAGCATTGACGTTTCTATAAATCGCCACCCCCTTGGAGCAGACTTCCAAACACAGAATTCAAATGGACAGTCTTCCAGGCGTGACGCAGGGGGTGGGTGGGGGGTGGGGGTGTTCAATGTCTAGACTTTGTTTAAAGTCGCTAACAAAAGCAGGTAACACTAGACTAAATTGTTGAGGTTCTGTGAGACATGTTCTCATCGTTATTCTATTCAGTTTGTTCACGTTGCACTCTTCCTATTCTTCATTCTGTCACAAACACATCATGGCCAAAAACTTTGCAAGCGATCACATTTTACAACAAGATTTGTGTCAATTGATTACATAGTCAGGCACTGTTTATTCCAAGCTGTAGTTCACGCCATGCCACTACACACTCGCACCCAAGTCGTTTCATGCTTACTTTAATGGTACCGACAACCCAAGTTTAATAATCCGCGAATATGCAAGTCAGAAATATAATTCAGCTCTCAGGAGACCCCAGTTCCGCATGTTCTTTTAACAATAATCATTATATTTCCAGATATGTTTAGGATCATTTAGTGTTGATGAAAACTCGGTCTGTTTTGGAAATACATAGTTTTCTAGCTGTTACAATGACACTATGGAGGCACTAAATCACACTATGGAGACCTTCCATTAATTAGATATGAATCCAAATGAATGTTCATCTACATCCATGTTCCTTCTCAGAGGAAGAGCATATTGAACAGACGTCTCATATTAAGCACTGGAGAATGCTAGATTTACAGTGCATCACTGTTCGTCACTGTTCGTCAAAGTTCAATGCTGTGAACCATTTGGAAACTTGGGCTCATATGTCAAAGCTTTCATTTCGAACCAGGCGGTATATGAGCTGCCCCTTAGAAATGGGTAGTGAGTGAGTGAGTGAGTTAATATTTAACGTCACATCAGCAATATTTCAACCATATCGTGACGGGAACATAACATTGAAATGGAAGATATGAGTATTACAAAAACCTGTCGACAAAGGACAGTAAATCAACTAGATTATCACAGAAAAGAATGTAAAACTAGTAACTATACCTAAAACAATTTATCTATAGAGGACAATACAACATAAAAATGGGCTATAGATTGCTAACAACTGAAGGTAGATAACCATACTAGGGACCATGAGAAATGAGTAGATGTTAATCTTAAAATATCACATGTTTGATTATGAAGCTGCACGGTAGTGTTGTGCATACTAACTATTACGTTAAAGTCAGTGTCATTTCGGTCGATGGCTTGTTGCTCTCTGTGTGTTCAAGGAAACAGTTAAGCGTGTGAGCAGGTAATACACGAAAAGGCCTGTGGTGCATCTTTTGCAAGTGGCTGCGTATTGTGGATCACGGCATTTTCCTTGTAGTTATACACACCAATCACTTTACAAAACAGCAACTATTATGTCGTCTCCTGTATCGAAGGGCATCGTACTGTCGCGGACATAAAATTACCTGGTGGTGAATATCCATGACACCTATCACTTCCTCAGACATACCACTAAAGCAACACACCTAAAATGTTATGGTACACCTGTCAATGAATGAAATGTTGGAAAATGGCGGAGAATATGGTCACTTCACAGACAGAGACCTACGAAGTTCAGGACAGTACAACTGCAAAGGTCATCGGTCTGTTTCGTTAAGGTATAATTCAGACTTGATTCTGAAAAATTATATACCACAAATAACTTCTATAGCTCATAGCTTTGAGAGAGTCCTTTTGCATCCATGTATGCACTGCTTAATTCTAATGTAGTGTTTTTAAAATATTTTCTTGTGTGGATACTGTTTCGGTTAAAAATGTGCCGTGACAAAACGTGTAAGAAATCCCCTGTGAACCAGCAAATCAGAACAAAGACAAGTCTAAAGCCTTCAAATATTGTATTATTAAGCAAAGAGAGCACGTTATCCAAAGTCAAAAGGCAATTTCACGATACCAATTTAAAATGCAATACAAACGAGACGATTTCTAAGGCAATGGGTCACAAAATATACAGCAAACTCACCAAAGTCTTAGTGCAAGAGTGAGAAACAGTTATGCAGAATGTAACACGGTCAGGCAGCGGTTGTGTAGATCAAGCGTTGACGGCGATTGATGATGCTACTCCAGTGAATGTGTGTGCGTCCGTGTCCATCGACAACACGGCAACTGGACTTTGTATATATATTCAGTCATTTCCAAAAAGTTCGAGCACATACGACCATCGCCACTAACGTTGAATGCTCTAAAACAGTCTCCCAAGTCAACAAATAGAAAGCCAAGGGCAGATAACTCCAAAGTACTGCCTTAGAGGCGTGCCGCTTAAATAATTCTCTGTAGGAAATGTGACCCCTAATAACTAACACTAAAACCTTAAATAGTGTGACCCAATTACAACAACTGCAATAATATCTAATAACAACTCAAATCACGGAAAATACACTCTCGTAACAATACTTTTATTTTTAGAAAGCGGGACCACAACCATGTTTAGGTTACTTCTCTGTTATAATCACATTCGTAGCACTGAATGACGCCAAAGTCAACAAAGGCATTTTTTGTCATCTTTGTTGGTTTCGACTTGATACAATTAGCTCTCTGCTCAATCTATCAGTGTATATATTGCTGACATTTGTAGAGAGACACGTGGGTCAAATTTCTATTCTGGTGGCTATATTTGATTGAGGGATTACCCCGAGTGAACAATTTGTACCGGGTTCAAAGAGGGGTTATATTACAACATCTTTGCCAAGCACGTTTATGTATGAGTTGGCATGTGTTTGAGACGACAAGGGTAGAGAATAGGTGGACTCAAAATATTTTGGGTTATTTTTTTTACGATGATGGGAGGGACAGTACGATCGAATTGAACTCAACAAGTTCGATGCCATCACTTTGACTAACCTCTGCTATTGAATTGACGGAAAGGTACTCGAATAATCAGAATACTAGGACACCTTAAATGCGGGTGATTTAATACGTGTGTGCGTAAATTGCCTTTCGCTTTAGCCTAAAGGAAGAACACCATTGATCGTGTCATAGTCAGAATTGTCACTTTACAGACAAGGACCTAAGTCGTTCAGAACTGAGTTGCTGCAAAGGTCATCTGTCTGTTTCGTAAAAAAATATTCCAACATGATATGAAATATTATGTTTAAAAATGATCACTACTAAAGTGTACGTATGTTTACGATCACAGCTTTCAGCCAAATGCCCATTTTTGATTTCTAATGTAAGGTTATTTTATATCATTTTTGTATGTTATTTCTATCATTTCCATTAAACAACGATGTTTTTATTACTTGCCAAAGTTTACCAATGTTTGTTTTTGTTTATCTTTGTAGGTTTGGGCTAGATACGAATAACTTGCCCAATGTATCATTGTATATATTACGACGTTCGTGCAAAGAAAGTTGGGTCGAATCGATTCTGGAGATTATATTCGATTGAGGGATTTTCCTGAGTGAACAATTAGGCCGGGCCGGGTTCAAAGAGGAGTAAATTACATTATCTTTTTCAAGCATTGGCGCAATTTTTAAACAAGTCTCGCGGGAGGCGACGAGAGTGGAGGAAAGTTGAAGGCTAAATATATTGTTAAGTTACATACGATGAAGGAGGGGATAGTTACAAACCGAGCTCAGCAGGTTCGATGGCACCATCTTGCATAGCATCTAATTCTGAAGTAGAAAACGGGGATTAACTGGAATCGACTCAATACACTTTCGTTGCAGCAAGTAGAAAGTGTCTTCTCGACTCTTGTCCCAGTCAGAACTTTGAATGCCACAGAGTGTCAGTGTTTAATGTCATTGGGACTGAAACGTGTTCATACCTGAACCATTTGATCATCTACCAACTGTTGTGTCAACGGTACCAATAGTGACATATGGCGAAGCAGACTTCCCTCACGCAATTGCTTCCGGGCGTACATGTCAACACTGCCAACGTCAGTGACACAAATATTTTGATCTTTAGACATGTAAGTTTATGGGCAGTTTGTATATCCCGCGTAGATGTATCCCACGCAATTCATTTTACTACGTATCTCCCAGGTTTACGTGTACCCTGCAAATGCAACATAGATGTCTCTCAAGACAGAAAAACCTTAGCTTACAGATCACAAAACTGCTAAACTGTACAAGTTAAACCTTACTCGGCACTTTTTGAATTGATATTGCATGTCTGTATTATGCACCGAGGAATACTGAATTAACGATGAAGGTTGTGAAAAGCCATTTTGTCTAAAATCAGTAACAAGAACATCCATCTAAAAATCGATATATATTATTTAATATACATATTCTCCTAAATCGCACAACTCTATCTAAACTAATTTTGACATCCCGCAGGAAATTATTCACGGCTTATTCTTTAGCTAAAGACAAAACTGATCTCTTGCAGCGCATCAGCTTGCTGATGGTAATTTTTTTTGGGTTCTCCTGTACATTATAGCATGGGTGATATTGTAGACAGGTCACATTCATGCATTATTCCCACTGAACTCTACAACAATTCACTAATTACTCGTCTGTTTACTTCTTGCTAATATGGTCATGAAAAAAATTTGCCTTGCGAAAATTACCATCTTCATCTTTTGATGACCGGTTAAACATAAGGTTCAGATCGAGGGCTACATAAGGTGAGGAGATGAAGATGGTGGACAAAGTGCTGAAGGATATGTACTCAATTGAAACTCGAGTAATATTACGACATTGCCTACACGGAGATACCTATCGCATGACGGAAAGGCATAGCCGAAAGGAGAGAACTCAAAAACTCTTCTTATGAGAACCTTTTTTCTGATTTATTTAATGTTATATGTAATGAAGTATTCATCAACTTCCTCACTGCTTTGTTCCCTAAAGGTGAGAACATTATTTTCCTAACACGTTGTTGGTAATGGTAGCAAGAATATAAGACTCCTTTCGGAAACCCATTGAGGACGTTTAAGAAAGTTCATGTTGCAGCCAATATGTAGTTTAAAGTGAATGTTGATTCTAATAGGTAGCATACAAATGTTGAATATGCATGGCTGACTTTAGCCACTAATAATTATGAAGTTATAGATATGAATGCTTAACTATTTTCTCGATGTTCAATTTTTGAAACTCAACCATTATATTTTGAAGGAATCATTAGAAAAGTAATTTTCAATATTCCATAAATGTTTCGTAAATCTGTTTGTTATTCATGTGTTCATGAAGGTCATTCAGACTGCAGAGACAATGGCGGTATTTCAACTGCCAATCAGGACCAAAGAGCAACAGTTCAGATAATGAAAGCAAACAAGGGTTTATTGTTGTTAACTACCTTCAGACTACCTTGATAGCATGTGTAGGCGACATCCGTCTACTGGGTCCATCGTTTTTGTCACTTGTTTTCGACGAGGTACAATCCCATCCTATGTCTATAATATACAGAGATAGTAAGACTAGAAGGTATTTCAGTGTAGAGGGCGTCAGTGAATATAAATTGACACACCATTATCGACATGAATAAATGTTAATGATATCTAAAGTAGAAATACAATTGATTGCACGAAGATGGTTATAATTATTTATTAAGTGATGACGGTTCCATTCGAATACAATGTTTCTACAACTACGCATAAGACACAGATTCATAATTCAAACTCAGAAGGTGGAGTCTCCCAGAAATGTGGTCTAGGGACGGATGATAAAACAAAATCGAGATACAGTGCTTACTAGAGAGCAAACTCTTAGCAGTAAAAAACACAAGAAAATATCACCCTCTACTGAAGGTTCTTGATGTTCAAGGTTTTGATAAAGTTTTTGGAACAGAAAATGTGAAATAAGAAAGGCCCATTTTTTCATGAAAAGTATTCCTATACGTGACAAGTGAGAGCACTGGCGACAGATTCGTCATCTGTGTCAAAAACAGTTGAACACTACACAAAAATGCAATCACAGTGAATAATTTATAATGGAAACGAATCATCCAATGGAAAAAGGCACGTCCTTTTACACTGTACAGCCACCTTTTACCTCTGAAAGTTGTGTAATGTTATATACTGGGGAAAATCGACGGCTTATGTTTTGGAGAAACAATGAAATACTGCATATTCGATTAATCGATTCGTTTGTAGAGAGGGAAAACATAGAACAGAAGTTGACGGATATGTCGACACGTTCGGTTTTTAACAAGAGACAAGCTACCGCTAACACACGATAATATTCTGTTGTAAAGCTGGACAAAAACGTCTTTATAAATTGCCAGGTTACATGACACAAAGCTGATAGCTAGAATGAAAAAAGATCACGTCTGTTTTTGAAGTAAGTTTGTGATGTTTTCTATTTGTCAGTGAAGGGAATGGAAAGATTGGTTTGGCTCTTGTGAAATCTGACAGTTTGTATTTTACTTTTCTTCTTGATATTAACAACGTTTCTTGAAAGATAGTTGGGCCTTAAGGTAATAAATTTTTAAACTAGCGAATTACTGCTCTTCTCTCGTCAATTTTCATGCAACAATATCCTGTACAATGCGCAATACGCGAGGCAAGTGTTTGAGGTAGTTGTTAAGCAATTTCAATTAAAAAAACGCCTTGAGATATTTGACACTAGAATTGGAAAAAAACCCATTAAAGCGAAGACAAAGATACTTCAAAGTAAACAGAGTAATGGAATGGAAGATGTATTTATTGCAGTCTGAGAAATACTATATTCACTATCAGGTGATTATCTTTTGTTCGACCGAGTGTTGAAAGTTCAAAGCAATGAAGAGACACAGGCAAAAAAGATAATGAATCATAAATGTCTGCCCTTGTCAGATTTACAGATTTGTTTATCTTCAGGCATGAACCTCTCTCTGGTAGCGTTCAATTTATCTCGGGCATGTTTGTTCTTTAAGTCTACATTTAAACTGCTTTGTTTTCGAAGACGTCTGGAAGTCAAATTATTTTGAGGGCAGGATCAATAAATTATTCATTTGATCACAAATCATAACTAAAACTCTGCATCAGTATGTTTTTAAGTGTATTTGAGAAACGGAATTCTGGAGTTCCATGTATGAAAGACATTAAGCCAAAATTAACCTTGTTCAGCTGTGACACGCCAGTAGTAGCATGTGGAGAAAATTTCACAAGGAAAAAAGAAATATACATATGGAAATTAATTAAGCAACACCAAATTCAAAGACACATAAAAACTTAACAAAGTTTAACGAAGTAATTTTGATGATTGATTATTCAATTTTGATGTATTGACATACAGCATGAGCTTTTCATGGGTTGATATGACGCGCGTGAAGCTTGCACAGCGCACGTGCATTGCTTTAACCTCAACTTTCGAAAAATGCACTTTTTCCCTGGGGTGTTTACAAGCGCAGGTTGTCGATTGCATTCGGTTTTTCATTCATTTCAATGTCATGGCACGTAGGAAATTATCAGAGGCCACTCGTTGGCAAATAATCGGCATGAGGAATGCTGGTATGTCTCTAAGACAAATCGGGACTCAAATCGGACGACATCATTCCATAATTTCAAAACTTTTGAAAAAATACCGGGCCACTAATGAAGTTAAAGACCTGCCTAGACCAGGAAGACCCAGGAAGACCACAGTCCGGGAGGACAGAGCTTTACTGAGACTTGTACGGCGCAGGTCCTTCGACTCGAGCTCTCGGTTGAGACAGGAGTGGCTTCCAGGGAGACCCATCTCGAACAGGACTGTTCGGAATCGTCTGAAAGCTGCAGGATACCGGGCAAGGAGGCCAATCAAGCGACCCAGACTGTCTCCAGCCCATAAGGCAGCCCGACTGGCCTGGTGTAATGACCGTTTGCACTGGAACATTGCCTCTTGGAGGAAGGTCCATTTCTCAGATGAGAGCCGGTTCTTGCTGCACATGGTGGACGGTCGTACTCGGGTCTGGAGGCAGAGGAACACAGCAATGGCTCCACGGAACATCCAGGAGACTGTGGCCTTTGGGGGAGGTTCCGTTATGGTATGGGGGTGCATTTCCATGAACTGCAAGTTGGATATCATTACCATCCGTGGCAACCTTAACGGTGTTCGTTACCAACAGGAGGTTCTTGACAGGGCTGTGGTACCTCATTTTGAGAACCATCCTCTGGCAACGAGACCCATATTTATGGACGACAATGCTAGACCTCACAGGGCGCATGCTGTAAATGATTTTTTGCGGCAAAATGCAATTGACAGAATTCCATGGCCTGCCATGAGCCCTGACCTCAACCCCATTGAACATTTGTGGGACTTTATTGGCCGTCGTGTGAGGCAGAGAGACCCACCAGTCCATAATCTCAACGAATTGACGGCTGCCCTGCATGAGGAGTGGAACAGGATCCCCCAGAATCAGATCCGGAGACTCATCCAAGGAATGAGGAGGCGTCTGGAATCGGTGGTGCGTGCGCAGGGAGGACACACTAGATATTGATGAAAGTCGGTGTGCAGACTCTCAGATGACTGTTCTTTCTTTCCATGTGACATTTGTGTTAATACACCTGACAACAACGTCTGTGGATGAATAGTAAATTGTGTCCATTTTTTCATGAATTTAAGACAGTTTTAAGAATTTGGATTTCGTTGCAATAAAGCAAAGTCTTGATACTTTTTCCCTTTAAGTTGTTTGTCAGAGATCGTCTGTTGAATAAAAAAGTGTCAAACTATATCAACCCGGCATATTTTGATTGTCAGAACACTTCAAAGTTGCTCCAATAGAAAAAATTGGGGTGTTGCTTGATTAATTTCCAGGTGTATATGTTTTATCACGTTGGCGAAACCCGTGTGGACTGTGTTGTAAATTTTAGTTTAAGGACATAAACATTTTGTCAGGAAATTCTATCTTGGAAAACCTCATAAATAAAAGTATCTGTTATTTAGCTCACATTGAACGATATCATACACCTTCATGTGTCGGTTACACCTTCATGTGTCGGTTTGTGCCGTTCTTCTGATGTGAATGTAGATTAAACCCTGCTTTCACATGTGACACTCATTGCATCAATCCAGTTGCCCTCAAAGTCTGTCTTCTTAATATGCAGTCGTTTGCATTATGCAAATAATATGCATTTATCATCAGTCTTAACACACTTGCTGACACGTAGCTCCCTAGCTAAACGTCATCAATCTCATTATATGAGTTATTATCATTTGAAACGAGAAATCTCAGTGTATCTCAAATTTGAAAATGAATTCTTGTAAATGAAAACAAAATCCTTTCCACATCGTGAAGAAATCACTCACAATGCAAACATACATAATTGACAAACATGGTATTTGTGGGCAAATAATTATTTTGTTTGGTGTTTATTTTACTTTATCAGATCAGCAGCAACCGAACATTCCAACAGAATGTCTTTGATGGGTCAAGTTGCTATCATCTTATTCTCCATTTGAGTTGTGCCATATAGATAATGAAAAATATAACATACACCACAATACCTGGAATGAGTATATTCCAGTGTTTATGGGTCGCTGCAATCAAATAATTTACAAATGCTCCAGGTTTTACAAAATGATATCGACTGACTGAGTTTTAATGGACTAGGCAGTGTGTAACTATAGATATGAATCGGAACTGCAAAAAGTCTGAGGAAATATCTTGTTTTTATGTATGTCAACAGAACTGGCATTAACACGAAATCTACACATGCCACATCTACACAGTATACTGCCAAGAGCTTCAGATGAAATGACATGTTATATGGTTGTTTAAAGTGGGTTATTATTTTATTATCACCGTATAGATGTGTGTACTAACAGTCTGGACCATGGTGTATCTGTATTTAAGGCATATAGTCTTTCATGTCTGAACATACAGTGATCAACAACATGAGCATCGATCTGTGCAACTGGGAACCGATGACATGTGTCAACCAAGTCAGCGAGCTTGACAATCCGATCCCATTAGTCGCCTCTTACGACAAGCATAAAGGATAAAACGAAAACAAGAGATAGTAAGATAGTATCAATATACAAACTCCGAAACGTTCCATTATTAATGCAATTAATCATGTAAGAAAATCTTTTAGTAATGATGATTTGACCACGGAAAACAACTCAACGTTAATACAGTCTGACACATTAGACTATCAGGGAATACGTCCGTAAACAGTACGTACAAAATATGATCATGTAAATGTCTCATCGTGCGCATTCTGCGTAAAGAAAGCTTCCTTGTCTTAAGAATATATCTTAGACAAATTATCTTATCGAAAATGGGGTAATGCCTGGTTTGCTGATTACGCCAAGGGTTGATTCTCTACAGTGGGTGCAATGAGAAAAATCAGGATTGTTGTTTCCATCAAAGAGTTAAAGCTGGAATAACCCCGATGGACCTGTTTGCAACAATAGTTCTGACAAGAATCAAAATCAGAGCGAATAACTGAGGGGAAACCACGGCTCTCATTCAACCTCACTACCGCGGGTTGGTTTTAGAACAATAGTAATTATATTTGCTTGTATGGTTTAGTTTTTCTTCCGTGTCGAGGGAAAACAAATCCTTGTTTTTTTATGGAAATAATCTTCTGTTGCAATGTATCAACCAATTTAGACATTTCGTTAATTAAATATGGATTTACAGCCCCCAGGTTCCTCTGCGAGGATATTCTCGGAGGACAAATGGATCAAACAGAGCCAAAAGTCATCATGGAAATTCTTCTTTATGTGAATTCTGCGTAAACAACGACATAGGCGTTTCTACTATACGTCTTGTCACCAGAGTTCAATATTAATATTAATTAATGTTATTCTTTTTGATAGAACTCTGTGTGTTGATCATACAAGAGTTTAGGTACAAACATGAACATTTTTTATCAAACTGATCTTAAACACTGGCCGCTCTCTGCCATTCAATGTCCTCACAATGACACAATCCACGAGTTCTTCCTCGGGCCTAAGGCGAAAGGTAACATACGCCCACGCATATTAAATCACCATCAATGAAGGTGCCCTGTTATTCTGATTATTCGAGTATCAATTTTTCCAATTCAATCGCAGAAATTAGATGATGGCATCGAATTCTTTACCCCTCTCCCTTACATAAAAACTTGTATATTATTTTCACTTATTTAAAACAAAATATATTTAGCTTCCACCTATCCTCTAATCTCGTGGTCTCACACCAGAATTGCCAACTCAGGCATATTTTAAAAGGGCTTGACAAAGACAATGTAATATCCTCCTCTTTGAACCGTGTACGAATTGATTGTTCACGCAGGGAGAGCCCCAATCAAATATAGCATCCAGAATTGACATTCGACCCACAATGTGTTATTTCTACGAAGGTCAGCAGTATATACAATGATAGATTGTACAGGGAGCTAATCGTATCAAGTCGGAACCTACAAAGATGAAAAAAGATCCATTAGGTGGCTGTGGCGTCATTTAGTGCTACGAATGTGATTACAACCGACAAGTAACCTAAACAAGTTTGTTTCCTGGCTTTTTTAAAAATAGCAGTATCCTTACGAGACCCACATTTGTAAAAACCGACATTGAAATTAAATGATGGATAAAGGGATGCTCAAAGACATGACTCTCTGAAAGCTATGAAGATGCGGACAATTTAGTAGACGTTATTTCTGCAGTACAGTAATTCAGAATCATGTCAGAATCATTTCTTATCGACACAGACATGACCTTTACAGTAATGCTGTTCTGAACGTCGTGGGTCCTTGTCTGTAAAGTGGCTATCTTCCTCCACTTTCCAACGTTTCAGCCACTGACAGGTCGATAATGTCTGCGGACCTGATAGTTACGGTGGATATCTGCACGAACAGATGTGGTTTTGTGAGATGATTGGTGGATATCGTTGAGTACGTTGACTACAGGAAGACCTCGAACGACGTTGATTATGTATGACCCACTGCTGTTGGTGCTGATCCTCGAAAGATGTAGGGAGTAGGACTGATTACAAAAACATAATATTCCATGAATGTTGTTTTAGCTTTTCAAGATCTCATAAACTATGCTGAACTCGATAGGAACTGAGGAACGGCCCTACTGTGGAACTTTGTCTCCTGCAAGGAGACTTCATGGTTCAGTGATTCAGATATTAGGTATCTGAGTTCCGTGCTAACTAGGTGAAGTGGTGGAGGCTTAAGCAGGGGAATTTTTGCGACCCTGGGTGTGCTCCATCATATGACTGACATAAGCATCGTATGACGCGTACGTATCCTATTGTTGGTCATTGTTCGACGAACCGTATGCTGCCGTTAATATGTGTGTGACGTACCTTATAGTGACGTCGACCATTGTTCAGTGTAATACTATGATGAACCGTATGAAATTCACATGATATGCAGAATTAGAAAATTGTTTTATGATGTAATATTTTACGTTTTATTAACATTCCTGAGGTTTACCAGCTACGCTATTGATGATTTTGTGCCTCAGTGTCTCGCCCTCCATATGATACTTTCCAACACACATAAACAATAATGGGAATACATTTATTTAAAACATAATGTTGTTGAGTACAACGAACCACTTTTGTCTTAAATATCAGATACAACAACGAGTCCAGTCACAACCACACATCATTAAGCACGAGTTTTCTGTGTACACATAAAACCAATTCAGGCATCAAAGTATCACGTGTCCATTGCAATAAAGGCCAATAAAAACAGCCCACGTCGTCTTTACAGACGTAGACAAGAATGGAATCCGGTATTTAACAATCACCATTCTACTTCATAGCTATTTCCGATGTTTTAATGTTTCATATTTGTAATCAGGAATACATCCCCAATACATCACAAGAGAAATAGATACAAGCGTTGGCATTTATTATCCGAAAGTGTCTACCTCAGCAGTTTAGGTCAGCAATGTTTAGCCATCGTGTCAGTTCCAGTATTGAGTATGGGTTATCATGTGTGTGGAATGCCGTTCACCTGTGAACAATGCTGTAGGATGTTAGTGTATTCATGCCTCATTTCGGAACAGTCAGAAACGGCTAATCATTTACGACACCTTTCATCACGGTCTCCAAACTTGTCAAAGTCAAGCCAAAAGAGTTTATTGTATTTAAGGCCTCCACCTCCTATACAAATATACATTTGTAAATGGTATACTATATACAGATAATATACAATACACACAGTGGAGAGAACAGAATGACACGCACTTGAAAATTTTTGTTTTAGCGTTTTAAATTCTTTAACAGTTCATCTAATAGTTTCATGTTATGTTTGATTAACAGTGACAGATCAAGAATATCATTACAATTTTGAGCAGACATTGAAGATGTATATGCTCGAGCAGGTGTTTGTGACGAAATCGGGTGTGGAATGTATTTGCTTCTGACAATGGAGTGAGTGAGTGAGTGGGTTTAGTTTTACGTCGCACTTAGCAATATTCCAGCTATATGGCGACGGTCTGTAAATAATCGAGTCTGGACCAGACAATCCAGTGATCAACAACATGAGCATCGATCTGCGCAATGGGGAACCGATGACATGTGTCAACCAAGTCAGCTAGTCTGACCACCCGATCCCGTTAGTCGCCTCTTACGACAAGCATAGTCACCTTTTATGGCAAGCATGGGTTGCTGAAGGCCTGTTCTACCCCGGGACCTTCACGGGTCTCTGACAATGGAGTAAGATGGAGAAACTAGCATAAAGTGGATTTCATTCTTACTGCGGATTTACATAACGGACAACCTGTTCTCACCAATGGACACATTTCTTCCTTCGTTCATCTTAAATCTAACAACTTGTTTTTCCCTATTGATCATAATCATCTATAAACCCCATACTTGCATGTTGATAGTTCTTCGTACAGGATTATAGACATGCTGCCCGTCTCATGTAAGTTTTGGTGGCTGAGTTTACGTGAATCCTATAAATATCACATTTGTGTCTGTGAAAACAAAAAAACCCACAAGATTACAGAACGTAAAATAACAGCCCATAGCTGCTAAAATGTACAGGTTCGCTGCTTCTGTAATTGATATTTCAAGTATGTATTATACATTGGGGAATATCAATTAACGACCATGATACGGAAACTACAGTTTCTCTGAAATCAGTAACAATAACATCTATTTAAAAATCTGCAAAAATTCTTTACATATTCTCCTAATACCAAACTCAATCTAAACTAATATCGATCTCCCGTATGAGACTAGAAACGACTTAAAGTTTTAAGACAAAGCTCATCTCTGGCAGCGTGTACGCTTGCCGGTGGTGATTTCTGTCCGTTCTCCCATACATAATGCCATATTAGCATGGTCATTCATGCATCATTCCCATAAAACGACGAACCACATAAACTGTGCAACTTATTCGCTGGGCATTCCTTGCTAAATATACGTGTTCATTAAGGCGTTGTGAAACTAACCATGTTGATCTTTTGATAAACATAAGACCGAGTTCGAGCGCTTGAGAAAGTGTGGGGATGTGAATGGTTAAAAAGACTAAGTGCTGAAGGATTTGCCTTCATCGATCCACGAACTCGAGTAATGCAGCATGTTGGGAAATCATCTGCACTGACATCAAACTTACATGACGCTAAGACATGGTCAAATGGAAATAATTCAAATCATGATTATAACTTCTCATGGGAAACCCACTATGAACCCTTTCCTCTTAATTGGTTTTCGTTTCCTGTCAAATGTTTTCTTCATAGAAAAACGGTTTAATGAAAGACCTTTTTCGTCTCCATTTGTCATGGTAAACCTGTTGGATACCACATGCATATACGACCCTCATTGTTTCTCAACCTTCGAGGACTCCTTGCTGACGCAAAAAAGTCTTCAACTGTTCCGGATCATCTTATGGTTTGTTAAACTAACACGCTCACTCGGAAGTAAGTATCAGGTCTCTCGATGGCACATTAAAGAAGGTACATTGATCACAAAGTGCTCGCTGATTTATTCTCTGAAGGCGACAAGTTTAATTTGCTAACACACGCAGCGACGCGCAACTCAAGGGTGCGACTGTGTGTACTGACACCCGGGCTTGGTTTCAACCATACTGGAATTGAACTAATTAAATCTTGAAAAACGTTACTCAAAATGATTGAGGTTTTTTCAAGCGATAATGTCGTGAAAAAATAAAACATCAATTATAACGATTTAGTTAATAAGACATTTGGGTTCTAATGCATGCAGTAAGTAGCTTTATGATTCTGCCTTTACAAATAAACGTCTTTAAACGATATACGATTTCCACCTCATTTCAGGTACAGAAAACTAGTACGTGATTAATTGGTAATGATTGTATGCTGAACAATGAATAACGTTGATAAGTTTTCCTAGATAATGTCTTTAATGTATAGTGTTATAGATTAACCTTCTGAATGAATTTGCCAAATCTCTATCTCTCTCTGTCTCTCTCTCTCTATCTCTCTCTCTGTCTCTGTCTCTCTCTCTCTCTCTCTCTCTTAATATCAAGTTTAATTAATATTAATTTATAAAGATGACTACACAGAAGCAGTCCAGACTGGACTTAGGCTAACAAATCACTCTGAACAAATGCGTCATCTGAAGAAAACTAGGAACAAGACATTCTCATATTTTTCGAGTGCTTTTCCTTTACGTGCCTAAAACTGGCTGCGAAGAGATCACTGGCGACAGATTCGTCATCTTTGTCTAAAACTCTACCAAAAAAATACAATGTCAGTCAATAATTTGATAATGGATACCAATCATCCAATGGAAAATGTATCTAGAAATCATTACTGAGAATAAAGGCCACTCTTACACAATATCGCCACCTTTTCCCAGAGAACGATGTTTAGTGTTGTACATTTTAGTAAATCGATGGCATGATTACACGATGCCATTTAGAAAGTGGTCAAATGCAACATATGTCATATTTGGGATTTCACTTTCTTAGTAAAGTACTAGGCGGCTGACTTTGTGTGCTGGCGATTAGGTGCCTGACACTGAGGTTGCGGGTTCGAATCCCGGATGGGACTCAACCGAAAAAAGTACTAGAATTTGTACTTTACTAAGAAAGTGAAATCCCAAAAATGACATATGTTGCAATCGATGGCATATTAATTGCAGAAATTATTAAATGTAGAGGCTGATAGATATGTCGACGCTTTCATTTATTAACAAGAGACAGACTACCAAAATTGCTTTAAAATATCCTAATATTGTGTTGGCCAAATATCAAGCGTCTTGATAGATTGGCAGATTATATGACACGACGTCGAGTGTTAGAATGAAACATATCACGTGTGAATTTTCAAGCGAGATTGTGGGCCGTGTGGTTTGCTATTTGTCAATGAAAGCCAAAGAATGTTTGTTTTGGTTTTTGTAAGATTTCACCCTGACAACGATTGAAAGAAAGATGAAAGATGATTTTTTACACTAAATTTGTAAAATAGTTAACGTGCATGAAATGACAGTTAATCTCTAGCTATTCAAGGAGCACGGTGGGCGTGCTGGCTAAAGCGCCATGCTAGTGATCCAGCGAGGTTTGGGTGTCGGGATCTATAAACCTTGGAGTCAGCTTTGTGTGCAGACTCTTTCCTTGTTGTCACAACCCCTAGTGTGGAGCACAACCCTGTGCACTTAAAAGAACCCACGAATCCGTTGGTATATGACCAGATGGTGGCCACATGAATACGTGCAAACACCCAGTTGCGGGTACAGCAACGTGCAGTAAACATGGACACGTACTGTGACTATGTGTCCCAGTCCACCCATATATGAATGGGTACCTCGATAGGATGAGACAGCTACAAATACCTAGAGTGCACCTAGAGGCAGCAAGAAGTGTATACCCCTCAGAGAGTTGGGACTGATGATACGATAGGCCGTTGATACTGAATAATCCAACTATCGAGGGAGATATATCTAAGCGCCTTGAGAAAACACTAGCTGCCTGGATATGTGCGCTATATAAATATCCAATAATACAATAATTTTCAACACACCTTGTTAAATACGCAATGCATGTTAGTTTGAAAACTAGAAATATTGTCAGAAAATTCTAAAGTGGAAACATTTTAAGCCTACTTCATAATTATACGGGTTCATTATTTGGGTTCGTAGTGAGCTGTGTCATACACCTTTCTGTGTCGATAGGTATCATGGCTGTCGTTCATTCTTAGGTTGTTACGGATGTCACGGGCTTGCCATGCACATTGGACTGATCTATGGAAACGTGGTGAGATGTGTCTAGATGGAGGGATGAAATGAGTAACTGGCAAAAACTATATTCGTGAGCAAACAATTGTATTGTTTGGTGTTTATTTACATGACGGGATCACCAGACAGGGAACATTATTCCACTGAATGCCTTAGCTAGTTCACATCGTAATCATCGTATTCTCCATCAAAAAATTGGGTCACACCATGCTGTTCTATAGATCATGTAAAGTCAGAGACTAAACAATAATATTTGCAGTCAGTTGAATGCAGTGGTCCTGTATGATTTACCCAAGAAGAGGTCCACCATATGTACATCGGAATCGTAGTTCCACAAGATGCTGGAAGATATTGTTATAATTATATTTTATCGACCAGACTGGCATCAAACATAAAGTCAGAAACATTGGGGTATCTGTTATGTATACACAGGAATTCTTAAAATATCACCTACAGATATTAACTATGTTCTACAATGAAGACCTTCATGGGTCACCATGTTATTTAAATACATCACTACATTTAAACCAATCAGTGGCTCACTATAAATATTCATCGAAACTACATAAAGTCTGAGGAAGTATCGTTGTGTATATTTGTATCGACAAAAATGGTATCCACACGAACTCTTCAGATGGCAGAAAATTGAGACTTTATACAGAGGTCATGTGAAATAGCAAATTCTGTCTCTATTTCAGTTGGGTTTCTTATTTAACTAGACATGTGTCTACCAACAAAATACCAGCGTCGGAGACATGATATATTTCTATTTTAGGCATACACGATTCCATGCCTCATTCTCTGGATATACATTCTGTCTGCAACAAAGGCAGGGTTGAATTTGTAAATCAAAAAAATAATTTGCCATATGATATTTAGAATCAATATTTTCTTGTAGACATAGGCAAAACAAAAGCTGTATACAGTCTTGATTTGCTTGATAACGGTGGTAGTACCTACCTAAACGTCACAGTCATTACCGTAAAGAACTTGGCAATCCATAGAACGTGCTTTTACGGCACCTACAGACCCGTGAAGGTGCGGAGTAGACCGGCCTTCAGCAACCCATGTTTGCCATAAAAGGCGACCCTGCTTGTCGGAATAGGCGACTAACGGCATCAGGTGGTCACGTTCGCTGAGTTGGTTGACACATGTCGTCGGTTTCCAGTTGTGATGGCAGATAAACTGACATTAATTGTGAGTTAGACGTAGAACGGTTAAACTTTAAAATTCATTGATAGGTACTGCTCAAAATAAGACTTTCCTATAGTAGATGCGGTCTAAGGACGGAAGAGTACAATGACATGTTCAAGCACCACAGTGGAAAGGTTTACCACTGCAATGACTTACCTACACTTAATACCATGAATTGGCGTTTTAGCATTCTAGTAATGTAAGCGGACATCCAAATGTAGTCGTGTTCATACATGTGGCGTGATGGTATTGAGAAGATGTCGGATGTAAGGTGGAAATGAAGATTCCATTCCATGATAATTCCAAATGTTCTAATATCTTGCCAAAAATTAATGGTCATAATTTGTGATGTTGTTGGAGAGTTTCGCTTCTAGAGTTGATCAAAGTATGAGCTGACGATCCACATCGTATTTAAGTTATATCACTTTTCGTTAACAAAATAAGTTGATCATAGAATGGCGTACAGGTAATGAATTCGAACGTTACATGGTGCATCTCGAATGAAGTAGTGGTGAGTGAGTTTAGGTTTACGCTGCACTCAGCAATATTCCAGCTATATGGTGGCGGTCTGTAAATAATCCCGTCTGAACCAGACAATCCAGAGATCAACATCGATCTGCTCAATTGGGAACTGATGACATGGGTCCACCAATTCAGCAAGCCTGACCACCCAATCCCGTTAGTCTCCTGTTATGACAAGCATAGTCGCCTTTTATGGCAAGCATGGGATGCTGAAGACCTATTCTACCCCGGACCTTCACGGGTTTAATCAGTAGGTACCGATGATTAAGTTGGATGTTTTATAAATAGCGATGATGACGTTGATACCAGTACAAAACTGATGTTACCCTACATACCACAGATTTCCCAGAAAATATATACCGTTGATAGTTTTGTGGTTCTCAACGCAGTGCTACTTTAAGATAAGAACATAAACAATAATGGCAAGTATTAGTGTAATGTATTATATTTTTCTATAACAACGAACCACCTTTGTCTGAAATATCAACAGAGGCAAGACACAACAACGCATCATCAAACAAAATATTTCTGTGTACACAAATACCCAGAAACTGATATGAAACTGCAACACAGGGCAATAAAACCAGTCGATGTCGTCTTTACAGACGTAGACAACAATGGAATCAAATATTCAACAGTCGTTATCTTATTTCACAACTATTTCTGATATAAAATGTTTCATATTTCTAATAAGGAATACATCCCTAATCACGCATCGCTTTACTATCACAGGAGAATCTCAATTTACCAAGACCAGTATTGATGCATTCTCAGACAGCCTTCGATAAAGCTCTAAAAATAGATAGAAGTGTTGGCACATATCATCCAAATTAGGCCAATACTGATTTAATTCATTGCTTCATTTGCACGACGTCTGAGTACTGATGTGTGTGGAAAACCTGTGAACAAAAACGTTGCAGAATGTCTAGTGTGTCATCTGTAGTCTCATGTCTGATGTCACAGCTTTTCTGTATTCATTATACCAGTTTTATCACCTTCTGTATACCAGTTCGGCCAGAGACTTTCTTTGACTACTGATCAGACATCATCTTTTATCCCCTTCCTTACATGTCGATGGTTCTTCGTAAACATGATGTAGTTTATGAAGAGGTTGCCGTACAGCTTTGGCATTTCAATTTACTTGGGTTTAAGTGAATCCTGCAAATGTCACATATATGGCTATCAAAACAGAAAAACTATACGATTGAAGGGCATAAATAACAACAGATACATTTGCTCAAATGTAAAGGCTATCTGCTTTTTGAACTGATATTTCGTGTCTCTATTAATCACCGAGGAATATTAAATCAACGGCCATGATACTGAAAGCTTATCTCTGGGAGCTCGTGCGCTTGCTGGTGGTGATTTTGTTTCCTGTTCTCCCTTACATAAATAGATGAGGCGTATTTTAGCATGGTCATTCAGGCATTATTCCCATAATTCGTCAAGCCGTATGGACGGTGTAAGATCGTGCCACTTATTTGACAGGATATTTCTTGATGATATGAGTATTCATATGCCAATAGACCTTTCAATAGGCCTTTTGAAAATAACCACGTTAATCTTTTGAAGACGGGTTAAATATAAGGTCCAGATGCAGCGCTTGAGAAAGTGTGGGGATGTCAATGGTTAAAAAGACTAAGTGCTGAAGGATTTGCCTTCATCGATCCACGAACTCGTGTAGTGCAGCACGTTGGGAAATCATCTGCACCGACATCAAACTCAGCTATCACATGACGCTAAGACATGGTAAAGGGGAGATAACTCAAATCATGATATACCTCTTCGCATGAAAGCCACTGTGGAAATTTTACTCTTAATTGGTTCTCGTTTCCTGGTAATTCATTTTTCATTACCAAACATTTTAATGAGAGACCTTTTTCTTCTCCATTTGTAATGGTACACTTGCTGGATACCACATTATGCACGACTCTCATCGTTTCACACCCTTCGAGGACTCCTTCTGACGCAAGAAAAGTCTTCAACTGTTCCGGATCATCTTATGGTTTGTCAGAGTTACACGCTCACTCGGAAGTAAGTATCAGGGCTCTCGGTGTCACATTAAAGATGGTAGATTGACCTCAAAGTGCTCGCTGATTTATTCCCTGAAGGCGACAACTTTAATTTGCTAACACACGCAGCGACCCGCAACTCAAAGACTGTGTATAGTGACATGTAGGCTGGATTCAATCATACTGGAATTGAACTACTTACATCTTGATAAACATTACCCAAGCGATAATCTTGTGAAAATATAGGTATTACATTATCGATGATAACGAACTGGTTAAGAAGGCATTGGGGTTTTCATGCTGTGTAGTATGTAGCTGTATAATTCCGCTTTTTAGTAATAAACAAAAGATCACATGAAGGGGAAACCAACAGTTATTGGAGTTGATGTAACACCGTTCAAGATCATACCGACATGCATGCACGTGTGTTTGTGTGACTGCATTAGTTCAGACGAGCTGGTTTTCCAGAGTTTGGCTACCCTGCTCAGATACATTATATTTCTTCTGAGCCAATCACTCCTTGTTTAAGTTCTGTGATGTCGAGCGGTAGGCAGGGTAATAAAAAGCATGTTTCAATGTAATTTCGCATTAAGTGACAGCGGATCAAACCACCGATCTTACGGTCACAGGCGGTCGTTCGGGTGCAGTTATGCGGTCCTTGCATAAGTGATGTGACATGATTAGTAAATGGCATTACCGTCAGTATAATTTGTGATTCTCAGAGCTCCAGAAGCCTGTGAAAGTCTCGTTGATGACTACGGTTGTAAGAAAGCTACAAACATCTGAGCTGGAATGTGTGGCTCTAAGGGACGTTGATTCCGCCGACTTGTAGACACACAGCAGATGGTTTGATTTTCTGAACTCATTCATATTGCCAGTCATTCGTGCGCTGATTTTTGTATTGTCTTGTGATACTGATTTTGTCAGAAACAATTTCCCATCACCATCCCACAAGTAAAAAGTGTAGCATGTTTTCTGCAAGCATTTCAGTCAGACATTGTACACGCGAAAGGGGTTACTTCCTTAACGGTATAATAACCTTATAATCACCTTTATTCCTAGTGATAGGAGCACGTCTATATGACTCGTCATGGAAATACCTTGAGGTACCAATATGAAAAATAGAGAGCAAGTACTAAACACCATGTCCGCACGTCTGTACACTTCACGTTTGATAACGCATATACTTCAATGACTAGTACATAATCAAGCCTTAACACTTATTTGCCATAAAGAGTGACTCTCCAGAACAAATCTGTTTTTATAATTTCAGTCTCTCTTACATAAAATGTAGGCAACAGCTCTGTATAAAATATTGTCCCTATGTCAATAAAGATGTTACTGTAGGTAAGCTTTATGACAGTTTTCACAAAAAACGGATATCTACATGCATTTGAACAGATGCGCCTCGCTATCAGTCATCTCTGTAAAGTTGGGGAATTTCCATTCTATTTGAAGCCGTAATATTGATTGAGATGCCGAATATATATAATATTTTTGCGGAAATGCAAGTAATGACCTTAAGTGTGAAGGTGGGAGGGTGGGGGTGGGTATTTTATAACTGTAGACAAAATGGTATTACAACGAGCAGATTGCAACAGGTCAGAGAAGACAGCCTGAGGCGTGGGTAATGATCCGACAATCCCACATGTTCCACCGACGGAACAAATAACTGGATTTTTAATAGATAATGACTCGTTTATTACGGACTAACAACAGCACATGCTAAGGTCGGCCTACAGGGATGTGTTGATGAAGGTCATTGAGGTGTTGATGAGGGGCATGCAAAGACAATGGCGGTATATCAACTACTTATCAGGACTATAACAGGAGACTAACGGGATCGGGTGATCAGGCGTGATAAAGCAAACATGAGTTTATTCTTGTTAACTACCCGTTTAAACTACCTTGATAGCATCTGTTCAGATAGTAAGACAGCCTCGTGGATATTTCAGTAACGTGTAGAAGGGGTCAGTGAAGATTTCAACGTACGGACGATGCATCATTTATCAAGTGGTAATGGTTCCATTCAGATACAGTGTTTCTGCGACATAGATTCATAATTCAAGCAATGCGGGATGACACAGATGTGTGGTCTCTAGACAAAAGATAACGCATATTCGAGATATGATGTTTTCTGGACACCGAGCTCTTAGCGGTAACAAAAACCTTAATGAAAATATACCACCCGATACTGAGAGTTCTTGATGTTCGCGACGTTGATAGAATTCTAGTAACAGAAAAACAGAAACAAGAAACGCCCGGTTTTTTTCCATGGAAAGTGTTCCTATACGTGACTAGTGACGTTTGTAATACTGTGTTGAAAACGTTGGCGACAGATTTGTCATGTGTGTTAAAAACAGTCGAACCCTACATAAACATGTGCAATGGCAGTGAATAATGTTATAACGGATATGAATCATCCAATGGAAAACAAAACAATTTGACAGTGTTTTTTTACACAATACCGCCACAGTCTACCTCTGAAGGATGTGTGATGTTATATACTGGGACAAAAACCGTAGACTATGTTTGCTAGAAATTATGAAATAGGTCATATTCGATTAATCGATGAGTGTGTAGGGAGGGAAGACATGGACCAGAGATCGACGCATAGATGTTCGGGTTTCAAGACACAAGCTACCACAAGTACACGATAACATTCTAATACTGTGTTTAAACAAACACGCCTTAATTAATTAGCATATTACATGGCAAACTGCTGATTGCTTGAATAAAAAAATCACGTTTGTATTTGAAGCAATATTGTGGAGTGTGATGTTTTGCTATTTGTCAGTGAAAACCATGACAAGTTTGGTTTGGCTCTTGTCAAATCTGACAGTTTACATTTTAATTTTCCTCTTCTTGACATTGTTTTTGAAAGACATTTGGGCCTTTATAGAATACATTTGTAAACTAGCGAATTACTGCTCCTCTCCCGTCTATTTTCATGCAACAACATGCTGTGCAATTAGCAACGTGTGGCCCAAGTGTTGGGGATATTTTTTTATTTGAATTTGAAAATGACACCTTGCGATAGTTGATATTTGACAAGAAACGAAGAGAAAGATACTTCAAAGTAACAGATTAATGGAGAATGGAATATGTATTGCACAGTCTGAGATATATTGCATCCACTATCAGTTGATTACCTTCTGGTCGACAGTGTGTTGAAAGTTCAAAACAATGAACACAGGCAAAAAATGATAATGGAACAAAAACGTCTGGCTTTGTCAGATTTACAGAAGTTTGTCCTCAGACATGGACCTCTTTCTGCAAACGTCCAATATATATTTGTTCTTAAAGTCACTTAAGTTGTTTTGTTTTAGAGGACGATTTAAAGTAAAACTATAGTAAGGGCAGGATGAATTCACATGACCACTATTCTGGACTAAAACTCTGCATTAGTATCAGTTTTTAATGTATTTGAGAAACGGAATTCTGGAGTTCCGAGTATGAAACACGTAAAGCCAAAATTAACCTTGTTAACATGTAATAGATAAGTGTTAGCATCTTTTGGTATCAATTCACATCATATTGTTTCACAGCTAATGAAAAATCACATAGCAATACTTAATTAAATAAATTGATATGTAATTTACTTATGGATCGCAACGCAATCGAATGCTTCACAAATGATCCAGATTTGATAGCATAATGGATCAAGTGATTGGGTGCTTTCATGCCATGTTAGACAATTAAGACTCTACAGAGTGAAGTGCTCATTACTAGAATATCAGTCTGGGCCATGATGTATCTCTCTTGCCCGAATATTTGGATTACATTCTGGCGACAGCAACGGAAAGACTTGAAGTATAAAGCAAAACTAGAATCTGCCATATGATAGATGGAACCAATATTTTCTTAAAGACAAAATGAAAACAATGGATAGCAATATGGTCAATATGCAAACTCTGAAACGTTCCATTAATAGTGGAATTAAATATTTAAGAGGAATCTTTAGAAATGATGCTTTGACAACAGACAACAAGCCCTCAACGACTCGTGAAGGCACACTTTGGCACATCACCAGGGAATATGTCAGTAAACATTACGTGCAAAATGTCATCATGGAAATGTCTCGTTCTATGGATTCTGCGTGGTGAAAACTGCCATGTTTCCATCTGAGTTCAAAGAATATATCTTTGAGAAATTATCTTTTTGGAAATGGGGTAAGACCTAATTAGGGGTTAGGTTTATTCCCTACAATGGGTAGGTATTAAAAATGGCCGCTCTCTGGCATTCAGTGGTGTTCTTCCTCGGGGATAAAGTGGAACGTAATTTACGAGTACGAAATCGCCTGCAATTAAGGTGTCCTGTTATTCTGATTATTCCAGTACCTTTCTCCAATTCAATTGCGGAGGTTTGGCAAAGTGGTCGAACGTGTTGGTTTCAGTATTTTCCTCTTACCTTCCACCTATCTTCTACTCACGTCTTCTAACACGAGTATTGCAAACTCAGACAGTTTGAAAAAGTCAAATACAATGTAATATGCTCCTCTTTGAACCCTGTAAGAACTGATTGTTCACCCAGGGAAATCCCTCAATCAAATATAACGGACATTCGACCCACGTATCTCTCTTCAAAGATCAGCAATATATACACTGGTAGATTGTACATGGAGCTAGAGGTATCAAGTCGAAACCTACAAAGATGAAAAAACGATCCATTTGTTGGCTTGAGGTCATTTAGTGCTCCACAAGTAACCTAAACAAGTTTGTTTTATGGCTTTTTAGAACCAGCAATATCTTCACGAGAATAATATTTTTAAAAACTGACATTGAAATTAAAGGGTGGATAAGGTGATGCACAAAGACATGAAGTTATAAAGGCTATGAAGATGTTGACACTTAAGTAGAAAATAGTTCGGCAATACAGTAGGTCCCTATAAGATGACAATTGTCCACAGCTTTCCAACATTTAATGCATTGACAGGTGTACCATTTTCAGTTGCTTTCGTGGCCTAATGTCGGTGGAAGTGATAGATACGGTGGATACTCCATTGTGATCCAGTAGCGGCACGCTGTTCTTTGATCTTTGATCTGGCTATAAGGCTGCATGAGCTGCTGTTTTGTAAGGTGATTGGTTGGTATATCTGCAATGAAAATCACTGACGCAGTTCATAATCTGCTGTAACATGCAAACGGTGTACCAGAGACATTTTCATTGTATCTACTTCTTGTCACAAGCTGAAGCTGTCATTCGTCGCTGACACAAACGTAATGGTTAGTATGTATGGAACTGTTTTGTGGCATCCATTCCCATCATCTCACATAAGACATTTTACAGCTTTCAATTATTTATCGCTTTGTTAATCGTAAACTAGAGCATGTCAGGTCAGTTGTACAAAAGATTTACTGAAAATGTATTTTGAGGATAAAATTCTTCAAATGTCACTCGCGGACGTAATAACAGCGAAAATAATTATGAGTGACAATTTATTGCTTAAACACATCATAACTTTAAATGAAATAAGCCAAATTTTACAAGATATGGATCAGTTGGTTCATTTTGCATACACGGTATAATACAAGCAGAGGTTGTACACAGTATGATGAAGTACCGTTATACTAGTATATCGTTGAGTAAGTTGGCTGTTGCATAGGAAAACGACGTTGCTTATGTATGACCCACCGCTGTTGATGCTAATCCTCAAAATATGCACGTCTTCGTGGAAGGTGTGGCTGAAAACGTAACATTTAAGGAGGGAATGAACGAGTTTTAGTGTTTTTCAAGATGTCAGGAACTATGCTGAGCTCGTTAGTAACTGAGGAAGGAAGACAGCTTTATCTGGGAGTGTGAACTTAATGTGCCTCAAAGATACTTACTGTTCATTGATTACTTTATTGGGTGATCTGAGTTCCTTGCTGACAATGTGAAGTGATGGCGATTTAGGCAGGAACATTAGACGATCTGGGTGTGTTCCATAATATGACTGGCAAAATCACCGTATAACATATTCACGTATGGTTGATCATTGTTCGACCAACCGTATGCTCCAGTTAATAAGTGTGTGACGTACCGTATAGTGACGTCGACCACTGTTCAGTGTAATACTACGATGAACCATATGAAATTATATATATTATATAAAGAATAAGAAATTTGTTTTATGAATGTCTCTTAGCAGCATTTAGAAGTTGTATATCTGGCCAAGATCTTTGTGGATAAATCTTCCTTTTAATTCAACGTGTTATGATGTTATATTTTACATTTTATTAACATTCCTGAGGAGTAATATACTAACAGCTATGCTATCGATGATTTTCTGGTTTTGTGTCTCGCACAACATACGCTACTTGTCTAGTCTATAAACAATAATGAGAATATATTAAAAGCAATATATTTTTTGTCAAAACGATCCGCTTTTGTCTGAAATATGCAGACACAACTACGAATCCATACATAACTACGCATCATTAAGCACGACTTTGGGTATCAAATTATCAGAGTATCCATTGCAACAAAGAGCAATAAATCCAACCAATCTTTACAGACGTAGACAAATATGGAAACCAATACTTAACAATATCGATCCTACAACACAGCTATCTCTGATGCTGTAATGTTTCATATTTCTCATCAGGAATACATTCCTGATCATATATCACTTTAATGTAACAAGAGAATCTCATTTTGGAAAGCAATTTACCAGTACTGTGGCATGTTCGTACATAGATACAAACGTTGATGTGCATCATCCAAAAGTGCATACCTCAGCATTTTAGGCCAGTATTGTTAGAAAACATCGTGTCATTTACAAGATAGTTTACGGGTTACCACGTGTTTGGAAAACCTGCGAACTCTTCTGTAGGATGTTTAGTGTAGTTATAGGTCTGATGTCATAGCTGCTCGGGAACAGTTATAAAAGGCTACTGATTTGGTGACACCTTTTCAACTAACTCACCAGTTCTGCAAACCAAATCAACCAAAGACTTGTCTTTCACTACTGATCAAACATAACCTTTATACTCCTCCCTTACATGTTGATAGTTCTTCTTACACACAATATTGGGTTATGGACTGGTTGCCCTTCTCACTAAAGTTTCGGCAATTCAGTTTCAGTGAATCCTGTAAATGTCACACAAATGTCTCTGAAGGCAGAATAGAGATAAAAGAATGTAAATTTCAACATATAAGTTGCTAAAATGTATAGGCGAAATATTACTCAGTGCTTCTGTAACTTCATGTCTGTAATACACACCGTGGAATCTCGAATTGACTACCATGCTACTGAAAACATCGTTTGTCTGAAATCGGTAACAATAACATTCATCAAATAATCGATATAAATTCTTTTTTACATATTCTTCTAAATCACAAAACTCAGTCTAAACTAATTTCGACCTCCCGCGGGAAATTAGAAACGGCTGTAAATTTTAACCAAAGACAAAGTTGATCTTTGCGAGTCTGTGCGCTTGATGGTCGTGACTTCTTTCCATTTTCCCATACAGAAATACATGTGGCGTATTTCAGGATAGTCATTCATGCATTATACCCATAAAACTCTGCCATATGAACTCTGCAAGATCATGTCGCTTATTCATCAGAGTCTTTCTTTCTAATACACGTCTTCATCAAGACGATATGCCAATAAATGTGTCAACAGACCTTAACAGACCTGTGTCAACAGACCTGAGCATAACAGACCAGACATAAGCATGTTCATCTTTTGATGGTGGGTTGAACATAAGGTCGATGTCGAGCGCTTGAGAAAGCGTGGGGTTGTCAGTGGTTACAAAGACAAGATGCTGAAGGATTTGCCCTCATCGATCCACAAACTCGAGTAATGTAGCTCTGTGAGAAATATTTGCACTGACACCCAACTCAGCTATCACATGACAGTAAGGCATGGCCAAATGGAGATAACTCAAATTATAATATAACTCTCCTTTTTGAAAACTTCTGTGAAGATTTTGTTCTTAATTGGTTCTCGTTTCCTCTCAATTACTTTTTTCGCTGCCAAACGTTTTAATGAAAGGCCTTTTTTTCCCCAGCTGTCATGGTAAACCTGCTGGATATCACATGCATGCACGACTCTCATCGTTTCACATCCTTCGAGGATTCCTTGCTGCCACAAAAAAGTCTTCAACTGTTCCGGATCATCTTATAGTTTGTCAAACTTACACGCTCACTCGGAAGTAAGTATCAGGCCTCTCGGTGTCACATTAAAGGCGGTGGATTGACCTCAAAGTGCTCGCTGATTTATTCCCTAAAGGCGACGGGTTTAATTTGCTAACACACGCAGCGACGCGCGACTCAAAGAGTGTGTACTGATACCTAGCTGGGTTGATGCATGCTCGAATTGAACTAATTATATCTTGACAAACGTTGCCAAAGAAAATTGATGATTATTTCAAGCAATAATATCGTGAAAATATAAGAAATAAATTATCGATTATAACTAATTGCTTAAGTAGGCATTTGGGTGCAGTATTTAACTGTATAATTATCCTTTACAAATAAACAGGGATCACATGATGTGGAAACCCAATTATCACGTATGATATAATAGTTATTTAACGTCTTGAAGTTGAACATTATGCCCAAATGCATCTGTGTGACTGTTTGTATTAGTTCAGACTATGTCAATTTTTCCCCTGAGCAGATAACTCCTTATTTTATTCTGCGCGAGCGGAGTAATGATGACTATATATAAACATCTTGTGTTAAGCGATAGTGGATCAAACCACCGACCATCAGGTCTCCGGAAGACGTTGGACGCAAACGTGCAACTCGGATGTCCTTGGATAGGTATAGTGAAATCATCAGAAAATGACATTATCGTTAACAAAGCTTGTGATTCTCGCTGCTGCCAAACGCCTGTCGGAAGAATGGTTGATAGAGATGCTTTGTCACAACCGTTACACTACCCTGCCCTTCCCGAGGCCAAAATTATGCTTACAAGCTTATTGATTTTATTCATTTGTTACAAAAGTTATGCTAAATAAGATTCTAAAACATGTAATATCTTTGAATTGAAACTTTAGATGTAAACAACAATGAAGAAGAAAAATGTCACTCCCTTCACAAAATCTTTCCTTAACGAACACAGCTTGTGGTATGCCTCGACGTATCACATACTCTATTTCTATTAAACCTGCCGTAATGACGAATAAGTGACGATTCTTCCATCTTAGGTCAATTTATATACGTAGTTATTCTTAAACAATCTTCAACGTGAGTAGACTCAAAGTTTAAAAAAGTAGAGTTTTTCTTTGCATAATACTTTAATTCGAATTGGAAATATAACTACATTCATACCCAGCTTTTCTAAGAATAGCATATCCAAAACATTTGGTATGCAGATTAGACGTGTTGAATTATATATGCCTATCACCTTGTATCTTGCACAAGAAAAGAGGACGAGTGTATTGTATCGTAGGGAATCGTCATTGTGTAGGACGCATGAACCTTGTTGTTTTGACTAATCGGGTCCGTTCGGTATGACTATTAGAGATAGTTGTCCAACTAATGGGATACAACAAGTAAGAACGGTACAAACAACTGGGTCAAAGTGTTTGGCTCTGAAGGACGACGTGTTATCACACAATTTCATTTGTATTCTTTGTCAGTGTGACCATTTAACAACCTGATGGGAAGACTTTATGAGTTCCTGAACTCGTGCAAAGAGATTTTGCATTGATTACACGATGCCATTTAGAAAGTGGTCAAATGCAACATATGTCATATTTGGGATTTCACTTTCTTAGTAAACTTACTGTGAACCATATGGGTTTTATTCATCAAAACAAAGTAGTATTGTTTTCCATTTGTGGCAAGAATTATTTAACAGAACAATTTTCCAGGGTATATTTCATTTTATACATTTTATTAGAAATGGTTTTACATACTTTACAAAACTACTATCCTCTATAATAACAATATCCAAAACACTTTTTGGAGCAGTTAAATCACGGTATTTATCCGTATTTAAGTCCGATGATGTGGGATACAGGATCTGCACATTCACTGGGGTCTTGGTTTTGGTCTAGAGATATCATTTCTTCGTTCCTTGTGGGTCTAAACCGTTGGTATTGATTCTTTAGACCGATTTATCTGTTACTGATGTATTTGCAAGTCAACAAGGTTCAGCACCACAGGAAAACTGTCGTGATGCGTTCATTCAAGTATGCTGTCTCAGCAATATTGTAGTTACCGACAAGTATTATGACCAATAACGCATTATACAGAAAGTTATTGCGGACTTTTGAGGTCATGTGATCTTAAGATTGTAACCCGTCAAAGGTACCGACTTTCTCAAGGAAGTCCTAGGTGATAGGGTATATTTGGATTTAGAAAACATCATTAATGTTGGTAAAATGTCCACACTTCTGCACAGCGATTTGAGTCATATCGCAGTTCATTGGAACTGCAGGGTCGGTAAAATCTTTGTAGATACCCATGTAAAATGCACTGCACGTGCTTGGTTTAACACTCATGTGTACTAAAATAATAACAACATTCACAACCTGGAAAATCCAACTTCTTTGTAATAGATTTGTGTTACAATCCAATTTTAAAAACATCAAACTGACTTTAGGTTCTTACTTTGGTGCCATGAATATGTTGCTATGTCTGTTTTCAGATGAATAATTCAAGAGATACACGTGGACATCAGTCATCAATGCATACTGTTTGAAATATCTTATTATCCACTGGAATGTAGACGATCAATGATTTTGAGGGTGTATATGTAGTAACAAGTGAGAAGTAGGCGACATACATGTAGGCATGGTGATATTTCAACTTGCTTCAATGTTTACTTTGCGATAGATCAAGTTGGTAGACAGACGCGTGGGTAATGATCTCAGATAAAACGTAGGTGTACTCAAGGAAAAAGTAACTGTTATCACTTAACTGCTCTCATAGTTGACAATACTTTATTTGATATGGACTATATGACGTAGTTAACAATCCAAACACGACCTTTTAGACCGATACTGGTGTTAATTCGCACTTTGAAGGGGCGGAAAATCAAAACGGATAATAAATCAACATTTACCCCAATGTGCTATGAAAAGGAGACATTTAAGGACAAAATATATTGTAATTAACACCTGAGCCCATTGCCCACATAATGAGCCCACTGAGACATATTCATTTAATAGAGAAAATCATATGGGTGTAGACATTTTTATCATGTGGTGATGATTCATACAGATGTAATATTTCTGTTATTATAAGAAACAGATGTCTAATTCAAACAGAAATAGGAAAGTGGGTTCTCAAAGATATGTTGCGGAGGACCTAAAAACTTCCAGCGAGAACGTGCTCTTAGCCTACCAAATCACTCGGAGCAAATGAGTCTTCCCGCTGGAAGTTCCACGTTAATGAAGGTCTTCGAAGGAAAAACAGGAACAAGAATTACCATTTTTTTAAAAAACGGTCTTCCTTTACGTGACTAGAAATGTTTGCGTTGAGAGCACTGGCGACAGTTGAACTCTACCTAAATCAATGCAATGTCCGTCAATAATTAGATAATGGGATACCAATCATCCAATGGAAAATTTAACTAGACTGCATTGCTAGGAATAACTGGCCTTTTCACACAGTACTACCACCTTTTACCTCAGAGGCATGTTTAATGTTGTATAATTGAGAAAATCGAAGGCATGCATCGACACAATCTGTTTTTAACAAAAGATTAGCTACAATTGATGTTTGATAATAATCTCATATAATGTTGGGCAAAGATGAAGCGTTTTGATAAAGTGGTTGATTACATGACACAACATTGATTGTTAGAATTAATAATATCACGTCTGCATTTACAAGCTAGATTACTGGACCTAGTGTTTTGTCATTTATGAATGAAAGCCTGGAGAGGTTTGCTTTGGCTCTTGTCAGATGTGACTGTTGGTATTTTAATCTTTATCACATGATTAGTAATGTTATGAAAGAATTTGAACCTTCTTACACTAACACCTTTGTATAACAACGAAAGTGTTTGCCGTAATATGAGGGAAGGCAAAACAGAAATAGACCTTTATTGCTTTTGTGAAATCCGCGATGTTGGTGTCCTTAATGTTACAACTGGAAAATATAATAGGATATGTTAGAAAACTCTCAATTGGAAACTCATATCTCATACATAAAATAAGTAATGTTTGAACTTGAGGTGAACTGTGACAGACGGCTTCGATCAATCTGTTGACTTTTTTTTTCGTTCATTTGGTAGCTTTTATCAATGTTCACAAGAGCTACCTTTCAATGCCATACACATCATCAGCTCATAGGGACAAGGCATTTGAGTTCGTTACAACGGTTGCTTATTTCAGGCATTTTAGACTCGGATATACATCTGCGTCGGGTCCGGTCATCTCAGCAGTAGAACTGACTACTTGGTATCGACTTTAAGAACTTACATACGTATTTCCCTCAAAGACGTACCTAACTCTGTATTAGTTCAGTTGGTACTTGCTTAGAAAAAGACTTCATAATGATTGGAGTTATTAAGCATTACACACTACGGATGTCCCATTCCCTACTTTGCTGACTGCCTGGTCTGCCCATATTTGTAGTGTTACCGTTAAGAATTTGCCGTGACAAAAGGTGTAAGAACCTGTACACCAGCAAAACAGACCAAAGACAAGTGTAAAACATTCAAATACTATTATTAGCAAAGAGAGCAAGTTATACAAAGTCACAAGTCAATTTCACAACACCGATTTCAAATACAATACAAGTGAGACAAAACCTAAGGCAATGGGTCACAAAAATGTATAGCAAACTCACCAAAGTTTTAGTGTGAGAGAGAAGCAGTTATGCAGATTGTAGCACAGCGAGCGGTCTGACAGCGGTTAATGTAGATCGGGCTTCGACGGATATGTTGACGATAATGTATACTCCAGTGAAAGTGTCCCATCCTAACTATTATTCAAAACACTAAACGTTGTTATCCAACAATAATTATTACTTAATTGATAAGAAAATATACAGAAAATACACACTCGTAACAGTAACACTCGTCGACATTAAGTCTTGAATGTGAGACACCCATGATGGTAGTAGGTGATCTCAGTAAAGCTACGAATGTCAGTAATGATCATACAAAAGATCAGATCATAAATATAAAGATGACATGTTTTAACACACCATTTCACAAAGATAGCATCTGGTCAGACATTCAATTGCTCTTTCAATGACAACGCGTACAAACACAACATCAGTAACCCAGAGCAGAAACACAAACAATAATAGAATTACTTAGAATGTGTGAAGATACGGATGGTTTCAAACAGGTGCAACCTACATTTCAGTCTCTTGCATAATTCAAAACGAAAAACAAACGTTGATTCATACTAATGTGCTGTTAGAGTATCGCGCCAAAGGACCTGAAAACAAGCAATGCTTCCCAGAGACAGTGCTCTAAACAGTAAGAAGCCACGACGTGCAAATACAGTTGATTTCTACTGGGAAATCAAGAAGTTGTAGAAGCTGGTAAAGTTATCGAATAAGAAAACGGGATGACGAAGTACCCATTTTCGCGGAAAGTGTTTCTTAACGTGGCGAAAGACGACGTTTTCATCGTCTGTATCGAAAAACAGTAATACTTTGCATAAGCAAAAGACACTCATTAATTTGATAAGGCATATCAATGACAAAATGGGCAATTTATTGATGTGTATTTTGTAAGTACCTTCACATTTTAACCCCGGTTTTCTTCACAGCTAATCGCTGAGTTTGTAGAAAGGAAAAAAAACTGAGCACAGTAAGACAGTTTGGTCATCATTGTGTGCGTTTCACAAGAGATAAGGTGCCGGTAGTACTTGATAACGAATACAGCATTGAGCCAATTGGCAACTCCTCTGAAAACCCTGGCGGCATAAGTGACGCAACAGTGATTGCTAGAATCTGAACATCCACGTCTGTATTTACAAATGGGTTTACAGGTTGAGATATCTGATATTCATCAATAAAAGTCAGGGGAAATTTGGTTTATCTCTGACTTGACAGATATAACCGTTGGCATTCTAAGTTTCCTCGGGGTATTAACACTATGA
Source organism: Haliotis asinina (assembly GCF_037392515.1). Lineage (NCBI taxonomy): Eukaryota > Metazoa > Mollusca > Gastropoda > Lepetellida > Haliotidae > Haliotis > Haliotis asinina. The sequence goes on from NC_090287.1 coordinate 15,072,372, forward strand.
CATGAGCAATAACGCCCATTAATTAACATAATTAACATTTTATTATCATATTTGGGATGTCTTCGTGTGTCCCAAATATAATAGAATCTGCCTGGCTGGATGGTCACACACTTCACACTTTTCTTACAAGATATTGTGTGCATAGAACATCACTTTCACAAACTTTGCAAAACATTAAAGCACAGAACACATGCGCTGCGTATTCTGGGATGTGTTTGTAGGTCACTACTGGAAACTGTAAAAGATGGTCCAGCGACGAATGAAAGAATCTTTGCCCCTTTTATTCGAAACCACCCTTGAAACAACAACGTTTAGATTCTAGAACTAAAAGACAGACACAATATTATCGATCGCCCATAGCCGTTGACACTATCACATCTTTTAACATGAACTTGCACAGAAAGCTCTCCATCCAGTGTTGATGAATATTCAACACCATGTAACGAATCATCACCAGAGAAGTGACTTGTCTGGGCTTCTCGCTACCGAGACAGTTAGGATATGGATATTATTCCCATCTGGATCTTGCTTAGATTAGCAATTACTTCCTGGATGTGTTACAAACATGAAGTGTATGGAAGGACGTCTGTGTCAAATTCATGCAACGGACCGGACATGGCTGTATCAATTTTCTTGTTTAACGTTTGTTTACCAATCATTTGCAGAGCGAACCTTGTTAATCCGGTTAGCACAAATTTGTAAAATTCCCCCGATTTACGAAAATCCGAATAAAAAAAAGTCTGGGAAATGGGGGAAAGGTGTATTAGTTATAAATGACAGTCAGATCATGTACAGATTCCGCACCAACGACGTTTCCGTAATAGTTACTAGACTATAGGTACGCCATTGGGGAAGTAAACTGCGAAAATGATCTGACCCGAAAAGTATAATTAGGTATTTCTTTTCAACCTCTCCTGTCACTGACAGAGAGATACCTTCTACTTGTTAATATTAAATGTTAATATCTGTCAGTGCTATAGTAGATATACGGCCACTCCAGCCTTTACTGTACACAAAACAGGTTTGTAATGACAAACACTGCACTTTATCAGAGTCGAGTGTGTTAACACTATGTGCAACATTGACTCTAAGTTTGGAATGAAAGGCAACCAGGCGGAGTCTGTCTTCTCTGTCGTCCGCGCTTGGTAGCAACTCACGTGTATATTTCCAAGGCTGCATTGGTAACTGCTTATACTAACGCGTCGGTGTAGGTACACAACTTCAAAAACGGGATTCGTTGTCCAGCTGTGCAGATTAAAGATAATAATACAACTGCTACTCCGAGGGATGTCTGCAGAGTTGGATAGCAGCCACCTCATCACAGTTTCTTCAAACCACATAAAAACATTACGACTGGTAAGACAGGAAATGACACATGAACATGAAAGAGACAGAAAGAAGAAGTTAGTTGGGTATATTCATTGTTTCACAAAGGGGTTTAAAAGGTTCAGCTTTCTTCTATAACATCGATAACTCGAAAAAAAATAACATGCGATCCGTCAGATCTGACAAGTGTGAGATAAAACAAGTTGCGCTTGGCTGACACTGACGAATGGAGAAAGGTCTTGTATTGCTTGAAAATACTGACCTATTTTATTTTTAAGATTTTAACTTAATTTAAAATTCGTAATTTTCCAAAAAATTCAAACATTGCGATAGGTTATCATTAAGTACTCGTGGTAGATAGCCTCTTATAAAAACCGAAAGTGAAAACATAACCCTTAGTCTTTCTTCGTTCTTTTTTTTCCACAAAGCAACCAATTTCTGTAAGTGACATGTTTCATCTCAACTATATGACATCGAAACCTTTCTAATGTAAACGGTGGCAGGGCGGTGTACGAAAGACACGCTACTCAAAGCAACACTGTCTAGTTAAATTGCTTAGCAGATAATTGGTATTCATTATTAGATTAATTACTATCTTTCTTTGGGTCTTTTTAGCTTTACAGTTATCCTACATTCACGCACAATTGAAAACAAATGTTCGTTTTAACGTTAATAGGGTTCTTAAAAAATATATATCTTATTTATCTCCAGTTTTTAAACTGACCAGTAAAGAAAGTGAAATAATATTATGATTTTCTCATCTAAGCGTATAGGTTACTGAAAATTATCTGGGCTTGGCTATCAGAACAGAAAATCCTGTTTTAATTTCTATTGTTCAATTACATTTTCAACTGAAAACATTATTAGACTAATTCCAGTATATTGCTCGCCAGTTTCTTCGGCGGGAGGGGGAGACACTCATTAACTCAGCAATATTACCGCTTAAAGTCGAAACAAGATGGCGTGTGTATGTACCTAACCTCTAAACGGCAATAGTTTCTGTTCAGATACGTATCGCAGTCATCTACATACACGGCTTCTTTGATTGGGGGAAGTAGAGGGGATGAGGAATGGGGACATTTTTTATGTATACGCTTATTGTTTATTCTGTATAGGCGATTACAATGTAGATAGATTGTACACAGACTCTAGTGTTGGTGTCATCACCACTTGCTTGACATGGAGATTTGCATCTGTGTGAAAACGTCAACTATATAGAAAAAAGAAGATGTATATGCATGAACATTGTCCTCATTCTTTATTTCCACATACGTTTACATTTCCTCTCGCCATAAAACAGAAAGACAAGCAATGGACAGACGAAGATTCTTCATCTGATGATGAAGTACACTGCTTCTGTAAGGACTGAGATGTAGAATGCAGACCGAAATACAAATGCCGGAATCCATACCATGTACATATGCCAAAGACGTCAAAAGGCCTCAAACATCGAAATGTTTTTTTCCTGCCCGAAGCAAACTGCATTGAGCCAATACAACTCTCTACTGTAAGGAGTCTGAGAAGAAAAGAAAATTCACATGTAAGGAAACGAGGAAGGTATTTTTCTCCCGAAAATTGATCCTTTATCTTAAAAAGAGACGTTTACAAAATGCCTAGAAGGTTTTTCCGTAATGTTTGTCTGGAAAAGTAGAATTGTAAACGAAAACAATGAAATAATTAGTTTGATAATGTGTGCCAATCTTCAACGTGTAGTTTACTTAGACACAAAAGACAGACACGGTATTATCGATCGTAAAAAGCTAATGACGCTATCAAGTCTCTTGACATGAACTTCAATCTTCAATGTGTAGTTTACTTAGACAGCCTATATTCTAATAACATTTCCAGTTTATGCAGTGCCGGTCCCTTTTTCTATGTTATTTAGCGGCACTATGAATACTGCACTTCGCTACAAATCGAAGGTTGTACAAAGGACAGAAACAACAGATATAATGTTAGAGAAAGGTGAAGCTTATTGGAAAACTGACAACTTGCATGACAGCGCATGATTGGTGGGGAAATAAAGCACGGTTGTGGTACGTGACATTGTTCTTGTGGTCAATGAAAGCCATGGGAAGCTCGGTTTATCCTACTCTCCAGAGATCTGAATTTTAGCATTTTATGTTTCTAAGAATTACCGATGTTATGAAAGAAAGCTGAACTTCTAAACTTCAACGTTGGCAAAACAGAAAGAGTGGCCCGGCTGACTGTTCTTGTCTTGTGTGTGCTGCTGCTTCATACTCTGTTCGATCGAGCGACATCTAGCAAAGAAGATATGCGAGTGTTTTCCGAGGTTTTAAGCAATGCTGATCAAATAGCCGATTGTCATTTGACACTGGTCTGGGAATACGATCCATAAACAGAAAGAAATGTCACAGTCGATTCTTAAGTACAGTCATCTTCCACAAGTGAGAATAATGCCATCATGTAACAAAGCAACAACATATAAACGGTTACAGTTTCATGTCAAGTACATCAATCATGTTTGAAAGAAATATTACAACGCAACTCTGAGTGAATTAAGACTTTACACAATATCCAGTTGTATCTCTGTTTGTATTTGGTGTCCGAGTCTCATAAACCTCTAGAAATTATGATGAAACATTGACAAGTTCGACACAAAAGTTGTCAATCGTCAGCTGTTTCGATCTGTTTCATTATACAGCCTCTTGAGGTTTTAAGCAATACTGATCAAATAGCCGATTGTAATTTGACAATGGTCTGGGAATGCGATCCATAAACGGAAGAAAGCGTCAAAGTCAATTCTTAAATACAGCCCCAACCTTGTGAAGAACGTCACAATACAACGTTTTTTGATATAGGAAAAACAACACAAAAACTATTACGGTTTCATGTCAAGTGCATCCATCTAGCCTGAGTATTGACTTTGATATTACTTTTAGCAATATTCCAGCGATATCACGGCGGGGGACACCAGAAAATGGGCCTCACACATTGTACCCATGTGGGGAATCGAACCCGAGTCTTCGGCGTGACGAGCGAACGCTTTAACCACTAGGCTACCCTACCGCCCCACCAGTTCTAAGGGAATAAAGAATAACACGATATGTAGTCAAGAGCTGGCAGTAATCATTTAGTGTAAGGATAATCTCTGATAAACCTCTAGGTATTATAATGTAACTTTGATACACTCGACTCAAAGACATGATCGTTTGTTGGTTTGGTCTATGTCATTATTTCGGAACAACAGCCTCTTCACAGTCATAAGTATAAGAAATTTGTGATGAAATCGTAGTCGTTGCATTTCCGTATCACAATAGCCGACTGCAGAGGATAGGGTCTTATTCTGTGAGAGGAAGCTTGTAATGCAGCAATGAAGATCGTCTATTTACATCTTGGCGTGTTTGACTTCGTAGTTAAAAAGCGTATGGGAAAACTTGTCTGTCATGATGGAGATAAGCACTGTGTCCGAAATGAAAGTTAAAAGTAGGTTTAGAAGGACCTGAACTGCCAACACAGAAGTGACCTACTTAGTAATGACTCGATCAGTGTTAGCTATTACTGTCGAAGGTGGTACCTTCTACTTAAAACATGCGTGATGGAGCTAATTCTATGGCACCTGCTTCCTTCTATGTCATTCATCTCAAGGCAGGGACTGAAACTTACTGTCTGGTTGGTCTCTTGGATGTGACAGATATGCCACATCTTCTTTCGGTTCACATGGGGTGGTCTCAATGGTTTTTAAATATAATAAGCCAGGGATGATGATCCCAAATGTCTTTCATTACTGCTCACATGCTTCACACATTGTTGTGTATGAGCATGATCGTTTTACAAGGCTAAGAGAGATTGAGTGAGTATGGTTTTACGCTGCTTTTAACAATAATCCCGCAATATCACAGAGGTGGACATCAGAAATGGGCTTCACAAAGTTAAAGATGTTGTGATTCATATCCTGCTAGACAAACAAACGACGGTAAAATATACACTGTTGAGCTCTGCTCACCTTTTCCTTTTGTGTCATTCATAAACAAGAACTCTGAGGGTTTGTTTACCCATATGCAGAATAGAATCGGGTCTCTGGCGTGGTGATCAGCCACTGTTACCACTGTCTTAACTATCAGAAGTCGAAGGACGCTGAGATAGCTTTGCACCCGGAGTTTCAGCTCAGATACACAGCTCCTCGTCACCGACATCAACCATATGTAATCGCTGTGATACATCCACACGTCTTCAGTAAGAGCTCTTCATTGACAACAAAAGGTAAATCACTATGTCGAGTCTGAACAACGACTGTATCAGATGAAACAAATAGACCTCTTTCCGAGTACTATAAACACATCCGACGACAGGCTTTGCATTGCTACCAAGCAGCTAGAACCATAAACAATACCTACTGTCTAGATCTAGATTGTCTTGATACAGCAGTGGAATGTCTTCAAAAGATGGGCGTGTCCTGATTGTAAAGAGAGTGAGAGCTTGATGCACATTACTCACATTACTGACAGACAGACAATCGGACAGACAGATTATTCAGTAAAGAGACTATGGACTCATGGTGCATAAGCTTCTGTTGGTATATGTATACAACTACGTATGCTTATGTCATGATATACCTACCAAGCAGACACGGGTATGGAAACAGATTAATAGAGGTGGGTCAGTGTTTGCACTACTTAATATAAGTATATGAACAGGAATGAATAGGCATAACTGTGAGCCAATGATGACTGGAAAGTTAAGTGCTTATGAATTGACAGTGATGGCTCCTAGTATCCATGACTTATATAAACGCATACAAATACTATGCAGCACAGAAATATTACAATGTATCAGCAATAACTGGAAGACAAAGTGCTTATGGATTAATAGTGTTGGCTCTCGGTGACCATACTTTACATAAATACAGACGTACGCTATGTTAGATAGAGGCATTGCTGTGTACCACTGGTAACCGCAATGGCTAAGTACGTGCTTATGGATTAGTGATGTTGGCTCTAAAATTCCACACTTTATAGGAATATAAACATATACTATGCAAGGCAGACACATTGCGTGATGTCAGTAAATTCACCATATCTTGCGACACATAGTGAGACTTAAGATAAGACATAAACGGGTATATATATTTCTTTGTAAGATTATCACAAGTTTCACAGAAAAACAGTTTATGTAGCTCATCTACAATAAAATATTTGTCCTTACATTTACGAAATAAAAAAACCCTATCCTTAAATTCTTTCTTATTGTGTCTACCGGTTTCTATGGCAAGATCATAATTTCGGCATCTAAATCTAGCCACTGAAGATCGAAAGTAATAAGGAATCTCATCTGACAAATATAATTCTACATTTAACAGTGCTTTGAACTGTCTATAGTATACTGAGTCAAAAACAGAAACGTCACATTCTCCAGGACACTATTAAATAACAAGAGGTGGCAAGAAGGTTAAATTGTTATTATTTCATTGCTGAGATCTGTGTGATCTACTCGATACACTGACAGTGCCACAATCAGTTCCATTAGGCTGCCCCGCCGTTCCAAACATGGGTATACAGAATGTCAAGTCACAAGAATAAAAATTCGAAATTTCTCAGTTCAATATTGTGTGCATTCACCGCTGCTAAACACCGTCTCCTCATCGACTGCCTGATGCTTGTGAACACGTAGTTGGGGATTCTGCGCAATTGTTGGAAATTCTGAGGCTACGAAGACTTCTCCCAAGTGCATCCCAAACGTGTCAGGGGACCTCGATGGCCAGTCCATGACGTTGATTCCAGCGTTTTGAAGGAAATTTCCTGTAAACATCTCGGTATGCGACCGAGCATTATCCTGCTGGAACTGTGAACCTGGGCCATGAACCAGCACCTGGTCGCGGTAAACAGCAGCTGTGAGGTTTCCACGGATGACCAGAAGTCGGGAACGGTTGTTCCCACAGAAAGCACCATGCAACTTCCGCCCCAGAATCTGACGACTTCCTGTACACAACATTGGGCACACCGTTCACGACGGCGTCTCCAGACTCCATGCCTGCCGTCCTCGAATCTGAGGGTAAACCTGGATTCATCGCTAAAGACGACTCGATCCCAGTCTCTCTGGGTCCATCTGGGGGTTGACGTTGGGCCCAAAGCAGACGTTAACGATGATGAAATGGAGTCACTATTGACCCACGATATGGACGGCGAGAATGGAGATTGGCAGCCGGCAACCGATTTCGAACGGTCTGTGAGGACAGTCGACCTCTAAACTTCTGAGCCCTGGTTCGTGTAGCCGGCAGAAATCTGTCACATGGGTGACGTAGGACGATATGACGGTCTTCTGCTCGTGACGTCACACGTGGACGACCCGACCTTGGGCGATCAGAAGTGGTGTCAGTCTGTTGTAAAGGACCTCGCAAATCATACACAGTACGTCGGCTGCATCCATTGCTCTTGCGACGTCAATAACTGATCTCCCCGCTTGCAACATGCCAACGGCACATTTTGACCATCGTGGCATTTAAAATACCGTTAGATCAGTGGTTTGAGTGGATTTTGCTAACGTTTTTCTAGAGTCGAAAGATAGGGATCCCATTTCGGACACATAAATGTATCATCAGAGAAAAATTATTCATTATTTTTAAAAATTACAGTTTGAAAAGTTTCTTTTTAGTTGCAATTGAAGGAACTGCTTAAACTTGAAGTCCATGACTGTTGCAGATTATCTGTTAATCTTTGTCTGAACAAAGAGATGAAAGATTTTATGCAACCAACCAAGTCTAAATAAGACATCTCGGATATGTGTGACCCAAGTAGTATGGCCTACATTTTCGAGGGACATGAACATCTGATAATACTGGTTTTGTAACCTAGTAGGAAGTAAAGTGATACGTCGACATCAGTATTTAATTGCTCTGGACATGTATACCAGCTGTAGAGGCAAACGCCCACAGTCACCCAATACCATATTTTATGAGGTAGATGAACCAACTTTAAGAATCCATTTAAACATTTCAGCTGTGCTCTTTCTACTTCTTTACTAAAATATATACCCCATAATTCTATGCCATAACTCACATTTGGCACGACCATACTATCAGGTATCTTTAGTAAATCCTTACATGGCATACCTCCAACCCTCTTAGAGCCTTGTTTATTTGTGAGCTAATTTGGGAGTGAATACAAGTCCTAAATATCTGTAAGAAGTATCTTTCCTTGAAAATGCCATTTTTCATATGATCGAAGTGGAGCACCATTGCGAAAATTCATTATTTTAGTTTTATCCAAAATTACCTCCAGTTTGATCACAGAATTTTTCTAAAGCATAGATCGTACGTTGCAATTCCAGGCAAGAGCTGGCTAATAAAGACACAGCAAACATGAGAAGACGTAGGTTATCAAATGTTTGGGAAATAAGCACACCTCTCCCGTCGTATTCTTGCATTACTTTTTCTAATTTGTTATTAAAGATTATGAAGATCTGTGGACTCAGGATACAGCCTTGACGGGTGCCAATATTACAACTGAAATACTTGGAAATACCATCTGACATTCTCACACATGCACAAAGTTTTGAATACACTGACAAAATTATATGGAGAAACTCACCACCAATACCAACTTCGGACAGACTGTTAAGAAGTACATCATATCTTGTTGAATCAAACGCTTTGGAAAAATCAACCAAAAGACAGTAAAACCTGTTATCAGTAGTTGAATAATTTTCCCTTATACAGTACTTATACAGTTTTGGTCATCACACCACTGTTTAAGCCTAGAATTCAAAACTGAACAAAACGTTTTACATAATACACCTATTAAGGATATACCTCGGTAATTATTTGGGTTGTGTTTGTCACCAGATTTATGCAGTGATACTTTTCCCCCACTCTGCTCGAAACGCATCAAAGATCTTATTAAACAGCTTTACCAATATTGGTAAGATGGAACTCTTGCTGAAAGAACTCGGCGGCTAAACCATCTGGTCCTGGCGGTTTATTTGTCCCACGTTTATCAATATGAGACGAGAGTTCAATCTCTGTTAGAGGTGCATTTAAAACAGGCCGGGTTGTGGTCTAAATCTGATATATTACAGTCATGTGGAGCCGAGGAACTTAACCCATCCACCTTCAGCAGACACGAACAATGGTTTACACAGTCTTCATTTCAGTTGGATACAGTTGAAGACTTTTCTCCAATTTAAGTGTTTTCCAAAACAATTTGGCATCATATCTTGAGTCAAAGAATTTGTTTCTGCAATTTGTTTCATACACATGTTTCTCCTTAGCAAAAAGTTTTTAAAAAGACGATCTCAGAGTTTTGAAGATATTTATATATGCTCCATGAATTCTGTGAGCCCTCAGTGCTTTATATTTTATACGTTTAAGATATTCAAGGTCTTTATTCCAGCAGGGTGGTTGCTATTTTGAGACAAAACTAAGAGTTCTATAGATTACTTCAGCATGGTCAACACCTGACTGATACAGGTAAGTTATACTACAAACTGCATCATCAACATTCTCTGCAATACTTATTATACAACTATTCAATCTATACTTAACACATTTACTGGTTATATTATCATTCTCAGCACTGTGGTACGTAGGGAAAGGGTTATTGGCAGTCCTTGCTGAATTTGGGACAGATCCTGATGTTGGCAGTTCAAGTGAACACTACAATGGAAAGTGGTTACTTTGATTTCTCATAAAAACTCCCAAATGTGAGATACATGAGAACAGATCAGTAGATGCAATCACGTAGTCAACGACACTCTGACCATTATATGTGAAACATGTGAAACATTACTCAGATACAGCTATCTCTTCTAAATGATTTTTCATCGATTTTCTCATCTGCCTTATGTCCGACAGTTTCTTCTGTTGAATTGAGGACAATAGACGTCACCGTGCAATGACAGAAAATCACGTTTTATGGGGTAAACCTCTGTTTATGTGGATTTTGAGAATGGAAGGATGAAAGACTAATGTGCTTACAGACTGATGGCGAGCAGAGTATGGCCTTGAATGAAGTCCCTCACACAGAGGGATCAGTGTATCTTATCGTTAAATGCATCATAGTTTCAGCAGAACAGAATCGTAGGTTCTCCATTACATTGAAGAAAGCCACCATGATCCAGCTTCTGAAATGAGTACTTGACAAAAATCAACACCAGCCAATACATGGCATTATAACAAGTAATTCAGGTAAGATGAAAGGACTGGATCGGATGCTGCATTGACAGAAATGTTAAAAATGTTAAAATCAAAGTAAAAAAATTACATTAATAAATTTAGAATTTGTGTTTAATTCAGACCCATTTGGTCATTGCATGATTGGCTTGTGAAACCTACCCAATTAAGCACAAAGAGTAAAACTCGGTTTAAGCATTTTTATCAAAACTATTCATGTGCAATACATCACAAGGGAGGAGTGATCATTCCTAGTTTCGTATTTTTACTTTCGTATCACTGGGTTATTACTATTGTTTTTGGAATGTTCATTCACTGCTGCAAGAGATCGTTACATCAGAGCAAAGAGAGACACAGCAGGGGAAGTACACTGTTCACTGTAGTAGGATGTGTGAAAACGGAGTCTTCTGTAATAGAAAAGCAGAAAATACGAAAGATATCCACTCCCGTAACAGTCAAATACATTTAAGAGATTAAAAGAGCTAGTTGAGGGCTTTCGCCCATAAATATTACTAGTAATTGTGATATGAAGTTGTTTAACCTAACTATTGCCTGCAGTCAAAACCAACTGAAACCTCTGTTTAATGTATTGTTATGGAATACTGTCTTCAGGCACGTGCCAGACAGTTGCACTTACTTACACATGATTCACGTTTAGTGATGAGCGGGAAAGACGTAATACTGTAGCAGGTTTGATAACATTAGGCATCTGAAACCATCTGAGAAATGGGATTTGATCGCGACTGATAACCGACATCCGACCACTTAAATCATTAACATAACAAATCAGAATGCTGATTTCAGATTCGGTATTGATCGCCTTTCATTACCATTTTGGCAATGGACGTTAGCGTAAATAAACGCCTCAGGGATACTAGGGATTAGTGACTGGTAACACCCTCCAAGTATTGAAACTATTTTGAAGGGTAAAGCTCAGTATGCTTATTCTGCCTTGTCAATGCAGCCAAGCTCAGACTATAGTCTTGTCAAGAGGACACTTTTAAAATCTCATGAGTTAGTGCCGGAGGTTTATCACTACAACTTCAGAAATGCTCATTAAAGGGACAGTGAGACTTTTGTAGAGTTTGTTTGCTAGAGAAAAGGAAACATTGTTTGACAGTGGTGAGGGTCTAAGGAAGTCACACATTCTGATGGTTTGAGACAGTTAGTTTTGATGGACGATTTCAAGAAGAGTGTTCATTTTGATCTTAAAACGTATTTGGATGAACTTAAGATTGATGACTTACATGAAGCAGCAATGTTGGCAGATGATTATTGTGACTCACGAGAGTTCTTTTAGGTCTCCAGGGTATTCAGAGCTTTCTGGCCCAAAGGGCTTTTCCCCGTGTAAGACTTCAGGACATGCAGGTTACAGTGATCTTAGAACAGGTTCAAGTTCTTGTGGCAAGCAGCAACTTTTCAGTCTAAGCCTAAGACTTTCAGAGGTTCTGATACAGTTTGTGCATATTGTAAGAAGCCAGATCATTTGATTTCTGCATGTTACAAACTCCAGTTTAAAAATCAGACTGCAGGTTCCCCAAATGCCTTTGTATTTATGACACCTAAGCCTTTCTTTCCAGGTGGTTCGGATGAGAGTTTTATTTATGAGAGTACGTTTTGAGGGATACTGGAGACCTTCAATCTCTGATTTTGACGGATATTTTATCAAGTATATTATGCATGATGCATTATATATACAAATATATAGGCTGGTTCTTGTGTTGACGAACACACACGGACAGAGACTCGGAATTACTGGAGTTGTGTGCCTCTGCCTATCAAACTTTAGTTGATATATCTGATCTCACTGTAAGATGCCAAGATTCTGGTGAGTTAATATTTGATATATGTGACCCATTACCTTAGTCTTGTGACTCAATTGCATTGTACTAGAAATCTGTGTCGCGATTCATTTTAACTTGACTTTTCAGTGTTATATTTTGCTGGTTCAAAGGGGATTTCTTATACCTTTTGTCAGGGCAGTTTATTAACCGTAACATGTATTCTGTGTACGATTTCAGTATGAAATCAGCAACAGACAACCTATATGTGATGAAAGTTTGCGTTTTACATTAGAGGTGTTTTTATAATATATGCTGAACAGTTAACTGTCCCTTCAAGAACAGAAATAGCTCTGATAGTCTTATAACTTTAGTTGTTCAGTACAGTACACATGATACGGAGTACAGATTTCTAGCATCTTAATCTGACTAAACGGTAGATGTCTACATCTTATGAGACGAGACTAAGTACAGTTGTCACTGTTCAAGAACTTTGCTTGGGTCTGACATAATTTTGGTGAGCATTGTCAGCTCTTTCTAATGTACAGTTTAGGTTTTATGTCAGAAACGCAAAGTTCTTTCTTTAATAATAGCAATTAATGTACATAATGCCATGCAGGTATGCTCTCTTGATACGGTAGGCTACATGTCAAAGAATTTTGTCAATGGACACCACACTCTTGTTAAAATGAACATCGGCATTAGATCATGTCTGGAAAGTCTACATAATGAGTATATGTTTTACAGCTCCTGAGCACTGGTCCAATAATTGGATGCCATTTAATCACGTGACGTATAATCTATAACAAGAAGACAAAGTCATCGATATCCCCCGCAAATGCAAATGTTTTGGTGAGCATAAGGTAGAATGTGTTTGGTGAAGAAATAGTGAACGGTTTTAAAGTTCTGATCCGGAAAAGAGCACAACCACTAATATCAGTCAACGTCAAACCGGTGTAACCCCTTAAAGGCTCACCAAGGGATCATGGTGAACATGGTGAACATAAGAACAAAACTTCAGAAGCTTGAAAATCAAAGCACTGTGTGTTCCTCGTACACGTATTTGTACTTCCTGTGACTTTCCTGCGGTCAGCAGTAATGGGGTGAAACGGACACAGGTCCTCTTGATATCAGAACGCAGTGTCTGAGTGGAGTGATCTGTGTCAAACTTGGTCACGGTATGTAAAATACTAGAACTGTAAATCGGTATTAATCCAGGCATGCGAAACGCAGATTTGTTTGATTTTGATAGTGACCTAGTTGTAGAAGATAACTCGTAGTTTTTCATCTCCTCCATCTGTTGCATCTCCCAAACACACCCATGCAAGAAGCATGCAGGAAAAAATGCACGTTTAAGTCATGCACCAAGAACCATATAAAAAGACACTTTAAAAACTTGATCAGTTCAGTACCGAATTCAAACAGCACAACATTTCTGAGCACACGGGTGAAGAAAATGGGTCCTCCACAATTGTCGACAGCATTGAGATGGCTGATAATTGGAATGAGGAACGCTGGTATGTCACCTCGCCAAATTGGAGTTCAAATTGGTCATCATCCATCAACCATCAGCCGCTTTTTGAAAAAAGCATCGGGAAACTAAAGATGTGAAGGACAGAAGGCGTTCTGGCAGACCTCGATGCACTACTTACAGGGAAGATAGGGCCCTACTGAGGCATGTGCGGCGAAATCCTTTTGCGCAGAGTAATGTTTTAACACGAGAATGGCTGCCCAATCGACGAATTTCCGACAGAACTGTCCGGAATCGACTGAAAACAGCAGGTCTTCGTGCTAGACGGCCTGTTAAACGTCCGCTGCTGACAGCTACTCACAAAGCTGATCGTCTGGGCTGGTGTAGGGACCGCAGGAACTGGAACTTGGCATCGTGGAGAAAGGTCCATTGGTCCGATGAGAGTAGCTTTTTACTCTTCATGACAGATGGCAGAACCCGTGTTTGGCGACGGAGAGGCGCCGCGTACACACAGAGGAACATTATGGAACAGGTCCCATTCGGCGGTGGATCTTTGATGGTATGGGGATGTTTCTCCTACGATTGCAAACTGCCTCTGGTGACTGTAAGGGGGAACCTCAATGGCGTTAAGTATCAAAGAGACGTCTTGCAACAGGTCGTTGTTCCACACTTTGACAACCATCCTCTCCGTACAAGACCTGTTTTTATGGATGATAACGCTAGACCTCACAGATCTGCCCTGGTTCGCGATTATCTTCGTCAGGAAGCCATTACAACATTACCCTGGCCTGCACGAAGCCCTGACATGAATCCAGTTGAACATGTGTGTTACATTTTAGGGCGTAGGATACGACAAAGACAACCTCCAGTTCAAAATATCGCACAGCTTGATGTGGATCTCCATCAGGAATGGAACCAATTGCCTCAAAGGCAAATCCAACGCCTTGTTCTGTCAATGAGGAGGCGTGTTGCTGCAGTTGTTGCTGCTGACGGAGGTTACACCAGATATTGATATTCTTGTCTGATTTAAGGACTTCAACAGTAATTCTAGTGACATTAGTGTTCCATTAACTTCTGACCAATAGTACCTTACTGCTATGACCATAGTTATTCTGCAACCGGTTTTGTGTGTTTTGTGCGATTGTTTTAAAATGGCAAGAATGGATTGAAAATATGACAGAATACATGCAGTCTTGTTGTCATTTTATTGTCAATAGTCTATTTATCTCACGATGATGGGTTTTAGTCCATTTTTTTGCACAACCATATCATACAATTCGTATATGTCACAGCAGATTTCCAAAATCCTAGTGTTGCAATACTTTTTTCCAGATATATATACATACACACACATGCAAACACACATCGCTTTGTGTGTATAATATTTAATCTTGAAAGCGACGTTAACCCAATTTCATATTTTCCTTCAGTGTAGCTGATGTATATTGTACAAAGGGGGGACACCAGACCAGCACAATATTCATTACATTTAACGCCGATGGCAGTATCAAGTACACAATAGGCAAGGCACGTATCACCCACTAGTATGTGTGAACATGATATATGAATTATCACGAATTATCAACGGAGAGTAGACTTGTTCGGAGACAAATAGGATTTAGGGATTAATCCCGTCGAGATCTTGGGTACAACAGCTCAGTAATTGCTTATCGTGATACATATTTCGCACTTACATTACCTGTGTTCGTGTCTATTTCTTGTGACAGACATCATTCTACAGATGTTCTTGTTTACCATTTATGTTGTAAATACAAGCAAGAAAACCTTTCCAAAGTCTTACAACTATCCTCAACACATAGCTGAGGCGGTTGTAAGATTTCGGAAATATCACAAAATATCAACATATCGCTCTCAAGGAGTGACAGTGCATGTACCGGTTACATTTATTCGTTGAAGGTTAGGCGACTTCTGTCTCATCAAACACTGGTATTAATATTGTCTGTTTTGTCTAGCATTGGCAGTGTCTTCCAAATGTCTACTACAAAAGGCGAAATAATCACTGAGGCTTTCAATATTGCACACCTGATTCGATACCTTTTAAGTATGGTGTTATGTGGAGAGAGCATGCACGACTCGACCTAAAAAGTTTAGAACCTTAGAACATCAGATGGTTGAGCTCATGGAATACTGCCGGAAACAAATAATAGCTGATTTATGGAGTTATAAAAACAGATGAAACTTTTATTTGACACTATCAGATCAATCTCGCTCATCATGGCGATACTGTTCCAGAAAATCAGAGTGGAAGACATAGTATCAAATATACACACACATATATAGATATAGCTATACATATACAGACGTACCCATCAAGCTATCCCAGAGAGTAAGGTTCACGCACAGTGGAAATCCCACCATTATACAGGTTTGAGAGTCACACCGGTTTCTGTCATTTTAACTGATGTTTCGATACACATAGGTAAACCATATGGTTTGATAATGTCTGATCGTGGGTTTTATTCAACCAAAAAGTATCATTGTAGTCCATTTGTGACAACATATATTTGACAGAACATTTTTCCAGGGTATATTTCAGTTTACACAAGTGATTGAAAATAGCTTCACATACTTTACAAAACTACTATCCATTATAATAACAATATTCAAAACACCTATGGAGCAGTTCAATCAAGGTATTTATTAAAGTCCGATGATATGGGATCCGGAACCGGCACATTTGCTGGAGTCTTGGCGTTGGTCTGAAGATATTATGTCTTCGTTCCTTGAGCGCCTAAACCGTTGGTATTAATTCTCTAGACCTATTTACCTTTTACCAATGCATTTATCACCGAGGTTCAGCACCACAGGAAAACTGTCATAATGCGTAGTTGGCAATTCTTCATTTGATATGGACTATATGGAATATTTAACAATCCAAACGATCCTTTTTAGAATGATATTTTTTTTTCGCACTGGGATTGGACAGAATATCCAAACGGATATTAAATCAACATTTTACCCCTATTTGCTATGACAAGGGGGCGTTTTAGGGCAAATTAACACCAGAAACCTTTTAGTCTCCAAACATGGTAGTGAAGTGTTTTCTTATATGACAGTCAAGTATGAAGAATTGCCCAGAGTGTACCTTAGACTGGAGGCATACTGATTTAGAAGAGAATAACCTATAGGATGTAGACAATTTTATCATGTGATGATGATTTATACAGACGCAGTGTTTCTTTATTATTAAGTAACAGATGTCTTATTCAAACAGAAATAGGAAAGTGGGTTGTCATAGATGTGTAGCTATGGACCTAAAAAACGTTGAACGAGAACGTGCTTTTAGGCTACCAAATCACTCTGAGCAAATGAGCCCCTTTATTGGAACTTCCACGTTAATGAAGGTCTTCAAAAGAAAAACAGGAAAAAAAATTACCATTTTTTTCTGAAAAAGTCTTCCTTTACGTGACTAGAAATGTTTGCGTTCAGAGCACTGGCGACGCTTTCGTTGTCTGTGTCTAAAACCAGTTGAACTCTACCTAAAAAATCAATGTCAGTCAATAATTTGATAATGGATACCAATCATCCAATGAGAAATTTAACTGGACTGCGTTGCTGGGAATAACTGGCCTCTTTCACACAATACCGCCACCTTTTCCCTCAGGGGCATGTTTAATGTTATGAAATCGAAGGCATATATCGACACATTCTGTTTATAACACGAGATTAGCTACCATTCATGCCTGATAATAATCTCATATAATGTTGGGCAAAGATGAAGTGTTTTGATAAATTGGCAGATTACATGACACAACATTGATTGTTAGAATTAATAATATCACGTCTGCATTTACAAGCTAGATTATTGGACGTGATCGTTTGCCATTTATGAATGAAAGCCCAGGAAGGTTTGCTTTGGCTCTTGTCAGAACTGACTGTTGGTATTTGAATTTATATCTCGTGATTAACAATGTTATGAAAGAAAGTTAAACCTTTATACACTAACACCTTTGTATGACACCGAAACTAGCATTGCTCAGCTATATCACGGAGTGTTTGCCGTAATATGAGGGAAGCCAAAACAGAAATCGGTCTTCATCACGTTGGTGAAACCCATGATATTTGTGTCCTTAATGTTATAACTGGCAAATCAAATGGGATATGCTAGAAAAGTCTCAGTTGGAAAATCATATGTCATAAATAAAATGAGTAATGTTTGAACTTGTGGTGATCTGTGTCATCTCTACTTGGCATTGACTTTAAGAACTTACATGTTTATTTGCCGCAAATGCGTATCTAAATCTGTATTAGTTCAGTTGGTGCTTGCTCAGAAAAAGGCTTCATAGTGATTAGGGTTATTAAGCATTACACACTGCGGATGTCCCATTCCCTACTTTGTTGACTGCCTGGTCTGGTCATGTTTGTAGTAGATGTGACTGGTTAACGTCGACATTAAGTCTTGAATGTGAGACACCCATGATGGTAGTAGGTAATCTCAGTAAAGCTACAAATGTCAGTAATGATCATACCAAAGATCAGATCATAAATATAAAGATGACATGTTTGAACACACCATTTCACAAAGATAGCATCTGGTCAGACAAACACAGTAATGTATCAGAGACAACGTGTACAAACATAACGTCAGTAACCCAGAGCAGAAACACAAACAATAGTAGAATTACTTAGAATGTGTGAAGGTACAGATGGTTTCGAAAAGGTGCGCCCTACCATTTCAGTCTCTTGCATAATTCAAAACGAAAAACAAATGTTGATTCATACTAAAGCGCAGTGATAGTATCGAGTCGAAGGTCCTAAAAACAAGCAATGCTTCACAGAGACCGTGCTCTAAGCAGTAAGAAGCCACAATGTGCAAATACAACTGATTTCTACTGGGAAATCAAGAAGTTGTAAAAGTTGTTAAAGTTCTCAAATAAGAAAACGTGAAGAAGAAACACCCATGTTTACGACAAGTGTTTCTCAACGTGACTAGAGACGCTTATGTGTCTAGAAGCAGTAAGACTTTGCATAAACAAATGACAGTCATTAATTTGATAAGGCATATCAATAACAAAACGGGTAATTTAACTCGACAGTGTTGCTGGGAATAGCGAGTGAATTTTGTACTGTACCACCCTATTTTAACTCCAGAGGGCTTCCTCATAGCTAATCGATGAGTTTGTAGAAAAGGAAAAAATGAACACAATAAGGCAGTTTGGTCGTCATTATCTGTGTTTCACAAGGGACAAGGTACCGGTAGTATTTGGTATCTAACATAGAAATGACCTAATAGTCTAATCATCTGAAAACGATGGCGGCGTAAGAGGCGCAACAATGATTGTGACATTCTAGACATTCATGTTTGTTATTTAGAGGCGAGATTACAGGTTGTGACATTCTGATATTCATCAATGAATGCCAGGGGACGTTTGGTTTATCTCTCACTTGACAAATATGACCGTTGGCATTTATTTTTCTTCTGGGGTTCAAAAATGTCATGAAAGAAAGTTGAACGTTTTTGCACACTGCATCTGTAACTGTTCCTATCTCGCTTGTTTTCAATGAACAAAACTGGACGAATACGAGAAGCAAGAGTTTTCTTGACATGATCCATCGATATTTGCCACTGGCTTCGAATGCACCTTGTAAACAGAGAGGAAATAAATGTTTTGTTTTATACTACACAAATCTATCTGCCCTGAATAGTAAGTGGGTTTACAAGAACTATTGAATATCTTCAATAAGTAAAGTGATTAATAAATGAAGCAATATTTATGGAACAGTTTGAAAAATACTCGTTCAATATGGATCATTACATTTTCTGTCTTTGATGTGTGATGATATTTCAAATTACCCAAGTGGCACAAGCCAAATGTTAAGTGTAAAAGGTAAAAATAGTAAGGGTCTACGAAAGATAAAGAGGGTTTCATCGTAAAGTACTATCAACTGTTAGGAGCCAGTCTGTGCATGGACTCACACGTAGCTTAGGATTTAAGGAATCTTTTGATCTGAGGAATAATATAGGTTGTAGTTGAAAACCGTAAATATCGTAAAGAATCTCGGAATCCTGACTGTACAATTATCACATAAATATTAGGACTAGATTAGTGTTCGAGCAGGTGGTGCACTATAGCATACACCCTAGTATTCTGTTCTTCACATACACTGATAAGATATGATGGATGTTCGTTAAACTTTTTGATGTATAACATGGGCAATGACGCCCATTTATTCACACGATTACCTATCAATGTCATCAGGTCAATGGAGATACTGATAAACTTTTATGAGCATATTTGGGATGTCTTTGTGTGTCTCGAATATATTAGAATCTGCCTGATTGGATGTCTGTATGTCTTTCGTGAATGTTCATACACTTCATATATTTTACAAGATAATATTTACACACAAAACATCACCTTCACACAATTCACAAAACACAAAAAGGTTAGATTAGCACTTAATTCATTGTCGTGTTACACACATTAAGTGTAAGAAACGATGTTTGTGCCAAATTCATACAACGGACATGAATGTATCAATACTCTTGTTAAACGGTTGTTTACCAATCATTTGCAGAGCGAACCTTGTTAATCCGGTTAGCACAATTCTGCAACATTCCTCTGATTTATAAAAATCTGAAATTTAAAAAGTCTGGGAAATGGAGGAAAGGGGAACGACATTCCTATCAAGTACAGTTTCCGCACAACAACGTTTCAGTGAGAGCTACTTCATTATAAGTACTGATATCAGACGTCAGAAAGAATGTAAAAAATGTCAGAAAAGTGCTAGTAGTACTAAGATGTAGTGAAGTAGTACTACTATGACCTAAATAATTTACATATGTATTTTCAACCTCTCCTGCAACTGACAGACCAACACCTTGTATTTTGAACTTGTTAAAATGAAATGTTAATTTTTCCCACTGCTTTCATTACTTTTCAGGTAAATATACAGAAAAAAGAGCTTTACACAAACACTTTCTCAGTTTAACATTTTTTCCCATATCTATAATACACTGAACCTTCGTTTGCGGTGAAAGACAATCAGACGGAAGACAACCAGGCGGAAGTTGTTAACCATTGAAAACACTAGCTCCTCGTTTTGCCCGGTATAGCTGGTAGAACCGGAAATGACGCATGAACATGAAAGAGACAAAAACAAGCAGTTAGTCGGGTATATTTATGTTTTACAAAGTGAGGGTTTAAAAGGTTCAGCTTTCTTCTATAACATTAATAATCCTTAAAATAAAATTCACATGCGATCCGTCAGATCTGACAAGTATGAGATACACCAAACTGAGTTCAGCTGACATTGACGAATGTAAAAAGGTCACGTCCCACGATATCACTTGTAAATACTGACCTAATTATTTAAAGATTTTAACCATTAAAGCCGTGTCATGTAAACTGTCAATTTTCCAATAATCTTCGTCTCTTTCCAACATGATAATAGATTATAAAGCACTCGTGGTAAATCTCTTCTGAAAACCGAAAGTGAAGACATTACCGTCAGCCTTTCTTCGGTTTTGTTTTTTCACAAACCAACAAATTGTGCCGGGTTTCATAATTCCTCTGATTGACATGTTTCACTTTTCTCATTTATATGACATCAAAACGCACCTAACGTAAACGGTGGCAGCAAAAGAAACATTGTCGAGTTACATTGCCCATAAGAAAATTGGTATTCATTATTAAATAAATTATTACAATCATTGTTGAGGTGTCTTTTTCGCTTTACAGTTCACCCACACTAAAGAACAGCTGAAAACATTTCTAGATTTTAACTTTAGTAGGGTGGTTTTAATATATATCATCTCATTTATCACCAGTTTCTCAGCTGACAAGCAGAGAAAGCAAAGTGGTACTACGATATACTCATCTAAGCGTATAAGTTACTGAAAATGATCTTGGCTCAGTTATCAGAACAGAACATCCCGTTGTATTTTCCATTGTGCAATACATCTTAACAAATAACGTTATTGGACTAATTCCTGTATAGGAATTCCGCTAGAGGTCGAAACGAGATGTTAGGTGTGTATTTACCTAACCTCTAAATAGCTTCCGTTCAGGTGCGTAACAAAATGACAGTCATCTACATGCATGACTTCTTTGATTGGCATTGTAGAAGTTGAGGGGACGAAGACTGCAGATATATGCATATTCTTTATCCTGTACATAGATTCTACTGCCGTTGTTAATACCACTTGCTTGACATCCACATCTATATCGATACAGAATAAAGAAGTTGTATATCCATGAACATTGTCCTCATTCTTCATCGACATACATGGTTACATTTCTACTCGTGATAAACCAGAAAGGCAAACAACGATCAGGTGATGAAGTAAACTGCATCTGGCAGGACTGTGTATAATGCGGACCGAAATAGGAATGTCGGTTTTCACAGTCATGTACGTCGTTACGGTACGAGTCAATGGGCTTGAAGCATTGAAAGTAATACTTCTTCCTAGCCAGGAAACTGCATGGCGCCAGTACAACTCTCTACTGTAAGGAATACGAGAAGACGTTAGCGATAGTAAGGTTACCAGGTAAGGAAACGAGGAGGGTATTTTACTCACGAAAGGTTGTCCCTCACGTGACAAAATACAAAATGCATCAAAGGCTTTTCGTAATGTTTCTCTGAAAACAGTGGAATTGCAAAAGAAAAACAATGAAAGTAATTAGCTTGATCATGTGTACCAAATATACAATGTGTAGTTTATCCAGTCAGCATTTATTCTAATAGCAGGTCCAATTTATGCAGAACCGGTCCTTCTTCACATGTTATTTAGCGCTACCATGAATACTGCACTTCCCCACAAATCGAAGGTTTGTACAGAGGACAAAAACAAGAGATATAATACTGGAGAAAGGTGAAGCTTATTGGAAACCTGACAACTTGCATGACACCTCATTGATTGGTAGAGAAAAAGTCAAGGTTTGGGGGCGTGACATCTTTCTTGTGGTCAATGAAAGCCAAGGACAGCCTGGTTTATCCTACTCTCCTCAGATCCGACCTTAGGCGTTTTGTTTTTCAAGGTATTAGCAATGTTATGAAAGAAAGCTGAACTTCTAAACGTCAACGTTGGCAAAACAGAAAGAGTGCCCCGGCTGACTGTAATTGTTTGTGCTGCTGCTTCATATCCTGTTCGATCGAGCGACATCTAGCAAAGAAGATATGCGAGTGTTTTCCGAGGTTTTAAGCAATACTGATCAAATAGCCGATTGTCATTTGACACTGGTCTGGGAATACGATCCATAAACAGAAAGAAATGTCACAGTCGATTCTTAAATACAGTCATTTTCCACAAATGAGAATAATGTCATCATGTAATAAACCAACAGCATAGAAGCGTTTACTGTTTCATGTCAAGTATATCCATTTAGTACTGAGTTTGAAAGAAATACTACAGCGCAACTCGGCACCCGTGGACAAAGCATCCGAAATGAAAGATCAGTCTGTGTTTTATGTAAAGCGTTTTTCAATCCGAACAAATAATGAAACTATCCAAACAAACACCTACTAGTGTCTGTTTTCCTTCTCCAAATGCTCCTAAGTCGGTGAAGGCAGGTTACTGTAACATCCAAGTTGAGACATACATCCCCAACCCGCTCAGGTGTTTTAAATGCCAGAAATATGGACACGGTGTGTCTACCTGTACATTGTATGTTGTGTGTGCTCACTGTGGTGATTGACAGCGATTTTTGAAAATGTACGAACTGCTCAGGCGACCATTTATCTTCTTCGAAATAGTGTCCAATTTGGAAAGAGCAAATGGTAATAACCAGAATAAAGTTTACCCCAAATATCCTTTTTTTCTGAGGCAAAAAAAAACTGGTGAAGGGATCTGACCATATAGAAAGTTATGCTACAGTAGCAAACATATCATCTGTGTGCAGCTCTAAAATAACAAAACCATTCACAAGCTGCCAAGCTACCTTGACTTGGGTCAATTGCAACTCTCCCCAACTTCTATGCCCATCTATATCATCACAGACTGAGGAATCACTCCCTGGTACATCAAAGTCTTCTTCTGATCATAAATCATCTTCGCAGTCACGCACTGAGTCTCAATCGACAGCTGATATACAACAAATTGCTAAAACTAAACCCAAACCTAAGCCTGATGCTTCAAAACAACAAAGGGGCAGAGCCCCAAAAGGGTCACAAAATAGAATTCAGTTATTCAACAAATATGGATCTCTTGAAGGCAAAAAAGTGCGGGGTA
Organism: Haliotis asinina; assembly: GCF_037392515.1. Lineage (NCBI taxonomy): Eukaryota > Metazoa > Mollusca > Gastropoda > Lepetellida > Haliotidae > Haliotis > Haliotis asinina. Next base: position 15,096,269 of record NC_090287.1, read on the forward strand.
GATTTTTCACCGTCAGCGATCTGAAGACATATTTAAAACAGGCAGATGCATTTGGTCTTCGTCATCTTAATGCATATCATTGTTTTTCACCTCCGGGTGATAGGGGCACTGGAGGATCTTCCATTCTAGTCAGACAAAACGTTATGCATAGTCCTACTACTAAACTTCAGGCCGTTGCAGTGCGACTAACTTTGCACTTTGCGTTTACATTATGCTCTCTCTATAACTCTCCGTCGTTGACATTTCACAAAACGCTAAAGGTAAATTATCTGCCCAAGGTATGGAACATGGTCCAGAAGATCAAAGGTAAAGGTACTAAATCTAGTGTCCATCATCTGAAACAGCTATTATGGAGATCAACTGCTTACTGATAAATCAGATATTGCGAATAAACTGGGTGAAACTCTCGCTAAACATTCTTCCTCTTCGGATAATGTACCTAAATTCCAGCAGTATCAAAGACAAGAAAAAAGAACTATTAATTTCAACTCAGATAATGAGAAAAATTATAATGAACTATTTTCTATTCATGAACTCCATACTGCTCTGGATCAAGCTCATGACACTCCTACTGGAGCTGACAACATACATGATCAACTCCTGAGTCCTGTTTAGAGACGCTCTTATACATACCTGGCCGTGATCTGTTGGCGTGTTGGACTTGATTGGAAGAAAACTTGTTTGTCTTGTTCCAGACACCAATGAGGTCTGTGTCCGAACTAAAAATAGCTTTAGGGGGATCTGTACTGCAAACACATTTGCGAACTAAAGTGTAATTAATCAACTAGGGTCAGTTGTTACTGTCAAAGGTGACACCTTCTATTTAAGACATGAGCAGTGAAGCTCATTTTATGGCACCTGCTTCCTTCTATGTCATTCATCTTAAGGCAGGGGTTGACACTTATTGTCTGGTTGGTCTCTTGGATGTGACAGGTATTCCATTGAAGGTTTGCTTTAGGTTCACCCGTTTGCCTTTCATCTTCGACTATCTCAATTGGGGCCGTCACAATGACTTTTAAATATAATAAGCTAGGAATGGAGATCCCAAATGTCTTTCATGACTGGTCATACACTTCACACATTATGCACGTTTCTAGGTTTCAAGATTATCATTTTACAATAATACGAGACAGTGAGAGAGTGTAGTTTTACGCCACTGTTAACAATAGTCCAGAAATAGTACAGAGGTGGACATTGTTAATGGGGCTTCACAAGTTGTAACTTTGTTGGCATTCGAACCCGGAACGGCAAGCAAACCCCCCAACCATTAAACTACAATACTACGTCATGTGAAATATATATGAAGGAAAGAGGTTAATCTCTGCATTTGTTTTAGAGATTGCATATGAACAATTCACTTCTATTTTGTGTCCTTTTCGCAAAAACATATCACATTTTTCTTTACAGTGCTTCATGAACATTGTATTTGTTATGATATGATCGGAATTGTGGTTTCTCGTTATTGGAGGCCTGAAGATTCTGGGTGAGAACATTGGTCCACGACACCCAATGCTTGTAAGCATGGATGGTGGAAGGAATGGATGTACAAACTGTCTGGCTTAATGGAATGCATTGATACCAAACCGGCGTTAACTTCATTCAGACTATCAGGGAATCAGCAATGGTTTTGCACAGTGTACCCACATGGAGAATCGAACTCGAGTCTCTGGCGTCTCTCGGTTACACAGTTCCTCGTCACAGACATCAATCATATCTACTGTCTGTGATACATCCATACGTCTCCAGTAACAGCTCTTCGTTGACAGCAAAAGGAAATCACGATATGAAGTCTGTATCAGATGAAACAAGTAAACTCCTTTCCGAGTAATATAATCAAAACCGACGACAGACTTTCTTTTGCTTCCAAGCAGCTAGAAACATAGACAGTACCTGCTGTATGGATTATGTTTTGTTACCACATTGGAAACTCTTCAAAAGACGGGTGTATACTGGCTGGTAGGAGAGTGAGAGGTCGATGCCTTCACTTCCATTGGAAATGTAAAACACATTACTCAAATACAGCTACCTCTTCCAAATGATGTTTCATCGATTTTCTCATCTGCCTTATGTCCAACACTTTTCTTCTGTTGAATTGAGCACAATAAACGTCACCGAACAATGACAGAAAATCACGTTTTATGAGGCAAACTTCTGTTTATGTGGATTTTGAGAATGAAAGGATGAAAGACTAATGTGCTTACAGATTGATGGCGAGCAGAGTATGGCCTCGGATAAAATCCTTGACAGAGAGGGATCAGTGTATCAGGAACAGTGGGCTTCTCAACAGGGGCTTCCCATGTCAATAATTCCGCCAGTCTCTCTGACGTTGATCATCGGGTTTTGATTTGTGATCCTGCTTTGACTTCCTACCATCGCTCATCTCCTTAAATGTAGTGGTTCATTATTTACATCTCGTCTGACAAAACCTGTTTAACCTTTGTTTCTACTGTCCAAGCATGTTGTGATCCCTCGAACGTCGACTTGCCCATTTAATCATTACAATGCGATTTCCGCTAGCTATATTTGTCGACATTGATGTGTGAAAGGTTGCTAGTCATTAAATACATTATAGTTACAGTAGAAAATCGATGTGATAGAACGATATGTTCTCTACTACACTGAAGAAAGCCACCATGGTCCTAATTGCAGAATGAAGGCAAAACATAAAAAAAAGTTCATTTCAGCTGAATGACATTTACACGTTCAATAAATATTTCAAGCAAGATAAAAGGACTAGATAATATGCTGCATCCACAAACATGTTTAAAATGTTAAAATCAATGTTTAAAAATGACTTTTATAAATTTTAATTGGTGTTTAATTCATACACATTTGACCTTTGGTTGGCTTGTAACGCCTACGTTATTGAGCACAGACAGTGAAACGCAAGCTGAAAAAAACTGAGCAAAATGTACATGTACAATACATTAAAAAGCAGGGGCGATTACTTTTAGTTTCGTATTTTTAGCCTCCTATCACTGGGCTGTGCCTATTACCAGTGTTTTGGAACGTTGATTCACTGCTACAAAAGATATTTACATCTGAGCCAAGAGAGACACTCCCCAACAACAGGGGAGGTACATAGTTTACAGCAGCGGAATGTGTTAGAAACGTGGTCTTCTGTAACAGACAGCACAAAATGCGGAAGACATCAATTCCCGTAACAGTCAAATACATTCAAGAGATTGAAATATGCAACTTAAGCCAATAGGTGGTTGAAGACTATCGCCCATAAATGCTGTTATTTTGTTGCGAAGCTGCTTAAACTAACTGGTGTCTGCAGTTACAACCACTGTTTAGTGTTGTCTTATGGAATGTTGTAGTTCCAAGTATGTGCCAGACAGATTCAGGTATTCACAGTCACTTTTAGTGATGAGTTAAAAAGACTGTAATACAATCGGTACAATTGCAGATTAGACGACATGAAGCATCTGAAGCCATTTGAGAAAGAGCATTTGATTGCGACATCCGACCCCTTAAATCATCAGCGTCTAGTATACTGATTTCAGAATCAGTGTTTATCGTCTTTTATCACCGTAGGGGTAATGGGCATTGGGGTATTAGGGTTTCTGCCAGACTCTTAGTGACTGATAATGCCGGGAAAACTTCCTACTATTGAAGCTATTGTTATGTCGCAACATTTAACCATTTGGACCTCATGAAAGAGTCGCCTTTCAGCGGTAAATGTCAAGGTTAAAAGACTTTAGGATGGAGATCTGTGTAAGGTGATCGTTTCATTAGCAAAAACGGGGTTGAATTTAATAAGTGAGAGGTATATTGGACTGGAGCGAAAGGAACTGAGAAATCTGGTTCTCTTGATATACGCAGCAATTTTTTGTGTTTGTTACTTCAATAACAAACATTTACACCAGAAAGCGTCTATCTATTCAGGATTCATTTCAACAGATGCACGTGGATTTCTGCCACTGGTGTAGAGTGGGAAAACTGTTTTCCATGGTGTTTGAGGCCCTAGCCTTCAATGAAACGTAGACGTTTGACGATTTCAAGGACGCATATGTAATAACGTTAAGTGTCAAAAGTGTCTGTTTTGTAGAAGACACGATGCTTTTCTAACACACTATTATTATTCGATTGCGATAGGTCAGGCACAGGCAGACAGATATTATAAATGTGTAGTGAAAGAAAACGTATCTTTGATCACAACACTACTTTCATAACTCGTTTGGTGTGACTTAATCAACAATCCAAATAAGACATGGACGGTTGATATTGTTTGTATTTCGCATTAGAGTTGAAAAGAAAATCACATCTCGGGTTTTCTATACTTGCCATGTTGATGAGTATCTTCTGGGTGGACTGACAATAGAAAGGTATTTTACCACAACTTCCCGTGAAAGAGAGAATCTATTTCAGGCCAGTCCAACACCATAACTGTTTTAGATATCAAACTTTGAGGCGTATAAGACAGACAATCATAGGGGTAGGTGAACTACCTTTCACAAAACAGTTGAACTCAACACAAGAAATATACTGGCAGTCAATAATGTGATAATGGATACCAATCATCCACTCAAAAATTTAACTTGAGAGCATTGCCTCTTACGTCACAGACATGTTGAATGTTATACATTGAGGAACCATCGAAGGCACAATTGGAGAACAATGAAATGCAGCATTGTCTTACACACCCATCAATCCCCAGAAAAGGGAAAATTTCAAACATACTTTGACTGATATGTCGACATATTCAGTTTTAACGAGTGACAAGACAGATAATAGACGACACTAATCTAATGTTGGGCATAGATGAAGCTTCTGGATAAAATAACAGATTACATGACGCAACGTTGATTGTTGGAATAAAAATATATCTCGTCTGTATTTACAAACGAGATTGTGGGAAGTGATGTTTCGCTATTTATCCATCAAAGCCAACGGAGGTTTGCTTTGGCTTTTGTCAGATCTGGCCATTGATATTTCAGTTTGCTTCTAGTGATCAATAGTGATATGAAAGAACACTGAACATTTTATACGCAGAGTTTGTAAAGCAGCAAATGGTCCCTAAATGGCTGTTCCCCACTCCGTTCATTTCATGCAACAATGTCTTCTTGATTCAGCAATACTGGGCAAACACGTGGATCAAGTGTTAGTTTAAGCAACTCTGATATAAAAAAGCCGTGTGCTACATTTGACACTAGCCTTTCACGGGGCCATTCATAAACTTCAACTTAGATACATCTAGATGCCGTTTGTAAAGTCAGTGTTAAATGACTACATGTCTGGAAAGTAAAGTGTTGATAATAATCTGGCCTTAATGAATTAAAATTATATAGATTTTAATCCTAAAACGAAGTCTACATTGAGGGATCGCCCTCTCTGATATATATTGCTTTTGCATGTGACATACTGATTACCCTCGGATTTTGTGTTACCTTTTGAGAAGAAACTTGAAACCTACATGAAACTTTATTGTTTATAAAACAAGTTCTAAATGTTCAAGCATTGATCCTTCTCATGGAAAACTAAGCCAGTAGTGTCGGACAGCAGCCTGTTGACAAACAGAGGTACACTGTAGATTCACTCGCAGTTTGAGGTCTTTCATATCACATATGGTGTTCAATATACCCTGCAAGTTTCTTCCACGTTGGATCACAATATATTCAAAACCGCCCCCGCCACCTTTGCTTAAAGAAGCTAGTTCTTTGCGCCGAAGTTTATTCAATGTGATAACTTGACAACTAGTAGCACAACTGAGTGCCATCGGGTCATGGGCGGTCATCTCTGCAGTAGCACTGACCAGAATCGAATTTATGAACGTGCATGTGCATTTGCCCCAAATGCTTCCAAACTCTGTATGAATTCAGCTGGTACAAAACGACTTCACAATCATTGGGCGTAGCGCCAGATTTGAGCATAATACACTAAGGATGACAAATCTTATACTTGACGGGTCCGATCATCTGTGTAGTAGAACTGACTGGTTGGCATCACAGGTTTTCAAATGGTATTTAAGCTACAGAATTCAGCGTCATAACAGTCAATTAGTGTTGGGAAAGCAAAAAGCCAAAACCGAAACAGGAAAGATGGGATGGTGAAACCCACGATGGTGGTGTTTTAACTGACTGTTTAAATGTTGACAACTAAAAATATAGTAAGGGATCTCGGAATCCTGACTGGAGAATTATCACATAAATATTAGGAGTAGTATTGGAACGAGCGTTATACTGTGGCACTGCTCAATAACGCCCATTTATTCACACGTTTACCTCTCAAAGCCATTCAAGTCAGTGGAGGTATTGATACCTAACAAATATATTATCATACTAGGATATCTTAGTGTGTCTCAAATGTAATAAAGTCTGCATGGCTGGCTGTCTGTATGTCTTTCGTCAGTGGTTACACACTTCACATATTTCTTTCGCGATATCGTTTACTTACAACGTCACTTTCACACAATTCCCAAAACAATCAAACAAGGAACGTAAGCACTTCGTGATCGGAATTGTGTTTCTGTGTCACTATTGTAAACACAAAAGAGGGCCCAACGGCGAATAAAACAACCCCTTGGTGCCGAAACTCGAAACAACACTAAGCATCTTGAATTAAAAGACAGACATAATATTTCGATCATACAAAACTGATGACACTATCCAGTCTCGCAGAATTAGCTTACATTCAAAGCTCTCCATGCAGTGTTGATGAATATTCAACACCATATAATGAATTTTCACCAGAGAAGTGACTGGTCTGGGTTTCTCATTACCCAGACAATTAGGGTATGGATACTATTCCCGTCTGGGTTTTGCTTAGATTAGCACTTAATTCCTTGTCATGTTATGCACATCAAATTTATGGAAGAGTGTTTGTGTCAAATTCATACAATGGACATGAATGTATCAATACACTTGTTTAACGCTTGTTTCGCAATCACCTGCACCGTGAACTTTGTTAATCCGGTTGACACAATTCTGTAAAATTGCCCTGATTTCAATACGGTTTAAATAAGTCTGGGAAATAGCGGAATGATAAACTAGTTATATTACGACATTCCCATCAAGTAGAATTTCCGAACCAACAGCGTTTCAGTTATATATACCTAACTATAAATATTGCTGACAGACGTCATAAGGAAAGTGCCACGACGCCCATGCCAGAAGCAGGGCTGTTGCATGGTTACAGGATGGTGAATCCATAAGAAGTATTATGCTCGACTTCTCCAGGTGTCTTCCTCTGTCATTCACAAGCCTAAGCGACAGGTTCCAGGCCACTGGTTGAGTACAGTACAAACCTCCCTTTGGAAGACCTGGAAAAGCATCAAAACATCTCCTAGGGGTATATGACTATTATGCTGTGCTCCAAGCCTTTCGGAACCGATTCATAACTGCCGGTGTCCAACTGCCGCAAGCTGCATAGGAAGTCTGTCTTCCACATGCACTCATCGAATATTGAATCAGTTGCTTTATGTTATGTTCTTATATGGAGGTACCCATTAACTCAGCAACATTACCAAATAGGAGAGATGAAGAATGAGGACAATTTTCGTGTGTGTACATATTCGTTATTCTGTATAGGCGACGTTTCGATTCTAGAATCGGTGTCATCACCACTTGCTTGACGACGACATTTGCATCTATGTCAAAACGTCAACTATACAGAATAAAGAAGTTCTTTTTTATCTATAAACATTGTTGTCATTTTCCATCTACATACATTTCCACTCACCATTAAATAGAGAGACAAACAATTTTCCGACTCAGATTCATCACATGAAGATGTACAGTGTTTCTGGTAAGAACCAAACATATAATTCAGACCGAAATACGAATGTGGGTTTTCACAGTCATGTACGTCGTTATGGTAGGAGTCAAAGGTCTTAAAACATCAAAAAGTAATGCATCTTTGTAATCGTTGCAAACTGCATAGAACCAATACAAGTCTCTACGGTACGGAATCCGAGAAGACGTTAGCGAAAATAAAGTTCACATATAAGGAAACGAAGAAGGTATTTTTGACGTTTACAAAATACCTCGAAGTCTTTTTTCATAATGTGTGTGTGTATATAGTAGAATAGTACTCGAAAGACAATGAAAGTAGTTAGTTTGATAATGTATACCTAATCTTTAATGTGTAGTTTATATAGACAGCATTTGTTATAACAACCTTTCCCTTTTCACATGTCATTTAGCGGCACCATGAATACTGCACTTCCCTACAAATCGAAGGTTTGTACAAAGGACAAAAACAAGAGATACAATGTTGGAGAAAGGTGAAGCTTATTGGAAACCTGACAACTTGCATGATTGGTAGAGAAAACGTCGAGGTTGTGAGGCGTGACATCTTTCTTGTGGTCATGAAAGCCAAGGGCAGCCCGGTTTATCCTACTCGCCTCAGATCCGACTGTTCTTGTCTTGTGTGTGCTGCTGCTTCATATCCTGTTCGATCGAGTGACATCTAGCAAAGAAGAGATGCGAGTGTTTTCCGAGGTTTTAACCAATGCTAATCAAATAGCCGATTGTCATTTGACACTGGTCTGGAAATACGATCCATAAACAGAAAGAAATGTCACAGTCGATTCTTAAGTACAGTCATCTTCCACAAGTGAGAATAATGTCATCATGTAACAAAGCAACAACATATAAACGGTTACAGTTTCATATCAAGTACATCAATCATGTTTGAAAGAAATATTACAACGCAACTCTGAGTGAATTAAGACTTTATACAATATCCAGTTGTATCTCTGTTTGTATTTGGTGTCGGAGTCTCATAAACCTCTAGGAATTATGATGAAACATTGACAAGTTCGACACAAAAGTTGTCAATCGTCAGCTGTTTCGATCTGTTTCATTATACAGCCTCTTGATAGTCTTTTGTGATCGAAGCATAGTCGTCATATTTCCGGGTCACAATAGCCCACTAAAGTGGCCAGGAGGTTCGTCTGTGAGAGGAGGTGTGTAACACTGCTATGAACATTGTTTATCTATACCTTGGCGTGTTGGACTTGATTGGAAGAAAACTTGTTTGTCTTGTTCCAGACACCAATGAGGTCTGTGTCCGAACTAAAAATAGCTTTAGGAGGATCTGTACTGCAAACACAGTAGCGAACTAAAGTGTAATTAATCAACTAGGGTCAGTTGTTACTGTCAAAGGTGACACCTTCTATTTAAGACATGAGCAGTGAAGTTCATTTTATGGCACCTGCTTCCTTCTATGTCATTCATCTCAAGGCAGGGGTTGACACTTATTGTCTGGTTGGTCTCTTGGATGTGACAGGTATTCCATTGAAGGTTTGCTTTAGGTTCACCCGTTTGCCTTTCATCTTCGACTATCTCAATTGGGGCCGTCACAATGACTTTTAAATATAATAAGCTAGGAATGGAGATCCCAAATGCCCTTCATGAATGGTCATACACTTCACACATTATGCACGTTTCTGGGTTTCAAGATTATCATTTTACAATAATACGAGACAGTGAGAGAGTGTAGTTTTACGCCACTGTTAACAATAGTCCAGAAATAACACAGAGGTGGACATTGGTAATGGGGCTTCACAAATTGTGTTTGGCATTCGAACCCGGGATGGCAAGCAAACCCCTCAACTATTAAGCTAAAATACCACATCATGTGAAATATATATAGAGGAAAGAGGTTAATCTCTGCAATTTTAGAGATTGCATATGAACAATTTACTTCCATACTGTCCATTTCCCTAAAACATATTACATATTTCTTTAGAGTGATTCATGAATATTATATTTGTTATGATATGATCGGAATTGTGCAGTGAACTCTCTTGTGTATTCTTCATCATGAACTCTGACGTTTCTCAATATTGAAGGCCTGAAGACACTGGGTGAGAACATTGGTCCACGGCACCCAATGCTTGTAATAAGAGGTTAATGAAAGGAAAGGGTGTACAAACTCGCTGGCTTAATGGAATACCTTGATTCCAAACCGGGTATATACTCAGTGTCAACACGGATCCGTGCGGTCTTACACCACATACCCAAACAAATGTCTCCCACAACACACTGTCATTATTGTGGCCACTGAACGTTGGAAGCCCTTGATAAACAGTCGCTGCATCAGTTATCTGTGCTGGGAGATTGTACCGGATGAAACGAATAGGCCACTTTCCGAGTACTATAAACAAATCCGACGAAAGACTTTGTTTTACTTCCAAGCAGCCAGGAACATAAACAATATCTACTGTCTAGTTTATATTTTGATACAACAGTGAAATCTCTTCGAAGCATGGTCATGTCATGACTGTCAGGAGAGTAAGGGATTGATGCCTTCACTTCCACTGGAAATGTAAAACACATTACTCAAATACAGCTACCTCTTCTAAATGATGTTTCATCGATTTTCTCATCTGCCTTATGTCCAACACTTTTCTTCTGTTGAATTGAGCACAATAAATGTCACCGAACAATGAGAGAAAATCACGTTTAATGGAGCAAACTTCTGTTTATGTGGATTTTGAGAATGAAAGGATGAAAGACTAATGTGCTTACAGATTGATGGCGAGCAGAGTATGGCCTCGGATAAAATCCTTGACACAGAGGGATCAGTGTATCAGGAACAGTGGGCTTCTCAACAGGGGCTTCCCATGTCAATAATTCCGCCAGTCTCTCTGACGTTGATCATCGGGTTTTGATTTGTGATCCTGCTTTGACTTCCTACCATCGCTCATCTCCTTAAATGTAGTGGTTCATTATTTACATCTCGTCTGACAAAACCTATTTAACCTTTGTTTCTACTGCCCAACCATGTTGTGATCCCTCGAACGTCGACTTGCCCATTTAATCATTACAATGCGATTTCCGCTAGCTATATTTGTCGACACTGATGTGTGAAAGGTTGCTGGTCATTAAATACACTAAAGTTACAGTAGAAAATCGATGGAAAAGAATCATACGTCGGCGATAGCCACCATGATCCTAACGGCGAAATGAAAGATAAATTAATTCAGTTCAATACCCGAAAAATGTTTTGAAAGTACATTAATCAATAGTGAAAGAATCTTTGGTCTATAATTCATACATTTCTGACGACTGGTCGATATGGAAGATGTGCTTAAAGACAACTTTACATCTGAAACAAAGGGAGACATTAAACCCCAGCAGCAGGGGCGTTACATAGTCTGTTGAAGTAGAAGGTGGTAAAACGTGGTCTTCTGTAATAAGCAAGCACGAACTACGGAAGATATCAAAACCAGTCAAGAGATCGCAAATGAGCAGCTTCATCCAAGAGATGGTTCAAGACTCTCGCCCATAAATACTGTCAAAGAGCTGCGAAGCTGTTTACACGACCTGGTGTCTTCAGTCAGAACACATTAAGATCGCGATTTAATGTATTCGTATGTAATCCTGACTTCAGTTCCAAACATGTGCCATACACTTTTAGAGGTGGGGTTGAAAGTTGTAATACAAAATGCACATTAGCAGGTTAGATAACATTAAGCATCTGACATTCGACCACTTAAAGTATTAACATCTCATACACTGACTTCAGAAAGTTTTAATCGCCTGTTATTCCCAAATATCTATTGGACATTAGGGTATTACTTGGGATATAAACTGGGTTTTTAGTGAGTCACCTACTGCCTGAAAATACCGTGTATTGAGGTACTGATGTGTCGCACTTTTATCATACTTGTCTAAGCGTTCTAAGTGTTGTTCTGTAAAGTAGGCAGGGGCTCTAGTTCACGTTTGCAAGAAAGTACGAGTAATAGTCCATGACCCAGATAAGATTTGACTGCCAAACTGAGGGGCAACCCGAGGATTTTCATATAGCTTAAGGTATGTAGTTTATGAAATCTTTCGATGGACACCTCCCATGCCCAGCTAAAAGCGTTATGGCGGTCATTTTTAAAGATGGTCGTCATTTTCTTGAATCCAACCATCTGTGTACACAAACTATACTACAGCAAAAACCATAAGGATTAGACATATAAATGTGGGGTGAAATATGTTCAGTATTCAATGTCACACATTTTGATATGTAATTTGTGAGGGTTCAGCTTCGTTATATTTTATAAATTGGGGAAAATGTATGAAAAAAATACAATCTTCCCGTAAACAGGCGGATGTGTTGTTATTTTCTGTGGAAAATAACGATCACTGGGAGAAGACCTTAAACAATTTAGAAAGACTATGTCTCTACATGTATATTTGATATTCATTTGACATTCCAATCTAAACTAAAATAAACTTTTAATCAGGTTTATGACGCAGGTCCTATTTTTCACTTAAATTGGCCTCCTTTCAGTAAAAAGAAATACCATCACACTCTGAAAAGAATGTCAGGTTAAAATGTGATCAGTATTGAATTTCAAACAGTTTGATATGGAATTTGATTCAGAATCATTATTTCCATAACTTGGTAAAAAGGAATGAAAAAATATGATTTTCACCCAGATATTTTGCTATTTTCCTGATCTGTTGTCCAAGCTATCATCACAGGTGTCATTCTGGGAAAACAGTTGACATTCTATTGCCTTGGACTATCACAACTCTCACTGGCAATACTGATTTAATTAAGGTTATGAATCGCCTTGGATATTCCTGTTCATAGGCAGCTTTAGAAGACATTGAAAAAAGTCTAGCAAGTTGACTGTAACAGTGTCTCTCTCTCGGCAAACATTCACCGTTCCTTGGGGGCATTCCCTGGGTGGTAATCTGCAAATTGTTCACAACTTATCTCAATGTTTTGCGCCGCAAAAAGGGAACATCTTGCAGCCATTTCGATGACCTACATTGATTTGGTGGAAATCTTGCTTGTGATCATACGTGCAAATGGAGAAGGCAGTTGGTACCTCCACCTTCCTTGTATTCATACCTTTATACTTTGCCATGAACAAGACATGCTATACGAGATACATTCCTGTTCACTATGCACAGATACCTCGGCTCCAAGAAACGTCTCAAGAATTGCACAATCCTTTTGGACAAATTGGTGCTGGCCAAGCCACACAGGAAACAGTCATCCAGGATACAGAAAGTGCCGGTGGAGCTCGAGGTTTCAGCATGAAACCAGAAACTGTGTTTCGGTACTACCACAGATCTACAGCACCGCGGCAACTTCATCATCGTGTTTCATTCAAATCACAAAACCTGTTCCATGCTGACCTTTAGAAAATAAGGACAAGGGTGATATCAAATCGACATTCTCACCAGTATTTGACCAATCCATTTGTTGGAAATCATACAGAACTATTTTGTATGACATCAGGGACTGCTGCAGATTAGTATCATTGGGTCTTTTACCTGCACTACAGAAAGGACGAGACGCAGACAACAAATTCCAAGATTAACTGGAGAAGGGGTAGGCTTTTATGACAATTAACAAACTCAACTTGAAAACATTCACTGACATGAACAAGAAATCCCCAAAGGTCCTTACAAACACATTGTTCGGAAAAAGGGCAAAGATTATTTGGAAATATGGAGCTAATTGCCCTAAATCGAAAAATGGACATGAGAAAAGTCCTCTGTCATCCTCTTGGACCATTGCCATGGTCACTGGCAAATGGCGATGGGACAATTACATAAAACAAGGTGCTCTTGTTGCTATCTTCCAGAAGCTTCATGGCGACAACCATACTTTTGATGAGCTCTCAGATGCTGCTCGGTCACAAATGCTGCATGATGATGAGATCCCAAATGCCCTTCATGAATGACCATACACTTCACACATTATGCACGTTTCTGGGTATCACGATTATCATTTTACATTACTACGAGACAGTGAGAGAGTGTAGTTTTACGCCACTGTTAACAGTTGTCCTGAAATAACAGCGGTGGTCATCACTAATGGGGCTTCACAAACTGTCCTGGCATTCGAACCCGGGATGGCAAGCAAACCCCTCAACTATTAAGCTAAAATACCACATCATGTGAAATATATAGAGAGGAAAGAGGTTAATCTCATTTGTTTTAGAGATTGCATATGAACAATTTACTTCCATTTTGTGTCCTTTTCGCTAAAACATATTACATTTTTCTTTAGAGTGATTCATGAACATTGCTTTTGTTGTGATATGATCGGAATTGTGCAGTGAACTCTCTTTGTGCATTCTTCATCATGAACTCTGAAGTTTCTCAATATTGAAGGCCTGAAGATTCTGGGTGAGAACATTGTTCCACGACACCCAATGCTTGTAATAAGAGGTGAATGAAAGGAAAGGGTGTACAAACTCGCTGGCTTAATGGAATACCTTGATTCCAAACCGGGTATATACTCAGTGTCAACACGGATCCGTGCGGTCTTACATCACATACCCAAACAAATGGTTGGTAAACTGTTAACTAAACTATTGGTAAAATTAAATAACAGCTCAGCAAATATGTCTCCCACACGACACTGTCATTATTGTGGCCACTGAACGTGGGAAGCCCTTCATAAACAGTCGCTGCATCAGTTATCTGTGCTGGGAGATTGTCAGAATACTTTATGTTAACCTTGTTAACCTCGTACGTTAACCTCCTCGTCATCGACATCAACCATATGTACTCGCTGTGATACATCCACACGTTTCCAGTAACAACTCTTCATTCACGGCAAAAGGTAAATCACTATGTCAAGTCTGAACAACGACTGTATCGGATGAAACAAATAGACCTCTTTCCGAGTACTATAAACAAATCCGACGAAAGTCTTTGTTTTACTGCCAAGCAGCCAGGAACATAAACAATATCTACTGTCTAGATTATATTTTGATACAACAGTGAAATCTCTTCGAAACATGGTCCTGTCATGACTGTCAGGAGAGTAAGGGATAGATGCCTCCACTTCCACTGGAAATGTAAAACACATTACTCAAATACAGCTACCTCTTCTAAATGATGTTTCATCGATTTTCTCATCTGCCTTATGTCCAACACTTTTCTTCTGTTGAATTGAGTACAATAAATGTCACCGAACAATGACAGAAAATCACGTTTTATGAGGCAAACTTCTGTTTATGTGGATTTTGAGAATGAAAGGATGAAAGACTAATGTGCTTACAGATTGATGGCGAGCAGAGTATGGCCTCGGATAAAATCCTTGACACAGAGGGATCAGTGTATCAGGAACAGTGGGCTTCTCAACAGGGGCTTCCCATGTCAATAATTCCGCCAGTCTCTCTGACGTTGATCATCGGGTTTTGATTTGTGATCCTGCTTTGACTTCCTACCATCGCTCATCTCCTTAAATGTAGTGGTTCATTATTTACATCTCGTCTGACAAAACCTATTTAACCTTTGTTTCTACTGCCCAACCATGTTGTGATCCCTCGAACGTCGACTTGCCCATTTAATCATTACAATGCGATTTCCGCTAGCTATATTTGTCGACACTGATGTGTGAAAGGTTGCTGGTCATTAAATACACTAAAGTTACAGTAGAAAATCGATGGAAAAGAATCATACGTCGGCGATAGCCACCATGATCCTAACGGCGAAATGAAAGATAAATTAATTCAGTTCAATACCCGAAAAATGTTTTGAAAGTACATTAATCAATAGTGAAAGAATCTTTGGTCTATAATTCATACATTTCTGACGACTGGTCGATATGGAAGATGTGCTTAAAGACAACTTTACATCTGAAACAAAGGGAGACATTAAACCCCAGCAGCAGGGGCGTTACATAGTCTGTTGAAGTAGAAGGTGGTAAAACGTGGTCTTCTGTAATAAGCAAGCACGAACTACGGAAGATATCAAAACCAGTCAAGAGATCGCAAATGAGCAGCTTCATCCAAGAGATGGTTCAAGACTCTCGCCCATAAATACTGTCAAAGAGCTGCGAAGCTGTTTACACGACCTGGTGTCTTCAGTCAGAACACATTAAGATCGCGATTTAATGTATTCGTATGTAATCCTGACTTCAGTTCCAAACATGTGCCATACACTTTTAGAGGTGGGGTTGAAAGTTGTAATACAAAATGCACATTAGCAGGTTAGATAACATTAAGCATCTGACATTCGACCACTTAAAGTATTAACATCTCATACACTGACTTCAGAAAGTTTTAATCGCCTGTTATTCCCAAATATCTGTTGGACATTAGGGTATTACTTGGGATATAAACTGGGTTTTTAGTGAGTCACCTACTGCCTGAAAATACCGTGTATTGACTTACTGATGTGTCGCACTTTTATCATACTTGTCTAAGCATTCTAAGTGTTGTTCTGTAAAGTAGGCAGGGGCTCTAGTTCACGTTTGCAAGAAAGTACGAGTAATAGTCCATGACCCAGATAAGATTTGACTGCCAAACTGAGGGGCAACCCGAGGATTTTCACATAGCTTAAGGTATGTAGTTTATGAAATCTTTCGATGGACACCTCCCATGCCCAGCTAAAAGCGTTATGGCGGTCATTTTTAAAGATGGTCGTCATTTTCTTGAATCCAACCATCTGTGTACACAAACTATACTACAGCAAAAACCATAAGGATTAGACATATAAATGTGGGGTGAAATATGTTCAGTATTCAATGTCACACATTTTGATATGTAATTTGTGAGGGTTCAGCTTCGATATATTATATAAATTGGGGAAAATGTATGAAAAAAATACAATCTTCCCGTAAACAGGCGGATGTGTTGTTATTTTCTGTGGAAAATAACGATCACTGGGAGAAGACCTTAAACAATTTAGAAAGACTATGTCTCTACATGTATATTTGATATTCATTTGACATTCCAATCTAAACTAAAATAAACTTTTAATCAGGTTTATGACGCAGGTCCTATTTTTCACTTAAATTGGCCTCCTTTCAGTAAAAAGAAATACCATCACACTCTGAAAAGAATGTCAGGTTAAAATGTGATCAGTATTGAATTTCAAACAGTTTGATATGGAATTTGATTCAGAATCATTACTTCCATAACTTGGTAAAAAGGAATGAAATAATATGATTTTCACCCAGATATTTTGCTATTTTCCTGATCTGTTGTTCAAGCTATCATCACAGGTGTCATTCTGGGAAAACAGTTGACATTCTATTGCCTTGGACTATCACAACTCTCACTGGCAATACTGATTTAATTAAGGTTATGAATCGCCTTGGATATTCCTGTTCATAGGCAGCTTTAGAAGACATTGAAAAACTCTAGCAAGTTGACTGTAACAGTGTCTCTCTCTCTCGGCAAACATTCACCGTTCCTTGGGAGCATTCCCTGGGTGGTAATCTGCAAATTGTTCACAACTTATCTCAATGTTTTGCGCCGCAAAAAGGGAACATCTTGCAGCCATTTCGATGACCTACATTGATTTGGTGGAAATCTTGCTTGTGATCATACGTGCAAATGGAGAAGGCAGTTGGTACCTCCACCTTCCTTGTATTCATACCTTTATACTTTGCCATGAACAAGACATGCTATACGAGATACATTCCTGTTCACTATGCACCGATACCTCGGCTCCAAGAAACGTCTCAAGAATTGCACAACCATTTCCATAATAAATGATTTGGAGTTCAGTTCTGCAATGCAAATCCTTTTGGACAAATTGGTGCTGGCCAAGCCACACAGGAAACAGTCATCCAGGATACAGAAAGTGCCGGTGGAGCTCGAGGTTTCAGCATGAAACCAGAAACTGTGTTTCGGTACTACCACAGATCTACAGCACCGCGGCAACTTCATCATCGTGTTTCATTCAAATCACAAAACCTGTTCCATGCTGACCTTTAGAAAACAAGGACAAGGGTGATATCAAATCGACATTCTCACCAGTATTTGACCAATCCATTTGTTGGAAATCATACAGAACTATTTTGTATGACATCAGGGACTGCTGCAGATTAGTATCATTGGGTCTTTTGCCTACACTACAGAAAGGACGAGACGCAGACAACAAATTCCAAGATAAACTGGAGAAGGGGGTACGCTTTTATGGCAATTAACAAACTCAACTTGAAAAACATTCACTGACATGAACAAGAAATCCCCAAAGGTCCTTACAAACACATTGTTCGGAAAAAGGGCAAAAGATTATTTGGAAATATGGAGCTAATTGCCCTAAATCGAAAAATGGACATAACAAAAGTCCTCTGTCATCCTCTTGGACCATTGCCATGGTCACTGGCAAATGGTGATGGGACAATTATATAAAACAAGGCGCTCTTGTTGCAATCTTCCAGAAGCTTCATGGCGACAACCATACTTTTGATGAGCTCTCGGATGCTGCTCGGTCACAAATGCTGCATGATGATGCATGCATGTTTTGCTTGGTGTTTATAGCGACAAATCAAATTAAGTCTACAGAACGCATCATTCACGGCTCAAAATTTGAGTTTTGCTCACTCAAGCGAAACTAAGGCACACGGTCAACAAGTTGGAAGAAACTCTCGGCTTGTACCAAGCGCGCGAACAACCTCACCATGTATCAAGCTCTCAGTTGGAAGGAACCAAGAAGCTTGATCGGAACAGATGCTAGGCAGCAAGTCATTGTTTTTGACCTATGGTAATCACTGCATAAGGCTGACAAAAGATGACCACCAAGTTGTTGAAGAGCTTGAATGCAGTCATCAGACTTGGAACCAGAGTTCGTAATAGACTGGTGGATGTAATCAAGCTTGCTTCTGCTCTAGGGGTTGAGGTGTGCTATGCCTAGTTGGATTACATGCATGGACTGGTTGTGACTCGAGAAATTCTCTGTCTGGAAAAGCAAAGCTCGAAGCTTTGTAAATGATTCTCCAGTACAAAAGGTTTAGGAAAGCGTTTGTGGAACTTAAAAGCACCTGCCTTGATCCTGACAGTGAAAAACTTGACGCTGACACTGCATGTCTAAGTTAAAGAATTTCGCTGACGCATGGTTTTTACTGTAGAGGATGTGATGTTAAATAAGGACAGTTGCCACCTTCTGCTTATGCTCTCCCCCAACACGCAAACTATCAAGGAGAGACAGGAGAAACAGCCTCAACAGACATCCAAGCATTCCAATTGCCACAGATGGACATGGCTAGGAAAACAATACAAGTGGGAATACAATCGTGAAAAAGGATCCAGCTCCAGACATTGTTTTGGAACTCAATTTTTAAAATGTATTGAAGCTGAACCTTCATATCAAATTGTGAAATTTAATACTGAACATATTGCACCCCACATTTATATGTCTAATGATTATAGCTTTAGCTGTAGCATGGGTTTTTTGTAGACAGATGCCAGAAACGCAATTAGCTTGCTCATAGGAGGTGTCCATCAAGTGATTTCATAAACTACATACCTTAAGCTATGTGAAAATCACACTGACTGTTTGCCATTCAGTTTGGTAGGCAACTCCATATTTTCAAGGTCTGGCTCATGGACTATAAGATGATTTCAAAGACGTAAATCAGCTTCTAAGAAATGCCCATCAAACAATGTAATTTAATAATATGGTGAATAAAATTCACTTTATCTGTTCTCTTTTGTTACTACTGATTATCACTAATATAGTAAATATGCCAAACGCGATTATATTTAATTTCGGATTATAATGTCTCTTTTAGTTGTCGACACTGTCTGTGTGTATTTCTTATAGAGACACAATAGGTGTTGTTTTTTTTCCGGAAGATTCCATGTGAATTCATTGGTATAGATGGTTGTGAAACATTTAGGCGCAACCTTCCTGAGCCATGCCAGAACCATGTTATGTTCTGATAATGATTCTTTGTTTTTCAGCACCCGTGCTCTTTGGTACCGCCAGGATTCACTCCGGGCAATTGCCCTACATTAGGTTGGCCCATCGTGATATACTGTAGGAAGTGGCAGTGGCAGTGGCAGTGACAGTGACAGTAAATCAGAAAATACTGATCAGTCGCAAATATGTTAATGCTGTTCCATTTACCAACTGTCAGTCGTGTGTGCTTGCTCGCTCAGTCTCAATACGGGGGATGAGTCAGTCAGGGGCAGGAGATGTCACATGGTTGTGAAGTCGGTGGATGTCAGATAAGGTCACACCAATAACCCGGCGTTTGGTTATGTGTGGCGGTAGGAGTGAGTGAGTATACTTTTGTGCCGCCTTCAGGTATACTCCAGCAACAACACAACAGGCGACACCAGAAATGGGCTTCACACGTTGCAGCCATGTGGGGAATCAGTTCAGTTCTCTATTGGACGAACGGCCCATATGCAAAAGAGATATGTCTTAACCGTGGCATGCATAAGTAATTTCCTAACTAATCAATTCTTTCCTTAACAAAAATGGATTGTAAATAAATAGGGCTACATTGTGTGTCAAATCCGGGCCGTTGACATGACATGCGAACGCTCTAACCACTGGGCCACCTCACGGCCCCAGAAGGAGCAGACATTAGATTGTAGAGTGGATGGGATGCTGCCATAATGAGATGCCAGTGAGTTGGTGTGGTTGCTGGTGTGTGAAGAAGTCTCTGTAGTGGACCCGATAGTGGGTAGGATGAGGTGATTGATGACAGTTGATATTAACAGAGTACTACTGGTGGTCAGTTATTGCATTTTAGGACGCTGAGGAGATGGAATGTGGATATATGTGGCGTGTGGATAGATTTCGTTGGTAGATAGATACATTACATGGCTGTAAATGTACTCCCACTGGCATCAATGGATCAACTGCCTAATATTGGGTTCAACATGTGTGGCAATGTGTGTACTCTCTTTCATCTTTCATAGGGAAGTCTTTCAGATCTTGCGCTTCATAAATCCGTAATTACATTAACAGATACTGAAACAATAACAGTATCACATGTGCCTTTGTCTGTATCTGGGAACATTCGTTGTGTAATATATCTTTTGATCGATGCTGCTTTACCTTTGGGGGTCATAAAGAAGCCGACGGTGCAAAGCCTCATAGCTAGGGACTCTGATATGATTGGGAGTGAGTGCGTCTTCGGGCACATTGTTCGGGGCAGGTCGCGGCGACCGTAGAGCGGGTCAACAAGCAGCCGACTGTCTATTTGCCAATTAGGTTTGAATCGACTTCTTAGTGTGTGACCACAAGCAGTGGAGCTCTGCCCGAGGTTCCCACATCGCGGAGTCAGAGGCGGATTTGTTCCCTTTGTGCCGATCAAACTGGTTATTTGGCTGGCAGAGGGGTGCGCTTGGCTGATTTGTCTGACTATGAGTCGTTAGCATGGATAGTCTTTCGCTGCTAATAGCTAGCTTGCGTCTACAAATAACATGAATACTGAATAACGGATAAAGATAAAGTATGAAAAACAGTCAGGTGAACCACAGTCTCCCCCGAAACATATTTCTGCTGATAGGGCTGTATATTTTATTCAGTCAAATGAGCAGTGTGATATAGCTACTGGAGAATATCTGTAAAGGTTGAGTCGTACTGTCTCTGGAGAGATGTGACTAAAAACAACATTCTTCAAAGAAATGTGTTTCATGTTCATCTTCATAAAAGAAGGCTCGGTTTGTTGTTTTACGGCACACTATTCCAGTCATATGTCGGCGGTCTGTAACCAGTCGAGTCTGGACCGGACAATCCTGTGATCAACAGCACGAGCATCCATTGTTATTCTTACACAACGACACGTGTCAACAAAGTCAGGGAGCCTGACCACCCGATCCCGTCAGTCGCCTCCTCTGACAAGCATGGGTTGCTGAAGACCAAGATCTTTACGGGTGGACTACTTGTAATTCTGAAACAAACTGATAATCAGGCACAGTTCCAAATTGTGCATGGCACTTTGTAAACAAAACCAAAACATTTCGTAAGAAAAAATACAGGATGCGAACTATTTTAATTCAAAGTCGGACTTTAATTAAACATTGGACAAGGGAAAATATAGATCCCTATTCCGCACGAAACAATCTCTTGAAAGTAATTTTCTATAAAAACACATGAAAGTCTTCTGGAGACAAAGTGATTAATTAGTTACTACATTGCTACTATTTCATACAACATGGCAACAGGATAACACTTAATTAGTTGCCTTATCAGCTGTTCCTCGCGGCCATGTGACCCAGGGAGATTTATATGAGGTCAAGGTATCCTTGTTTGTCTGTTGGAATGATGACATAGTTCAGTCAGTAGGGGAGCGTTTAATGTCATGACAGTCTGTACATTGGGATGGCTTGGTCAGGAAAACTAGTGGTTGATGGCATGAACAACGTCGTCGGAAGCTGTGATACCCAAGAAGCCAGTCGATGAAGCACCGTGACCAATACTCAGTATAGACTACTCAAAACAAGTTAAGATTATTTTATATTACTGTGGGCATTACAGTATACATGTAGTATTGTCAACGAACAGGTGCTTTTCGTACACAGGGTGCACGTGATTAATCAGTTCGAGATCAGTTGTGAGAACAACACAGTTACTGGTGTCCCCGCAGCAATGTTGCTGGGATATTGCTAAAAGTAGTATAAAACTATACTCACTCGCTCACTCACTATACTCGGATCCACATATTTGCAAAATGATCATTTAAAAAGAAATAACCATCGACCAAGCTTTACATCACGACAACCAGACGTTCGACACAACAGAATTCGACAGAAAAGTGTTTGATTGTACCCTTACGAAGTACAGTCAATGTTTTGATATTGCATAAGAATCCACAGTCCTTCATTTTGAATTCCGGGGCGATGGGATAGTCTACAGGTTAAAACATCGCTCGCTCGTCAATCGGGTTCCATTAACCACATGGACTATCAGTGAAGCCCATTTCTGGTGTCCCCCGCCGTGATATAGCTGGAACATTGCTAAAAGCGGCGTAAAACCCAACTCACTCACTCACTCACTCACTCACTCACTCAGTTTGTGTTGCTTGTGTGTTTCATCTGCAGCTGATCCCTCTATGGCACAGTCAATAACATTCCAGCGACATGACAGCTGGTAAATAATAGAGTTTGGACCAGACAATCCAGTAACCTCAATTACACGCATCGAGACATCGTCTCTAAATGATTAGTGTGTGTCGTTTACTGCTGGATACATTCGCATCATTATATTTGAGATCAAGACAGACGATAAATTCAGTTTCTGTGGAACTAGACATGCGTTAACTCACTGCATGAAGGCCTTATGACACATATCAAGTCAACTCCGTGCGAACATCAACTCCTGTTCAAACGATTTGCGTTGTTTAAAAAAAACATACCACCTCGTTGCGGACGTTATGAATCATGCGAACAAAAAACCCAATAATGATCATACTTATTAAGCTGGGGCAGATAACAAGGCGTGGCTTACAGTGAGTACTTGAGCGAGTGAGTATGGTCTCATGTCGCTTTTAACAATATTCTAGCAATATCACGGCGGGGGACACGAGAAATGGGCTTTGCACAATCAAACAGATCGTGTACGCATGTGGAGAATCGAACCCCGGTCTGCGTTGTGACGAAGGAACGTTTTAATCTCTATGCTACCCCAACGCCCCTAATGAGTGAGTGAGTGACTTGAGTTAAACGCCGTTTGTGACAGTGGTCCACATACCTCATGGTGTGTCAGCTTCATGTGGAAGGATAACCTTTACTGATGCACGTCTCAGACGTATCACGATGGTGGGTGAGTGAGTGAGTAAGGTTTTACGCCGCTTTTAGTATAATTCCAGCAATATCACGACAGGGGACACCAGAATGGGCTTCGTTCATTGTACACGTGTGGGGAATCAATGCACTTCAGTTCTTTATTGCATGAAAGGCCATAGGCCCATATGCAAAAGAGATACATCTTAACAATGACATATGAACAAATGTAATTAACTTTCTAACTAATCAATTTTTTTCTTAACAAAAAAAATGCATTATAAATAAATTGGGCTACATCGTGTATCGAACGCATGGGTTACAATTTACCTGGTACAATTTCGAGTTATGTAAGGCTTAACTCGTCTTTTGAAAACGCGCCCTTTATGAAGGACCATGCGCGAATACATTTTGGTCTAGGTTTCGGGGACCTGTTCCTCAAAGCTGCTGTCGCTACGACAGTTGTAAGTCTATGTTCAAGTGTGGAAAAAAGTTTTTTTTCGTTGCGCAATTACGTAAAGTGTGGGAGATACGATCGACCTAGCGCCATGATCGTTTTGTGCAGTGAGACATTGCCCTTTCGACAGTTGGGTTCCCTGGTGGAAAAAATATTAACGACCTCAATCCAATTTGCTAGGACTCACATTTTGCCAATAAGTCGTCAACTTTAACGACATCGCCCAAGCAAAGGTTGATAAACGGAAACGGCATTACTGAATGTCAATCAAAAGTTTCTGAGAATGTTGAGTCATGGATATAGCAAGTGTTTGTAGGCATATAAACATGCCGTTTGCACATGCAGATCGGGATATTGATGGGAAATAAATACTATGCAGTTATAATTGCTGTGAACCCCGTAACCGACCGTCGTGGCCTCATAACATACAGATACATTCACTAAAATAGGAGCACAAGTTCGCGGGTTAGCGAGCATAAAATTGAAATGTGGGTCCATAGAAAATGGCGTACTTTTTCGTTGCGCAATTTTTGCTGCGTTGACTTACTGGGTCGATTTTCATTCAAGTTTGTGAAGTGTTTTCGGATTTACGATTTCTGAAGGTCGTATAAAATCCAAGCATATTTGAAACGCTACCGTAAAACACAATAACGTCACTCACTCGCGAAAGTCATTACGAAATTATAGTTTATGGACAAAATATTTCCTGAGAGAGTCGCTGTCCGTGGGCATCACTTTATACGATCAAATAGATGTGTCGCCCCAACAAACAGAAATCAGCAAATTTATTAATCGCATAGTACATGAAATCGATAGCCGTAACTACTGTATCGATATTTGAACACGGTAGTTAATACGTTGCTGTGACTCCATACTAATCCATATTCACTGTTAGCAGACAACGGGTGGTCTTATCCTATTGTCTGAAACAGGTCCATTTCCTCGGGTGTAAATAATACAATTTTCTACCAGTGTTTTCTCAGACATGTTATATCAATCAAGGTATGGATCTATACATGTAAATACAGCGTTGAGTGACGTCACAACGGAACGTCAATTCAAAAACCGAAAAACGTGCTTGTGGTTGTATTTCTGGGACAATCACATTGAACATCCTCCACCGGCCGTGTCAATATAATGTGTGGTTAGGCAACATAACACCAGACGCGAGTCATAAAGAGATCTGACGGTGCCTATTTTTCTTTCTGCTGGATAAATATATTTTGCTAGTTGTTCGTGTAATTGAATGTGTGACTTGGGCCTGTCGCTTCATGGATCCGTGTCGAGATTCAACTTTGCCTTTTCCGAATCGGTCATGTTTTAATGCGTCTGTCTCAAATGAGTGAAGTGAGATGCTAAAAAGCAGCAGTTTCCATAAACGTTCAAACGTATTCGTGATCAAAGGGAGATAATTAAGTTGTCCCTGATTCCATTTCACGTATGAACTTCATTCTCTCGCAAATATGGCTAAAAGGTATTCTATTCCGAATTGCATGTGAATTCCAAGAGGCTTTTCACAACTTAAGCAGACCTCTTCCAAAATATCATAGCACTGGCTTTATATAGTATCAGAAATGAAATATAAAAGAACAAGAATATAAATACACAGAGATGGAACGAGGCACTTTACATTTTGTTTAAATCTGTCGATGAAGTTGTTACACTGAACAGATTAAAGGAGCAGCGTGACTTTGTCTCTATATAGTCTCCATGATGAAAGTAAGCGTTTATGTTTATGTCTTAAGTTTAAAAACTTGAGAAAAAGACAGTTGAGTTTCTGTTGCTGTTCAGTATAGTTCAGGTAGAGACGATGAATTAGGTATTGTAAGGAACCGGAAGATGTTCAAGGTGATCCTTTGTTTGTGCATATATGGAACTTGTTTAAAGTGAGTGAGTTTAGTTTTACGCCGCACTCAGCAATATTCCAGCTACATGGCGGCAGTCTGTAAATAATCGTGTCTGGACCAGACAATCCAGTCAACATGAGCATCGATCTGTGCAAGTAAGTGTATGGCCTAATATCATGAATGGATCAATCAGGATCAAGGATGACGACGGGATAAATACGTTGCTGGTAGCACCCGCCATTCACACAAATTGTTGAAAATACTTCTACCTTTAAAGAGCCTCACTCGCCACTGGAATCAAACCAGATGGGTAAATCCTACATGACTCCAATCTGATGACTTTGCGTCATATGCCGATTTTCAGCAATATTCCAGCTATATCCTTAGAAATGGGTTTCACCCACTGAACCCATGTGGGAAGTCGAACCTTGACGTGATGAGCTAACACTTCAACCACAGGGCTCATTCTGGACAAAGAACTAAGGACACCTCCCCAGGACACCTTCAAGGACATCTCCATGGGAAGTTCAGATGACCAACAAGCCAACTTTAACCACAAATCAAAGAGAAGAATGCATGTGGTTTCCTGCAGTCCGACATTAATGCCTTTGTTTGGTGCACTTGTGAGCAAACGCCTTTACCATTTATATCTCATTAAGCATGTATCTTGACATATTTGTAACAGACAAGCAAAGCAAACAGATTATTGTAATCATATTTATATTTTGTTTATCTTTTTCTGCAAACAGTTCAACAATAGATAACAGGTACATGTATGCACAAAACCATGGTTTCGATGATATTTGGCAGTGGGTGAAATCTTAGAACTGGTTTCACGTATATATGTTTAATTCGTAACATACAGAGGCTCAACAAACAGTAACACGAATGAGTGGTAGAGTGAGAGTAAAACGGTGTTTTGTCAGCATCTCTATGAAAGTTGGTTTAAATAGTTTCAAACATTGATAATAATCAACTTTTTAGTTGCGTTTTATATGATCTGAAGACCATGTGAATCACTGCTGTGGGCAGTTGTGAACACCAAGGTGAGATTAAATCATTTTGCAAACTAGAATCAGTGGTCACCTGATTATAGCGCGCGCGCGCGCGCGTGTGTGTGTGTGTTTGTGAGAGAGAGAGAGTGAGTGAGTGAGAGGGAGAGAGAATGTTTTGTGTGTTTGTGAGGAGAAAGAGAGAGCGGGTGGGTGGGTAATGGGAGGAGGGGTTTGTGCTGTTCTTGGGTGGGTGTTTGCTGTTGGTAAGGACGAGTGTTAGGGAATGTTTGTCAAGGTGCATGAGTGTTTTTAATCAGACACAAGTATCACCCACAATCCAATTCACTGAATATGAAATGTTCGGTCCCTATGCTTTGGCGTAAAAAAATTACTGGAGCTGAAATTACTGGCATAAAATGCTGTTCTTACGATGTCAAAACATTCATTTATGGACATGAAAAATTCAAATTAATGACACATGAATTATTAAACCATATTATTGCTGACAATGCATGTCAAGTGCCAACTGACATCAATCAATCAATTTTTACATACATCCTAACATGATTCCAACGCACATTCATGCATTATCAAACATAACTTAAGCTTCAATTTGTGATTTCAATAATTCATACTGTTCCAAACTAGAATAATTAAATTACAAGCACCTCAACTTTACATGTCATTATAATAACACCAATATCAACATTTGCTGGTGAAAACTGAATGCAGTTATTCATTAAATTATGTACTATTCAACAAAGAAACTGTGATATTCTGATCTATTACAAATCTAAGGACAGCAGCTGAAGGAAAGCAAACCTGCTTTTCAACTTGCAATGATACTATAAATTAGTCAGTTACATGGCGGTATTAAGTACTACAGGTATGACAACTTACTGGAACAGTCAGTCACATTCAGTATCTAGTCTGGACATACAAAATATTCCAGTGAAACACTGAGAGGTATATCATGAAAAGTGAACAAGTTTATCCATTTACATTCATTCCAGGCATCTTCAAAACGAAAGCATACCTCCTCGTTATGGTACTTAACAACCACAATATATGGAGGTGAGTCCATTACATTTCTCTCTGAAATACAGAATGTGTTCTATGCTAGTGGGCAGGAAGGGGTCAAAAAACAATTATTCAACAAACATTTCGTGACAGATGGCTGACAAGCCTGTGACACACTTTACTATTTATTTGGGTTTGTTGCAGAATGTGCAGTTCTTTGCAATGTTTCAGTTATATGATGGCAATCAGCACATAATCAAATATGGACCAGACAATCTACTGACCAACATGGCAAGCAGTGATACATTAGTACACAATAACCCAAGGGAGTAAGCCACTCATCCTCTATACCCTGGATACATCTACAGCTCTGTGAATGTATTAACTCTCTTGGCTGGCTTTTCATTCATTCAGGTGCCTACGCTTGGAAGTACCACTCAAAACTCACTTTCACTTCATAAATTATCTCACCAATTAAACTTAGCAGCATAAATGAGCAGAGGTACTCTGAAAGAAGTAGGAGGAGTTCTTGCATATATTTTAATAAAGTTTTGGACCTGTCAGTTTGTATGATTTCCCCAAAATCTGAGTCACACTGCAACGGGACCTCAGTTGAATGGCTACCATGAAAATGTGGTGCCAGCAAAGGGACGTAATAAAATTATCAAGCCTAGCCATGGATGCATCCAGGCATAATAGAATGTTTTGAGAAGAGATATTCTTGAGATATCGAGGTTTAAGCCACTCGGCCCATCTAGCAACTTGGTCCCATATAACAACTAGCATTGGAGACAAACAACTCAGGGTTGCATGTTTGTCAAAATGTCTGGAGAGAGACAAGTTTGAACACAACAACCAGTCTAATGTCTCCTTTGAATCAATTTTTGTACTTTCTAAACACCAGGTGCTTACAT
Organism: Haliotis asinina; assembly: GCF_037392515.1. NCBI lineage: Eukaryota > Metazoa > Mollusca > Gastropoda > Lepetellida > Haliotidae > Haliotis > Haliotis asinina. Next base: position 15,124,891 of record NC_090287.1, read on the forward strand.
CAATGTAGAATGCAATGGAATTTGAAGCTGCAAATGCTGAATATTGGGGTAAAAACTTTTGCCATCATGATTACTGTCTACCAGCAATCTCAATAATATCAGATGTTTTACATCCATTATATCTCTTTCTCGATCAGAGAAAAACATTTGGTTCTAATGTGATTACATCTACAAGAGATGAAGGTGAACACTGACTGTGATACCTTGGACACAATCAGAACTACTTGCAGTAATTTAATCAACATTCACAAAATATTCTTAATATTCTAATATAACTTTCAAGACCCCTTGGTTTAAATTACAAAAAGTACATTCTTTGTCATTTGGTTTCAATATTTTCATTTATTTTAGAAATAAACAGTTAACAAATGGAGTGCATCAATTTGTGCACAGATATAGTTTTCAGCATTGCAGTACCTCATGGGCCAAAGTTTCACTTTCATCAGTTCAGCAATTACAAAAAAAATAAAAGATTAAAATTTTTCAAAGCATCGCGTCTCATAAGTACAGAATGTATCTTAGTTCATAAGTACAGTTTGTATGATAAACAAAAACAGCCCAGATGCAACTTCAGCGAAAATATAAGGAATGTTAATAGCTATATTACACCCAAAGGAAATGTCAAACATTTTCTCGGAAAACTTGGATAATAACATAAAAAATTTCAGATATGTTCCATCAGCTGGGGAGATTATTTCAAAGTAAATCTTGGAATTTTGACATGATACAGTACATAATGGCTAAAATGAGTTAAATACGATGATTATATGCTCTTTGAGAAATATCTTTGGTTGAAAAATGTTTTCATATGTATCTGTAAGAAGTCTGCTTGAGTGAAACACTTGTTCAAGTTCAAATGTTAGACAAATGCTTCCTGAAAATATGCATTACAAGTATCTCTCATTTTTAAAAATATCCGTACCTGGTGAGCCAAAAGGTGAGCTTATCACACCTAGTCATTTTTTCTCAAATGTAATGTCAACTGCATCATGTTTAAAAATTTAAAAAAAAGACAGTTTATTTGGTTGAGTACTCACAAAAGAGAGGTGACAGGACACCCTGACTGTAAGGCTATGTGTAGCAATACCAACCAGCCACAAGTGAAAATACTGTGAATGGTTTATTTTAATTTGAGTAGTATATCAAATATTTCTAACATAAGCAGACAATTTACAGTAACAGGCAACTGTCCATGATAGATGCTTTTCACTCATTGTACAAGTGTAAGTATATTGGCAAAACATTTTCAAATCAATGCAAAATTTGACTACTCGCAAATAAGGATAAGTTGAGCACCGACCAGAAAATTGACCTGTATTAACATGCATGAGTGCCACTCACTGGCATTTGCCACTGTGAGCAAAGGGGCCCCTGGTTGTCCATGTTCAAGTGTAGTGGATTACTGACTTGATGCCCTGACTATGTGAGAGTCTTATGTGCAAGGTATGTACAGCCACACGCGGAATCATTTCATCATCATGCACTGCTCGTGTACTCGCATATATCTACTCTCCCTTTCACAAACCAAATGACTTTACTCATTTCTATTCACCACCTACTTCTCATAAATGCATTCTCTGAGCCAGTCCAACTTATCCTTGTTTGCTAGTAATAATCTTCATAATCATGATACTAATGTGGAAACAATACACAATGCAAAGCATTACTGTTGTGTGCCTCCTGAGTAAAACAAACTGGTTCAACAGTACTGGCTTACAGTAACATTCTGCTCAAAATTTGATAATCTGGACACTGTTTTCTTTTTGCCAACGTATCTAAGCAATCAGTAACAGATACCAGTACCAGCAATCAGTAACCCACCCAGATACTCCCTATCCCTATCAAAAGTTGAGCAGTATGTAATCACCACTCTTACCATTGCACAGAATGCTATGTAATACAGAAATCAGATATTAATATTACAGTTGCAGAAGCCAAATAGAGATTCAATAAAAGGAAAGGTATCTGCCTAACAGGACAATTAGTCTCATTTAATATGTGGAAGATAAAACAGAAACAAAATATCAAGGGTATGACTGATGGGTTTCAGTTAATGATTCTATAACTGATGAAGTACAAAAAAACTTGCCATTTACACAACAAAGACTTTCTGCAGTGATTTCATCAAAATTTTCAAAACATTAAGTTCACAAATAATGATTTTGTCCACTCTTGTTCTATGGTACATTCTGAAGTAAGAGCAACAGAGGCATAATTAATCTCCATGCACATGGTCATAAATATTAAGGTTCAGTTACTGAAAAAAATGTAGACACATAAATTAATTTTTCACAGTCGATGTCCAACATTCAGAACGAAATCCCCAACATCTTTCCATCTCCTAATATGCTCTTGACAGCTGAAATGTGAACTTGGCTGCTTGAGTGAGGCTCTCTGCAGTAGCTGTGGCTGCCTGTGCTAGACATCACTGAATGCATTCATGGCAGACTCCATCGCAGATGATGACTGACACAGAGTCTAATAAGGAAGGCCAAACTGTAACATTGTTTTGTTTAAGGATCTTTTTATAGAAATAGGATTGGATACAGATTTTTTCCCTTATTGCATGTGCCACTTTCACATCTCCACAGTGACAGAAACGTAATCAAGTAACTGTAGTCTTGGAAAAATTATTCTAGTCTTGTCGTTTTCGACAGTGCTGACTAAAACAATGGTATTTAAATGATGAAAAAACATTTATGTTCAGATTGTAATTGAACAGGGGTCCGCATACCTTAGGGACACAAGACTGTGAAAAGAATCACATCATTGGTCTGCCTGGAAACCAGACTGTCTAGCAGGGTCACTGCTTGAACATCTGGCCACACATGGACAAGAGAAACACAATTAGCTGGGTAATTCCCTTTGATGTGACACGGTCATGATGAGGCAGTCTGACCTAGAGTACTGTAGAGGACTGATGTACTACTGAACAGTACCAAAGTGTGTCTGGTGGAAATCATTCTTTATACATGTATTATACCTGGGGAACTTGAAAAGATTGTTGTAAGATGTGACATACACGTCACAAACTGTATACTACCCAACTTTTGATAAGGACACTGACTAAATTTATTTCTATGCAGCTAAGGTGTTCAACATTATGTAGATATGTGCTGAAAATGAGTCAGTTCTAGACTGATATTTGCATGACAACATCTGCAAGTAAGCACTGTTATGAAAATAGGGTGTGGGCATCACAGTCTGCATGTATCAGGTGTGTGACCATGAAATGTTGGGTGTGGTGATTAATGTCCATACAGATGAGGGGTGTCGGCAGAGCAGGAAGGGCAGTAGGTTGCAGCAATCATTCTGCATGGGTGTGGGGTGCAGGTATGAAATGTTGGGTGTGGCCAGTAAGGGAGGGAGTATGGGTAAACATCACTTTTAGCCATATCCCAGCAATATCACAGAAGTAAACACCAAAACTCATTGACTCATTGAACCCAGGTCTTCAGTGTGACAAGGAGACGTTTTAACAATCAGGATGCCTCACTGTTCTGTGTGGGCATGGATGAGGCAAGGCAGGAGGGACATGGCATGAAAAGCAGGTGTAGCCATCATGGTCTACATGGATGTTGGTGTGGATGTGAGGTATGTTCGAGAGGAGGACATGAAACTGAATGTGGGTGCAGCAGAAGCCATGGACAAGCTGTCAGGGCATGGATAAGTTGTGTGGACATGGACAATCTGTGTGAGCATGGACTAGTTGTGTGGACATGGACAAGCTGTGAGGGCATGGATAAGTTGTGTGGACATGGACAAACTGTGTGAGCATGGACTAGTTGTGTGGACATGGACAAGCTGTCAGGGCATGAATAAGTTGTGTGGACATGGACAAATTGTGTGAGCATGGACTAGTTGTGTGGACATGGACAGGTTGTGTGGGTAAGGATGAGTTGTGTGGGCATGGACAAGTTGTGTGGGCAAGGATGAGTTGTGTAGGCATGGACAAATTGTATGGACAAAGACGAGGTGCAAACATGACAGTGTTTATATCATAGTTAGCATTTGAAATCCAAGTGAGAGATGAATGTGGGCTGAGAGTGTAGGTGTCAGAATGGGTTGTGGTGAGACAGTCATAATAATCAGACAGAACAGAAACTGACATTAGCTTATATTGCAGATGAAGCCCACCCAAAGTCTCAGTATGAAGGACAAACTGAAAATTAGAGATTTAATACTACTCTGGCCAGTGGAAACAGTATCAGATGTTTTGTTGCATTTCTTGATAAAATTTCCATTGAAGGTAGACCTGGTATGGTATATCTAGGCTTTCTGTCATAGGCATGCCTGTTATCAATTATCATCCATCCATCGTCAGTTTTTGTTCAGTTATTGCCTGCTAATTACAAACATCATTTCTTGGTACTCAATTTCAATACTAACAGGCTTGTAAACAAGTACACACAAAAGACAACAATGCAGACGTCAAAGCATATTTTGTTTCCATGGCAATGCATTATTTGGAAGACCATCTTCTATCTAAACTCAACTTAGACCTCCATACATGTTTCCATTGCAACACAATATTGAGAAGACTGTTTTCTCCCTAAGGTCAACACAGACCTCAATACGTTTCCATGTCAACACAATATTGAGGAGACTGTCTTCTGCCTAAGGTCAATTCATGTTTCCATGGCAACACCATATTGAGAAGACCATCTTCCCTCTCAGCTCAGCATGCATATTATGATCATGTAAAATTGTTTCACAGATGAAGAAAGACATTCATAAACACATTTCACACTTCAGTGGTCCAGTCAATAAATCAGTACGACTGGTATCTATGTTCAGCAGTTTAGGCTATATCTCTTTTAGGACCAAGAATGAAGATCTTCAGAGTGTGCTATGTCTGTCAGATACAGTGTGGCCATGTGTGTTATATGCTATTATCTCTGATGGTTGACACCACTGCATTGACACAGTAAATAATGTGGGCTTGTTCAACTGTAAAAAGTAAATCATCAATGGTTGAATGTGGCCAATGCAGAAGGAACACTATATTGTGGCTGATGGACATTAGCTTTAACAAAGATCGCAAAAAATCTTGCAGTATATTAGATGATTGGACGACGCTTAGCTGATCATGCTGAAAGAGACTGACCCTCAAACTGTTCAGCGTTGTGTTAATACAGCAACGGAATGCCTGCATGGTGTGGAAAACTGTGATCTGAATCATAAGGGGACATAACTCTACAGTACAGACTGCCTGACTGAAGAACATGACCCTCACAAATGAGTATTGTTTTGAGATGATTATGGAAATCTGAACACTACTGTACAGACGGTGTACATTGTCAACATGTCTCGATTTGTGTCTGAGATGACGATGCATAGTCATGACATGTTCAGCTGACTGAAGGAGAGTGTTCCTAGACATCTGTTGTGTGTGAGCCAGCTGTTCTCCAGGCTGACTGAAGAGAGCGGCTTCTACCACTGTCATGGGATGACTACAACATGAGTGGCTGTCACGTTGAGGCTGCGTTTCTGGAGGCTACAAGCCTCATGATTGTCACAACACTGAGTCCAGGCAGCTGCTTACAGAGCACTGGGAGGCTGGAAACTCCTGCAAGATATAAATAATACCAAATATGATACATATATATATCATACATAATACATTACATAGTTAGTGAGTGAGTGAGTGAGTGAGTGAGTAGTGAGTGAGTGAGTGAGGGAGTGAGTGAGGGAGTGAGTGTAGTTTCATGCCGCACTCAAAAATATCTAAATAGCTGAGTCTAGACTAGACAATCCAATGGTCAACGGCATGAGCATCGATCTGCAAAACTGGGAACCCGAGGATATGTGTCAACCAAGTCAGCGAGTCTGACCACCCGATTCCGTTGGTCTCCTCTTACGACAAGCACAGTCACCTTTCATGGCAGGCACTGGTTGCTGAAGGCCTTTCCTGCCCTGGACCTTCATGGGTCACATATTAACGAATAGATGAAAGCACAGGGAAAATGTTCAGCCAAAGCCAAATCAACGTTCAAAGAGAAAGCTATCGCCAGGGACAGGGTCATAGCAGGGATGGTCAAAGGTCTCTGTCCAAGTATCTGTCATAGCCACAGACAAAATCAAAGAGACAATTGCAGCTAAAATCATCATTTGTCTCCAGTTTAGATATATATATCAAGAGTCATCAGAAGATGACGTATCCCCCAAGTCCCAACATATTTCAAAGGACTGTTTGAATCGTTTCCATGAAAGTCATGAAAAATAAATATGCCATATATCTGTAAACAGCAAAAAGCACCACTTCAAGATCTGTCTCATAAAAGATATGAAATGGTTTTCGAGTTGTGCTCTGGAAACGAAGCCTATCCCTCTATTTTGAGGCTGATACAGAATTGTTTCAGTGAAAAGCGGGAAAAATATAAATGCCAAAACATTGTAAATAGCAAAAGGCACCACTCTGTGGTTTGCCTCAAATATCTGCCTAGTTTTGCTGTAAGATATTAAATAGTTTTCTAGTCGTGCTCCGGAAACGAAACCCATCCCTCCATTTTGAGACTAAGTCCAAAACGTTTCCATGGAAACTGAGAAACTTCTGAGTCATCAGAAGATGACATATCCCCCCAGATCCCCCATGTTTGAAAGGACAAATCATCTCACAGTTACTCCCTGTTTTTTTAGACTAAGTTTGAATTGTTTCCATGGAATTCATGAAAATTATAAATGCCATATATCTGTAATCAGCAAAGTCACAATTTCAAGATCTGTCTCACATATCTTCCAAGATCTGTTGAAAGATATGAAATGGTTTTCGAGTTGTGCTCTGGGAACAAAGCCCACCCCTCCATTTTGAGACTAAGTCTGAAACGTCTCCATGGAAACCAAGAAAACATGAGTCATCAGAAGATGACATATCCATCCGGCCCCCACATATTTTAAAGGACAAATCATCCGACAATTACTTATTGTGTTTTTAGACCAAGTCTGAATTGTTTCCATGGAATTCATGAAAAATATAAATGCCATATATCTGTAATCAGAAAAAAATCACCATTTCAAGATCTGTCTTGTATATGAAATGGTTTTCGAGTAGTGCTCCAGAAACGAAGTCAGCAACATGTTCATGGAATAATAATAATACATCATTCAAAACCTGTAAATAGCAAAAGCCACCATTTTGGGGTCTGCCACACACATCTACCAAGTAAGACTTACAGATACTAACAAGTTTTTGAGTTCTGCTCTGGAAACGAAACACACCTCTCACTTTTGAGACTAAGTTAAAAATGTTTCCATGGAAACTGAGAAAAAATCTGGAAATAGCAAAAGGCACCACTTTGGTGTCTGCCACACACATCTACCAAGTTTTACTGACAGATATTAAGAATTTTTGAGTTCTGCTCCGGAAACAAAACACACCTCTCACTTTTGAGACTAAGTCCAAAATGTTTCCAAGTGTTTCCACAATAAATCTCAAAAACCTGTAAGTAGCAAAAGGCACCACTTTAGGTTCTGATTGATATATCTGCCAAGTTTTGCAGAAAAACGGTTTTTGAGTTATGCTCCGTAAATGAAGCGTGCCCCACCATTCGACTAACACCAAAATGTTCCATGGAAAAACAAAATAAATAAAAATGCCGAAACTCTGTAAACAGCAAAAGACACAACTATAGGTTGAGATCATTACATCTACCAAGTTTGGTTTAAAAATACTGGACGGTTTCTGAGTTATGCTCTGGAAACAAAATGATTACGGACGGACAGACGGATGGAAAGACGAGGTGTCGACTATATCCCCCTGCATTACATGCCGGGGGGATAATAATACATCACAAAAACCTTTAAAAACCACTTTGGGGTCTGCCACACATATCTGCCAAGCTTTAACAACAGATATTAAGAAGTTTGAGAGTTCTGCTCTGAAAATGAAACACACCTCTCACTTTTCAGACTAGGTCCAAAACGTTTCCATGGAGACCGACAAAATAATACATCACAAGATCCTGTACATAGCAAAAGGCACCACTTTAGATTCTGATTGATATATTTACCAAGTTTTTCAGTAAAATATTGAACGGTTTTTTAGTTCTGCTCCGGAAACAAAACACACCTCTCACTTTTGAGACTGTCTGAAACGTTTCCATGGAAACCGAAAAAATGATAAATCACAAGATCCTGTACATAGCAAAAGGCACCACTTTGGGGTCTACCACACATATCTGCCAAGTTCTACGGAGAGATATTAAGAAGTTTTTGAGTTCTGCTCTGTAAACGAAACACACCTCTCACTTTTCAGACTAGATCCAAAACGTTTCCATGGAAACCAAGAAAATAATACATCACAAGATCCTGTACATAGCAGAAAGCACCACTTCAGATTCTGACTGATATATCTACCAAGTTTTGCAGAAAAATATTGAACAGTTTTTGAGTCCTGGGTCCGGAAACGAAACACACCTCTCACTTTTCAGACTGTCTGAAACGTTTCCATGGAAACCGAAAAAATAATAAATCACAAAATCCTGTATAGAGTTTGTGAGTTGGGCTCCAGAAACGAAGCCTGCCCCACCATAAGACTAACACCAAAATGTTCCATGCAAAAACCAAAAAAGTATAAATGCCAAAAATCTGTAAATAGCAAAAGGCACAACCATAGGCTGAGATTACTATATCCATCAAGTTTGGTCTAAAAATATTGAACGGTTTCTGAGTTATGCTCCGGAAACAAAATGTTTACGGACGGAAGGACGGACGGACAGACGGACGAACAAGGCGTCAGCTATATCCCCTCGCGTTACATGCCAGGGATATAAAAAATAAATCACAAATACCTGTAAATAGCAAAAGGCACCACGTTGGGTCTGCCACATGCATCTACCAAGTTTTTCTGACAGATATTAGGAATGTTTTGAGATGTGCTCCGGAAATGAAACACACCTCTCACTTTTGAGACAAAGTCTGAATCGTTTCCATGAAAATCGAGAAACTAAGAAACCACAAAAACCTGTAAATAGCAAAAGGCACTTCTGACTGGTATATCTACCAAGTTTTGCAGAAAAATAAAGAACAGATTTTGAGTCCTGCTCCGGAAACAAAGCTCATCTATCATTTTGAGACTAAGTTCCATTGAAACCAAGAAAATAATATATGACAAAAACCTGTAAGTACGAAAACGCACTACTTTCAGCTCTGACTAATGTATGTAACAAGTTTTGCAGAAAAATATTCGAAGATTATTTAGTTCTGCTCCGGAAACGAAGCCCATCCATCCATTTTGAGACCGAAACATTTCCATGGAAAACGAGAAAAACATTTATCACAAAAGTTTGAAAATAGTTAAAGGCACCACTTTGGGATCTGCCACACATATCTACCAAGTTTTGCAGAAAAATATTGAATGGTTTTGGGGTTGTGCTCGGGAAATGAAGCCCATCACTCACTTTTGAGATTAAGTCCGAAACATGGAAACCGAGAAAAAAATAAATCACAAAAACCTGTAAAGAGCAACAGGCAGTGCTTTGGGATCTGCTACACGAAACACCCCACCATTAGACCAACACCAAAAATGCTCCATGGAAAAAACAAACAAACAAAAAAAATGCCCAAAATCTGTTAATAGCAAAAGGCACAGCCATAGGTTCTGATTATTACATCTGTCAATTTTAGTCTAAAAATACTGAACGGTTTAGGAGTAATACTCCAGAAACAAAATGATTATGGATGGACAGACGGACGGACAAGGAGTAGACCATATCCCCCGTATTACATGGTGGGGGGGATAAAAACATAATTACACATACAAAACAACATAACAACAACGCATCCAGTAACACCTACAGCTAAAACTTGTCAAAGGTGCATGTTCGTCTGCAACAACCATGCTCTCAGTCATCTCTCAGCCATCTTTTCTGACATCATGTCCACTTAAAGCAACACATGGTCATAGAAACAGCCAAAAATCCATAGCTATTCTTTGAAACAAAAGCCACAACCTAGTCACAGTTAAATCAAGAGGCACACTAACCTTTAGCTAATACTGGAGCAATGTCTTCAGGGAGGGGGATGTCAAACCAGGCCAGAAATCCAGACAGACAGGTAATCTCCTGCCCCTTCATGTCTTCCCCCTTCAGGTAACGCAGGAACAACTCCAGATTGTCTGCAGGAAACACATAGAAGATAGCACTATTAAACCATCTATTTAATTTCAAAATGATAAATACATGATGGGGAAAAACTGACATTATTAAAATGGCCTCAGTGGCCTAAAAGTAAAACATCTGGACATGTATTCTGTAAGTAGTCCTAAAACAATTACAGGCTCAATATCAGGGATCATTCATGCAAAGATCACTGTCCTAGAAGTTTCAGTTGAATTGCCAAAAACACACAATGAAGAACAGACAGGATTAACAAGTTTACTTGTCCTGAAAGAGCTATGATAAGTTGAACTAATAGGACAAATTGTATGGATAACAACTTCTTTATTGCGTGATTGTGACGTTTCGGTACAGATTCTTGTCCGTTGTCAAGAAGGAATCTGTACAATTTGTCCTATTTGTACACCTCAACTTCTAAAATGCCACTCAAACAAATAAGTTGAACTGTCAAGGTGTTAAAACCTGAAACAAAAACATCAGCACCTCTACAATTACCTCTATGCCACCTGTGAAGGTCAGAGTTAAAAATACTGATCTTCAGTTATCCTTGTTGTATGAGGCAACTAACGGCATCAGGAGGTCAGACTCACTGACTTGGTTGACACATGTCATCAGTTGCTAATAGCCTAGGTCGATGCACATGCTGTGGACCACTGGACTGTCTGGTCCAGACTCGAATATTTACAGACTGCCGAAATACAGCTGGAATATTGGTGAGTGCTGCTTAAAACGAACTCACTCACCTATATGCCACTTGTCCAGTGTGTCTTCCAGATGTCTTTTCAGACACAGTAGGAACTCCATCTCCAGAAGGTGTTGTGGCTGGTCCTCTGCAGTGTGGGTGATACGGTACCTGCTGGTGTAGTAGGCCAGCACCAGCTTCAGCTGCCACACCCCCGTGGTGTGCAGCCCCTTCTGACACTGGCGGATCAGCTGCTCCAGGATGAAATGGAGGCAGGTGGCTTCCGGTTTCTCCTGGGTAACACACTCGTACACGATGGTCGATAGCTCCTGAACTGTGGACATGTCCTGGAACACACAAAATACACAAAGGTTGAGGTTAACAGTACTTCTTGTGGGAGGGAAGCTTTAAATAAGGATAATAATGAGTGCACATTCACTGCCATCCACAACTCACCATATCTTCTTTGGACTTGAGGAAGAACTCTGCTAATGCAATAATCCTTGGGTCGGATGTGAAAGACTTGATGATGTCTGGCTGGTAACAATATATATATATATAACTGATAAAACACAGTATAAACTGCTAAATGAACAATATTCTCTCAACATGCAATCAACACAGTATATAAAAGGTTTGGTTTGGACATGGACATGTCATAAACATGTGGTCTTATTGTTAATAATCAAATCAGGATCAAATAATCCAGGGACTGATATTATGAATAATCCACATTGTTTGGGAACAAAAACATGCAATTAAACATGACCAAGCCTGACCCTCAAATCTACCTGATCACCTGTCACAACCAGTATGAGCTAGTGTAACGTGTTCTTATCTGGAAGGAGGGAGTGAGTTTTGTTTTACACCGAGCAATATTCCACCTATATGGCAGCAGTCTGTAAACAGTTGAGTCAGGACCAAACAATCCAGTGAACAACAGCATGATCATCGATCTGCGCAACTGGGAACCAATGACATGTGTCCACAAAGTCAGTGAGCCTGACCACCTGATTCCCGTAGTCACTCTTACGACAAGCACAGGTGCCTTTTATGGCAAGCATGGGTTGCTGAAGGCCTGTTCTATCCCAGACCTTCATGGGTGGTTCTTATCTGGAAAGCTACTTGTTTGTTTCTGTAATAATTATGAGAAATGAAGTGAAATGTATGCAGTAGGACAGTAAAGACATTTTTGAAACTATCATAATACTATTATATGTAAATACTGCAATGACCATCCCTAAATGTGAATGTAGACAAACCTTGCTTGAACAGTGACTTGAATGATCAGAAGTGAGAGATTTGGCAAGCATACTTCGATAGCCCTGCAAACACAAAAACAATATGTGGACAGTGATATTTAACATGAAAACATCGTATCAACACAGAATTCTGTGTAACATAGCTTTATTACAGAAATGGAGAATATGACAATGTCGTTTTGATGTAGATTATACATCAACACAAAGTTGAGTCCAAACTGTGCAATATTTGACATCAACGGAAAACAAGTATGAGATTTTGTTAGCATTAAAACATCATTCCATCTGCCTTATTCAGAATAGAAAAAGAACCAGTGTCCTGAGTGTAAAAAGCAAAGTTAACCAACTTCAGCAGCAACGAGACTCATAATGTAATATGACTGTGACAACATGTAAACTAATGACATCACAATGGTCTGCAAAGCACTGATAACATGAAGTAAAACATATTTCATGCAAGCATATGTTGTGAAGATGTTTTAGGTTCTTGCAAGTGTAATCATTAACAGAGCTGGCAAATTGATACACCTTTCCACAGTCAAAACATGCTACCTCACCCAGACACACTCACATCAAGACATAATACTGGTTCCATAGCAGACAGTTCTTGTCTTATTTATCACCACAGGCTGAGAATACATGAATTATTTTTAACGTCTCTTGGTACGACATGATCAGAAGAATTATTACCTTCTACTCTTCCCAGAAATAGCAAATTTCTCCAATCAGGATTAAGAAATCACCACTACGTTCTTAGATAGTATCGAGTCAGAAAATTACAGTACATAGATCCAACAGGGACAACACAACCAAAGCAATGAGCCATCTATCAGACATAGATCCAACAGGGACAACACAAGCCAAAGCAATGAGCCATCTATCAGACATAGATCCAACAGGGACAACACAAGCCAAAGCAATGAGCCATCTATCAGACATAGATCCAACAGGGACAACACAAGCCAAAGCAATGAGCCATCCATCAGACATAGATCCAACAGGGACAACACAAGCCAAAGCAATGAGCCATCCATCAGACATAGATCCAACAGGGACAACACAAGCCAAAGCAATGAGCCATCCATCAGACATAGATCCAACAGGGACAACACAAGCCAAAGCAATGAGCCATCTATCAGACATAGATCCAACAGGGACAACACAAGCCAAAGCAATGAGCCATCTATCAGACATAGATCCAACAGGGAAAACACAAGCCAAAGCAATGAGCAATCTATCATACATAGATCCAACAGGGACAACACAAGCTAAAGCAATGAGCCATCTATCAGACATAGATCCAACAGGGACAACACAAGCTAAAGCAATGAGCAATCTATCAGACATAGATCCGACAGGGACAACACAAGCCAAAGAGACACATCCACTTCCAACATGAAACATTTTCTAACCTGTTGATCTTCCATGTAGGACAGATGTCCAGCCCTCTGCTTCACACTGAGTGTGCCGTTCTTCTGAAGCAAAGTCCTGGAACAACACATTAATGTAAGCAGTGTGCAAAATAGTTTCACTGTGGAGATTTACTGGCCTGATCAATATTTACTAGGCACAGGCTAGCAGGCCACTGGCTATTGTGCAAACTGAATTTATGCCAGCAATAACACAGCATTGCTAATATAGATAAAGTCTTCTGTATGACAGATGACAAGACCTGATGACCTGACTCAGACACACAACACTGACCCCAGGCTCAGAACAAGGAGTGACGAGCCCAGAGACCAAGCACAGGACTTCCACTCTTTAGGCAAACGCTCTCAATAAGCACTGATTCATCTAGGATTCAAAAAGGAAGTATCCTTGCCAGGCAATCATTGAAAATGAACACTGGATTAAAACCAATATAGTCACACATGTATATTTTTAAAGTTCCTGTAATCAGGAACATACAACTCATCTCATTATAGCAATAATACCAGTTATTACTGTATTAACAGTATATGGTACACTTTTAGCCAAAGTGGTCAATTTTGAGATTAACTGCAGACCCTTTTCAGTGTATTTTCCTATTAAAAAGTCTTGATAAAACCCTGGTGTATTGGAAGATTCAGAACTTCTATCAAAGAATGAAATATGCCAAAAGCCCAGCCAGACATCACCAAGATATGGTGGATTTACTCAAATGTATGGGAACAGCTAAATTTTCTAAAAGACCACTGGACTGGGTAGCTGTAAATTTAGACTGTCTGTCAGAAATCAAGCTTGTCTCAGATGGTCGGGCCTTATTTGATACACTGCTACATGCCACTGCATGCCTAGTTAAAGAAAACATGAGTCATCAGAAGATGACATATCCCCCCGGTCCCCACATATTTGAAAGGACAAATCATCGGACAGTTACATATTGTGTTTTTAGACCAAGTCTGAATTGTTTCCATGGAATTCATGAAAAATATAAATGCCATATATCTGTAATCAGAAAAAGCCACCATTTCAAGATCTGTCTTGTATATCTTCCAAGATCTTTTGAAAGATAGGAAATGGTTTTCGAGTTGTGCTCTGGAAACAAAGTCAGCAACAACTTCATGGAACCAAGAAAATAATACATTAAAAAAAATAGGAAATAGCAAAAGGCACCACTTTGGGGTCTGTATTTACCAAGTTTTGCTGAAAAATATTGAACGTTTTTTTAGTTCTCCTCTGGAAACGAAGCCCATACCTCCATTTTGAGACTAAGTCCGAAATGTTTCCATGGAAACCAAGAAAATGATAAATCACAAAAACCTGTAAATAGCAAAAGGCACCACTTTGGGGTCTGCCATACATATCTACCAAGTTTTACTGAAAGATATTTAGAAGTTTTAGAGTTCTGCTCCAGAAACGAAACACACCTCTCACTTTTGAGACTAAGTCCAAAACGTTTCCATGGAGACCAAGAAAATAATAAATCACAAAAAACTGTGTAAGTAGCAAAAGGCACCACTTTAGGTTCCAATTGATATATCTACTGAGTTTTACAGAAAAATATTGAATGGTTTTTAAGTTCTGCTATGGAAACGAAGCACATCCCTCCATTTTGAGACTAAGTCCGAAACATTTCCATGGAAACTGAGAAAATAATAAATCTCAAAAAGCTGTAAATACCAAAAGGCACCACTTTAGGGCCTGCCACATATGTCTACCAGGTTTTGCAGAAAAATATTGAACGTTTTTTTGAGTTATGCTCTGGAAACGAAGCCTGCCCCACCACTAGACTGCCCCACCACTAGACCGCCCCACCACTAGACTAACACCAAAACGTTCCAGGGAAAAACAAAAAAAATAAAAATGCCAAAACTCTGTATATAGCAAAAGGCACAACTATAGGTTGAGATCATTATATCTATCAAGTTTGGTCTAAAAATATAGAACGGTTTCTGAGTTGCGCTCCAGAAACAAAATGATTACAGACGGACGGATGGGCAGAAGGACAAGGCGTCGACTATATCCCCCCCGCATTACATGCCGGGGGGATAAAAATAACCAAGGACAGTCTCTTGTCACAGTTTCCTTTTGACGTTAGTATGAGAGAGATGTACAAAAACATGAAGTTCTATCTGTTTCACCTACTTCTATGAATGAGTTTCTTGCCTATGCTAGAGGCAGTATTGCAACACAATGAAACAGTAGTAGTCAAACTGTATTGTTCAATAAAATTGTAAACAATCAATTGGGAAATCAACAAAATGTAATACAACTTCCTGCTTCAAAGAAGTTTCACTTACATGATAGTGTTCCAGTTCTTGTCCACACGGAATGTAACTGGCCAATACCTGGGCCCCAGGACCTTGATCTGCAACACAAGTTGTTTACATCAACTAGATGCTTACTGAAACTGAAGGTTCTGTGAAGGAATTCCACTGATGTATGCTGACCATCAGTATGTGTTGACCTTACTGTTAAACTGTTAATCTAAACACTGACATTCCCAGGAATAAGCAAATTTACTAATATTGTCTCATTACACATGTATGTCAATGATTCCAAAATCTCCTGACCAAACTTGGTTTCAGTGTACCTCATTCCCTAAATTGCAATCTGCTTGAATAGCTAGATAAATTCTTAATACAGTCATATTTGAGCATTTGGTGGATCACAATGCACACCTAAGCTCCTCAATAGAGACGACTTGGATCAATTACTCACCTCCTCAATTCAATAAGCTTGGATACTGCTTAACTCTTCAACACCAAAAGTTTGGATATAACTGCTTATCCCTTCAATACAATAAGCTGTGATAACCACCTCACCTCTTCAATAAGGTCAACTTGGACTATTGCCTCACCTCCTCAATACGATCCAGTTCTGGAAGGATACAAGGAGCCATGATCCTGTAGCTTACATTCTTGTATGAGGCACAGTCCTTGAACTTGATCTCCAGGGGGACATAACAGATGTGACCAGTGTCCACATCTCGAGGCAGAACAAGCCTTGGCTCAGCTGCCAACACATACAGGTGGCGGAATGCTTGAAGGTGATATCTAAGACAAACAGAATGACAAAGTTTTTCATCAATGTGACATCACAAACACCAGCTAGAATGTCAACACAGGAGTCAGAAGGCCAGCAAGTGATAGCAAGCAGTGCAACTTTCCAGCTACCTGACAACATCTGTAGATAATACAATCTCAACAAGTATTAATCCACACAAATGGGATACAATAACATCAGTTTATTCTCTCCTGTGGAAGATTCTGGAGTGTAACATTATTATGACAATATAATGAGTGAGTGAGTTTAGTTTTACGCCGCACTCAGCAATATTACAGCTATATGACGGCGGTCTGTAAATAATCGAGTCTGGTCAAGACAATCCAGTGATCAACAGCATAAGCATCAATCTGCACAATTGGGAACCGATGACATGTGCCAACCAAGTCAGCAAGCCTTACCACACGATCCTGTTAGTCGCCTCTTACGACAAGCATAGTCGCCTTTTATGGCAAGCATAGGTTGCTGAAGGCCTATTCTACCCCATGACCTTCACAGGTATAACGACAATATAACACTGGTGTAATATTGCTAGACGTATGATGTCATTATGGTTTACAGGCATGACATCACAATGCTAATGCATCTGTCGCAATAGTGTTACTAACAGTAAGCTAGAGTTATCACAATTTCGCCACAATTTCTATCAATGTATGTTGGAGAGTAACAAACTGAATACTAAATTCACTTCCATGAAATAATTTTTTTTCTTAAACTCATGAAAGATTTAGTATCAAACTCACTTTTGCTCTTTTGATACCAAATCATTAACTTGTTTAATAAAATGGTATTACATGGAAAGTCATTTAGTATCTTTTACGCACGAAATAAGCCAAAAACCCAGACAAGGCATCAGACAAAATTAACCAGACCTGACACCAAGAATTCATTCAGATGTTTAGAACATCTAAACTTTGCACCAGACCGTTAGACTGGCTAGCTGTAAATTCTGACCATGCATCAGAAATCTAGCCCACCAAGGGCCGTCAGATGGGCCGTATTTCATACACTGATAACAAGCAATCAACCATCACTGAGTCTGACCACACAATCAGTTACCAAGCCTTATACAACAAGCTAAATATGCATAGGATCAATCCTATCCTGCAATCCCCACAAGAGTGAACAGCAAAACATGACACTGATATGAAAGCATCAAATGTATTTGTTCTCAGTATTCAGTATCTGATAAGTATTCAGTACTGTGTAGTCACAGTGTACCTGTTGTCATTACTGTGAGCGGGGTAGATGGGGAAGAAGGCACACAGCAATGCTCCAATAGCCTCGGGCTTTGTGCTTAAAGTGTACCTGGAGACAAAGAGCAACATCATTACATATTACTGACATAAACTGATATGTTTCTAATTCATTTTTTAACAAGGGATATTTATACAAACCTGTAGAGGTTATGAATTCTTTGAAGAATGTCCTCCTTGGGGTACATATAAGCATTTTTATGTCCATTAAAAATCCCTACGACAGTTGTAACTATTTTGATAATAAAATATTTACAAAACAAAAAACTCGTTTTTGTCTTGTGGGACCACCTTTACAGGGCCCCCCAGGCCCCCTACAGCCAAGAGCAGGTAACTCTGGCCGTCTACCTCGCACCTCACTTTTCATGCTGAACGTATCAGACAGAATGAGGGGAGGCGGGTGGCCGTACCCCAAGGAGGACATTCTTCAAAGAATTCATAACCTCTACAGGTTTGTATAATTCTTTTTCAGAAGAAGTCCTCCTTGGGGTACATATAAGCATTAAACAGACTCCCGAAGAGAAGCAATTGGGAGTGGTATTCTGTCTGACAGCAACAGTCCATTCGATCGAAGTGCAAATCTACAATCACACGGAAATAGAAAAGGCACCGACCTGGTCACCTGACCGCTGATGTCAATCAAGGCGGGGGCGTGACAAAGCTGAGGACCCGCTTGTCAAAGCTTACATGCCCATTGGCTAGAATTTGGGAAATCCCAAATGAGAAACCCCGCCCACCCAAATCAAAGTTTGGAGACCTGGACGTACGGGACACTCGCCAAACTGAACCTTGTCCATACCGCACTAGGAAGCGAAGCAGGGAAATGGCAAGGAAAGTAAGGCACCCAGCCAAAGAGGGCGGGACTAAGAAACCATCACCAAATATCACCGCCGATAAAATGGGAATGGATAGTTACCCAACACCGAGTGCAAACAGATATAGTTATCAAACAAAGCTTAATCAGCTTGAGCAGAACTATTCTGTCTACTGCAGGGAACTGACTGACCGAACCGAGCACTCTCGTGAGTGTCTGTTCAGTTGGTAATGACGGTTCTGACGTGGCCACTGCTCTCACTGAGTGGGCTGACAACCCCTTTTTGGGGAGATAAGCCTTTATGTATATAGACCTTTCAGCCTGCCGATACAATCCATCGGGATGCCGTCTGTGTATCAGTCGGATAGCCAGCCATTCCGCCACCACAACAGCAAAATAGCTGTTTCTCCGTACGGAGCAAGGCTATTCTCTTAAAATAACTTTAAGAGGTTTCATAACGTCTAATACACGAACCTTACGGTATGTATTATCAGACGACGCAGGCAGCATGCACCCAGTTAGATCGATAGGCGCGGTCATTCGAAGCGAATGATCGAATTTTTTTGGGCGGTATGAATCCGGTAAGCGAATGCTAACCCGATCCTTATGGAACATAGTAAGATCCGGGTCTGAAAACATGACGTGTAAGTCGCTAACACGTCTACCAGACGTAACCGCCACTAAAAAGTCGTTTTCCAACTTAACAGTTGTAACGACGGGTTGGCCAAGTCATAAACGAGAGGAGTGGGTAACCATTCCAATACTCGAGACAAATTTCACGACCGGACGCAGTCTGTCCACGCCTGCAAGAAAACGCTGTACCCGGGGGTATTGTCCCAACAAGGCACCCTCAACGGGTATGTGGAAGGCTGAAATAGCCAGGGAGTAGCCTCGAATCGTAGAAGCGGCTAAGCCAGATTCTAAACGAGACGGTAAGAACTCCAATACTTCAACTACAGTCGAAGAAAAGGGATCGAGAATCCCTCTATTTCCACACCAGCGCGCATAACAGGCTCATCTATCCTCACACTGTACATTCGTGGAATCCGTACACGAAGCCAGAATTGTGTCTGCAACTGATGCAGGAATTCCGCTCTTTTGGAGACGATTCCGGACAGTGGCCAGGCCACCCACTGAATCCTGGGGATTGGGGTGAGGCTGGCCGTCCTGGGATAGTAGGTTCGGTCGCCGCGGTAATAGTACCGGCGGCTACACTAGCGACCTGAGTACTACCGGAAACCAGCGTTGAGACGGACACAGAGGTGCGAGAAGCACTAGTAGCCGCGCTGGTTGGGTGGCAAGCTGAGACAGAACTTTGGAAATCAGGGGAATTGGCGTAAACGCCGACACCACCCTGTCCGTCCAGTCCCGCTGGAAGGCGTCGGCGGCAATCGCTCTCGGATCAGGAATCCGCGAACAAAAACCCCGGAATCTAGTTCGTCACTCCAGAGGCAAACAGATCCACCTAGAACGACCCAGACAACTGGGAGATAATCCCGAATATCTCCCGATCGAGCAACCACTCGTGGGGAGCCAGAACACGTCGTGAGAGCGCATCTGCACGCACGTTGTCGACCCCTGGGAGACACACAGGCATAACCCGTATGCTGAACTGATCGCACCATAGTAGAAAACTGCCACGCCTCCTGAAGGAGCGACGGAGACACAGTGCCGTCCTGCTTCAGAATGTAGGACATCGCTGTCTGGTTGTCCATCTCTAGACAAACCACTCGGCTTCGAACCTGATCCACGAAGCGTTCGAACACCAACGTCACAGCTCTCAACTCTAACACATTGATGTGCAAGGTCGCCTCTTGGTCGGACAATAGTCCCGACATCGCGAGGTCGCCCAGGACGCATCCCCCCCAACCCTGTGAGGGAGGCATCCGTCTGAACTGTGAGCGACGGTACCGGGGTCATCAGAGGTAAACCTTTGAATAGATTCCCGGTATCTGTCCACCACCGCAAGTGACGTATCAACCACTGGGGAATAGCCAGATTCTTCTCGTAGCTCTCCGAGTGGGACCACTGTTGTGCTAACGCCTGCTGAATGGAACGCATTCTCCGACGTGCACGCCAGACTATGTCCACCGTCGCCGCCATGTTGCCTAGCAACTGAAGCCACGTCCGTGCTGAGGCAATATGGGACTGAAGGAACCTTAACATTATGCCCTGTACCTTGAAAATGCGCTCTTGGGACAGAGAAACCACCCCTCGGGTTGTCTCGAACCTCGCCCCTAAGAAAACCAGATCCTGCCTCGGCACCAATTGATTTTTAAGATAGATAACCCAACCTAGTCTGGTGAGAATATCCATCACCTGCTGTGTGGATTCTCGACTTAGGTGTTGGGAGAGCGCTCTGAGGATCCAGTCGTCCAGGTACGGGAAACAAAAGTTGCCCTGCGCCCTGGCGACCTGAACTGGTACTAGCATGAGTTTGGTGAACACCCTTGGCGCCGTGGAGATGCCGAAGGGGAGCACACGAAACTGATAACAAACCCCGTCGAAGGAAAACCGAAGGTATTTCCTGAACTCGGGATGCATCGGTACATGGAGGTATGCGTCTTTGAGGTCGATTGACGTAAGCCAATCCCCTGCCTCTACAGACGAGATCACTAACCTCAGTGTCTCCATCTTGAAAGACGGCACCTCTATCAAGTTGTTCAAACCCTCCTCTTTTGAGATTTAGAATGGGTCTGAACCCTCCGTTCTTTTTGGTTACCAGGAAAAAAGTGGAGTAAAACCCCATAAGTCTCCTGTCCTGATGGAACCATCTCTATAGTTGCCTTGTCCAGTAAAGACTGAATTTCGGCACGGAGGATTGCCACCTTTTCCGGAGACTTCGGCACCGGAGTGCAGCGAATCCCGGCAAAAGGAGTAAGCTCTCGCTTCCACTGTGGCGTGTGGCCATCCCTGAGTAATAACGGGAGGCGACCACCCACAGGAATTTCGGGTAGAAGGCAAAGTGTCCCGGCCGACGGCAGAGATTGCCGCTTGCAACGGGACAACTGAGGGCTCCGGAGGTACTCCCTTTACCCCTGCCCTTGCTCTTCCGTGCCTGTAGTGGAGCAGTCCACTTCGGCGCATCCTTAGACTGAGTCGCAGGATAGCTTGAGCTGAGGACCGAAGGCCGCGAGCGAGAGGTGGAGGGTTGTTCAAGAAAAGACTTAAGAGTCCTTGAATTGACTAACGGCCTCCGCAGCCTCACTAACTCCCGTCAAAGCCCCCGGGAACAGGGTCAAGCCCAGTCGGAAAGGCAGAGACAGCAGTGCCTGCTGTGTAGCCGGTGAATACCTGGCGACAGCCATAACCTACGAAGGCCAATCACAGCATACATCATCTGACTCGTGAACGCATTGAGTCGCGCGTCAAATGTGAATGCACCTCCGTAAGTTGCCGCTCTAACGTGGACGAGGAAAACACCTCGTCCCCGTCCTCCTGCGACACCACCTGCCTCTGCAAGACAGAGAGGTAGGCTGAGTGCACCGCAACCTTAAGTTGCTGCACGGCGTTCCGATATTGCTCCTCAAAGGAGCGGAAACCGAGCGCAACACCTGGTTCGATGAGGTACAAAGCGGCAAGCGGCGACCCTGACAAGCCGACGCCTGGCAGTGGCCAGACGACCCCCCAAGCGCGATCGAGGCGTACACGCACTCGTCGACAGCGGGAGGGTCAAATAGCGCATCGTCCCCCATCAAGTAGCCGGTCAAGCTCCGGGAGATCGAACCGCGAACGGCTACCCTACAGGAGCAGATTAATTACCTCACTGAGGAGTGAAGGTAAAATAGGCAATTGAGCCTCAGCCACCCTACACGGAGCAAACGCTTCCCCAAGAAGACGAAACTCCGCGGGATCGGGGGCGTCCGCAGGGATGACCACCTGCGGCACAGCCCCTTGATCTCGGCTACCCTGCACGGAGTAAACACTTCCCAGGAAGACGAAACTCCGTGGAATCGGGTCAGTGCTACCGCGATCCCTTCGCGTACCTGCCCCGGGGACGAACGGAGCGAAAAGCTCCGAATCGGCCTCCGTCGGTTCGCCGAAAAAAGAAGGCGTCGAGACCTCGTGAGATCGACCGCCGAAGTAGGGACCCCGATGCACTGAGCGGAACCGATGCAGGCGGCAAAGCCGGTGCTCGAACCGCCAGTTTGGTTGCCGGTAACCCCGACGCACAAGGGACCCGTCAACAAGGACAACAGACCCAGAAGAGCCGAGTTGTCGGAGTCGGCCTACCTCTGGTTCACTGAAAAACCAGGGTGCCGAGACCCCGTGGTGTCGACTGCCGAAGCAGGAACACCCGATGCACTGAGCGGAACCGAGGCAGGCGGCAAAGCCGGTGCTCGAGAACCACCAGTTAGGTTGCCGGTAACCCCGACGCACAAGGGACCCGTCAACAAGGACAACAGACCCAGAAGAGCCGAGATGTCCGAGTCGGCCTACCCCTGGCTCATTGAAGAACCAGGGTGTCGAGACCCTGTGGGGTCGGCTGCCGAAGCAGGGACACCCGATGCACTGAGCGGAACCGAGGCAGGCGGCAAAGCCGGTGCTCGAGAACCACCAGTTAGGTTGCCGGTGACCAACGGTACGAGACCCGATGGACCGGCGCCGGCAAGCGGAATTGCACCCGAGCCGGTGCTCGGTGCAAAACCCCTAGAGCCAGCTGGGAAAACGACACCAGAGCCGTAGCTTGGATCTGAGATTCCCACAGGGACAGCACCCGTGCCTGAGCCTAGACCCAAGACTTGGGTGCACCCCGAAACTGTAACAATCAGAACCAACTAATGGTAACTGATGTACAGAAAACATACGCAATTGAACACACAATATGCAAAATATAAACGCACGGGCGATAATAAATTGCCAAAATACATTAACCCAGCTAAACAAGAAAGTATAAGCGGATAAATGCAATAACAAGTGTGCACACACAAGTGCGTAATGCAATGAAAAAGACGAAAAGTCTTAAAAACCAACATCCCCATTTTGACTGAAACAAGAACAAATGGGTTAAGACATCTTAGCATGTAAAACATACTAATAAGAAACACGTAGGAATAAGTGAGACGCAAGCGAAACACTTCCCGCACTAAAAAGAAGCCATAAAGACCGCCATCTTGCCTGCCACATGACAGGAAGATAGGACCCGACCGGCAAAGTTACAACAATATATGAATGAAAATTTCAGCCAAGAAATTCCAACTAACGCCCGTGCGAAAGAAAAGGAACCATACATACAGTAGCTGACTCTTTCTCACTCATAATTCCGTAGGCAGATAGCACAAAAACTATCTAAATGGACCACACACGTCTTTCTAGTCGAACGACAGCATGAAAAGTGAGGTGCGAGGTAGACGGCCAGAGTTACCTGCTCTTGGCTGTAGGGGGCCTGGGGGGCCCTGTAAAGGTGGTCCCACAAGACAAAAACGAGTTTTTTGTTTTGTAAATATTTTATTATCAAAATAGTTACAACTGTCGTAGGGATTTTTAATGGACATAAAAATGCTTATATGTACCCCAAGGAGGACTTCTTCTGAAAAAGAATTATGAAATAGACATTTACTGCAATTAACAAATATATCAACAGAATAAAAACAGTGTGTACAATTTTAGGTATTTGGCAAAGGTAGAGGTTTCTAGTTTTGCTGTGTAAATTTGTTCCAAACACTATCATTGAGAGTAGCCTCATATACAAGGTCATGGACAACCTGGAACAAACCCCTCTGTATTACCTGCAACCACCCAGGAAGAGTAGCCCATGTAAGATCTAACCCCTCTGTATTACCTGCCACCACCCAGGGAGAGTAGCCCATGTAAGATCTAACCCCTCTGTACTACCTGCCACCACCCAGGAAGAGTAGCCCAGTAGACATGACTAGGAACACGTAAGATCTAATCCCTCTGCATTACCTGCCACCACACAGGAAGAGTAGCCCAGTAGACATGGCTATGGACATGTCAGATCTAATCCCTCTGTATTACCTGCCACCACACAGGAAGAGTAGCCCATGTGAGATCTAACCCCTGTGCATTACCTGCCACCACTCAGGAAGAGTAGCCCATGTGAGATCTAACCCCTGTGCATGACCTGCCACCACCCAGGAAGAGTAGCCCAGTAGACATGGCTATGGACATGTAAGATCTAACCCCTCTGTATTACCTGCAACCACACAGGAAGAGTAGCCCATGTGAGATCTAACCCCTGTGCATTACCTGCCACCACCCAGGAAGAGTAGCCCAGTAGACATGGCTATGGACATGTAAGATCTAACCCCTCTGTATTACCTGCCACCACCCAGGAAGAGTAGCCCATGTAAGATCTAACCCCTCTGTATCACCTGCCACCACACAGGAAGAGTAGCCCAGTAGACATGGCTATGGACATGTCAGATCTAACCCCTGTGCATTACCTGCCACCACCCAGGAAGAGTAGCCCAGTAGACATGGCTATGGACATGTGGGACCCATACATCATGTAGGAGTATTGGGGGCCAACTCTCTTCCTCAACATGCGACATATCCTCATCACTTCCAGATTCCCTGTGCCAGCCATCACCTGCAAACCAGAACTGCCTGGATCACATGAAGGTCAGGACTCTGGTGTACTCACCTCACATCACAGGGCCCCATTCCTCAAAGCAGTCATAGCATAGTCCAAGTCAATGTTGTAGTATGGAAATTAAAATCACCTTAGTGCTACGAGCACACCAGTAATCACCAGTTTTAAAGGTGTTTCCCCAGGTTTTTTCTAATTAATATTGAGGTAATTATTCAGATTATATATACACCAACTATTTATCAGTACCTCTCACTACTTCAACAATAGATGTAATATTTATTCATACACAGGTTAAAGCAATATTTACAGAAGTTATGAATACAAAACAATGAACACAATGCACACAGCTTTACTCTGTTGAGTGCATGTCTGTTTGTGAATATTCATCAAATATAACAGATTTCATTGTTTATTTCATGCAGGTGTGTTACATTAAAACAATAAACTTCAAATTAATCAAAATATGTTTTATTAGAATGGATAATCATCTTTCATCCTTCTCTCAGTTCATTTGTTATTATTTTCCATGATCGGAACACCACTAGTTATAATCAGTGGGTATGCTGCTGGCAAATGTAGAAATACAATGTAAGCAAATCTAAAATCTGAAATTCAATCCCATGTTTAAAGGTTTCTGGCATATACAAAGGATGTAATCTGAAAGGAAATTGTGGCACATTTGTAAATTTGGTGTCCCTTGACCCAGTAAGAGGTAAGACTAAGACGATTTTGTGCCACATGAACCCAGTGCTTGTGTTCAGACAATACCTTCACACAGCAAACTAAAATTTGACAACACATGTTGTTAGAATTTCAAAAGTTGTCACACTTGTATTTTCACATGTCAAACACATGCTGTCAAACTTTCATGTCATTGGATCAATGCCATTGTAGATCATGTTGACCATACAACTAAAACATCATGCTCGTTGACCGTGATTGGTTGTTTCTGAATGACTTGAGTATGACAACACTTCACAACAACACTTTGACAACAAAAAACATTTGATGAAAAATATGTTCAGACCAGTCCTATTTCTCAACAACAGTTTGACACCTCTGAAATTGTTGTTGTTGGAATGTTCACACTCTAAAAATCAAGTTTGACAACATATGTTGTCAAACTTTGAGTTTGCCATGTGATGGCAGCTTTAGAAAGCAAACTGACTCCTCACCATGGACAATCCAGTGAGTATGACACACAGGCCATTCTCCACAGAGCTCTTGCCTGCCTGTTCACAATAGCTTGGGACAGACAGTGCCTGGAGACAACGCTTCATACAGTCCATCTGGGGAGAAGAAATGTCAAACTTGGAAGTTCAATCACTACTGCTGAAACAAGACACATAATATGACTGGAGACAGTGACAGGTGGATTAAACAACTTCTCAGGATTCTTCAGTTATTCTGCGAAAACCCCAGGGGGTATATACATAGATCACTTAGCCACAATAACTCGAGGAGACTGACATTCTATCCTATCCGATCACTGAATATGACGTTAAGCTTGATTTCTTGTTCATATGCATAGCTGTTGATACCCTATTGTTGTAAGACAAGTCTCAACAGAACGTCAAATAACAACTTGAAACTGTAAGCTATGTCTACAATCACTTTTAATGAAATGATGGATATACGAAACTGTTTGGTCCCTGCCATTTGACTTATATTTCATATATTTGCATTTATCAAAAGAAAATAGCCTTCAGACAATCTGTGTATTGTTTCAAAACCTGTACTGTAATCTGGGATGATATGTGCAAAGCTGTGGAATACCTATCTGGCACTGAGGACAGTACTTACTAGAGTATTATAAGCAGTCTGGTTGGCCGATCCAGCAAACTTGAGACTGAGCGCCATGCATGCCCCAGCAACTATGTTACAGTAAGCTTGGCTGCAAAAACACACACAGATTGACAGCAGCAGTGAAAGCACCTTCAACCCATCACACAATGGAACTAGTTGTACCATCAGTAGTATCTGTCAGCTCTACTTGGCTCAGCACTGCAGTATGGCAGAAGTCAGACAAATAAACTCTAAATGCTAAAACATCATATCCAGGGTACCCTTTCCAGACAATAAGTCATGACTGTCTGATTTTCTGGCTTGTTCTCTCCCTACAAAAATTTCTGCTTGCCCTATACTCCAAGTGTATCTACAAAACATCTCTCTCATCAACAAACATAGTGGTGTATTAATTACCTTCTTTGGTAAACTGGCATCACAAAAAGACATGCACAATACTGTGATTTGCAGAGAACCACAAAACTATTACATGGTAATATAAACGACACACTATTTTGTGGTAGTTTTGGGCAAGCACCTGTAATCAATACAACTGATGGTTTCTATTCACAAAATTCCAATAACTGTAACATAAAAGTAAGATGTTTAGTGATCAAAAATAATTCGGAAAATGAACATTTCCATGCTACAAACAGGACTGTATTCTTATAAACATAGGTGATGCCATGGATAAGACCTCAGTGAGAAGTAAACATAGCACAGATATCGGAAGCTGGATATGGTGCCATTGTCTGTATTCATTCTAAACAGACTACACTGACTGAGAATGTCTACCTCATTGTTTCAAAGTCAATAAAAATATCC
The DNA here is from genome assembly GCF_037392515.1 of Haliotis asinina. Lineage (NCBI taxonomy): Eukaryota > Metazoa > Mollusca > Gastropoda > Lepetellida > Haliotidae > Haliotis > Haliotis asinina. Next base: position 15,152,674 of record NC_090287.1, read on the forward strand.
TCCTCTTCCACTGTTTGATTCTTCTTAAAGGCATATTTCTTTACAATCTGAAATCATAAATGTATCTCTCTGTAACATCAGTATCTTTATTCAACACAGAATCATCAACAAGTGAATCCAGTGGTCTGTAAACATTCTGATTAATCTAATTTTAGAAATGATGTTTACAATGTGGTAGTACCAGTTTCACAGAGTGTATATGGGCTAAATTGTTGTCTATATGAAGACTGAGTCATTCAATGTTGAATCTTCGGTCTACTTACTTCAAAGGCTCTGTTGTATGATCATGACAATGTCAAAATTGAGTGACACATTACAAGGTGGTTATACTGTTTCACTTGGCGGTGTGCATGAGTAAATATTTCAACCTCGTCAGTGATCCTGACCACATGATCCTTTTAGTTGCCTCTTATGACAAGCATGTTTCAGTCCAGTTCTGACCTTCAGTACCCAATCCTGTTCATACATTTGATTCTGTGAAATCCTGAATACAAAGATATTGTTTGGGTCAATATTTTCACAAAAATATTTTGACCACCTTAATGAAACAATACTTTATGACAAATGGCTAAAACAGTACCTGGGCACCCATCAGTTAATTGTACAGGTGAGAGTGTATGCATTCACTGACCTCCGGTATATGGCTGCCAACCCAGCTGAGATTAGGCACGATTGAGTCCCACATCACCAAGCCTCTGCTCAGTGTCTGTAATATTGATACAGAAAAATGCTGACAAAATCAAACACAGGATTGAAACTGCAAACGCTCTTTACGATGAGGACTTATTGGTCTCATTTCAGCTCCAGTTATGTACCATTAGTCTTTACAAAATTACTGATGTATTACCGATATACTTAAACAGAGGATTTACCATTTCCCTCAACTTCAAAATGCAGACAAAATGCTATCACTTGTCATTAGTGAATACTTTCCATGTCACTCTAAATGCATAATATTCTGCTTTACATATATGTGTTAATCAGGATATCCATATTTTATCAACATATATTCCAATATACATCTTACCCTGAGCAACAGGAAGTCAGGTCGCACATGGTCCAGCATAAACTGAGTGTCTGGTGGCTTTAGCCATTCTGCTACTGCACTGTTAAAGCACAGTAAAACATCAATTGTATTGAGTGAGTGAGTGATGACCATTCATAATTATATTAAAAACAAAATCTACAACAAATCATTCATAGAATCAGCACATGACCATTCAGAATTGTTCTTCTGAAAATTCAGAATGTCTGGCAAAAGTTTTCTCAACACATAAGATCTGATCTTTTCAAATATATCTAACTCTCATGTGTATCTCCACATTACCTGTTGCCGGTGTTGAAGAACAGCATCCCCAGTGCTAGGGTCGCCCCCGGTGCTGTGACATTGACATTCACACTATCACCCTCCTGCAATATATTGGGGAAATGAAACAGCTGAAAGTATGGTAAACTGATTCAGCTTTCTTCAGAAGCATGAGTATCAGAGTTAGGAACAAATTAGCTACAATAATTGACGTTTTTGACACATTTATTACTTATAGCAATAGAAGATGTGAATTAAACATATCAGACCAAGACCTGGCAGTGTGAGAATGACAAGCAGCTTGAACTGTACATGGACTTACCCATATAAGGTAGCTGGGAGACTTGTACCTATCCTTATAAGGACCAGGCTGAAAGCAACAGTGTTTTTAATGTCATCATGAACCAATGAACTCTACTACTGATTGTTTACTAAAGGAGCTCTCCAATTAGAATTTGAGAATTAACATGCAAGGAACTGTGACACCTAAAATGATACAGACAATTATTCCAAGACCTTAAAAGAATATTTATTAAAAACAGAACCAAAAAGTTACAATAATGATAATGATTATCAGTGGAAATACTTCAAATGAAAGGGAAATAACTCACCAGTGGTCTCTTGTGACCCCCTACCATAAAGTGACATAAGATGTCCGCCATGCTGTGGTCTGACAGACCCACTGTTTGCCTCCCCTTCTGTAAACATAGCATTCAATATTTCTTGCATAAGCCAATGACATAGTTCAAATTGAAACATTAATCCTTCATATAAACCTGGTTTTCAGCGTTCACGATGGTGTTTCAAAGTAACAGGACATTGGGTCCTGTAAGTTTCTGATGTCTGTCTGACCCACTGAAAATTCACAGGACCCACAGGATGAAGCTAAAAAAAACATCTCAGATTTAACATTTCTTGTAATTGGCATTGAAATTATTAACATTATATGATAACAAACATAAGATTTCTAAACAGTAAACAAGTGTCACATGCAGCAAGTAACAACTTTACAGAAAGACTGTGAAATATTCAGTCAGACACTAGGGCTGGCAGGTTGTTGATTTTTATCTGACCACTGGCAAATCTGCCAGATTTGTCAAAGGGTCAGACACTATTCGTGAACACTGGATTTTCTTGAATTAATCTGAATTTGCCTGACTTGTGCATGTTACTTCAGTTCTAGGTCAACATGTCAGGTGACTGACAGAAAAAATATATCTTTGAGGCAAGTGTCCAAAGTTATGTGTTGATTCTACTGACCCCAAACATGAGCAAGCCCAAGGCAAGACCAGCTGCCAGGGCATAGGACTCCCTGTCAGAACAGTTTTCCATCTCAGGGCCTGGGGGGCGACCTGTCACAAGAAAATGGAATCAACTGAGACCTAAACAGCTTTAATGTACCACATACTTCACATATGCTTCCCATACATGAGTATAATGTGTAGACACCAGACATGAAAACGGCAAAGCACAAAACACCCAACATTTAACCAAGGGTATTGGGGGTCTTTTCTTGCAGATTTCCATTAATCTCAAAACATTCAAAATGAAACAAAAATGCCAGAAATTTATAGAAACTTCTCATGTCTGAGATACCCACCAATCTCTGACAGTAGTGTTTCTGCCATGTGCAGGTGCCCTGTACCCTGGTAGACAAGGCCGACACCCAGTATGGCTGCCACCTGGGTGTTGTGTGGAATGTTCAGCTCGGTGGATGTGGGTGGGAGCAGTGCAGGCACGTGGATGCTGAGTAGACGAGTGATGGCCATATCCATTGTTCCCTTTCTGACAAACACAACAAAATACTCACCACATACGACTGGATGACGGTTTGATGTTCTATGGAAGTCTTTTATTTCTAGTTGAGATCAAACACTATTTCAGTACCCGTCTCAAAAAATATTTACTTTAAAAGGACACTTTAAGAAACAGTCAGCATATTCATAGGCAAGTACTATGTCGGTTCCTGGATAAAGCAGGAGGACTCCAGAATAAACTCTCTTCAAAACCCAACCATTCTCTGTAGAAGAACCCGTGAAGGTCCCGGGGTAGAATAGGCCTTCAGCAACCCATGCTTGCCATAAAAGGTGACTATGCTTGTCGTAAGAGGCGACTAACGGGATCGGGTGGTCAGACTAGCTGACTTGGTTGACACATAGCATTGGTTCCCCATTTCGCAGATCGATGCTCATGTTGTTGATCACTGGATTGTCTGGCCTACTCCAGACTCGATTATTTACAGACCGTCGCCATATAGCTGGAATATTGCTAAGTGCGACGTAAAACTAAACTCACTCACTCACTCACTGTAGAAGAGGCTTGCATTAGACAGCATATATAACTGAATTCATTGCAGACACTTGAACACTTACTTGGCTGCAGCTAAACCAAGCAGCAAACCGATAGTTGTCATTTCATGTCCCTGAAATACAAGATGAGGTGTACAGTACAACTACTGAGAATTGCTGGAATTGGCTTGAGAGATAATGTATACCAGGGTCTGCAATATGGTCAGGGACCAGAGGACTCTGAGGCACTAAAGCAGAATAGAAAGTTTCAGATTGGTAGGGACAGTTGGATAACCTTGTGGTTAAAGAATTGGCTCGTCACTCAGAAGAACATGTTCGATTCCCCACATGGGTACTATGTGCAATGCCCATTTCTCGTGTCCCACTCTCCTGCTGGAATATTGCTAAAAGCAGCATAAAACCATATTCACTCTTTCTCACTCAGACTGATAAAAAGAACAACATAATTATCACATAGGTTTCTGAGGTCAGCAAATAGCTTAAAACATCAGGCATTTAGGTTTGTAAGGCTGTTATACACACATTCCTTATGATTATCATATGTTTCAGTATGTGCATGTCTAGATCGTTCGATTTGCACATCTTAATGTGTATGAAGTCATATAACTTGAGACTAACAGTACTGTCAAATGTTCCATTGCAGCCAAATCTTGGACAGCCACAAGTCATGTAACTAACAGATGCAAATGGTAATCCATTCCAATACATAAGACAAAGCCCAATGCAGTAAAGACAAAGCCCAGTGCAGTATCAACTTCCAGTGACAACCAAGCCATGGTGATAGCCTCACCTTACTGAGGTAGTCATGAACATTGAGAATGTTGAGTTTGACCAGGTGATTGTTGAGACCAAGAGCCATTAGGAAGCCAGCGTACTCGTTCGACAACTCATTACTCTTGGGTTTGTTATATATAATCCATGTCGATTCAACCTGAAAATCAGAAGCTCAAACATTAAAACAAATGACTCAATTGAGCAAGCATGAATTTTGAAGTTTTCAAATACCTTCTTAAAATTACTGATATAATGGCAATATTTTGCAAACAAGTAACCCAACATGACTCCACCACAATTCCACAACCCCATACACCAACAACAACCTGCCACCCTCTTGCAAACCTTTAGGTAAACTTAAATGGGAACACACACAGGTTAAAATTCAAAATGTGCATTCCCCAATTGTAGTTGTTTTAGAATATATGACGATCCCCTTCAAATACTCCTAGATTCCTCTCTTGCAGATATGCTATCATCACCTGAGATACATTGGCGATCCTAAGCCCCGCAGCAACACCATTGTGGAACTGAGGCCAGGCAGCCATGTTGGCAGGAGTGTCAATGTGTGTGAGATCAACTGTTGTATTCCTGAAAGACACACATATCCCATGTATCCATCTACTGGCAAGGAAAACCAATTATGGCAACCACGTTGTTTTCTTTGTCAATTATGTTGTCTCATAGTTACATTCAGTATATATACTGGACAAAATAAGTCATGGATACTGGTATTTCTATGATGGATATTTTATCGTATGTCAATGAATTAATACATCATTATTCATAATTTCCAAATTTACATATATCCCTAACTAGTTTTGTCCAGTATACATATGTATCTCCTCCTGTATCACCCACACTTGACAGTGGTTGAAGAATCTGTACAGAAACATCATTTAGTTGTTATCCATAAAATTTTGTTCTACTGAAGGAAAACACAAGGAAAAATGATTAAAATACTTCCAGCACTATCAGAACATATGTGCTTCAATAACATCAAATAAATGGGCATTAGAAATCAGAGTTACATCTACGTCCACAGTGTTTAATCATGTTTGACAGGATGGTGGCCTCGGCAGTGTTCCTGATACATGATCTTAGAGAGGGGAAGTGTCATGGGGTTCAAGGTCTTGATCATAACATGCAGTTGTTGTGGTGAAGACTGTGGCAGTGAACTTACTGGCATTTACCCAGGCACCTGCTGACACTGGAGAAGCTGGCTTACCTTGGTGGTGCTCTCCCTGTGAGACAGAGTTTGGGGATAGGGAGAGTCTCTGTTGGAAGGGGCTGGTATGTTGATAAAGTGAACATTCCCCTGCAAAAACAACATCCATTAGATTCCATGGAAACCAAAACTGGGTGTTACACATCATGCACACACCTGAAGAAATTACATTAAACTTCAACAGTAAGATCTTCTCTGTCCAATACCGATTCTATCAAGCATGTTCGGCTATTTGGGAAACTGATTTAATATCTCTATAAACTGCAGACCTCATACAAATCTTGAGCTACCTTATCTTAATTTACTTTATAACACTGATCACTTGTTTTCAGCAATATTCCAGCAATATCATGGCAGTGGACAGGAGAAATGGGCTTCACAAAAAGTAAGAAATAATCTACACTCCAACATATTTGTAAGGATGACAGCTAAATACTGAAATATTCCCAGTCACACACCACTGATAGAACATACACTACCCAAAGTTTACACTCCCTTGAACCACTCACAATATGTTGTGTATATTTATCTGGTTACAATGAATCTAAATTTATCCACTAACTTGGGGGAACCAACTGCAAACCTTATGCAGATGAACTGCACAATGAACATACACCAAATTGCTGAAAAACATGTGCAAATATGGTGCATGTGAACAGCGGCATTTTGGTGTTAAGTTTGGTTAAGAATTTGCCAATTTTCAACAAGTGTCACTATTCACTGAATTCATGACAAAAATATTTTCAATGTTACAAATCTGTTTTTCAATACAACAGTTCATGTGTAAAACGTTCCCCAAAACAGTATTGATTATTTTTGGCTACATTTATACTAAACTTTTGATGGATCACATATATCACACAGTGACAGCAACCATTTACAACGTAGACCTCACTGAACATAAAAACAACTAAATAAACATTTGCAATAAATTGGTATTGGAGTTATCAGAGGTTAAGAAATTCGAACTCCAAATCCTAGCCATTTTCTTTCATGAATTTCAAGTTGAAGACATACAAATGTAAGTCAGGGCAGTCCATCTTAATGCTTTTTCAAACATGTGCAAACCATTTCTATAGAAACAGTCCATTATGAAAAAATCTACTGACTCTATAATGTCCAATGGAGAAAAAAACATGTTGTACACTTTAACTAAAGTTTGGTTAAGAATTTGCCAATTTTCAACAAGTGTCACTATTCACTGAATTCATGACAAAAATATTTTCAATGTTACAAATCTGTTTTTCAATACAACAGTTCATGTGTAAAAAGTTCCCCAAAACAGTATCGATTATTTTTGGCTACATTTATACTAAACTTTTGATGGATCACATATATCACACAGTGACAGCAACCATTTACAACGTAGACCTCACTGAACATAAAAACAACTAAATAAACATTTGCAACAAATTGGTATTGGAGTTATCAGAGGTTAAGAAATTCGAACTCCAAATCCTAGCCATTTTCTTTCATGAATTTCAAGTTGAAGACATACAAATGTAAGTCAGGGCAGTCCATCTTAACGCTTTTTCAAACATGTGCAAACCATTTCTATAGAAACAGTCCATTATGAAAAAATCTACTGACTCCATAATGTCCAATGGAGAAAAATACAAGTTGTACACTTTAACTAAAGTTGTTGGGACTGCTTATTTCCCTGATCAGAGTTCTCCCTTCACTGAAGACAAGCATTATCTTCTCACCTTCCTGTTGGGAGGGACATCGTCCTGATACAGATAGCCAGAAGGTGTCTCTCCTGTTCCTCAATGAAGTCATGGTCACTGAAACATGAAATAATGTAATTTTTTTAATAAAATAGATATTTTACACTTATCCTGACTCATGCTTATTGTTTATCTCCTCCTCCTCCGCGAAGGTAGTGGAATACCTGAAATCCCTTGAAATTCACCTCTAAAAGAAGCGGACATAAAATACACTCACCCACATGTAGCCTTCCCTTTTTCCCGCGCAAACGGTCGTGTGACCTGCCATGCTCTTTGCTCTCTCCATGTACATCACCCGACACGAGAATTATAGTAATTCAGTGTGCCAGTGCAGGGCAGCTGGGAGGACTTTTGTCATGAGTCAGGACAAGTATAAAATATCAATTTTATTCAGAAAATTACATATTTTTCCTTATCCTGACTCATGCTTATTGCTTACAGAATCCGACGGAAACAGCGGTGGGGCAGGCCACGCTGGATTCTGCTGTCAAAATTATGTCCAATTATTTCCCCCCCACCCCATCCCACCCAAAACTTGTAACGGCGATAATATGATCATGCTCTGCTAATATTCATTGCCGATTCTGGGGGATCACATCCAGTCGAACTTGTCTTCAGCAGTTGACTGGAATGTGTGACATCAAAAGTAGCCAGCGTTCTGCTAGTTACTGATTCAACTAAATGTCAAGGTATTGTAATCAAGACTAGTTGCAACCCCTCTTCATGTACAAGTATCTTCATTGCAAGTACAGGGTCATAATCACTCATGCTAGTCTGTTTAAGACCTGTGCATGGACTTTCCACCATTATACTCTGCAGAGCGTCTGTACTGGTGATACAAACGTTGTTGTCTGTCTGTTGAACCTTGTTGCAAATAAGTCTGTTTGCGGTGATCCTTATGTCTGGCTGATTAGTTGAAACACCTCCTGATGCAGCATCCACTCTGTTGGTGATGGACGAAGAAGACGAGATAAGGCATCTGCCATCATGTTGCAGGCTCCTGGTATGTGACATGCTTTCATTTGGGGATTCACACTGTCGACTAGATCGAAGAGTTGAAACGTCAGGTGTAGAGGAGATGGCGATCTCTTTGACCCCTGTTTGTTTATGTAAAAGGCCACTGTTGAGTTGTCTGTGTGTATCATCAGTAGCTTGTCTTTCAACATTGTCGACCAGTGATGGATAGCATGAATGACCGCTTTCATCTCCAGCTGGTTGATATGAACAGCTTGCTCTTCTTTGTTCCACATCCCTGCTGCTACTTCATTGTCTAGATGAGCTCCTCATCATTGCAGCAATGCGTCTACGTCGAGATGGTTGTTGAATGCCAGCTCTACCATATATATAAGTTCCTGCGCAGACGTTTGACTGGTGAGTCCACCAAAGTACACAAGAGTCATCAGATGATGACATATCCCCCCGGCCCCCACATATTTGAAAGGACAAATCATCTGACACCTACTTGATGTTTTCTTAGATGAAGTTTGAATTGTTTCCATGGAAGTCATGAAAAATATAAATGCCATATATCTGTAAACAGCAAAAGGCACCACTTCAAGATCTGTCCCATATATCTGCCAAGATCTGTTGAAATATATGAAACGGTTTTCTCCGGAATCGAATCCTATCCCTCCATTTTGAGACTAAGTGAGAATTGTGTACATGAAAACCAGGAAAAATAAAAATAAAAAAGCCAAAACATTGTAAATAGCAAAAGGCACCACTTTGTGGTCTGCCTCAAGTATCCGCCAAGTTTTGCTGTAAGATATTGAATAGTTTTCGAGTTGTGCTCTGGAAACAAAGCCTATCCCTCCATTTTGAGACTAAGGCCAAATTGTTTCAATGGAAACTGGGAGAATGATGAATCACAAAAATCTGTAAATAGCAAAAAGGCACTATTTTAGCTTCTGATTGGTATATCTACCAAGTTTTGCAGAAAAATAGAGGAGAGATTTTGACTTCTGCTCCAGAAACGAAGCCCATCCCTCCATTTTGAGACTAAGTCCGAAACGTTTCCATTGAAACTGAGAAAATAATCACAAAAACCTGTAAATACCAAAAGGCACCACTTTAGGTTCTGACTCATGTATGTAACAAGTTTTGCAGAAAAATATATAATGTTTTTTGAGTTCTGCTCCTGAAACGAAACCCATCCCTCACTTTTGAGACTAAGTCCAAAACGTTTCCACTGAAATCGGGAAAATGATCACAAAAACCTGTAAATACCAAAGGGCACCACTTTGGGGTCTGCCACACATATCAACCAGGTTTTGCAGAAAAATATTGAACGATTTTTGAGTTCTGCTCCGGAAACAAAGCCCATCCCTCCATTTTGATACTAAGTTCGAAACATTTCCATGGAAATAAAAAAAATGATAATTCACAAAAACCTGTACATACCAAAAGGCACCACCTTAGGTTCTGATTGTTATATCTAGCAAGTTTTGCACAAAAATATAGAATGGTTTTTGAGTTCTGCTCTGGAAACGAAGCCCACCCCACCAGTAGACTAACACCAAACATAGTCGACAGACTAGGCGTCGACTATATCCCCCCACATTACATGCCAGGGGGATAAAAAGACTGTCTGGGAGCAGAATCTGATCTTTGTTGTTGTGCTGAAGATTCAAGAACCGTTGTAACAGATGCAGTTGTAGTCTTCCTCTTCTGGTCATATCTTGCGCTGACGTGAGGAGACCCAGTAGACACTGCCATTGTCGAAGTTGTCAACGGAGAGAGTAGAGCTTGCTTTATCATGTCTTGAATCTTGACCCACCAGTCCTCTGGGACAACAATCTGATTCAATGTTGTGATGAAATGAATCCCAAGGAAATTGAGATCTCATTGAGGTTCAAATTCAAACTTCACGTGGTTTACTAACCACCCCAGTTGTGTTGGTAGCCTGATGTTGAAGTCTAACTATAGTCTGAGTTGACTTTTCTCTTGATGCGTTTGTATGCCATCATCCAAATAAAAGGCACTGTGTAGCCCCTTCAGGTGTGGATAGTTGACTATGGGCTTGGTTCCCTGAGTAAACAGCCACGGGGTCGAACATATTCTAAACGGTAGGACCTTCCATTGGTAGTGTTGACTGTTGAAAAGGAAGTGCAGATATTTCCTGGACTCTCAATGTATCAGGATGTGCAGGTATGCATCTTGCAAGTCGATGCAGGCGAGATAATCTTCTGGATGCAGAGTCTTAGTTGAAGAAGATGTACCATCGTGAAACGATCTGGTTTCTGAAGGAAGTTCTTGTTGAATTCCTTCATGTTGTATATAAGTCAAAATTTCTCTCTGGAATTCTTCTTGGGTACCAGGAAGATTGGGGGAGTAGAAACCGTGCTACTGTGGATCTATAACTTCTACTGCTCCTTTCTTGAACAAAGTTGCTATGGCGTCGGTCAATTTGTTTTGATTCCTCCACGGGAGCGACGAAAAGAGGATGACCTCTCTTCACGAGTGTTGAACTTTTTAGCTCTTGCTCTTTGAATGCTGGAGAACTTGGACTTGTGTAACGAAGATTTGTCTGCTTAAGTACTGATGTCAGAGGGTCGACAGACTTCATCATCATGATTTCTCTGGAGTCTTGAGCAACCGTCCTAGCTACTTCTTCAATCTTCCCATCAAAGAGAGTAGGCGCTGACCATGGAACTTGATATGAGGCTTGGTAAAGTTCTCACTCCGACACTGTAGTCAGGAGACCTTGTCGACGAAGTAGATTCAATCCCGCCGTAGTAGAAGCTAAGTGATCGGCCATAAATTGCTGATCCTTCTTCTGAGTTACCAGCGCTGACAGGACCATTCTTTCCTCCTCATTATCCGGATTACTACACTTTGCAATGAGAGTTTCATTGATGGCTCTCGAACGAGCCAATCCAAAGAAAGTACACGTTGTAGTGGTGTCGAGCTTGTCGTCTACCTTGTAAGATTTATTGCGGGCTGGACCGATGATGTTATAAGCTTCATCCACGTCCAGTGCTCTGACGAATGGCTCCATATGATGGAGACGGCACATGCTGTTGTTCAAACTTGGTTGCTGACATCTCAGGAATCGTACATATCAGAGGTATCGGCGGGCACGTAAGTGTATCAATGTCGTCATCCTTCATCATGCTGTTGTTGAAACTTGGTTGCTGACATCTCAGGAATCGTACATATCGGAGGTATCGGCGGGCACGTAAGTGTATCAATGTCGTCATCCTTCATCATGTAAGTACAGTCATCCCTCGCAATAATGCACTAATACCCCGGATTTGGTTAAACCATCGGTTAATCCCACAAATCCGCTGTTGCGCTCTTATAAATTAAGTAAAGTAGAGAAATTCAGGGCGGATGGCAACTGACAGTGTTTATCGTACATATCCATTGTGTTTCAGATGTTATCAGTTGAGTTACTAAGTCTCATTTGAAGAAATACGTGCATAATAAACAGACAATAATCACGTATTTGATAAAACATAATGCATATACAAATCCAAATACCGTATACAAGCAGAATTTAGTTTAAAGACCAAAATAAAGGAAGAACTTATCACTGTATCGGGACCCTCAGGTACCTCCAGCGGCCCACATCAGGCAATAAAGAGGGAGTGAAGAGCATGGCAGGTCACATGACCGTTTGTACAGGAAAAAGGGGAGGCTACACATGGGTGAGTGTATTTTACGTCCGCTTCTTTTAGAAGGGAACTTCAAGGGAGTTCAGGTATTCCACTACCTTCACCAGGGAAGAGGAGATAAGCAATAAGCGTGAGTCAGGATAAGGAAATATTATTGGAGACATAGTACCTCAATTATTGCTGATTTCGCCTACTTATGGAACATGAAAGCTATTACAAGATCTAAAGTCCACCAAAACATGTAAAAGAAACTTGTGAAATTACCTTATATCAAGCACAAATTTTGTATCACTTCTACGCAGTATTCCAATTGCTTAAAGTTACATCTAAGGGAACGTTGAATCTTGAACTTTCCTTTGATACGAGGACCCCACATCTTTCACACTTAGTTTCAAACAAGGCAGATGCTTCTAATGCTTCACTATGGTTCAGATCATGTAAGTGAATTGACAAAACAACTACTGTCTTCTGTATTTCCCCCCAACATCCATGTGATCTACAAAACCTAAACAAGCTTGTGCCATTAGTCATGATAGTTAATCTTATAAATCTGCAAAGCATAACAAAGAATTTTGAAAGCAGATAGAACAGGACACTGTCATACACACCTAACTTCTGGCCTCTGTACGAGGGCAATCCTGGCTGGCCTTGCTGACTGCAATAGTCGCCGGACTTCCTGGACACGTAAGTCTTCACTGAACCTCAGCTTTAGAAGCTACAACACAAACAACATCTCAATACCGCAACACAATTGGGGATTCAGTTAGTAAATATATGTCTGGCTTGATGGCCTGTGTGTCGCTGTATCCAGTTATCATTATTTTATTGTTATGTTGTCATAAGATATTAATATAGCATACATATCCATGCAACTAGTACATGTTCAAGGCGATGGCATCATGATATCAGTGACTGTGATATTCCTGTAACATTGTTGATCACAGCTTTAAACATCAATCTCATGAAACAGTTCACACACAACTTTCACTCAAGTGTCAACTACATTCATTATGGGACCAATGCAGTGGGGGTAGATTAGTGGTTAAAGCATTCACTCATCACACAGAAGTTTGATTCCCCACATGGGTTCAATGTCTGAAGCCCATTTCTGGTGTCCCCTTCTGTGACGTTTCTGGAATATTGTTAAAAGTGGCACTAAACTAAACTTACTCATTATGTAAACATTATAACAAGTGGTTCTACAGAACTCAAACTTTTCTACATGACAAGCAACTAATGCCAACAAAAGGTCTCACAATTTTCTCATAAACAAAGAAACATTATCAACTGTTCTGAAGTTCAGGCATAACTTATTGCAATATATTGGGAACTTAGGTGTTTGTGAGTGGCATTAATGACGCATGTCAATCCTGTTATCTACATTATAAGTCCCTAAACATATATCTTATATATCTGATAACAAACAATCTCAAAATTAGGTTTCATAGTCATGGATACTATTTTCCTGTTTACACAATTTATAGTATTACAGTATGAAGTTTTGTCATTGAATAACGAAGGAAAACATCTGTTGTGAATACAAATATGTGTGGATTTTAATTGAAACCATAAAGATTATCACAAAAACTTTGTATGTGATTCTTTAACCCATATACAGGTTTTCAAAAAAAATAATGCAATACTTATTGTTTTGTGTATTGCAATATAACGGTAATACTGTGTAGCACTATTATCAACTGTATTATGGAGTGGTGCAAAGACGATGAAGAAGTTTTCCATGACTTCCAATGAATCATTGTAGGTTCACTTTAGGTAGAATGATATCAGCTTAAAATATATTTTAGCATGAAAGCAATGGACCACATGTGCCAGCAAACTAGTCACATGCCAGAAGGTAGCATCTGTACCACATGCAAACCATTCACTGGTCATCCATCCAGTCATACACAAAACATAACCTTTCTGAGCAACAGGTCACTTCTACCCCAGCAGACTACAGACTTGATCCTGTTCACTGTTTACCTCCTCATCCATATGCTCCATCCCATCCTCCTCTTCCTTGCTGCCTTTCCCTGGGGGTGAGGATGGAGTGGCCAGGCTGCCCTGAGGGGGGCGAGGTTTCTGATTCTGGGCAGACATCAGCTGTGCCAGGTCTTGTCGACCAATCATGATATATGCTGCCTCTGGCCAATCAGATGGAGGGTTACATCTGCAGTGAAGAATGGCTTCTCGAAATGGAAGGGCAACTCCCACTGGTAAACACTCGAGATCCTTTGGCAACATGCCTGTGGAGAGTCCATCTCAATGATTAAATAAGGAAACTAAGTTGTCCATCAGATGGAAACACATTATTCTCATGTCTTTTTTACAGAAGTGCAACTTTTCCTATTGACTCCTTCGCCGACAAAAGTTATTTTCCTGTTTTTTTTCACACGAAACAATACAATGACGTTTCCTTATGAGCAGAGAAAGTTCAATGAATTGGTAACCAGCGGATAAGCCAACCACACTCTATAGACTTCTATTTTTGTTCGTCAGAATTCAGCTCATCTATGGTCATGCATAATTACTTATCAAGAAACTGGTGGTGTCCCTAAATAATGGGTGAGGTTGGTTGAAAGGTGTTTCACATCAGGAAAATTTTTTTTCTTTATTTAGTGTTTTGGGGTGTGTATGTATACGTTCTTCAACTAATACAGATAGGTTTTATAGTGCTTGCCCTCTAAGATGCTATGCCTTGGTTCAACATGGATACACCACTCAAACACAGTGTGCTGATTCCAAGCAAAGAAATCTTCATTTCCCAAAACACTGAGTGCCTGGCAAGGTGACAAAAAGCAGTACTTACAGGTATTTACAGGGGTATGGGCATTGAGGGACTAGCCTTTTGTTATTTCTAAACAACCACAGGGGCAGTTCCTTACAAGAAGTATTAAGGCTAATACAACACTTACCCATATCAGACATTGTGAGTATGAGGCGCTCTGAGACATCGACATATGGATAGGTCTGGAAGCTGCGAGACATGGATAGGTCAGCCGTAGGTGCTCGGTGACCTACGACAGTACAGGAGATTTTTCATTGACATCATCCTATTCTTCCAGCAGGTCTGGTTCTACATATATGCTATCTCCAAACTACTTGAATCTGGTCCAGGCAACTAAGTAATCAATATTATGAGCAAAAAGCCATGATATCAGGGTACGCGGACACTCTATCAACCTAGTCTTTGATTATGACTAAATCCATTTGCATATGACCAAAACAGGCAGCTGGACATGCATTCTAATTGAAAATTCCTATAAGAGGGCAGCTTTCATGTCTGCACTATACAATCCAGTGACTAATATTGTAAATCCACATCCTAGAGGATATGATGACACATAAGGATATAAGGCACTGAGTCAACCCAATCCATTTGGTTTCCCTCACGACCAGAATAGGATGCTAGTTTCCTGATGTATGTGATAAGATTTTCATAATACCTGCTGGGGCAATTTTCTTGAGACATTTGTCCATGGCTTGCTCAGTCAAAAGATCTTTGTTCAGCAGTATGGCATAAAGCTGGAAAATAACAGGAATGTACAGATGGTACTGACATATAATGGATGATTTTAATATTGCAAATACAGAACTGTACTGTTTTATGCTTTCACCAAAATAACAACATACCAGCAAAACCAATCAAGTGATCAACAGCATGAACATTCACCTGCATAAGTGGGAACAGATAACAACCAAACCCGTTAGTTGCCACTTACAACAAGCATGGGTTACTGAAGATCCATTCTAACCCGTATCTTCACAAGTTCATCAGTGTGTGAAGCCATGGGCAAGCCTTCATGTGATACATTGTAACCATCCTCTTGTAAACAGTTAGTTTGGGTACTGCATGCTGAGAAAAAAATGCATATTCTTTAACTGTCAGCAAAGACAGGATATACTGACTGTGACAACGTTCCTGATGTTGTTGCAGACGGTGGGGATGTAGGGTAGGGGTGTCCAGTCCTGGCCACGCAGGTAGTAGTAGATCCAGTGCTGCACGCTGGGGACCTGTCGGGGGAACACAGATGGGTACTGCATCTTCCGCAGGTCATCTGACAAAATACATGGTCACATACCTAACAACACAGTCATATTCTCATGAAAATCACATTCCACTTAGAGATGATAACATTGGTATAATGTGAATCACATTCTACACAAAGAAAATATCAATTTACATATTGGCAATAATATTCCTTCTAACATTTCACATTCAACCAGAAATCAATTTCATTACTCATTATCAAAATTCATAATCCTTATTAAGACAATAACTTTGTTCATAATGACAATCAAATTTTGTGTGAAGGCATTCACATTTCACATAAAAACAATAACATTAAACATGACACAACCATATTCTACACAGAGAGAACCACTGAATTGTTATACGTTATAAAACATTCTCCTCAGAGAAGAGAATCCAAACAACTACCAGCAGTTTGGGAAGATGAAACTGGAGGTGTATTTACACTTCAGGAAAGTACACTTCACAGGAAGTAAGGTAGTTGCTTGTAAAGTCTCCTATTTCATTCAGTTGTTATTAAATATTCATTCAGTATCAGTCAGCACAGACTGGAGAGGAGAGTTACCTTCAGTGATCTGGCTGATGTCATCAGAAGCATCAAACAAACCCGGAAAGTCACGACAATAGTAGTCTGTATACGAGGAGCACTTCAGATCACTGACAAAACAAATGATTCTTTGATAAATCATAAGGTGAGTAGTTTAAATCAGCACTATTTAATGCACATCCATTATTTTCAAATTTACAAACGTTTGCATGTCCTAGTGAGAATATGGGACCTCCTCTATGATCTAATCATGCATTTTTCATACATTTCTACATCATGAGTGAATGAGTGGGTGAGTTTAGTTCTATGCAGCTTTTAGCAATATTCCAGCAATATCACTTTAGGGGACACCAGAAATGGGCTTCACACATTGTATCCATGTGGGTAATCAAATCCGGGTCTTCGGTATGATCAGTGGTCTAACCACTAGGATATCCCACCATCAATGCCAGATCATGAAGATGTGATGATAATATTAATGAGAGTCCTACTTTATCAGTCACTGCTGGAGAACAGACAGTGATGCAGGATTTACACATAACATAAAAAGGACTTCTTAGCATACAAACCTTGCTATTTGAAACAGTACAGTGGCCAGGTCTTGTAGCTCCTCAGCAAGCAATACATTCAACTTCATCTCCTGGCAAAATATGATGTAAAGTTTTATGCATGCCGAACTATAGTTTTTAAATTTTTACGTTTGTTAGCTGTTTGCAATGTTCAGTTACAATCTGTGCAAAAACAAGTCTTGGCCAGATTATCCAGTGACTGACAGTTTTGATCTACACAATTCAGATACCATGGCATCCATCAACCATGGAGACAAGCATGGATCTAATCTAGTTTCTCACTTTAACGTCACATGCCACCAAAACATCAAACAAAACTAAAACACAGTTATCACTTACTCATGATATATTAAATGCATTGCTGGTTAAGAAAAACAAACAAACAAAATTGTAAGCATATACATGTAATTGCAAATCAAAGTGCAAAAGTGAATTATTTTGTACTTAGGTTTACCTCTCTCAAAACAAAGCAGCCACGATACCGAACCAAGTCAGAGCCAGTGGATGTGCACTCATGTGTAATGAAGCCTTTTCATTTGCCACTGGTTCATTTGCTGATACACTTAGCCGGCTCTTTGTTTACGACTTATAAACCCGATAGGTGTAAATTTCAAAGTGCATGCAGTCAGTGATTGCATATTGTTATTAGCAGACAGGGAGACATATAGGTGTCAATAAACCAAACATTGAGTCTTCTCTGATACAGAGTCTGATTATCACAATCAACATGTCTTTTTTATGTAATGAGTAGATTATTTACTTGTTTGTGTACACAACCAAGATTAAACTACTCTTCACGACCTCATACTCTGGGCAGGCATACTCTTTCAGGCTCCATGATCCCATTCACTGCACATGCTTTATGAGCAGACAACAGCATAGCTGTTGAAACCACTTTTTCCCTCACAGATGGGGGAAAATTAGTGAATTGTTTGAACATCAATTTCGCAGGCTTTATAGGTTGATGGGCGTTTTGGATGATTTCTTTCAGTAAGCGCACACAGAAAGCAAAGTTTTATGTTGAATGTGACCTTCAAGACAAGCATCGGTTGATGAAGACCAGTTCTAAACAAGATCCAAGCATGACCTAATGAAGACTAGTTCTAACCCAGATCTGCATTAGCAGAGAAACATGGTTCCATGCTCACCATGATGAAGACACAGATCTTCACAATTATTTCCCCAGGAAATCTATACAGTTCATAAGTTGTGAATGATTGTTACTAACACTTCACCAGAAATGGGAAAGAGAACTGACCATCACTTTATGAAGGTTATAAACATGCTGGCATCATACCCTTCTGATGGATAAGGTGAGGTGAAATGGTGGTTAGCGTCATATTTTACGACTTGCAGGCATGTGTATGTGTGGCTGCTTGTACTAGCCCAGACTAAGATGGTATTATAGTGCTAGCACATTGATATACCATGCTGAAGATAAGGATATATACCCTTTTCAGACACATTACTGTGACTCTGAGCTGACCAGTCCTTTTTCTACTATTGATACACAGTGAAAGGCAGGGACCAACAAGAACCATATTTTATTATCTTACCTCACACATGAATATCGCTTTCTGATTGGCTAAGCGCTATTCTATTATTTTCAATGTATACCGAAGGGAATTCCAAACTCTTCTGGTGCTTCATGATAGAACATTTTTACCTCGAATAACATTGAATCACGCGTCAAGCACAGAAATTACCAATGTTCAGTGATTGAAAATCAATAGAAGGGCGATAACTCTGATTCTGTTTACCTTGTGTCATTTACAAAATAGCAATTCGCCTCACATTTTACAGAAGTGCTTCAAACAGTTCAAAATTACATTCAGGTGTTCAGTAAGATAAATACGTTGTTCATGTACCTCAAGCCCATGGCCCCCTCGCGACCAGTGAACAACTTATAATGTATTTGGTCATACGCAGATGGGGATCGAACTCACGAACTTCCACTCACTGGGTAATCGATCTGATAACTACACCACATAGGCAGTTTCACATGAATAAGTGAGTATTCACATATATACTCTAGGGGGTGCAAATGCACAAATCACTCATTGATATCGTTATAAATGAAACCCTGTCATTAAAATTGCTCATTTCAATCTTTAATTACCTTAAATCAACCTTTTTGACAACAGTGCACAATTCTCAGCCGCAAATGAAATTTCAACAAATCAGAGCTGTGCGTCTCCATGACGTAATAGTAGGTATAGATGTGAGGGTCTATGCAAAATTCATCTACATTTCAGGGGGTAAACCATTTCGTGACAGCTGTTGTGAAAAATGAAAGCTATTTGTTCTCACAATCTACTATCATTTAGTTTTGTCTCCGGCTTTGCCTAGTTTTCGAGTTACAACCCTTGTTTTCATTGACGATTCTGTCAAAATCACTTGGTGTTGCTAGGTTGTAACCCGTGTTAGGTAATAAACCTAAACATTATTTGTCATCATTCACTGATGCTCAGTTAATAAATTTATATCTGGTATAAATTAGTGGTAACGCCACTTAGATTACCAAACAAATTAAAGGTTCCCATTTGGCATTTCTTGTGTCTGGATCGATCAAAGGATTAACCCATAACACGCTGATTGATTAATTACTTTTATGCAGATTTAAATGGGGATTTGTCAAAAGGCAGTGTTTATGTATGTACATTTACTAATCAATACTGAATACACTCTGTCGTGTCTGTGTCTATGTAAAAACAACACCCTTCTTTCAAAGGATTAACTGCCAATACATTGATTGATTGCTCATTATTGGCTAACTAAATTACTTTTTAAAAAGAATGATGCACATTATCATGATTATGCAATTAGTTGCCAGGTGTGCTATCTTGGGTGACCAATGAGACTATACAGCAATGTGAAAAACCTGAAACGATACATCATGTTTTCGTATATTAGACTGTTAAAAGACACATCACTTGATACATCTGCAGATGAATTATATATTATCACTCGTTTTTGTGGATATTGATGGATACATTCCTCGAACATGGTAATAGCATGACATTGCTTCTATAACTTTAATTTCAATATTTGCATTTTGTTTTTATTAAGTTGTCGTAGCTTTCAACAGAATCATTGTTTTGTAATGATGCAGACGACATACACTAGGGCAGCCGTGCGAATTATGATTCATATAGGCAAACTATAAAATGTCTAGATATTATTTTTACACATTCACAGATCGCTTCTTTTTATCAAGTTTCAAAATGCATACAAGTATGATTATAAAGAAATTAGGATTATAAGACCAAATGAGAAGACTTATACTGACAAGTGTCTACATACTGCTGAGTGATTTACAAACCAAGTAAATCTTGCAAGTGAAGAAATTTATCGTGCAGTATTTTCACTTTGACCCCAACATCGCTTATGTTATGTTATAGGTTGTGTCATGCAAACTCCTTTTGGTCATGATTCAAATACATATTTGACTACTAGTAGAAAGTAGTTTTGATTTTCTAACTTCATGAAAACAAACCATAATCTCATTAATTCAAACTGACTTCACGATTTTCAAAAATGGCTGCGCTCTGTCTGAGGATGAATGCTATTTAAGTTTGAAACTTGAACTCCATTTTCTATTCTGGAAGCGTGGTAGGGTGCAAACCATCCGATTTTGTATGTACCACAGATTCCACAACGCTCACTTCAAACACACCAACAACCTATTTAAGCACGAACGACAGGGTCCGGTGGAAATCTGTGCGTAGTGACACCATCACCCAACCCCAGGGAGCAATTCACGGCAACACAACAATTCAGCATGACTTTGGTGACGTCGAGAAATCAGTAAAATGACGAGCTTCCTACACATTTTCTATTCAACTAACTGAAAATCGTTCCTTCTATGATGTCCCTGCAGGGCTCTGGCAACAGAGTTACGTAACCTGTCTGTGGTTTTGTTTTCACGTGAGAGAGAAGCAGACGGCTTTTTAGCAACTTTTAAGCGCTTGGTATTAATTAACCATAAGGGTTTTTTAAAAAAAATGGTGTTCCATTTATGACTAACCAGAAGTCTTTCATATGCAGAGGTAAAAAGAGTACCAAAAAATTGAGTTTACTCATTCTTTAAGAATCAACAACACACTGACCTCATAGACAAGGTGTAGAGCCAGCATGACAGCAGGGCTGTGAACAAACAGGAGACTGTTGGTGTTGATGGAGCAGGGTTTGGAATATGCCACTCGATCTGGGATAGCTGTGCACGGTGTCAACTCTAGTGCATCCTCCACATTCTCCCACACAAAGCGGTGGTGGTCAGAGTTGACCAGATGATCCCAGTCCTACAAATAATCATCAGTACCACCTATTAAACATTCCAGATTATACTTGTCCATAGACTGATAAGTAAACAAAAGAAAAGCCAGGTGAGGTTTGTGGTATGATAATATGGGCAAAATGGCAAAATAAGCAAAATGGCATCATTACTTCAAGAGATATCCAAGCGTTGTGATGATTGTGTGGGATGTGTGTGGAGATGCTTGTTATGTCATTAGCTGCACAGTTTGGTCAGGAGCATACCCTGGTTTGTACCAGGGATTTGGGTTTTTCAAGTGTGGTAGCAATGGACACTGCTTTTACAGAGCTGTCACAGTCTTTGCTAACAGTGCATTTCTAGTCCATACAAAACAAAATTAAGGATCTGATGTCTCCAACGAATCTACACTAGGACTGCGAAGGTTATAAGTTGGTCATAGTAGGGTTGGGTAATAGAGGGTGGGGCAGCTGGGTAGACCTAATCCATACTAAGAAATTATTTTTTGGAGTCTTTGTCACATGGATGACTTACATCCTCAGATCCTTGCTCTGATGGTCTTGCTCTCTTTGCAGACATGACTGGGGACATAGAAGTGTCAAGGTCACGCTGAAATTTAAGAAAACACATCATACACAACATCAGCAGATCAAAACCTATGCTCAGTATCTTCAACACTTGAGAGACTTGAGTAAGTTTTACCTTGGCATTCAATATTAATAATTTATAAATCATTCAGGTGAAACCAGAACACAAAGGTATAGAGTTGACAAATCTATCAACATGAGCACTGGTAATCAAAGCAACAATCACAGGTCCAATGGACACAACCCTGCAGAGTAGACAGTGACATCTCCAAAATCCTCAAGCACCCTGCCCCCTCCGAGCAAATGACATACAACACAACAGTGCCTGTAGAATGTACAACAGAATACTCTGTTATTGCAGATATTATTTACCCAACAACATAACAACATAACATTTTTCAACAAAACAGTCTACCTAAATACATCTTTTTTTCTTCATGAGTCAGGATAAGTATAAAATATCAATTTTTCTTAAAACATTACATATTTTTTCCTTATCCTGACTCCTGCCTCTTATGTTTCCAGAATCCCACAGAAACGGTGGTGGGTCAGGCCACTTCATGGATTCATCTGCTGTCCATAGATATGTCCTGTGGGAACTGCATAACGACACTCCCTGCATCCTGTTCTTCCAATTTCTGCTGTCAACTTGGGGGTGTACATCTCTAAGACAAGTGAATCTTGTAGATCTATGTGGATTTTAGATATCTCCCTAGTTACCAATAAACAACCCATAGATTATAAGATCATTACCATAAATGAGTTGCGAACCCTAACGAACAGGTATGATCATCCCCTGTAATGTCTTAATTATGCTAGTCTGGTTTAGACAGTGCGCATGGACTCTCCACTCAAACTCTCCAGAGTGAAGATTATCAACAAGTCAATGTGATAAAGGGTGAGATTTTCAACTCAGTGCCTTTGTAGAAGTGTTAGTTGTTGTGCTACAAGTACAACTGAAACGTCCTCAGAGGCAATGTCTCAGAGGCAATGTATGCTTGTTGTTTTTAAATGAAGAGATCCCCCCTCTAACATCTGCATCTATAAACTGCTTGATCCATCAAGTGTATTATCTCACTTGAGCTTGATGAAAAACATGGTCGTCCACCGCTGACTTTTCGAGACGTCTCGTTATTAGGTGTAAGGAAGGGGAATCTTATCGGGAAGGGCGGGGAATGTTACGATTTTTCCAAGTTGGTTAAAACTCACGAATATTCGTTACACTGCAAAATTTTGATAATTCACAGACTTGCCGCTAAGTACCACGCAACGGCGATCTCGGCAGAAAATGTGTTTACCGCTAGAATAGGAAACCCGCGAGAATAGGAGACGGCCCTATAAATGGCAAACACTGTGTCCGACTTTCCAAAGCAGCCCTTCATTATAGATGATATCAATTTTGGCTCTTGACCCAATGATCTGGGACCACTACACGATCCTATGATGTGATGAACCTTATTCCAAGGGACTGAACATCTCCTTCTTCTGAGTTAGTAGTGTTGATGGGATCATCCTATCCCCTTCTGCCTTGGGCTTCTGGAACCTGGATCTCAATGCCTTGTTGATCAATCTAGATCCTGCCATGCCAAAGAATGTTCTTCTTGTCATGGTGTCAAATAGAGCTATCTTCTTGTCTTCCATCTTATAAGACAAGCTATGGGAATCACTGATCAACTTCAAGTCGTCTTCCAGAACCAGCACTCTCATGACGGGAGTGTATGTGATGCAGAGGAAACTTCTTAGTGCTGAGCGTTGGTACATTTAGATTCTATTACCAGGCTGCTTTTTCACTGATATCAGTTCAATCAGTGTAATCGCATGGGTGTCAAAGTCATCCTCTAGCATCTTGTATGTGAACACTTCAATCGATTCCTTGGAAGAGGACCCCAAGTCAAAGCCATTTGCTACCCAAGACGAGACCTCTGCTTCCGAAAAGACATAGTCACCCTCTTCCTCTGTATAAATTCCCTCAAATAGTTTGGGTCCACCGAGCTGTACCTTCCTCTCACAAACCTTCCCTTTGCGAACATTCCTCCTTCTCTGAATTTCTGTCATTTCCATCCCATGGCAACGTTGATGTCTGGATTCTGATGTGGAGCGACTGGATCTCAAAGAGGATTCCCTTCTTCTTTCTCCGCTTGACTTTCCTCGGCATTGAGGGTTGGCTGACATGACATCACAGTCTCTTACAGTCTCAGGGACGTTTATGGAACCCTCTTCCTATTCCCAAATGATGGCTGAGTCTTCCATATGTGAAGGTCTTCTTGAACATGAATGTTCACAAAAGTCATCTTTGGACGTACATTTGTGGGACGAG
Source organism: Haliotis asinina (assembly GCF_037392515.1). Classification (NCBI taxonomy): domain Eukaryota; kingdom Metazoa; phylum Mollusca; class Gastropoda; order Lepetellida; family Haliotidae; genus Haliotis; species Haliotis asinina. The sequence continues at coordinate 15,176,960 of NC_090287.1, forward strand.
GATGCAGATGTCTCAGGAACAGATTCTGAAAGGCCCATGTTTCCCCAAACGCAGTCTGTCATCACAGGGTTCTGACATGCAGCTCTCTCTTCAGCAAACTGACGCTCCATCACAGTCATCATCTACGATGTAACCTGTTTCACAAAGTCGCCGGGTCAGCTTTGTAGGCTGGAACTGATGCAGTGTAAACAAATACTGAGTCATCTGCATCTTCTTGCAGCTGCGATGAGGCTATGCTGGTGTTGTCTCTGTGGAGCTGTTGTGGTTGTAGGGGACGATCTTCTCACGGTGGTAGTAGACTGCATAAAAGTTCTCGCAAGATTTTACTGGTACTTCAGACAGCAGTATCAGTGGATCAGCACACGTCTGCTTTATAAGGAGGCAGAAAGTCTTTGTTGAACGACCTCTAACGTATTGTTTTACTGGAACGAGTTGACTTTTGATGACGTCCTAGATGAAGACAATATTTGGAGTATCTTCACACCATAAGCACGAGTAAGGATAAGGAAAAATATATAGACTGCTTTCATGTGGGGAGTGTTAGTTTTTCAATGTATCAGCTCATCAACAGGAGTCAGTTACATACCTTGTTGGTCAGAGCAAGTCTGCTGATGTCATAACCCATCATAGTCAGCAGACACTTGGTGAACAGCATCCACTCCGACTGGTTGCCAGGGCTACCAGGAGTATTGTGGGAGGTATACCACTTCCCTAACACCTGTAGAGCAGTATCCCTTGGCAGCAGGTGCTTCAGAGCTTGCAGACACATCCCAACTAGAGAACAGATACCACAGTTAAGCTGTATCAGTATCCATTTCTTCATTATACATTGAGTCTCAATCACATAAATCAACCCATTGGTTAATATGAACAGGACGAATACATGAAATGATTAAACTTGAATTTTCAGCTTGTCATTGTCCATAATAGTCATTACAGTGTTAAACAACATCAAAATTTCTAAGACAATGCTAATTCAAGTACAAATTCAGAATCAACAGAAACATATTTTAGCAATACAGTATCAACCCCCCCAAAAAAATTATCAATACATTGATATTGCAATATATAGCATCATTCCAAGCATAGCTGACGAGGTATCTCTGACTTACTTCCTGGGGACTTGCTGAGAGGTGGCATGGATGTTCGACACAGCTGTCCACTTAATAGCTCCTAGAAGTAATACAGAATGTGTTAGTGTAAGTTTGTCTTCCATTTCAGAACTCTTCTCTTCAAAATCAAACCAAATCAAAATATATATTACACCAGATACACAAAAGCCATCTGCAGACATGGATTCATAATGTGCATTACACAGCATTTGGCCCATATAACAACTTTAAAACTGTTATTTGAAAACATTCAGTTTCATCACAGTTGGAAGCCACGGTGGCTGAGCAGGGTAGGTGGCTGACTTTGTGTACTGGCAATTAGGTGCCTAACTCTGTGGCTGTGGGTTCAAGTCTTGGATGGGATTCAACCCAACAAAAGTACTAGAATCTGTACTTTACTAAAAAAGCATAATCAAGGAGAAAACATGTCAGTGAAACACTGGGTTCTGTGAAAGGGACTGAAAACACACCTGCATCTAAACCATCAGAGGAATTTTTCACAGTGACAGATAACATGCATTCAGATGTCCTTCATTTTGCCGTTGTCACTCTTCACAAAGAAAGTTCAAATCTTAATTCTACAAGAAACTTACAATGGTGAACCTGTTGCCCACATTGTCTCTGAGGTTCTGAATGAAGCTGTTGCCACCTGTTGCAACGTCACTGACGGAGGCATCAAGTTGACTCATATCATCCGCCTCAGAGGGGACCGGTGAGATGTAGTTGAACTGAGAGCATAGATTGTAGACTGTCTTGACAATGTATCTTACAGGACATGACAGAAGGAAGAGTCTACTAATAGTTTATAACAAGAGATGGAATAGGGTGTGGATTACAATAGATATGCAACATCTGCCAACAAATACACTTACTGGCACTTCACCATATTGTTACTGACCCTCTACTATTGAACATACTGATACTTCACCTCAAACTGATACCTTACCTTACATCCTCACACTTGCTATTATTCACCTCACACTTACTGACCCTTCACCTCACTCTTACTGATACTACCCTACACTTACTGATAATGTACCTCACACTTGCTGACCTCAAACGTACACTTAACTTAACACTTACTGACACTTCACCTCACCCTTACATTTCAAATCACACTCACTGACCTCACACATACACTTAACCTAACACTTACTGACACTTCACCTCACCCTTACATTTCACCTCACACTTACTGATCTCACATTTACACTTAACCTCACACATACACTTCATCTCCCACTTATTGACCTCAAACTTACTGACACTTCACCTCACTCATACTGACATCAGACTTACACTATACTTAACACTTCCTGACCTCATACTTACTGATGCTATAGCATAGTTTATTAACACTATACCAGGTGCTACAGACACTTTACAAAATGCATACAGAATCTTCACCATATACATACTCACATTACCATATATACAGACACTGTTTCTAATCTTTTCAATATTCGCCATTGTTTCTTGCAAGTTACACAGACACATGTTTTCAAACAATGATTATGAAATCAGATGCATACACATGCTCCTGTACACAATGGTCCTACCTCGTCATCAAACCTTGCATCCATGGCACTAGGCGGTCGGCTGGAGGTGAAGATACCTCCCCGGGCAGGGCTCCCCAAGGGGGTGACTGCTCTCTGCATGCTTGCTGACCATGAACCCACAGGTAACATTGGAATGTGCACATGACTGACCTGAAAGGAACAGTAGGGGTAATAAAAATGTTGTATATATCATTCATTCCAACTTTAGGTACCTAGTGAAAAAAAAGACATAGCCTTGATACTGAAATTAATTCAAAACAGAACTTAATTAACTCAACACCTTGACAAGTATCTATATATCCCACTCAAGTCAGTCCTCGACCCACTTATAATGCTTGTACACACCACTCAGGTTAGTCCTGTACCCACCTTGGTAGTGCCTGTATACACCACAATGATCCCTGAAGGCTCAAGCACCAACAGCAAGTCTAGACTCTGTATCACAATAGAAAACATTTCAACAATGTCACCATGTACAACACACTCCAATATGTTCAACAACACAAGCTTCAGAGATATTAACATAACCAGGCATTTCAAATATTAACAAATACTGGCAAGAAGAAATGTCCATGATGTGAAGTGAATTACAACTGAACATAACTATGTATTTCAATACCATCTATAAGCAGCTGCCCTCTGTCAGGCGCCTCTGTCAGGAGGTTTCACATACCTCAATAGGTGTGACATCCTTGGCCTGCAGCACAGTGACAGAACCAAAAATTAGCTGACTCAAGTCGTTACTCTCCTCAAACTTCACACACCTGTAAGCAAGGATCATCCACTCATGATTATGTCTAGTGTGTGTCTAGTGTCCTTCATGTATCACAAGCATTTTGTATACTTGTTTGTTTGTTGTTTAACCCTCTCTCAGCAGACCCGTGAAGGTCCCGGGGTGGAATAGGCCTTCAGCAACCCATGCTTGCCATAAAGACCCGTGAAGGTCCCGGGGTAGAATAGGCCTTCAGCAACCCATGCTTGCCATAAAGACCCGTGAAGGTCCCGGGGTAGAATAGGCCTTCAGCAACCCATGCTTGCCATAAAGACCCGTGAAGGTCCCGGGGTGGAATAGGCCTTCAGCAACCCATGCTTGCCATAAAGACCCGTGAAGGTCCCGGGGTAGAATAGGCCTTCAGCAACCCATGCTTGCCATAAAGACCCGTGAAGGTCCCGGGGTAGAATAGGCCTTCAGCAACCCATGCTTGCCATAAAGACCCGTGAAGGTCCCGGGGTAGAATAGGCCTTCAGCAACCCATGCTTGCCATAAAGACCCGTGAAGGTCCCGGGGTAGAATAGGCCTTCAGCAACCCATGCTTGCCATAAAGACCCGTGAAGGTCCCGGGGTAGAATAGGCCTTCAGCAACCCATGCTTGCCATAAAAGGTGACTATGCTTGTCGTAAGAGGCGACTAACGGGATCGGGTGGTCAGACTAGCTGACTTGGTTGACACATGTCATCGGTTCCCAATTGCGCAGATCGATGCTCATGTTGTTCATCACTGGATTGTCTGGTCCAGACTCGATTATTTACAGACCGTCGCCATATAGCTGGAATATTGCTAAGTGCGACATAAAACTAAACTCACTCACTCACTCACTCACTCACTCTCTCAGCAAAAATACAGCTGTATGGTGGTATTTACTGTGAATTACAGAGTCTGGTCTACACAGTTCAGAGATGGACAATTTTTCCTTATCCTGACTCATGCTTATTATGCTTGTCTCCTTCTTCTATCCGAACATAGTGGAACACTTGAATCCCTTGAAGTTCCCTTCATTGAAGAGGACGTAAAATCTACACACTGGGTTTCGAGTCAAGCAAGTCACCAAACCTGACCACCCCATCAGTAACCTCTTATGACAAGCATGGCTTGTTAATTCTAGCACAGAATTCTCCAGTTCTTTATTTTGTATATACACTGGAGACAGAATTTGGTACATAAATTATTACCAAAACATGAAATCAATTGTTTTTTACTTCAAAGATCAGATATGTGGCCACAACAATGTTGCTCAAACAAGGAAAATCTTTGTTCCAAGTTTTGACTTAGCCAAGTAACTGCTCACATATGCTGTCAAAAAGAGAACGGATAATAATAATCTGTTTGGGCATTGTGCATGGAGAAATGTGTATGATGAATGAACTATTATTACAACCAGTACAAGAAAAATGACAATAAAACTGTAAGATGCTGAAGACAACCACAATGTTCTCACCTGAGCTGCTGTCTGTAGGGCACCATGAAACACAGATACTGCTGGCCACAGAAGTCTTTACACAGAAATGCCTTGGATGACTTTCCTAGTGGTCCATCCCTAAAAACATGACATAGGTGACTGAGTGAGTGAGCAAGCGAGTGTGGTTTTACACAATGTTCCAGTGAGTGAGTGAGTGAGTTTAGTTTTATGCCGCACTCAGCAATATTCCAGCTGTATGGCAGCGTATTGTAAATGATCGAGTCTGGACCGGACAATCCAGTGATCAATAACATGAGCATCGATCTGCAGAATTGGGCACCGATGACGTGTCAACCAAGTCAGCGAGCCTGACCAACCGATCCCGTTAGTCACCTCTTACGACAAGCACAGTCACCTTTTATGGCAAGAATGGGATGCTGAAGGCCTATTCCACCCCGGGACCTTCACGGGTCCGCAATGTTCCAACAATATCATGGTAGGGGACACCAAAAATGGGCTTCACACATTGTACCCATGTTGGAACCTGGGTCTTCGGCAGGACAAACAAACACAGACTACACCACCACCCCTTATGACATAGGGACCAACACTGAATATTTTCCGTACTTGAGAACTTAGGATATAATTTCAGGGACACTTCACTTCAGTGATATCCATTAGATTTCAAAAGGAGTGAGAAAGGTGTATAATGTTTAGGCTGCTTTGACCAGAATTTCAACATCACAACTGTGTGTAAGTATTATCTGAAGCAAGTGATTACTGTTTGAGGTCCAATGTCAAAAGTATTCATCACTTTGGGAATACTTTAAAGCATCCAAATTATGTTGTCAAACCAAGAAACATAATCAGGCAAATCTTGGATTCAAACTTGCAACCAGGTTTCTGGCAAGATGTCTAATTCAGTGCAAAAGACTTTTCATCTACTGCAAATCTGAGCTGATGAAGATGAGATTGAAGACTGATCTTCACATGGTGTGTTAGCCATGGATAGGATGGTTCCATGGATGGGATGGTTCCGGGTCTGAGGGTCTGATTCATGTAATCTAAACATCTGTGGTTTTGAAAACCTACCTCATTGGAGGTGGTGGTTCAGTCCATAGATGGTCGAAACATATCTCTGGTTTGAGAGGTGCCTCAAACTCTGTGATGCTGTCATTGCCAGTAAGGGAAACATTGTGTGAACCACTAGGGGTGCGGAAGTAGGCCCCTGGGGACCGGGCCGATGCAGGGGACGGGGAGTGAAACCTGTACATCGATGATGACCCTGCCATGCCAGGAGACTGGGAACGGCTGCAACAGAAACAAAGAGCATGACTAAAAACTACATTGATGGGATTGGATGGGTAGGTGGGCAGGATGGATGGATGGGATGGGATTAATAGATGGATGGAAGATGGATGGAAGATGGAGTGGATGGCTGGAAGAAGGGAGGATAGGTAAATGGATGGAGGATCGATGGTAGGAAGGGAGGGAAGGCGGGGAAGGAGGAATCAAGAGCAGGTAAACCAGAGGTTGACGACCTGACCAGACAATATAAGCATTTACCTTTAAAGGATTTCTTGTTTGTTTAATGATGCACCAAGGAACAAAAGAGCATACTGTAAATAACACAATACTGTACTGAATCTATAGAGGAGTGCTGCACTACCTGACAGCGGCCATGTTGGTGACACTAGGACTCTGCATCCGGGACAGTCCTGCGGGGGAGGAGATCCGCCCGGAGAAACTGCGGAGTGGTGACACACATGGAGACTGGCCGGAAATGTTGGTGAAGAAGCGGGAATGGTTGCTGCTTGATTGGTTGTGGCCTGGCGTCCCAGACATGAGATGGAGGAAGCTTGTGTTGTCCAGGGCAACGGACAAAGTGCTCTGCTCCTAGTGATGGAAATAAAATGCCAATATGTTGAGATAGAAATCTGGGTAGAAAGATTGAGCAAATTTTCCTTACATCAAAATACAAATTAGAGATACAATATCTAATTGGAAAACTGTTAAAAACATCTGAGATTATCACCATCAACCTTCCCATTCAAATAGTTATGATCTGTGTCACAAGTGTCAACTCAAATAGGTCATCACTGTAGTGTTTATTATTTTATTATCAAAAATAATTATGTGTAATTATTTATACTTATTTGTATATTTATCTAGAGTTGTAAGAGTTGATTTTTTTTCTTCCTTCTCTTTTTCTGGCACAGTTTCACACATTATGTATGTTACAAAAGTTTTACATCAAATAATTTCGTACATCTGCTCTTGCTGAGCGTATCCGCCATACAGAGTGAAGTCCCAGCTCTGTGTCGTACGTGAATGCCAGGGAGGGGTTTGTGCTGGTGAACACCAGGTGTTGAGTGTTGTCAGTCATGTAGCAGACTTTGGGTGAGCCACCACCTCCTACAAAGAGACAAAAGTGAGTGAGTGAGTGAGTTAGTTTCAGGCTGCTTTTAGGAATATTCCAGCCGTATCACAGTGCAGGGCACCAGAAATGGACTTCACATATTGTACCCTTTTTGGGAATCAAACCCCAGTCTTTGGCATAACAAGTGAACACTTTAACCACTAGACTTCAACACTGCCCCTACAGAGATAAGAATCAATACATGAACCATCACTTAGTGAATATTGTTTTATGCCGCAGTCAATCTTGACATTAGCAACATCCAACAAACTGACCCAGGACAATCTATCCACCCATTATAATTTAGTCAGCAATGATATCATTAGTAACCTCCCACAAACTGACCCAGGACAATCTATCCACCCATTATAATTTAGTCAGCAATGATATCATTAGTAACCTCCCACAAACTGACCCAGGACAATCTATCCACCCATTATAATTTAGTCAGCAATGATATCATTAGCACCCTCCCACAAGTTGACCCAAGACAACCTATCCACCCATTATAATTTAGTCAGCAATGATATCATTAGTAACCTCCCACAAGCTGACCCAAGACAACCTATCCACCCATTATAATTTAGTCAGCAATGATATCATTAGCACCCTCCCACAAGCTGACCCAAGACAACCTATCCACCCATTATAATTTAGTCAGCAATGATATCATTAGTAACCTCCCACAAGCTGACCCAAGACAACCTATCCACCCATTATAATTTAGTCAGCAATGATATCATTAGTAACCTCCCACAAGCTGACCCAAGACAACCTATCCACCCATTATAATATAGTCAGCAATGATATCATTAGTAACCTCCCACAAGCTGACCCAAGACAACCTATCCACCCATTATAATTTAGTCAGCAATGATATCATTAGTAACCTCCCACAAGCTGACCCAAGACAACCTATCCACCCATTATAATTTAGTCAGCAATGATATCATTAGCACCCTCCCACAAGCTGACCCAAGACAACCTATCCACCCATTATAATTTAGTCAGCAATGATATCATTAGTAACCTCCCACAAGCTGACCCAAGACAACCTATCCACCCATTATAATTTAGTCAGCAATGATATCATTAGTAACCTCCCACAAGCTGACCCAAGACAACCTATCCACCCATTATAATTTAGTCAGCAATGATATCATTAGCACCCTCCCACAAGCTGACCCAAGACAACCTATCCACCCATTATAATTTAGCCGTATAAAACAAGAAGCAACAAAATGTCAAGGTTTGGTGTCTTTATATCACACTCAGCAATATTCCATGATATGTTGACATGATCAGCTAGCTACTTTAGACTGTTAAAACAGTGGAAATTTTAATATAATTTTCAAAAACCTTTGAGCCATGTAAATACACAGACAACATGGTCTGAGTAAGCCCCAGCACGATAGTCTAAGGTATAGGATAAACAACATAAGCTGGCCATCTTCATAAATCCACACTAAAGTAAAATCAGTATACAGCTGGAGTGTGTAGGGGCTGGACCAACACCTTACTGCTTTCACTGTATCAGTAGGATGCAGCAATATGACTGACCTGAAGTCTTGGTGATGATTGGAGCAACCTCGTCCAGGGGATGCAGCATGCTGAACAGCACAGTCTGGTTGGGAGCATTCCTGGAGCATGATACTGTTATGTAAAGCCTCACACAAGGACCACAGAAAATGATGTCATGCTCAGAAGCAGAGTCCAACCTATCTACAACATGCTCTGGATTGAAGACGTCCATCTAGAGACATAATTATGATATATACTATTAAGACTAGTACTAATGGGGGCAAAAACTAAAGACTGCAGAAAACAAAAAGAAGTGCTTCTCCACAACAATTCAGGCACCACCCCCACTACTGAGTAATACAGTTCACTCAGTCAAACTCGGACTCTGGATTTCTCGGATTGCTCTAAAAAATAATCTGAACTTAGGCTCCCGACGTAATCTTTCTTTATTGTCAAAATGAAAAACCTCTGTATCTCGGACTCTCATTATTTCGGATTTCAGTAAAAAATGTCAGTCTGAAAAGGTAGTTACACATAAAAATATTCCTTTATAATTCGGACTGAGCAGGAAGTCCACTTATCCAAGACCGATGAACACTTATTAAGTTATTTACCTTTGATGCAATTAACACTACATTTGTACACGTGATGCAATTAGCACTACATTTGTACACGTGATGCAATTAGCACTACACGTATAAACTTTAATTGAGATGATCCTGTAAACGCAGTGTCCATGTCAGTATGCATTTAAGAGGCCTTCCGACACAGTGTGATATCAATCAGGCCAAAATGTCTGAGTTGACCACAAAATCACCCACATCCTCATAGTCACTTGTAACCACAATAAAAATAATCAGTGATGCTGAAATCTGTGTAACTTAGACTTCTGTTAAATTCAGACTTTTTAGTCGGCCCCAAACCAGTCCAAACTAGACAGAGTGCACTGTCTACAGACATTCCGATATCAGATAAAACTTGAGCAGCTGACTGACAGATTGCTGAAGTCTGCACACTTCATAATATTTCAAATTACAACATTTTGTATGTAGTACAAACTTAAAGGTAAAGAGAGAACTTCTAATGATTAATGACTAAATATATGTAAGAATTTATTACAATGAGTAGAGACATTTCGGTGTAGAAAATCTTAATACCTTTATGCATCACTTGTTTCATAAAGGTGTTAGAATGAACACAGAAACATTGCTTCTAATTGTAATAAAGAAGATGTTCATCTCTATATCTTATCCTTACTTAGTAAACGACACAAGCAACATAAAACAGAAAAAACAACATACTTTTTTGGGACTATGCTTGTTGTAAGAGGCGACTAATGGGATCGGGTGGTCAGACTCGCTGACTTGGTTGACACATGTCATCGGTTCCCAATTGCACAGATCGATGCTCATGTTGTTGATCACTGGATTGTCCGGTCGAATATTTACAGACCGCTGCCACACAGCTGGAATATTGCTGAGTGCAACAAAAAAATAAACTCACCCACTCACTCACTTACTTTTTTGGCATAGTGATTTCAGCATGAGATAGTGTTCTCTCAAATATAAGTCCATTTTTCATTTTCCACATTTTGGCAACCTACAAAAAAAAAAAAAACTTTTGCATATATCTTACATAAAGACCCACATATTGGTTCAAAAGGTCTGATGCTAATTCTGCAAAACCACAAGTTGATGGATAAGACTTCATGATCCAATACTTAATAAATGTTGCACTTGGGTTCACGAATCATTTCAGCATGATTACGAAACTAGTCATTGTGTAACTGAACTATCTATAATCATCGCTGCAAAACATCATATGCAACATAATGTCAGCTTCACTATGATGTAAAAATAACTTGTTAACAAGTCTAAATACTATCTCGGAGACTACAGATACAGGTCATTCTGAAGGATGGTCTCTGAACTGAACACAATTTCAGAACTTTTTCAGAACATATGCGCCTTAGTGAGTGTGTTTTTTTTCAGTCCAAGATGATGAATGTAAACTTGACATGGAAGAAGAAGGATTTACGCTGGAACAATAGATTATCACTTAAACTCATGATCATGCCTTAGGAACTGTAACGTAAGTCAGTTGCTCTCTTAGTAGTTCACGGGAATCAGTGATAGGTACAACTCTGGACTGACCTGGAAGGGCAGGGCTGCCACATACTCCCCTCCCTTGTCCATGAAGAAAGTAACGTTGGTAGCTTCTACAACACATACACCAGTCTGGACCATCCCTTCAACACAGAACACATGGAATCTATGAAGTAAACTACATACTGGTTGTTCATTTTTCATTTTCACATGACAACTGCCGGCTCGACTATGATCATAGATACATACAGTCCGTTTGGCTCAAAAGCAGACCTATGAATTGCAGTCTAGCTCGAAAACTAATCAACGTAACATACTCAATGAAACACTGACCATCATCAGAACATCATACTCACTCTGTGGGGTTTTCTCTGGACTCCTCCCTTGTAATAAACAGTGAACTGTGTCAATATTTTAATGACAGTTTGTTCAACAACTTTTTTATTATTAGGACAAAAATTCTGTAAAAAAACCCTCACAGTTGGTATGATGTTTTGATCATGATCAGTGTTTCATTGAGTATATTGTGCTTATTAGTTTTCGAGTTACATTGCAATTCATCGGACTGCTTTTGAGCCAAACGGACTATAAACAGCAACGGATTCCTCTTACCACAAGCATTGGTTGCTGAAGATCAATTCTAACCCTAATCTTCATGGCTATTTTTATCAACAAGTATAATGAAGCTTAATATTGCCTAAAAAGGTGTGCCTAACACAATATTTTTTATGAATATTGGTCAGTGCAAAGAGTGCACTAAAATCACAGTACCAATGTATGCCATGAAACAAGGACTACAGTAGAAAAGCACTGGAAAGTAGAGATACCTGGCACATCAAATGAAGGGTACAAATCCAGCTGTACATCTTTGTGGGGCAGCACAAATGAACACCACAAAGCCTAGAAGGAAAACAAATCTTCCATTAAAAGTAACACATGGGGTCAGTTGAATCTGATTTTAGCAATATTCCAGCAATATCACAGCAAGGAACAACAGAAATGGGCTTTGTTCCCATGTGAGGGATTAAACCTGAGTCTTCAGCATGACAAGCAAATGCTTTAATCACAAGGCTATCCCACGGAGCCACATCCAAGGTAGTAGGGCATATTGTTAAAGCACGTCCAAGGTTCAAGGGATCAATACATCATTAATAACACCCTGCCATTAACACCTAAATTATGTGAGTTCTCCTTTCAGACTTCACACATTATTCCTCGAATTCTTCAGATCAATTTCTTGGCTGCAAATATGCAATCATTGATGAAAATTAACAGTTTTGAATTGCTTCAAGATTCTACAATGGGTATGGGTCATTAAGTGAAAGTTGTTTTACTATAGTCAGCAAAATTTTTAGTAAGGCAATGCTGCCTATACACACTCAAGTCAAGTGTAAGCAAACCACTGTTTGATACAATGAGCAACAGGAACCAAAAACACCAGTCAGTAACATTAGATTGGAACCACCCTCTCCTTGTCAACCCTTGAGACAAGATAACCCATCAAAACCCAAATACCCATGGTGGACTTCAAGAAAGAAATATATTCCTTTTAGAATACATAGAGTTAATTATGTTCCCAGAATGATTAAAAATAAACACAGTTAGTAAAGAAAATTATATTAAAAAATCCAATCTGTTTGTAAAGAAAACAAAGAATTGAGAAGACACTACCTTCAGAGTTAACAGATTAGACCAGCTGATAATGTCCTCACCTGTAACACAGGTGTATCAACAGTGTACGTCTTGACGACAGAGCGGACACCATCTTGACCACCCCTACTCCAAACAACAGTGTTTCCACTGACATACAGTTCCTCATCAAAGTTGCTGCCACTGCTGTCCTCATGGGATGCAAATACCCACTGCTCTTTCTGTAAAACAAATAATTTCAGTAAAAGTGAAATCATCTTTATGGAAACATAGCTTATGAATCAGACTTAACATGGTTGTCAGATTCATGCCAATATTACAGTATCAGGCATCTCAGCGTACTCTGTCTAATTCGGTCTCTTTCCATCTTGGAATTCTCTGAAAATCAGTCTGAGATTATGGTCCCAAATTCAATACTATCATTAAATCATCTCTTTATTATCCGGAGTCTCTCTATTTCGGATCTCGAACTGAAGTCTCAGCCCGACAGACTAACTTACTATGAAAACAAAACCTATAATCCTAACTGAGTATCATGGACAGCCAACCAGCCAATCAACGATAAACTCGGCCCGACAGAATAACGTACTATGAACACAAACACTATGATGGGAAAGGCAGACAATCCATGTTGTGTTAAGCATGTCAAGAAAGAGATCCTCCCAGTTTTTTTGAGAGCCAATAAAAAGGTGTGGATGACTTCTTATCTCTTCACTAATTGGTTAAACCAAATTAACAGGCAGATGAAGAAACGAAAGAGGCCGATTATGCTTTTTATTGACAATGCATCAAAACACCCTCATGACCTGTGTCAGCAATGTGACCGTGAAGTATCGGAAGTGTCTAATTCGGACTTTCTTGACAGTCCAAAGGGATTCCAAATTAGACAGAGTATACTGTTCCCTACAAGACATGTCTGCACATTCCAAGGCATGTTAGATTCATGAAGTACCAAGGATATTCATTTGTGGACAACCAATTTCTTCAATTAGGTAGATGGCATCTCAAAAGCAGGGAATAGATTATTTTAAGCTTTCTAGATAGCCCAAGTGCCATACATTAACAGTGACTTATAACTATCTTAGTGCTAAGAGAGCTTTGAAAATCCAAGGCCAGATCTTTTGGGAGATGGGAAAGAAAGATTTAGTTTCCCACACTCCTTGTGAATGTTGTAAAAGTCATTACTAGTATAGTTTGAAAATGATTTACCAAAGATGTCTGAAAGATTCATGACTCAAATGTATAATGTCAACAACTCAATTATTTGATCTCCATTAATATCAATACAATCACACAAACGAATAGACAAAGAAAACACAATAACAAATTTGAAAATTTTTACCTTGGATGAGTCATGCAGAGAAATATCTCTGAAAGATTTAAGCAGTGGTAAGCCATGGTCAGCATGGGCAGTATTCTGGACTTGTAGCTGGAATTTCCCAGGGTGATGTCTGCTGTATTCGCGTCCGAACGGCACAAAGTCCTGGGTTTCGCACGCAGCGATCATATCATCTGGCTCCAGTGTGGCAGCTGCTATCAAACACACCTGTCCACAAACAAATAAACTAGACTTTGAATGGAATTTAAAAGTGATACATATGAAGGAGAATTTATGGATGTCAGTATATCTTCAAAGTACATTCTTGCTCTCACACCTGGTAAATGAAAGATAAGACATAAACTTTAAAGAGCCTTTATTCACCTGATGAAGGAATATGAAAATAACTGAAATTTGTTTCCTACAATCAACATGTTGTTGGCGCTGTAGATATGCTGGATGTGGATCACCACAATGAATGATGGGACCCTGGGAGAGGAAAATGGCATTCCGATTCAGCAGTAACAAGGAAGACTGCAGTAATTGTCACCAAAGACATAACGAGGAAAAGAGCTTGTGATGAATTGCTTATCACAGATTTGAAAGAAGAGCTAAAGAAAAGATAAACACTACCAGTGTCCACTCAGGGACAACCAAATCTGACCAGTGGCCACTCTGGCACAGCACGGTTAACATTGTATATCAACTAATTAACAGGTGTGAAAACTCGGTGGCCACACCTGCAGTAGCCACTCAAAGCATAAATCTTGATTTCAGGATCTTATGCTGTTTAAGAAGTCAGTGAAATGTCTTACATACTTACGCACAGTTGTTGATGGTTCAATTATCCATGAGACGTGAAACGAGGATACTTGGGAACCTAAGACTGTCCACTAACCTTGACAGTATTAGAAAAGATTCATGCAGTCCTAGATATAAACGTTGAATCTTCTACAGACGAGTTAGTTGTTTGCCAGTTTGCATGTCAGTTATACTCAGACGCCGATGATACCTCCGATAATGACACCGAAAGATAGGTCCTCGGGCTGGGGGATACGACAGACAGTCACAGGTGAAAAGTTGACAACATGAATATCAAGTCTACAATTTAATACTCTTACAAAACCATCTATCATCGACGGGAGTAATGACAAAAATAACTTACCTTGTCAAGTGAGAAATATGAAAGCACACTCAATACAGCGAGTTCAACATTCAAGATCAGGGACGATTTTCATTTTTGCCTCCATATTGCTGTAACATCAATCTCGCACTTAATAATTAGGACAGTTTGAACGAAGTAGAAAATAAATATATCAAAGTAGATACATCCCATGATGGTATGTCGTGGTAAATGATGGACATGACAACATTCTATATATTATTTATTGTATTTATACGGCAAATTATTGGGAATTGACAAATACTATTTGGGTAACAACTACCAAACAAGCATGTATGTTTACAATACCCCTCCAGACCAAGCTCTTACAAGAGTGAGTGAATTGAGTTTTACGCCGCACTCAGCAATATTTCAGTTTTATGACTTCGGTCTGTAAATAACTGAGTCTGGACCAGACAATCCACTATTCAACATGAGCATCGATCTGCCCAATTGGGAACGGATGACATGTGTCACTGTCAACCAAGACTTCCCGTAGGGAACGCAAATCTCCGCAGCTAATTCTGAACCCACACAAAAATGGAAAAGGAAAGACCGTCACCACAACTTTCTTATCTACAGCTGTATGTTCTACATCAGTCACTACTCTCACTCTTTGTGAAATTAACATTTGGTTGAATTAATGATCACTGAAGTCATGAACTGGAACGACCTCGATGTGGTGATAACAATATATAGCAAATACCGGAAAAATCACACACAGACTAAATGCGCCAAAATTGGGGTTTCTTTTTCAGATATTCAGAACAAAAACGTTATCTCGAAATATTTTAATCTTTGTTTAGTTTGCCTAGACTTAGGGAAAACGGAAGTTGAAAGAATATTATTCAATTCCTTCGAATACCACATTATGTATCTTTAATGTAGTGTTTTAACTCAATCATCCGTACGCGCTAACAATCAAATGTTGTATTAAGTTTAAAGCCAGTTCAGTTTCACGCGCACGCGCACGCGCACGCGCACGCGCACGCGCACGCGCACAGCTTCCAGCTGGACCAGGACTGGACATGATAGGCACATAACCTGGACCATCCTCCCAAAACTGTTTACCTCACATTCCACTAGCCATACTATTTTCTGTCCATCCCTTTCTGTAGTATAAAATCTGCAATTTTTTGTTTGTGACTACTCATTAGTCGGTCATTACAGACCCTGAAGCAAATATAACCAAAGAAGGCCACGCAAGTCTAGAAAATGTGGCAAGTCTAGATTTTCACAGCTTCTCTGAAAATGAGGAAAATCTCTGGGTTTCTTTTTATTGAATTTTTAATAAGTTGAAAAGTTTTATTTTATGTAAAATCTTTCCATTTCAGTCGGTTCAGATTAGCTGTTAGTGTAAATACTCACTGAAATAACGTATGAAACTGTATGGGGATGTTAGAAAATACTGTGGTTATCACATGCGAGCAGGTGCGCGTTCAACAGAGGTCCGACGGTGTATAAATCAGTCCTAGGGTAATAGCATGTACATTTACTTCCGGCAAGATCCGCAGTTTGTTTTGCTTGTTCGACAGATGACACGCACGCTGAGTTGAATAGGGGATCTTGTCATAACCGGTTCTTATCTTTGTTTGGGACTTTTTGGTTGTCGACTTTTGGCGGAACATGGTGTCAACAGGTTGCAAAGCTGGTGGTGTCCTCACCATCCTCGTTGTAATAGCCGCATATTTGTTCAAGCGCCAAGCAGACGAAGCATTGCGAGAGCGGGTGCATCAAGTGTTGTCTGGGTTACTGCGGGCCGAAAGAAAGGTTCCGCATCCAAAGTTTCGGGTCGCAATCGGATTTGGAGGATGTCAAGATTTAGTTGCAGATGGCTTAGAATTGTTGGACAAAATGCATATTGGCCCACCAGACAACCCAACTCATTTCCATTCGATTGACAATACAACAGAACTTTCACAGCTGATGGGGTTTTTCTTCAGGCATGGTGCCGCAGCCGAGTAAGTACTCTTTCGTTTTTACTGTTTTAGGAGACTCTTCAGATCACTGTACGTTTTCACAATTGTGATTATGAGTTTGCATTCAGCCACTCCTAGACTGAAGTGAAATGACGGCAGCAGCTCTGGTTTCCCTGGCATAGCTCTGGTGGAAGGGTTCTAATAATGTCTAGTAATGTCTGGTGTTCAGTGCCTAATAATTTTGGGTTATTACAGAAAGTGGAGAACAACCATACTCATTCACTCATTCGTAAGGGTTAGGTCTCCTTTCTTGAACCATGGATTTGACCGATAAAATGCCCTGTTACAATTATTACAGATGTGTGGGTTAGGGTTTGATTTAGTTAATTTCCCAATGAAAATGATTGATGGAAAATGCAGTAATTTTCATAAACTGTTGAGTTCTGCATATAAAGAGGCAACGCTGTATGATAAAAGGTTAACATTTGTGTTATGATCACTTGAATGACAAGCGCTAATTATTGTTTAAAATGCCCATAAAGTATAGAGTGATTAAGTTTACACAGCATATCTTCAGCTGTTAAGCTTTGCCATTTATGTCTGTAAAACCAGAATTATATATTATGAGTAGATCAAGTGGAAACACTGTTAATTGCAGATTTTGTATTCACATCTATGACATTATTTTGTAAATGTTGAATATGAGTATTCTACTGGCTATCAGACAAGGTGAAGGTATGATTCCGGTACTTTATGGATGATCCAAGATACATGATCTCATTACATGGTATCGTGGTTTTGTATCTGAAACAAAACATGTACACATCTGAAAAGTTGTAACATTTCTCATGTCAGGTATGGTGTTGACCGCAGCCACTTTTATTTCATTCAAATAGTAAGATAAGAAATTAGAATGACGTGTGTCTACGTGTGTCTGGGTATTTCTTCTGAAGTCTTATCGTGTTTATCATTATCTTGACAAGGTTCTCATTGTTAAGTCAAAATTGTTTGAACTTGGGGCATAGGTGGCATAGTAATCTAACAGTCTAAGTAAACTTAGTCTCAGAATTATTCATTACACTCCTCCACTCAGTCTAACATTAGTAATAAGTCCTAGTAGGAGGTCACGTCAGGTAACCTTTGAGCGACCTATGACCATCCAATCAAACACACAATGGCTGAATGGATTTAACCATTGAGACAACAGCTACTGGTTAGGGTTTGGCAGGACTTATAAATTCCCTGACACTGATCTCTCAACGAATGAAAATCAAGAAAATACACAGATATTAGACCTACAGTATGTACACTTAGGGCTTTCTAATGACATGGTTACCATTAGCCAGTATATCTACAAGGTGACATCCTTGAATGTTTTCAGCAACTGTTTAGTCCCTGTTGACAGTGTTGTAGCATGCTCCATGTGCAGCACCCAAAAGCGATGAAAAATTGCATTCAGAATCCTGCATCACTTTGGGTTTTCTTCCCACTTTCAGTTGATAAGCCTGGTTATAACTGGAATACTGTTTAACGCAATGGTCATCGTCAGCACAGGTACTATAGAGACATACCCCTGGTGTGGTTATGTATACAGATTGTTACGGTGAATAATTTGCCGTGACAAATGGTATAAGAAAGCCAGTCAGAACTAGCAAAATATGATACTGAGAAGTCTGAAATTTTCAATTATTTTGTATTAAGCAAAAACAAAGGCAAGATACAAAAGATTCAAAACAGAGGTTACATGTACATTACAAGTCAAATCTAAATTGGTCGCAAACATAATGGCAACTCACCAAAATCTCGGTGTGAGAGTGAGAAACTGTTTTACTGAATGTAACACAGCGAGCGGTCAGGCAGTGGTTATGTAGGTTGTTGACGGAGGCTGGCAGATTTACGTACTCCTGTTAATCTGTATGTGTACCTGTTGTCAACATGACAACCAGCCTTTATATACGAAGTCACTGATTCAAGAACATTCAAGCTCTTTGCAACCATCGCCATCAACATAGAATACTCTCGTAGTCTCCCAGAAGTATGCTCTACTAATCAATACACACATTCAGCGGGAGGTAACTCTGAAGCACTACCTGAGAGCCTGCTGCTAAAGTGCAAAAAGCACTGAACATTTGTGATACGAAATATGACTAAGTAATAATTATTACTTAATCAAATCAGTAATACAATTTACAAAAAATACAGTCTTGTAACAAGATATGTACCTTAACCCAAATTACAGAAACTTACTCAGCACCCTAAACAAGTGACAAGTCCATGTTCTGCAACCCCAAACCCAAACCACATGTAATTGTTCCTGTTCAACTGATTGCACATGGTCTTGTGCATAGCAAAATATTTGTTATTGTGTATGCTTGTTTTTGTATGTAATGCAATCAAATGCATCTAGTGCAATGGTATGACAGTTCCAATGACAGCACAATTCAGGATGGTCCTATCCATGAGTATGTTTCTGTATTCTGATTTTGGCTTGGGTACGTTTCTGTATGCAAAAACATACCTGGAGTACACATTTGTAGCACCCGTGCCGACAACATCCCCTTAAGCCTCATTCCTATGCCTTCTAAACAAACAGGAAATAAATTACATATTTTCAGGCGATACATTTCGAACGAAACCCTGTTCAAGGAGCTAGTAGCCAAGGCAGACAGCCTGTCACATAGGGTTTGGGCACTGGGCGGTAATGCCCCTGTCATGGCCAACAGATTAGCTAGAGAAGGACTGGAGGTTCTACTTGGTGCGAGACTTACCCCCAACATGGCAAAAGCACTTGATCCAAGTATTAAAGGTAGGACTCTGTATATTTTTCATGTCTGTATTGACATATGCTATTCATCATGTTCATTGTAACAAGTGGCCAGGAGCCAGGAAGAAACCTCAGATATGGGTTTGAATCCCAGTTCAGAGTGATTGTGCTTATAGGTCTATAAACCAGGTTTGATTTCCCACTTGGGTATAATGTGTGATGTCCATTTTTGGTGTCCTCTGCTATGATATTGTTGGAATGTTGCTAACAGCGATGTAAACACCCAACTGACTCTCACTTCTTAGTTTCATCAAAGTTGTAAACATAACACCAATGGGTGTACCTATACAGTGCTAACTTCCATAACAGCATCATCCCTGTGAATGGATCACTGAGCACTACAACTTAAGCTGTAAGGTGCTAGAAGGTTAACAACAGTCATGACCATGTCATCCTACCAGGTACCCATTTACTGCTGGGCGAACAGAGGCAAGTTTGAACAAAGTCACTTGTCTACAGTGATATGACATGTGATAGCTTTGCTTCCTTGTGGGGCAGGACAGAGCTCTTAAAACCACTTTAAGAATCTAGCTGGCAAATATAATCAGCCGTTTAAGGACATTCTGCAACCATCATAAATATGATGTTACAGCTTGTCCAAACATGCCTCTGTTCACCCAGCAGGAAATGGGTACCTGGTGGAATAAGTCATGTGACTATAACCTCTAGCACCACGCATGCAGCTTGGGTTATCAAGGGTAATAATGATCAGATTGTAATGCTTGCCCCTCTGTAGTGCAGTACGACCAATGATATAATACTGGAAATATTAAACCCTTCCAGATGCTTGACAATAAGAAGTTACATGTTGGAAGTATGATGAAACATGGCACTTTTCACTGTAGTTATTTTTGCTCTTTCAGTGACGGGAAAGGAGACCTCATCGGAAGACGTCCATCTCTTACTGGAATATAAAGCTGGGGCACAGTGGGGACAGTACACCGCACCACGGGCTAACAGGTAACAGTGCTCACATTCTCAGTCCTTTGTCCTTTAGACTGTCTTTATACTTGTAATGTTTCAAATTCCTTGATATATATATTAGCTTATATTCGGTGGTAAGGTAGCCTAGGGGTTAAAGTGTTTGCTCATCATACTGAACACCCGGGATTGATTCCCCACATGGGTACAATGTGTGAAGTCCATTTCTGGTGTCCCCCAGTGGTATAAATCCCAACTCACGCACTATATTAGCTTATGTCAGTGAAACTCTCTCAGAATTATTGTTTGATGCAGACTACAGTGGATAAAAGCAGAAGTCATTGGAAACCAGTGGAAATTAGTCTTACTGAGCCAGAAATATTTCCAGTTTTGATGGAAACAAGTGTTTTATTACAAGCCATGCCTGCTCCCAGAGTACATGATATTACGGGATGTAGATGGAGGCTGAACTATTCTGATGGTAGTTGAGCAGCACAAGGAAACACATCCTCGATATCTCCAGGGTATACGTTCCGATAAGTCTCCACTTTACCCTGGACGCATCTACGACTCTGCCCGATAAATTTATTACCTCCCTTTGCTGACTCCGCCTTCTCACAGTAGCCAATCAGCTTGGCCGCCGTTATAACTGAGATTGCCAGTGTCAACAAAGGTAGCGGTCGCAACTTCAAAGGTTTGCTCGCAGTGCGTCCCAGATTTTAGGGAAATCATACAAACACGTTGACAGGTCCGAAACTTTAAAACAACATATGCAAGAAAGCCTTCTACCTCTTCCAGAGAACCTCTGGATGGTTTCTTTTGACAAGTATAATCGGTTAGATAATTCAAAAAACAAAAGTGAGTTGTGATTGGTTCGCTCAACTTCCCAGCGTAGACACCTGACTGGATCAAAAGACAGTCAAGGGAGGTAATAAATTTATCAGGCAGAGCCGTAGATGCGTCCAGGGTAAAGTGGAGACTTATCGGAACGTATACCCTGGAGATATCGAGGATGAAGGAAACAGGGCTGTTAATATTTCTTGTGTGAAATTTTACATTTGAGGTGTTCACATAGACTTTGCCTGTTCACAATTTCATTCCTTGTGGAAATAATTATGGTTTACATCATCACATGTATAATGTAGTCTAGATAATCTGGTAAGATTAAAACAGAAAGATTCCATGTTACCTAATGTCTTGACTGTCAGAGAGATTGATGTGAGAGAAAGTTCCGGGGTCTGATTCACAAAGTCATAGTAGTGCTACAACTCTTGTAAATCCTATGCTGTAACACAGACGAAAGACCATCATAGAACTACAGTCATTTTGTGAAATGGACCCCAGACATTTACTACAAATGTTTCACTTTGTAGAAAATCCAGCAAAGCCAGTTTGAGCTACCAGCAGAATACCTGTTCAGAATTAGCCTTGTGCTGATGATAGCACTTGAACATACAGAAACAAAATCTGTTTTAAAATTATTCACTGTGACATGTTTCACTTTTTACTGTTTATTGATCATAACATTATGATCATTATGTTACGTCTAGACCAAGGTTTGCTAAGGATATAATAATTGTGGAAACACTCCTGATTTAAAGCACAGAGAACAGTGGTCTGCTTCAACAACTTCATCACAGTCATCTGCTCTCACAAGCTGTCCTTGTTGTGTTTGTCTCCTATTTCCTGACTAATGTGATGTTGATGACAACTGTACAGCCTGTTGTCACAGAGAGAGGGTCCATCTCAAAATCATTTTGGCTTATATTTGCAACATGGCGTAGTTTTGTGCTAGAGCAAGAAATTGACTGTGATTCAGATTTCTTCAATGTTGTAATGATAAAAGAAGTATCATGTGTGAATCCCAAAGTGTTCAGCTTTAGTGATCATTGAGTTTGCAACCAGGAGGCATAACTGTGACATGAGTGATGTGGGTTGAAAATGAAAGCAGAAAACTAGGTCAATACAGTTATCTTGCCATGCTTTTGTGATGCATGGGTGTGTCCCACTGGCACAAACAGAAAACTGTGCTGTTGTTTGGCTTACAATCCTCACAATTATGTTTTTGAAAGCAAATATGTTTAACGAGATTGCTACAACTAATACTAGTCCTTTAGTCCTGGAACATGGCAGGACTATGTTGTATTAAACAGGAGTTTTCTCCTCTGCATTAACCAGTACTGGCCATAGTTATAATCCAACTGTTCTATCTTTCTTTGAGTGACATGTTTAGAAGTTGAGAGAGATATATACGTTTAAGGAATCAGAAAAAGACAAACTTCATGGATGAACAACTTTATTCAGGTGATGTGATGTATTGAAACAGATTTGTGTGTCTATTGGTACTTACTTGACAATGATACAAGAATCTGTGTTGAAACATCTCATCACCTGTATAAAGTTGTTGTACATCCATATAAAGTTTGTTCTGACTAGTATTATCCTGTTTTCTGTCAAGAATAAAAGTGTAGGAAAAAGGTCATTCTAGTTGGGTAGGCTCGCAGTTAAAGTGTTCACTCATTGCATCCAAGATGCAGGTTTGATTCCCCACATGGGTGCAAAGTATGAACCCCATTTCTGATATCCCTGCCTATTTGCTGAAATATCAAAAGAATTTACCAGCCTAAGACTATGTTCATTCACCCACTTCATATTCCAAGCATATTTCTTGATGTTTATGAATAGATGGGACCAGTCTCCAAGTCATTTATCAATGTTAATTGTATCTCTACAGGGAAATGATATTTAACTATTATGATCAGTCAATCATCTATCCAGCCAGTGATGGTGGTGATGTATTCATAGAAGTAAGTGGACCTGTGCAAGCTGTTGAAGTTATATCTGTCATAACAAAAATGAAATATAATATGAATTTATTGTTTGGTACAACAGCAGTGCAGGCAATATTTGCTGAGCTGTTATTTTGCATGTGGTATTTTGAAAATGTCATTTCAAAATTCTTCCTTATTCATCTGAATTGTAATTATGCTGTTAAATGCTGACTGCTACATACCACACATCTATCATCACTGTTTCATGTTTGTTGAGAGGTGGTGGAGGTAGGCTATCATGCCCGCCATTATATCAAAGGCCTGGGTTCGATTCCCCACATGGGTGCAGTGTGTGAATCCCACATCTGGTGTATTCCGTCCTGATATTGCTGGAATATTGCTAAAAGTTCACTCACTCACTCACTCACTCACTCACTCACTCACTCACGTTTGTGGAGTTTTAGAGACTTGATAAGTTGACTCTTGCCAAAGAAGCACCATTATTTGTTGTGAATGAGATTTATTTTACTTGACATTATATATTTGTGTGTATGCAAATGTAATAATGATTGCAGGTTTGTTTAAGAAAAAATATTTCCATACAGTAGGGATTAAAAGTGTTGACACTTTAATAAATTTGATTAAAATATCTTTGAGTATGTTAATTATGCTGAAACTGAGACACATGGCATTTCAAGCTTTGGGTTTGTTGAAGATATATCTGTACCAACACTGGTTAAGTTTACCCTTTAAACACTTGAGTCTCATATATGCCTTTACATAACTGTCAACATAATTTTAATGATAGTGATGGATTTCTAACTTCACATATAGTTCTCATCATGATTCGGAAAATAAACCCAGGCCTTTTTTTGAGAGATGAGTGAACACTTGAACCGTCAGTATACCTCATCACTTGTATACAAGTATTTTGGAGATCATGATCACGATGATTCTGTTTGTGTTCTCATGTACAGATGTTCTAGCTTGTAGTGGCAGTGATCTGACATGTAACACCTGCTCTCTACTTGTATTGATTGCACTGAATCAGGGATTTTTGTCTTCTTTATGCTTGTTATGGATGTTTACTTGGGATAATCAATGTGGTTTTTATTGCCTTCGTCATGGTAAGAGTTGTGACACATGTTTCATTACTGAAAGTGTTCTGTCTAAAAACCTCAAATAACCATGGCAACTTTGAACACATGTTGAAATTGTCAATCAGTGATAGCTGACATCTTTACACTTAAGTACTTGTGATGGATGGTTATTAAAAATGATAAATGAGGTTTTCGTTGCCATTTTCATCCAGAGTTGTGACATGAAATTACCATGAAAACTATTGAAAACTATCCGATTAACCATGTTCATCTGTTCATTGTACATGAAATGTACAGCTGAGTTGTTCACTCTTTCAGGCTGATCGTACACAGTGACACGTTGAACCCCTTTCTAGATTCTCTGGAGGAGTTTCAGGAACAGCTCAAAATGTACAATGCTGACCTGCTGATTGTTGGTGGGCTCCAAATGATGGACAACTTCCCATTTAAAGATGGTAGGTATTGATGTAAAATAAATAATTTTTTATTGAGTATTTGTATGTGTTATTTGTTTTAAATGTGAGTATTTGTAAGCAATTATTAACCAACTACTGGTTAGAGAGACACAGGAATGACATCTCTCAAATTGGGTGATTCTGCTTCGAGACTTGAAGGGTTTGAGTTATTTCTCAAAGTTAAACCTGGCTATTGTTGATTGTGAGATTGCTCCATAATGCTGCATTATGGTTTAGTTTACAAGCAGAGGATGTGAAATGTGTCCCCTGCACAAGTGACTACCTTAGAGAGGTCACATAACTGCCACCCATGGCCGACATATTCCTGTATATAGCACAAAAAACAGTCTGCTAGTGTTGTTTATTTAAAAAAATATATACAAAGTAGAGTCAAGTAGTGAGTGAGTAGAGTCATTGATTGTATTGCCAATTAAAGGATAGCATGGAAGAAAATGTATACTTCCTTACTATTTGTTTTAGCTTATATATGATCATTGATGATGTTTTCTCTATTTTTTTTAACTATCACAGGAAAACGACAAGAAAGAGTGAAGAAATTAGAATCAACTCTTGCCAAAATTCCTCAAAAGACCCAGATTCATTTTGAGCTGGCATCCTTCACAGACAAAAGCCTCATGGAGGAGATATATGAAAGTGTGGTCCTGTACTCAGACTCACTCGGGATGAACGAACAGGAACTGCCAAACCTTGTGAGCATGCTGACAGGTGGAAACATCACCCTTCTCTCCGACAGTCACCCCAGAATAGCGACATCCCTTGACCAGATGAGGCTGGTCTACAACATCCTAAAAAACACTAAAGAGACCGGGGGACGAAGAAAACTAACACGCATCCACTTACATACACTTGCCTACCAAGCAATCCTTACAAAAAAAAGTACAGCATGGAAAAACACAATGTCTGCTGCAGCCAAGGCTGCCCTCACTGCGCATCGACATGTCTGCGGGTCTCAGTATATTCATGTTGAGAAAGCAAAGTTAATAGTGGATGATTCCTTTTCATCCAGTAAAAGTGATCCGAAGCCACAAAGGATCCCCATCAAAGATAATCGTCCTGTCACATGTTGGGATGAGGAGGATTATGAGATCTGTATTGCACCGGTGCTGGTGTGCACACAGGTGTTACAGACTGGGGGTGGTGGGGACAATGTCTCGTCAGCTGGTCTGGTACTGCAGCTGTAGAGAGAACCCTTCCTTATCCTAATGACCATACTTACATTGCAATAATTTACCATAACACCTTGTTACTATGTGCCCACCTGTTCCGAAGTGCTTATATGTGAGTGTCAAATAAATTAAGAAAAAACCAAAATGAAAGTTGAATAAGATATATGGAAATATGAAAGTTGGCATACGTAAATGAATATATTCATTCATGTTCATATTCAAAACAATTTTATACGACCGAAAGTGTTTGTGTATTGTATTTCATATTTGTTTTTTAATCAAAAACAATTTCTTCAAAAGTACCATTTTCAACCATTCCTTATCTGTGAACTATGTAGCATGAGAAGTGTGTTGTCCATTAATATTGTCTTTGTGGAGATCATTTCTAGAGGCGCTAGCTTTCAGATCCAATTATGAAACATATCCAGCTTTGTGAGACTGTTATGAAATCCATGGATGTTTTCATACAAAATATTCACCACAGTTCCTTCACTTATCCAGAAGTTCCAGACTTTCATTTGTCATGCAGCAACATTGACATGTGGTACTGGTTTATTTATGAATGTTGTTGATACCCTAAAGTATATATAAACCTAAAGTGCACATCTCACTATATATTAGGTCATCTCTCGTTTTCCCAGAATAACTGCTTTTGAGGTTTTTGTTTTGGAGGGACAGGTTTTTCTTTTCCTGACTTTAAATGAACATAAACCCCCTCTGGTTTTACATTGTCTACCAAAACCTTGGAGGCATGTTTTCTCCTATACATACTACATTCCTGAAGACTCTCACAGCGACTGTAAAGATGAAGAGGCAATGACTGAAATGGTAATCAGATAATCAGTTATGGAATAGTTACAAATGTAAGAAACACTGCATTGATTTTGTTTTGATATACTTCAATGTGAGCATGGCACCCCTGGATGCATCCCATGTTCAGACGTAAACAAACTCAGGTGGCATGACTTATGACGCTTTTTCGCAGTGACAATCTTTCCTAAAAAAATAATTTATAGCTCCGACAACACCTCATACCTAAACGCATTCAACATGGATGATCAAAGATGGATAATTATTAAAATGAAAACAGCAGAAACTAAAAACAAAACTCACCGAGACAGGTGCTCTTTCCAGTGACGCCATGTTTTGATGTGTGAGTTTCAGAACACGACCAACAAATCACAGAACTGAGCCGAGAAATCCCAGAGGAAGTATTTCAGACATTGTTTCCGATAGGGGCGTTGTGTTTCTGTTATTACCGCTAAACTACCAATATCGCTGCAATTGTTTCACAAGTGGGCTGCGTTTGTTTACATTTGAGATGCAATTCCTTCAAATTTGCCGTAATTCCTTCCATTACTTAGAGGGTCCTGATAGTGTATTGTCCCAGCCCTAGCATTTACTCACTGATAAACAGGGCAACATGTAATAGAACATGTTCTGGCAGTTTAATGCTGAAATTGTTGATGTATTGACATATTAGTGGCTATTCCATAACAGTTGTTATCTGACTACTATCTCAGTGTTATATTTGAACTGTTAAAATTGAATGTGTGAAAATATAGGAACTGTGCTAAACCTTTTAAAGGTTTATATTGATAGCTTTAGCGTATCGAACTGCTCTTTCGGTGGAATAGGCATGATTGTGGACATTTCATGATTCATCTGTATTTTTATTAAAATCAAATCTATATGAACAGTAGTATTTTACCATTGATGTGCTTATGACAGATCCACTTTATAAGTACTTTGTGTAGTGGTTGTGAGCACCAAGATGCTATTGAGTGTGATTCATCAAGTGCCTAAGCCCAAAGCAAAGCATTTCATATTTTGTATTAAGTTTAGAAGTATTTACAGTATTTAGCAGTATGCCTGCATCACCAGATTGTCTCTGAAAAACATGAAATCACAACTTGTTTTGGACTTTTTAATAGGAAACAGTATTTCAATGTTTTTATTGCTTGTTTATACTAAGTGTCATTTAACCAAAGAAATCGCTGTTGATTTTCCAAACTGTGTTCTGTTACGTTTTTCATTAAAATGTATTAAAATGTCTTTTTCAGTAAATAGATTCCTTCTTTTCACCTTTTAATTGCATATGCTTCTTAGAGTACTTGTTTTAATGATCTGTTTAATTTTACTGATTCTCGGAATGAAATTTTGAATAATTTGAGCTTTTTTCATTTTTACCAAAACGGACCAGTATACTTCAATTCCAGAATTTATTACATTTTCTTGCTCTGCTTGTTTGTTTTCATCAAACTGATGTTGATCATGTGTCTGAACATGAAATATTTTACATTTTAATGTTTTTCATTAATTCAGCAAGACATGTTTCTTTGTTTATGTCAACAAAGACAAGAAGGGGTTGAGAATAGGTTAGCCATAACTGTGAGGTGTGGACTGAAAGATATACCATATAGTATCATCTAACTTGACCCTTAAGGTCCTTGCACTTGTACTAATTTGCACTTACTAGATGAAAAAAGTCCTGATTTTAGCAGATTGATTTGCATTTGTTTCTTTTTTCTTGAATGCAAACATATTAAAAGATATAAGACTGTGCAATGATCATTATATGTGTCTATAATCATGAACAGTTAGAGAGATTAAGACCAAATCAAAATATAAGTGTCAAATCTTTGGAAAACTGATATTGTTAGTTGGAAATGGTCAAACACACTCTTTTGTGTTGTAACAGTTCACCATGTATTAGAATTCAAATGTTATCATGTTGACTTTGAAATACTTTAGAGAAATTATTTTGCTATCTTTACCATTGGTTGATTGATTTTCTGTTATTGGGAGATTGACAGCTTACATGTTTGGCAACCTGTGTTTGTGTTGATTTGTTGTGTATTTTGATAGTACCTTATTACTGTGATAACCTGCTCAATAGTGTTTAATAAACATTAATATGATAACTTATATGTGTTATCATTTGGTCAGGAACAGCAGTAATTGAGGCATTATATTATGTGTTGAACATACATGTACATGAATTGATGAACAGTTATGTGGGAGCTCAGTCAGTATCTCTGAGTGAGAGAGTGAGCTGTGTTTAATGCAGCTTGAATTGGTAATCTACGTGGCACAAGTCAGAATCAGTGTGATGTGGGATAAGAGCCCAAACATATGCATGCTCAATATTTTCCAGGAATATGTTCCGATAAATCTCCACTAATCTCCTCTAGTACTAGTGGAGATTTGTCAGAACGTATACCATGGATATTATTGAGGATGGACCTGATGCAGGGTTCAAATTTTTGCCCTATTGGTTAAACCCACAAACACAGATATGGTACTAAAAAACCAAAAGGCATGATCATGTTAATGATTTGCCAAGGGACACAACCCTGTACAGCAAGTTGCAGCACTTTCAAGGACTTGTCTACCCTTGTCCATTCCATAATTTTGAAGTACACTTTCATCGAAGACATTTTCACAGAAATATCACATGACTTACATATATCCCACACAGAGGGTAGACATTCAGTAAGCATCATATCTTATCAGTTGGCAATGTCATGTCAGCACAGTGGATTACATCAGATAATATGCACAATCGGATTAGCTGACTTTGGATCAGATCTGTGGATGACAGCAAATCAGTGGGTGACCATGAAACGGAATGACGTCAAATACATGAATGACCTTGGTACAAGATATGACATCAAATGAGTGGTTGACACCAAATCAGTGAGTGACCTTGAAATAGGATGACATCAAATGAGTGGGTAACCATAGAACAGGGGTTGGCATGAAATCAGTGGGTGATCTTGATACAGGGGATGACCTTTGAACAAGGAATTACAACCAATCAGTGGATGACACCATATTACTAAGTGAACTTGAAACTGGATGAGGTCAAATCTATGGTGGCTGATTCGGGCCATCGCTTTATCGCCCGGCAAAATCAAGGCGACATCGCGACAAAACGATAGCACGACACGACATTGCGATACGCCGACACGATATAGCGATATTGCGATACAGCCAGAAAACGAAATAGCGAAAACCCGACACGATATAGCGATAACACGACACGAAATGGCGATATCACGACACGAAATGGCGATAACAAGACACGAAATGGCGATATCACGACACGAAATGGCGATAAAACTGGGCGACATTGCGATATTGCGATAACGCGAAAAGGCGACATTGCGTTATAGAGACACGATATGGCGATACAGCGACATTGCGATAACGCGAAAAGGCGACATTGCGATATAGAGACACGATATGGCGATACAGCGACATTGCGATATAGCGACACAGCGAT
Organism: Haliotis asinina; assembly: GCF_037392515.1. NCBI lineage: Eukaryota > Metazoa > Mollusca > Gastropoda > Lepetellida > Haliotidae > Haliotis > Haliotis asinina. The sequence continues at coordinate 15,207,448 of NC_090287.1, forward strand.
ATAGCGATACAGCGACATTGCGATATGACGATTTTGCTCCCTTTCCATTTGTGAAATGTTGAAAAGTGGATAAGTTTATTCACTTTTAGAATCTAATATGTGAAGTATGGGATTAAACATCTGGCTAATAAAAAATAATTTACATGATTAATGTTCATGGGTTTCAGTCTATCTCTGCAGATATTTTTAGATTAAGAAAGTCTGGGTCTTGTAGGTGTTATTGCATGATGCCTCTGGTAAACGATTTGGAAACAAACAGTTAAAATCACGTGTGACCATGGTAATGTGCACAAAAGGATTAATGAAGCTGATTTCCCGTTTTCCGAAAGTCTACGTCTTGCCGTGTCAAGTTAATGTTTAGTACTAATGTCATGATTTTTATCAGTTCATAATACACAAAGTGCAATTCTGAAATATACTAGTATACCTCAATGTGCTAGGCTCAGTCACAGAACATCATCCTGCCGTCGACTGGTATATACTGGATGAAGAACGTGCTTTACGTGCGCATTCTAGTAATATCTCATGTTTATTTATTTATTTATTTATTTATTTATTTATTTATTTATTTATTTATTTATTTATTTATTTATTTATTTATTTATTTATTCACAGTACTATATATTTCGGTACAATTTTCGCGAACCGGTTCACCCTATACGATCTGCCATTTTTGTGATGTAGCCAAACTACTAATAATATTCGTATTTCCTTTATATCATTATATATTAATACACTCCGTATTAGGTCCTCTTATGTTCCTTGTTTAGATAAATGAATCACTTATTGGTATCAAGCAACATACTTTTATTTGCTGATGATGCCCCCCTTTACATAATCATACATAACTCCACCGATGCACCAAGAGTATTGAACAGTGATCTTGCTAATCTGTCTGAATGAAGAAATGAATTGCAGGTGTCGTTTAGTCCCCCCAACCAGTGACTACGTTATTCACTGAAAGGCAATACCTAGAGCGAAAACAGATTTAATGATGGATGACTATCATAAACATTTAGGGCTACGATTTCAAAGCAATGGTATATACAATATGCAAATCGAATATCAAGTAAAGAAACTAGTCCTATAATATATTGCTTTTGGAGTTTTAAATATGAACTAATAAACTAAACAGAAAGACTGTATATATCATTCCTCCTTCCTGTCTTTGAATACTGTGACTTCATTTGGGACAACTGATCCCAAGAACAAGGATCAGTACTAGAAAGATTACACCTTGATGCTCATCGTACCTTAAGTGAGGCCATCATGGATATCAGTCATTAAACAAATGACGAAGAAACATGTATGCCATCTCTCTTTCAAAGGAGAAAGAATAATAAATTGTCTATTTTTATAAGATGGTACGTGTTTAACGCCAGAGTACTTAACAAGATCAACTCCACAAGAAGTCGGCAAAAATACTCACTATTTCCTTCATAATGCCAAAGATACTCAAGACAGCCAGAACAAAAACAACTGGACGAGTTTAACACCATAACACTCTCTTCTTCCATTAGTCATACAAGGCTACAATAATCTGGACGAATATGTAAATCGGCAAAGTTATTGTCTAAATTTAAATTATATTTTACTTATTACACTCTCATTTTCAGAGCTATAAATACTTTAATTATTGCCACGCGCTTTTTCCAAATTATCATGTCCAAACTGAGACTGGGTGTAGTGTTTTAAACTTACACCATTTCGAAAGACATATAAAAGAAAACAGTTCATACCAATGTGGCATTTTAACAGAAGATACCCCGTACTTCATTTTTTGCCCTGTATTTCGTCATATCAGACATAATATAACCAGTACTTCTACCGCAATAGATTCTCTTTTGAAGAAATAATCTGTGGCAAAGATAACGTATCCAATATTCATGCAGACTTACTTCTTACATCCATTTATCATTCCATAATTCAACTCCAAACGTATGGTTAAATAACACATAAACTCGTTTTCTTGGTTTTGAAAATTGCCTCATTGAATTATACATCCTTTTACAATCTCTTAATCGTGTTTAATTCGTTTAAGCTGTTTTCTCTTGGGAGAGTCATCAATACAGGCCTTGTTCGATCTGTTTGCCATTCCTTTGTGTGGGTTCTCTGTTGTCTTTCTGATGTCTTTTCTTTTTTTAATAAATACTGTTTAAACCGCATATTTTTAGTTTCGAAAATGTTTATTGGTCATGTGATTGTACTAGCATGAATTTTAAACCATGTGAATTAAAGAAAATAGATTGGTAGGGCACTTGTTGTGGGGATAAACAAACCGAAATGGTGGACCCTGTTGCAGACGCTTTTTCTCGAGTTTCAAACATTAGAGCAAAGCATTCAGAAACATGTTCATTTGATCTCTCCTACAATCACACCTGATTCCTAACTGGCTAGTGGCATTGTTTCAAAAGAAATGAAACAGTAATTTCATGACCTTAAACCATGTGTTCCACTTTCACAATGTATTGCAATACATATTGCAGTACGCCAACGTATATCACAAAACATCGCTATACGAACATTTTGGTAACACCCAACCCTACTAATGTCTATTTCGAGAAAATCGGTAAATATCTCCAACATTTCTACATTTAATGTAATATTTTTTGTCCTTATGTATCGAAAAATGTGTCGACGTTGTTCTATTATTCTTTAGTTAGTGGTAATATGACGCCGCAGTTACACAGATGGTAAGAGATAAGAGATAAGAGGTACGTTTGAAATAGTAATAACCACCCCACCATTCAAATACAACATTGACATGGTCAGAAAGCAAACAAACAAACAAACATACATGTTTTTATCTGTTTGTTTCCAAATCGTTTACCAGAGGGATCATGCTATAACAACTACAAGACCTACACTTTCTTAATCTATAAATATATCTGTTGAGATAGATTGAAACCCATGTGCATTAATCATAAACATTGTATTTTATTAACTAGATGTTTCACCCAAAAAACATTTACATCCCCGTACATGTACCTTTCCAGTAAAATTCTATTGCTCTAGCCTCAACAAACCTAAACTACAGTCAATTCCACCCAATTTTGTATCAAATTGTTTAATCTAATCATGTGTAATATTGTATCTCGGACTGTTTAATTGGGCTGTCTCCTCAAACGCTGAAGGTCATCAGTGGGTCCACAATACTGTATTCGGCGTCAAATATATTTTGCTTTAAATTCTTTAAATTCTGAGAGTGACTATATACTTACTGAAATTAATTCAGTGTACAATGTAATATTTTCTTATTTATAGATACAAGAATAAAAAGTCTTCTACAACTTTTCTTTATGATCATATTTTCATTTCGTAAAGAAGAAAAAAAAGGCACGGTATGATGCCAAATCCGTTCTGGTGAAATCCTATAGCCTACAAAGTTAGCATGATCATGGCCTGCACAACTATCATAGTTTGAAATATGTCATCACTCATCGTGCTTTTGGATGAGCTATAGCTATTTCTGTAAACTGGATGGTTTTACAAATGCGTTTATCTCACATACTCCACCTATCAGATTCTAAAACTGAATCAGCTTACCCGCTTTTCCATATTTCATAAATAGAAAGGAAGCAATATCGCAATATCGCAATATCGCAATGTCGCTGTATCGCTATGTCGCAATGTCGCTGTATCGCCATATCGTGTCTCTATATCGCAATGTCGCCTTTTCGCGTTATCGCCATATCGCAATGTCGCCCAGTTTTATCGCCATTTCGTGTCGTGATATCGCCATTTCGTGTCTTGTTATCGCCATTTCGTGTCGTGATATCGCCATTTCGTGTCGTGTTATCGCTATATCGTGTCGGGTTTTCGCTATTTCGTTTTCTGGCTGTATCGCAATATCGCTGTATCGTGTCGGCGTATCGCAATGTCGTGTCGTGCTATCGCTTTGTCGCAATGTCGCCTTGATTTTACAGGGCGATAAAGCGATGGCCCGAATCAGCCACCATACAAATCAGTAGATGACATCAAATCAATAGATAACCCCAGATCAGTTTATGACCTTGGAACGGGGGATGACATCAAATCAGTGGGTGACCCTGGTACAGGGGATGGCTTCAAATCAGTGGGTGACCCTGGTACAGGGGATGGCATCAAATCAGTGGGTGACCCTGGTACAGGGAATGACACAAAATCAGTGGGTGCCCTTGGTACAGGGCACAAGATCAAATCAGTAGGTGACCTTGGCACAGGGGATGACATCAAATCAGTGGGTGACCTTGGCACAGGGGATGACATGAAATAATTTGAGAAAACACACCTGCTATCAGGACCACTCCTTTGTTATCATACTTTATTGTTTATTCACCATGTGACATATGACATTGTCACACATCACAAAACCATCATCTTAAGTGAAACCATATCATGGTCTTATGATGGAGTCTGCCAAAACAGCACTGCTTGTGATGCATATAGTTGAATTGCTTGGTTACAGCTGACTTTTGCTTCATGACATGAGAGTACTGAGTTAGTGCCACCTTGAGAATAACCTAACTCTAATACACAAAGGGGGTGGGGGGAAGGTGGGGGGACAAGCCCAAAGGGTACAAAGCCTTTGTGGACAAGATGCTGGCGAAATGAAAGCCCCTTCCTGTTCTTGTACAACAACTATACAAAACTCTACGTGAAAGAAAGCAGGCTTTAAATTGTGTAGGCAAGCGAACTTAACACTTGCCCTATGGGTATTTGTCCTCTCTTTTACCCCGGAGCTTTTATTCATATGGGCGTTTGCAGTTGATAACGTGTATTAAAGGTCAAAGAGAATGAATGAATGAGTGAGTGAGTGAGTTTAGAATTTACACCGCTTTACTCAACTTATGATAAAAGTTGTTTAACAAACGATCATAGTTTCAAATCACTAAACAATATTACTGGTTTGTATTGCAAGGTGGTATGCACATTACGTGAACCACCGGGTATTAGTTAAAGCTCATCACGTACCGCACGTGCATTTGTTTCACAGTTCCACCTACCGCCGATGCATTTCACTGAAATAAAAAAACCCCTGTATTTTCGTTTTATTGACAAGTGAATGAGAACCGCACGTATAATACTTAAACCAAAGGGAAACAACTCCTAAATGACTAGGCGCTTGAAACACGCCTGGAAACAATTCGAACGCCATATGCTGATGAGTTATATAGTTGGTCTCGATTTGTTTTCTAGAATTATTTCATTAATATATCACGAACCGTAGGTTTATATAAGTGACATGGTACACATCTGTGGTCTATTTGCAAGGTAAGATTTTTTATGTGAGTATGATACTTATTTCAGTTATTTCAGTTATTTCAATTAAAAATTAGACATCAGCCTAGATTTGTGAAGTAAGACCTTCACATACATAACAAATGTTTGTGTTTCTAAACGTGTCCATATTATTTTTTCGACATTGTCTTGGTTATGACTGGACATTTATATGGTCAGAATTCAGCAGCAGCATTTTCTTCGTGTCATAAACATCGAGCACGCCAGTTTTATCTGTTGTCGTTTTGTGGAAGGAAAGCTCAGGGTGTTTCGGCCGTGTGAACTATAACCTGAAACAGTGAACCCCGAAGTTCGCTCGTAATTTACCATACAGTCACATGACCTCTTCAGCAGCAACGAGAAGATGAGTGACTGTTGTTTTACGCCACTTTTGGCCCTATTCCATGGGAACAACAAATTAAGGGTCTGCATGTGTAGAAAATACGGAAACCTTGTTGGAGCCATTGGTTTAGTGTGGATTTTCTCTTCTTGAAATTGAAAGGTACTGATATCAAGTTAGACACTAAACCCAAATGATCTAAAACAGCAACCTTAAGAATACGAATCCAATTTTCGATAGCTATTATTTTTAATTTTTATTTTAATAAATTTTATCTGCTAACGTCGCCTGACCCAAACAAACCACACATCGTATAGTGGGACCAACACACATATTGTTGCATAAAAGACTACTATATGCTTGTCGTAAGAGGCGACTAACGGGATCGGGGTCTAAGGCTCGTTGACTTGGCTGACATATGTCATCGATTCCTACATGAGCAGATTTATGCTCATGCTGTTGATCACTGGATTGTCTGTTCAGGCTCGATTATTTATAGACCGCCGCCATATAGCTAGAAAATGTGTTTGAGTGCGGCGTAAAGCTAAACTCACAGATGTTGTTATTATTTTCGCGTTGTGTAATAACTTGTGTCCAACACTAACGAACATGTATGTTGTACATACCTTCTGTCCTATAGTATTGAACTCGTGTGTTGTACATAATCTGTTTCCAATACTTTTGAAGGCCGATGTTGTGCGATAACTTGTATCCTATACTTTTGAACGTGCATGTTGTAAGATCACTTGTGTCCAATACTTTTGAACGTGCATGTTGTAAGGTAATTTGTGTCTAATTCTTCTGAATGCGCTTGTACGATAACTTGTGTCCAGTGATTCTGAATGCGCTTGTTGTACGATACCTTGTGTCCAATACTTTTGAACGCATATGTTGTACGATATAACATGTATCCAGTGCTTTGGAACTCGAGTGTCGTATGGCACTTCGTATCCGATACTTTCGAAGGTGTATATACGAGTATAGTAATGTAACGTCAGTCCAGTATGCCAGGACGTCGGTTTGATCGTGGAGACGGCCACAGGCTCTTTAAGTCCTTCGATGCTACACGTGGTAATGAATTATAGCACTTTGGTGACACGCTATTTACATAACAGAGTCGACGGAAATAGACAATGATGCAACGGGCCCGTGTAATCCGTGGATCACGATCATGTTATTCCTGTGGTGTGTGAGCCCCTGACGACGTCACTCCTTCAGCTGAAGGTGGTTTGCTATTTGGAAAGTCCATCCTATGCAGCTATTTCAACAGAGAGTGGAATTAAAGATCAATATTTGTATAATATCGATCATACTTAAGGCATATTTTCCATCAAAGGCATAAAACTCCTAAAATGTGCCTGAATTGGGTGATTTGGCTAATATTTTGATACCCTTGTTCCTTTTGTTTTCAAAGAAGCCTGTAAGTCGTTTTACAAGACTAACGGCGTGAGCTTGCAGTGTTTTGTTTAACAGTGATGTTGTCTTTATCAAGGATGTCTTTAACTATAAACTTTAACGGGCTCACTTAATATAAGGATATAAATTAAGTATCCCATCTTACATGCAAGATAAATCACTATCACGTCTGAACAAGCAAAATAACAAGAAATGACAGAGCCAAATTCTATGTACATTAGATAATATGTAACTGCCACTCAGTCTGTGAGCTCGAAAAAGTCAACATTATTGTTGTATGAACGTTGCTTACGCACGCAGTCGTAATACTGAAACGTACTTCGTGAAAGAAATGACTATGTTTGCACGGGACAAAATACAAGAAGCGAGAGTCCAAAGTTACTTAAGTCCACCTAACCGGCAATTCAGTGTAGATTTTACGTGTGAAAGTCAATGTGTGATTAAACTTGACAGGCCACGCCTTTGTCAATTTGTAAACCACGCCCCTAGGTCGATTTGCGCCCAAGAGTAGAAATACAACAACTAACTATGGCTAAGCGTTAAATCGATATCACAAACTACCATAAATTATAGTTTTGGTAATGTATTATGGGTATGATGCGGTGGGTATGTACATAAGTATAACACGGCAAATAAAATGATTACTTTTGTTGGTACACACCATAATACATATATTAAATCGGTTTATGTACAATACGTTGACGAGATAGTAGTTTTATCTTTCGCCGCTAGGTGGAGCTAACGAACGGGGAAGTGTGAATACGGAGTTGGGATGCTGAAAGTTCAACCTGTTCATTTACTGATTATGTGAACGACATGGTTTGATATCAGGACTTACTGACTGATATGAGCAATATGCCAGAAATTTCAAGGCAGCCAGCTTGCGACTGGGCGTCACGGATTCAAATACATGGTACATTGTTCAAGAAACCGTTTGGCCATCAATCTAACAAGTGGTCGAAAAGGTAAGGCATTTGCCATTCGAAAGGCTCATTTGGTAAAGTGACCCTTGAGTGCATCAATGACATTTGACCATATCTGTATGTTTTCATATATTTTATTTAGTTTGTGTTGTTTGTCACTGTCGTTATCCTTGTTTGTTTGTGAAGAGACGGTTTAATGAGTTTGACATATTGATTTTCTGTTTGTAAACAACACATGGTCTCACATGTTGTTATGTTAGGCGGTTTGAGTTTCGTCACTCGTAGTATCAATTTACGAAACCAAAGGAATATTTTTAACGGTGTTTCCCCTTTAAATGAATCATGTAATTACACCACGTTTACACGGTATTGCAGGGAATTACCCACACTGGGACATGTCTTCCTTCCTAAAAGCCAGGGCATCATGTTTGCTCCTCAAGTAAAACTGCGTATACCCTATTTTAACTCAGCATTTGATATATCATCCATGGTTAGCAAGTTTGAGTGGTATTCATTACACTTGATATGCCCTAGAGACAGTGTAATCCATTGTTCTCTGTGAAATTATTACTTAAGTTCATAGTTCAATTCATCAATAATTAAGTTATTTTTCCTCCACACCATGCTATCAGTATCAATATTATTTTCTTTCATTGTATCTAGGTACCCATACTTAAAACTCACTTGAAACGTAAAACACAACTTTGCAAATTCTGATACCTTTCAGTCTGTACTTGCCACAACAAATCATCAAAAATTTTAATTCAACCCACAAAGCTGAAAAAAAAATCTATGATGATAAAACACCTGCAAAATCGGAGTTCAAATGATTCACTAATTTTCCCCAGCATTTAGGGAAAACATGGTTTCAACAACTGTGCTCATAACATATGCAGTATGTCCCCGAAAAGCAAGAGGTCGTGAGCACCAGTAGTCTAATCTTTATTGTGTACACAAACAAGTAAATAATATACTCATTACATGAAAAAAACATGTTGACTGTGATAAGTAGACTGTCACAGAAAACATATTGTCTGGTTTATTGACAATTATATGTCCATCTGCTTGTCTGCTAATGACAAAATGCAGTGCACATCTTATCACTGACCATATCCAATTTGAAATTAACACCTATCAGGCTTATACGCCATAGACAAAGAGCCGGCAAATGAACCAGTGGTCAATGAAAAGGCTTCAATACACTTGAGTGAACACCCACCAACTCTGACTGGGATTGGTATCACAGCTGCTTTGTTTAAAGGGAGTTAAACCCCAGTACAAAATATTGCACTTTCAACTTGCAATTATACGCTTATAATTCTGTCTATTTGTTTTTTCTTAATCAGCATTGCATTATATATATCATGAATAAGCGATAACTGTGTTTTAATTACGTTTGATTGTTTGGTTGCATGTGACCTTTGAGTTGTGTAAGGGGCACTGGTTGACTGAATAAACATCAATGACTTGCAATCGCTTTGATCTAATTTTGATTACTCTGTGATTACAGATGGTATGCAGATTAGCTTATCAATACAAGTAGCACCAATGAAAAGGTTAATTTTCATCATTTTCAGACTAAACATCAATGTTTGGAAAATATATTTTTGTCATATGTTGCTTAATTAAAAGACTTTGTTTTCTGAACTGTCTTTTTATTGGCATGATTAGTGTTTGTATTGTTTTGATGGTCTCTTAATAATTTTTAGCATCATGGTATTATTTTAATGTAGGTCATGTGTCATATTATTTCCAACAGGATTTAACTTTCAGGAATTGTTTATGAAATGTTTCATCAAGGTTGTCACTCATGATTGATTATGTTACGACTATAAGCAGTTAATGGCAGACTAAGAGAGTTACAGACTTGCAAAGCAGCTGTAACTGAGTATGGTTGTTACGGTATTAGTTTTACAAGAAGGTGACAGTATGTTAGGTTCTGATCTGTCATGAATTAAATTCTATCATGGAATAGCTTGAAAACTATTGTTATGTGATGTCATTTAGACAATGATGTCATGTAGAATGTGTAGTGAGTGATATAGGCACATTATATAGCTTCAGATTGATGTACTGTCCTCTCTGTAAAGAACATAGATGAAAAGTAGCACCAGCCCAAACCAGTTGTGTTCATGTTAATGGTGTCAGAAGGGCTACTACAGTGTCCAACAGTTTGGCGTGAGTTGCTTTAAGCTTTCACAATGACGATGGAAGATAACCTTGCCTTATTTCCTTTCCTGAAAAATGCAGTCCATGTTTTGATAGTTGACATTTATAATGACAAAGGATTCACTATGAATGTATTATATCTTTTTAGAGACCGAATTGCATTGAATGAATTTGTTTTTGATGAACTGAAACATTTTCAATAATAGTTACTGGAGAAAGACATACATATCAGCACTGCAGTTTTCCCCAAACAAATTCTTGAATAATGCACACATGTAAACATAGACAGTCATGTACATTTTCAATCTTTCTATGGATGGCTTATATAGTTTCTCTTACAGAATGATGTAGAAGTTTATTGGATGTGCTTATGGGAGCAGGGCCCTTAGTGCAACAGATGTAGTTGCCCAATGCTTCTCATACTGACAGGCTATACATCAGGAAAAAAACCAAGGTTGCTAGATGTCATTTTGTTGAGAAATTGATTGTAGTTTAGATAAGTGACAAAACTTTGACATCCGGGTTTAATGCACATCTATTTTCCTTTGGCACATGTTCAAGTGTTTTTGAGTTACCATGAGTAGGGTATTTGGAGTTATTTATATGACCAGCAAGTATGGTCTGTTATTGTGATTTCCTAGTCTGGTTGATGTTTTCCTGGGTTGTAGTTCATCAGTATACAACCCCATTTATGATCCATCTCACTACTCATAAATGATTACGTGAATTTTGCGGCAATGTGATTAATCTATATAGATTGCTGTGGAGTCCTCTAATCATTGTTATGTTATTCAGGGGTTCAAAATTGGTTTAAAAAGCCACTTGAAACAGGGCAAGGGTCTCTAAGAAAGTAGCTTGTCCTGATTGATTTTCCACTTGCCCAGATATTGACATAATCATGATAATGCAATTATGAAAGAATGAATCAACATGGTACTTAATGTTAATGTTTACTGGACTATTTATCAGGAAGTGATAAACAACAAACAAAGATAATTGTACTTTATTTGGAAATTTAATAGCTATATTTTAAGCACATATGAAATGAAATCCATGTTTATTTTCAGTTTGAAACTGTAAGCGGAAATCATCTTGTAGCCCACAGACAAGTATGATATTATTTGATTGCCCCAAATGAAACTGACTTGTAGCGCATGTCGTGTAATCAGATTTTTGAACCCCTGTTAAAAGCTCATTTAAAACAGTTCTTCATTCAAAACATAACCAGTGAACTGTCAATGTTGATGTTTGTGAATGTCTCATTGTTTGTTCCACAGCATTAATGCAGAGTTACTGTGACAGAACAGGTTACTGGCTTTGTTTTTCTTCTGTAGTGTAAGAACCTCTCTGGTTTGAATCCTGTTTAAATATATGTTATACCACGGACATTTGGATCTTCTTAGAGGTGATTGCTTTGTGGAATGACTCCGTGATTATCTTTTTTCTTTGTCCTGTTTGTTAGTTAACTTATTTTCTAAATCGAGTTGAGCTGCTACGATAATTACTTCAGTGCTTGTTAATATTAACAAGGCTAATAACAAATTATGGACCATTTGTTCACACTGGAATAAGATGGATTTGAAAGTCTAGTTGAGTTATTTCTTAAAGTTTCTACCACAGCAGAGATTGAACCCTGAAAAGTATTTGTTGTGACTTTAAAAGGTTCTCAGCATGAATGACAGGTTTGAAGGTTAAATCTTGAATGATGAGCCAATTTCATTATCTTGTCACATATGCTCCTATTTAGAAAGATGGATTCTGTTCTGGAGGTGTGATAAGTTGTTGTGTTGTCAGACTAGGTTCTCAATGAAGGAGCACAGGTGCTGATTGGGGGTGAAGGGAATAGCCCTGTCCATACTGGCTGCCAGGCCCTGGTCACTGATGAACAGTTAGTATACAGCTTAGAGGTACTTACTGGTTTACAGTCAGGTTGGATGTAGCAGGTGTGTGCTTGATGGAATGTGCATCTGGTTTGGGAAGAGGCAATATCCTGAAATGACTTGAAATAAAAACAGTTTAGATTTCCGATGAAATAATTGACTGTGCAGAGATCATCTTGCCAATTAAGTTAGCATCGCAGGGGGTCCTGATGGTGGTGTGATTGTAGGTTTGGTAAACTGTATACTGTAATGAGGGAAGTTGGCCGGTCCAGGTTTGAAACAAATCTTATGGTTTTGAAGCAATATATAGTTAGTTTCTAAATTTCTAGTTGAATTTGAATATGAGATATATTTGTTCGCATAATCTGTTTATGAAATAACCTGGACCCTGCAATGTTACATGCACATTTCCATAATTACTTGAAAATGCCATGTTTGCATCCATGTGTGATGCTGACAAAGTAACAGTTGCCTTCCTCACATTTAGAAAATGATATTTAGACTTCATTTGTATATGATATAAACAATGTCTTAATCTGTGTTTATAAGTAATATTTTCTACTAATATTTTACTACTAAAACAGCTTGATAATTTTCCTGGTCACTTACTTTAAGAGTCCTTCAAGAAAATCAAAACACATGCATCTTATTTTAAGTAGTTGTATCCTATACACCTGGTGATTGACTTTGAAAATTCACAGTATATTAAAAATGTGTGCCCCTTCTTGAAACATCTCGTTGACCCTTGCTTATAACATCCAGCATTGGATTGCTTGGTTTGAATTGATTGCCAAGTATGATATGAAGCAAGTCTGAAGGCTTGATTTAATTTCCTACATTGTTTAAGGTCCAGTACAGTTATAAGAACATTTCATCACATTTGTTTGTATTTTAAAGTTAGTGTTGTGTTAAACCACGGATCAAAATTGATCAACGTAAGAAAGACCAAATACTGCCAGCCCCACTGTTCGGAAAGCCTTTTCAAAATGGATGCTGGTGCTTCTAGAAAGGTACTGGTGATATCTTAGCAGTGGGTAAGATGTATTGAAGTGTTGTTAAATCAGGCATCAGTCTTTCCTTGAAACATTCTTTTCTGGCTGTTAAGTGGGTAGCTCACATGGCTGGTGGCAATTCCAATGCATATTTTATCTTTTGATTTGAGGTAAGTAAAAGAACATTGCCTTTATCGTCCTGCTCTTTATGTCCAATGTCTTTTGATGTCAACAGTGTATACAGGCGTTCACTCTGAGAACTAGTCGCCCCCCCAAAAAACCTAAAGAATACATTAAAAAGTAATTCAAGTCGAGAAGATTTGGCAAGTCTAATTAAGCACAACTTAACATTACAATCAAGTCTCCATTTTGAGCTTTTGTTTTCTTTTGTAGAGCTTGTTTTTTAAATAGGTTGACTGAATTTCTTAATAACTGAATATAAGTCAAAGTGAAAACTGTGTGACATATTTACAGCTAACATAGAATTTCGTTATGCTTCTGAAAATATGTAATAATGATTTTTGCACACTAGAGGGTCAAGGGCAGTTGGATAGTGTAGTGCTTCAGTGTGTAAGTTATTAATGTGACGGAAGGATGATGAAAGAAGACCTATTTTACTCTAGGTGCTGAAAGACTAACAACAACTACTACTAGATTGTAAGTATATGGGTTTTACAGGAGGTTTTAAGTGTTGCATGATGAATTAAGTGTAACTGATGTTCATAGCTTTGACGTAGACATTGTTAAATAAGCATCTCTTCAAGTTTTCCTGTCATATCAACTTGTATGAAGTGGAAGTGATGTCATATGCTGTTCAAAGTGAGGATAAAACTCATTCATTATTTTGACAGTTTTTGTTGCATGGCTGCTTCATTGGATTACCATAATTCAAACATTCGAATAAAATTGACTAGCAATTCAATGAAACAACATTACAAGGTAACTGGCCATTGAGTGAACATTGAACAACGGGAAATGAAGTAAGTGAACATTGTCTGCCATTTAACAACCACAGGTCTAGCAGTTCAACTGCTCATATACCTGTCTCGCTCAGACATCAAACGGCACTCTCTAACTTGTCTGATCGCTTAATTAGCCTACTGTTGTTTGAGGACAGGATTACAATGGTACAGTGGTGATGAGGGCAAGATGACATGTCTGTATTATGGAGACAGGGAGATTGATGGATTCACCATGGTAGTGAGTGGTCTGTCACCTCAGCCCAGACGCCAAATTACCCACCATGCTGACCTGTAAATGTAACTGTATGGAATAGATTCACATAGACTATATTTTCAGACTGACTGATTAGGTTGTAAATATTTCTGTATTTGTCCTTGGTTTAGTTGTTTTTAAGCTATATTAGCATACCGGAATATAGCTTTGTTTTTAATGGGAACTTTCCAGAATCACACGCTCATGCTCAGCACTTATTTTTCAGTTAATGTATTGTTTTCATTTTATCATGTTTTTATGTAGTGTTGACTAAATACAATTGACCATGTTAGCTAAAATTTTATGTATTGCCATTTTATTTGGTTGTGATTTTCTTTCTTTAAATGATTAGATACGTGTCTTTGATTAAGTCACACAGGCATTGTTTTTTTCCTACTTTGATGTAGGCACATGGAGTGATCATTACCACATGTTCCATGATCCAAGACAGTGGAGCTCCATGACAAGTTGTGCCCCCAAGCTTCTAGTATTCACTGGACGCTGGGTTGAATCCAAATGCAGTTCATGTCTCGGCAGGAGCATCACCTGTGGTTCAAGGTTCTTGTTTGGTGGTGTTGAGTTTGAATCCACAAGATGATGTTACAAGCTATAGGAGCATGTAATGGCAACCCCTTATTCACGGGCTTGCAGACTGGTTCATTTTCTTGGAATTAAGTGGTTGTCAGTCAGTCAAATTTGGTAATTATGTGCCTATCAAATGAGGATGACATACTACCACTTGTTTCCATCCATGGCACAATGAAACACTTGTATGGAGTGTGTTACTGGTGCATCAACATAGTACTACATGGAGTCATCCCTTTCAAGCTGATTACTGTATGTAAGTACTGGTATGTAAAGGAGCCTTCAGTGGACATGGTGGAGGAAGTAATCTCAATGATGCTGTCCGCGTTAACTGATGACAACACTGGATCTGTGTGGTTAGATGGGATTCTGTGGTTGTGATGAGGTGTAGGAGATTATGAGGCCAGATGAGATACAGCACCACCCGCGGTGGAACTTTATGGCCGGCCTAAGGTTATAGTGGTCTCCTACTGATAGGCAGGTCATCACCTTTGGATCCTTGATTGTGGTATCTACTCAACCCACTGACTGGTCCATTTGAAACTCGGGAATCTTTTCCATTTAGTCTTTCATGCAGAAATCATAGGAATCTCTTAAAGTTTTAAAGTTTGTGATCCTTCATAGCTTGTTGATCATGCTTCTGAATTCTTTAACTTAAGTTCTCTATAATTTTGCAAAATGGCCATTGGTTGCATCAGTTTTAATTGTATCAATGATTGTTCAGACAAGTCAGTTGCATCATGTCATTCTGATGTCATTTGAGATTTAATGTTTTTGTAATTATCATATCCCAAGTGCACAGATCAGTGCTCATGCTGTTGATCACTGGATTGTTTGGTCCACATTGGATTATTTTCAGACTATCACCGTGCAGCAGTAATATTGCTTTGTGCCACTTTAAACAACAAATAAACAAACAATGTTTCGAGCAAAATCGGTATCTTTGCATTGTGGGATATTGCTAAATTTGAAAGAAATTCAAGACATTAGTGAGCACCCAGGATGATGAACTGATCTAAAACCATGAATTTAGTGTCAGTAGAATCTTAAGTTTTACATTAGAATGATAAGGTTATGTACCTCATGTTCACTGTTCTTCAAGTATTTTTGCATGTATATTTTAGATGTTATAGTTATTATTTGTCACTTTGTTTTCTGATGAAAATCAAGCTTAGGACAGCACCACATACACCATTTAGTTAGTGACTTCTATAGGGAGAAAGTTACACATGAGTAAAGTATTCAAACTGTAGCACATCAGCCTGTAAATCCTGAAGTCTGGGTCAGACAGTCTGGTGATTGGTCATCATGTTTCCTTTGTCAACATCCTACTACACTGTCTACTGTCTGGGTTCAGTAACACAACACTCAGAGTCAGAGCCCAGCCACCAATAACTGTTGTAGTCCATTCAGAGCATTAGTATGAGATGCTGACTCAAAATCTCAACAGAAAATAATTATATCAATTTACACCAATCTCTGTAGAAATTAGAAATTCCTATTTGCCTTTGGGTTTCCTGTAATGTCAGACAGATTGCTGGGAACAGAACGGAACTTGTATCTGCAATCAGAGTATATCCCATAGTATAGGGTTTACGAAATATGCTAAATAATCAATAAATGTTAGCAGAGGAGTATTGACTATTGTCATCGTATTACTTACATCATCTTGTACGTTTACATTTGAAACAAAATTAACTGCACGATAAGGCATATTTTGATCGTATTGAGGAATTTCAGGCAACAGAATTGAAAGAATTCGTTGGAGATACATTTCATTTCCCGTGCCTAGCCATGTATGATAATCATATCAATGATTCTTACAAATGGGTAAATTTTCCATGCAATCCATGACAATGAAGTTATTAATTCTCTGCTTGCAGCCATCATCTCTGTCTCCCATTGATCTCATGAGAGCCAAGTCTACCTCATGGCTCTATCATGGTGCCCCATCAGTCAAACATCTGACCTCCTGTAGCCTCTGTTTGGGCCTGCTTATTTCTGATTACCAAAGCACATATTGCTGTCTGATATATTTAAGTTCCAGGACACATATTGCTGTTTAATGCAGATTGTGTGTTGGTTATGGAAACAGTGGATGAGGCTTTGCTGTGTGGAATAAGAGGAATGCGGAGTTCATAATGTAATTGGCACAAGTTGTATATCGTGTCACAAGTTGTATCACAAGTTGTATATCGTAAAATTGTAGTGAGTTTAGTTTTATGCCACTTTTAACAATATATTTCAGCAAGTTCTTGGCAGGTGACTCCAGAAATGGGCTTCACACATTGTGCCCATGTTGGGGATGAACCTGGCTTTTTAGCTTGATGAGTGACCGCTTTAGCCACTGGCCTACTCCACTGCCCCTGTAACATTGTAAATATCACGTTATGAATTGTAGCTGAATTATGCAAGTATTTGGTGATTATTATACTTAATGTCTTTTACTAAGATATAGCACTATTTACAAAATGGTAAACAATTTCAGAATGTAATGTAATCTTACATACTGTTCGTCTTTAAATAATGGATATTGAAGACCTGATTTCTTCCAAAGAGTGAGTGAGTTTAGTTACGCTGCACTCAGCAATATTCCAGCTATATGGTGGCTGTCAATAAATAATCGAGTCGACCAGACAATCCAGAGATCAACAGCATGAGAATCAATCTGTGCATATGTCAACCAAGTTAGCGCGTCTGACCACCCGATCATGTTAGTCGCCTCACTAACTTTCATTGACATGTGTCATAACCCAAATGTGGAGAGGGATGCTCATGATCACTGAATTTTCTGGTGCAGATTCGATTATCTATAGATTGTTGTCACAGAGGTGGAATATTGCTGAGTGAGGTGTTTAATAACAAACCAACCAATCATGTCTCGCTCATGTTTCTGCCTTGTGTGAAACAAACAGCACAGAAGTGGTCATGTGGCTATTTGAAAATCAGATTACCAGTTTTCAGGAAGTGGTTTAGCCCAGTAGAGGTTGAAGGTGTGCTCATTCTGAACATCAGGGTTTGTTTCCAAAACTTTAGGCCATGTGTGAATATTGTTTTGTTCTGCCCCTCCACCATGATATTGCTTTCATTCCATTTCTGATATGTTAGACATTAATGGATGAATTGTTAGCTTATCACATTGCAGGTACTCTTCTCCACATTGCTTGAATGTCTTATGTGAAGTATTTGTGGTCAAATGTCATGCTGTGGTTGGAATTTTGCCCAGAGCGAAATAAAAACTTAAGATTTTCTGTCACACTATTCTCTTTTATATGTGTCCCATATGACCTCAGAAAGAACTTTCAATTGCAAAAATAAAAATCAGATATACATAATTGCTTATTATCAGACACACAATGACACAGATCATATGATTGATTTTCGAACATCATTTCACTTCACAAGGCGATATTTGAATTAATGTTCAACTCATTCACAAACAGTTATTTCACAGCACCGCTAAATAGTAACATCACATCTGTGACACAGATGGCTAGTTTTGTTGGCTGTACTACATTCAGTAATAATACTAATATTCCAGCTATACGACAGTTGTTTGCTAAATCGGAAATTGTTGTTATTTTTATATTACCTAAGAGGTCAGTTTTTAAAAGTTGCTATTCCACTAGGAAATGTCATTAAGTCATCTGTGAATGGTACTAATCTCTGACTTGTGGATGTATGTTTATTATGTTTATTTCAAAATAACCCTCAAATACTAGTATTTAAGCTTGGACCTAACAATCCTGTGACTGACATCAATCACTAAAATTATTTTATGCAGTTGAGATATGATGATATGTATTGACCATGTCTGAGAGCCTAATAAACATGGGTTGAGGAAGACCAATTCTGTGAGAATCACTATACAAGACAGGTCTGCCAGTAGGAAGGGAGGTGAAGGTGGCCTTGCTACACTGGCAGCACTCCAGTGTCCATGAGGGGGAGGAGTGGGCTTGTTGCCCTGGAGGCTATTTGTGGACATCAGTGTGTAGCTAATACCACTACTTACAGCTTGTCATTCTCATAGTATCTTGTACCCTTTGATAGAGTCACATCACCCTGGATGTCTCGGAAACAGGAAGTTCTAGCCTGTTTGTGGAATAGATAATCAGGTTCTAGATGTAACACAACTTAATGTGATGTTTTCGTGTCTGTTGCACTGTAAGAACTAGAGTATACAGTTCATGTTGAATTCATACTTGAATTTGGTCTAAATTTTAATCAAATATGATTCAGTTAATGTTTCATTATGGATTTTTGAAGATGATTTTGATATGAATACAACGTGACTTTTGTACTTTAAGATGGCAACAAACATTAGAAACTGTCCTAAAATGAACACAATTTCTTTAATGTGGGTTTCCACTTGAAGAAGGATTTGTTTTATTGATTTTTCCAATTGAAGGCAGTTTCCCTCTGACCATGTGCAGCTGCAGCCATGTTTGACAGAACACCATAAAGCTGATCGATGTTTTTCTCTGTCCTCAATAGTCTCTAGATTTCAAACTCGAGTCTCAACAAGCAGAAGATCCAGCTAGTTATATAATACATGTTGACGCTGTTGGTCTCAACAAACAGAAGATCCAGCTAGTTATATAATACATGTTGATGCTGTTGGTCTCAACAAACAGAAGATCCAGCTAGTTATATAATACATGTTGACACTGTTGGTCTCAACGAGCAGAAGATCCAGCTAGTTATATAATACATGTTGACACTGTTGGTCTCAACAAACAGAAGATCCAACTAGATATATTATACTTGTTGACACTGTTGGTCTCAACAAACAGAAGATCCAGCTAGTTATATAATACATGTTGACACTGTTGGTCTCAACGAGCAGAAGATCCAGCTAGTTATATAATACATGTTGACACTGTTGGTCTCAACAAACAGAAGATCCAGCTAGTTATATAATACATGTTGACACTGTTGGTCTCAACAAACAGAAGATCCAGCTAGTTATATAATACATGTTGACACTGTTGGTCTCAACAAACAGAAGATCCAGCTAGTTATATAATACATGTTGACACTGTTGGTCTCAACAAACAGAAGATCCAGCTAGTTATATAATACATGTTGACACTGTTGGTCTCAACAAACAGAAGATCCAGCTAGTTATATAATACATGTTGACACTGTTGGTCTCAACAAACAGAAGATCCAACTAGTTATATAATACATGTTTACGCTGTTGTGGATGTATGTAGATCAGTATGTGAGTTATTTCCATCAATGAGACCATAGTATATCAGGTTTTACATTTATGGGGTCTGGTTATCTTTGCCATTTGCAGCTGTGGTGTTTAAAACCTGCGACAGTGAATAGTTTCTTTGATTATCCTGAGGTACATGTGTACATTCATTGACATCTCACACCTTGCCTTGCCCATTTTGTTGTTCCTACGGACAAATAGAGTCTCTGTATGATGCTGTGTATTTCTTTATTTAGAGTCGTGTCCTGTACATTGTTCTGTCAAACAATCATGCTTCATGTAAGTCACACAGTATACAATTAAGCAAAAAGGTAATAGAGGCCAAAGGCATCTGGACAACTGACAGACACACCGTGGAGATTGTGATGGAAATCTAAAAATATAGTTGTTGTGACCTTACCTGAGAAGTCTAAATGACAGCTTCAGTTTTTTCAGCTTATCGATGCCTTAGGTACCTCATATACCATGTAATACCAACAATACCATGTAACATAGGTAACACTCTCAGGAAAGGTTAACTGATCTAAGTTTACCATTTGGTGATACTGATTTATGTTGATGAATCATGATATGATGATAGTGAGTGAGTGAGGAAGTTTGGTGAGTAAGGGAGTTTAACTTTATGATACTTTTAGCAATGTTCCTGCTATATCAAGGTGGGCGTACCAGAAATAAACTTCACACATTGTACCCATGTGGGTAATCGAACGATTGAACACTTCAACTGCTGAGTGTGGTATAAAACTGAACTCAGTCTTAATAGATATAAGAATCTAGCATAGCAGACATTCTACTGTTACTTTGCCTTGAATTCCCCTTTCATTTGTCACAGATATAGTCCCTTAAAATTGATACTCATACTGATCCCAGAAGTACAGCTTACCACAATGCTCTAGTAAAAGAGAAATAAAGAAACAGATAGTGGGTCACTTTCTTATGCCATTCTCAATGTTATTTTTTTTTTATTGTCATGTATCAAGTACAGAATACAGAAATGATACTATACATTTTGACATGGTGGGTTCTAGGCAGTAATGTAGAGATCTAATGTCGTTAGTGAAAAGTGTAAAATAAATTGTAGGATATTTATTATAGAATATTTATATACCTCACATATCCATGTGATAACTAGTGCTTCCTCAAGGCGCTGGTATTAGTTTCCCTTGGTCATTGGAGGTCTGAGTCACAATCTAACTGCTCTCATGTAAATTTTGTACAGTCATAGTACAAGGTATACGTACAGTTAAAAAGTTACTTCTATCTCTGCATGCATTTCACAGCTTTTGAAAAACAACTGAAAATGCTCTTCAGTTGTGGCTGCATGTGAAAATTGTGAGTGATGATTTAATGGAAGTGATGGTCAGGCTTGTTGGTTTAGATGATTCTGTGTCGTAGTTGTCCAACAGCATGGATCAGAGCTCATTTTATCTACAACTGGGTGGTGGACCTATGATTTACATGTGGCCACCAAATAGCTGGAATAGTGTTGAGCAAGTCTTTCAAGAAACAAAAATAAACATAGCCACCAAAACACCTGTGATTTTTATTTTATCACTATAACAGTCGTGAAAAGGGAGATAACAATGCATCAAACAATAGATTGATTGTAGCTGTTGAGTATGACAGCAATTAATCAATAGCAAAAACAAAAATACTATTGAGGCGTTGATAGTATGTGTGACTATGGATAGTTTGGTAATAGAATTCCTTTGATAAATTCATAGCACAAAATACAAGAAGCACCAGATTCTATTATTTGATTTAGAGTTACCCACCCCAGTTACCTCTTAAACAGACATCACTTGATCTGGGTTTCATGTTTCTTGTCGATTGTCAAAAGCGATTGAAACTACTTCAACTTGATTTTATCTCACATAAACTGTACATTCATTTGGGAAATGACTTCAAATATAACAATTCAAGGCACAAAGAATCCATTCTAATAGTATAACTGTATTGCAATAGTTGGGTCTCAATAGACTATCACTATCGCAATAATTTTTTGCAATAGAATATTATTATCACTATAGTTGTTTCCTCGTCCATAGTCTTCCCCTAGTATTGAGATCTGATATACAGATACATTCAGGTCATGCTGCTATGTAGATTTCCATAGTTTTGCAGTATCAGTTCTATTCTCTGGACCAGGAGATAAATTATATGTTGTGTTGATATCTTGTTTCTCTGAAAGACAACCTGTCTATTGTAAGGAAACCCTGTCTGTCTCAGAGTGTTTTCTTGCTAACTTACACTGTGTTAAAGCTAGAACACCTCAAGTTCACTATGGGTTAGGTAGTGTGATATCTGATGTCAGTTAATTTATCCCTGCAAAGGCACTTGGCATGTAACTGACATCCCTGATGCAGTGTAAACAATTCAAGCTCTTCTCAAACACAATTGGAGGAGGGCTACTTTGAAGCTAGGAACATTATGCCTGTCCAAAGGATCAAGCCATTTGCGTTGTTCAAATTTACACAGATGCTTGGCTTTATTGATTGTGTTGGAGGTGGTTCTGCATTGTATGGTGTAGGTGTGTACAATAGATAGCTGTTGATGGTTTTCTGGTCATCCATATGGTGAAGTAACCTGTAGGGGGATTGATTGGTGTTAACAGGATTGGATTTCTTGACATTGAACTTGTATGCTTTATTTGATCACTTTAAAGGTCGATTGTGAAACTTTGGTTGGATGTTATGTGAAAAAGGTCAGGTGCCTCAAGGTCAAAGTTGAAAGGTTAGATGGTTCAGTGTCTTTTTATGAGTCCCTGGACCTATCAGGTGACTTGTGTTTGAAACAGATGTTTTTCCTGACCCCATTTAGTTACAGTGTAAGAACTTAGATGTGGTGAATGTTTCTGAATGTAGCTGACATTTTCTTTTGTCTTTTTTAGAAGGCAACAAAATATGTGGGTTACGCATTCGATTTTGTCAAATGTGAAACACATTTTATTTTTGTCAATCTCTTATCAGCTTCCACTGAAGTTCCAGTATTTTTCTACTTATCTTTGATGTAGTCATCATCATTTAAACTTAAAGGCAGTCAAAAACTGTTTTGACTTTCACAATTTTGTTAATATCTTGTTCAGTGTCCATAGATTTCAGAACCTATTACTAGTATGACAAATTACAGTTATGATGAAATCAAGTAGCTATAGTTTCTTATTGTTCGTTAAATGTACTTTGACTATGATGTTGTGAGAGAGAACATTTATAACAAATGAATGGACTAAAACTCCCAGTTTTTATATCCTTCAATTCGTTGTAAATGTGTTCATTGTAACATAGCTCCCTGCATTCCCTAGTTTTGATTTCATCTTGAGGATGTTCTATGTCGCTGATGTGATCACTTATGCAAACTGGCCAGGTTTGAGGTTACTTTAAGGATTGCCGATCCAGGTTTGATTTTCCGTAAGGGTGCAATGTGTTGAGCTGACATTCCCAAGTGCTGGTTATGCTGAACATTTGCCAAAAGCGACATGAAATTCTCTCCTCACTCTGTTTATGGAATCAATTTTTTCTGTAAAACCATACTTGATTCGGTGTTATATTGTACTAGCCACAAAATGTCCCTCGATCAATATAAGTTCACGCTATTAAATACTTGATTAAAACTATTGAAATGCTTCAGAAAATAACAGATGTTATTTTGTGTGGACCATATTTTTCATGAGCATTGTGAGTTGATGTCAATATACTTCCACATATGTTCATGTACCTGAGGATTGATACAGTTCAGCAATAATTGAGATGTCAGACAATTTAGAAATATGTACGCTGCCAGCTATATCTGTTCAGAGATATTAAGATGTTAAGCATGTCTTGTTGCTCCAGGTTGGCAATAAATGACTGGAAAAGTCAGAGAAGAGCGCTTCTGCCTCTCGTTGCTGCTTGGCCTTGGTCGATGAAAGTGTAGATGTAATAGTGTAGTCTATGATTTATTGATTCTGTTTGTTATAGTTCGTTACTCCTCTTGCTATCCAGACATGGTGTACAGAGGGATGAAGATGGGATGATAGAAGTGGTTCTAGGATTGAATGAAGGTGCACTGAACATAGAAGATGTTAAAATGGCGGGTCAAACCACTATGACAGTACGCTTGGCAACAGCATGCTTGATCAGTGTTGACTTGACCCAAACAAAGCCATTTTGAGAACCACTTAAACTCATAAAGTTCACCCTTCTAGATTAGGTTGAACATAGAATTGCCAAGCTATTTGTCAACATTATAATAATTTTTAAAAATCAGCTGTAGCATTAATTATTTGATTGTTGACAAGATAACAATCTATGTTAGTTTCGTTACTGAGTCAAACAAACTTAAGTAGGAGGTTGCATCAGGCATTCTTTGAGCGACCTATAACAGGCCAATCAAACGTGAGATGGCTGAACACATTTATTCAATCAGACAATGGCTTCTGTTTAGATTTAGGTGGGACTTACAATATTCCCCCAGTCACTGACACTGATCCCTCAGCAAATGAAAATTCAGATTTTAATCATAATTTATGGTACATACGCTTAGGCATTTCTGGTGACATGATTGCCATCACCTAACATTTCTGCAAGCTGAATATTGACAAAAACACTAATTTCAGCGAATGTTTACTTACTGTTGACACTGTTGTAGTGTGCTCCATTTGCATCACCCAGAAGCGATGCTACAGAAAATAGCATGGAGACTCGTTCGGGTACAGACTTGTTTTACATAGTTATAAAGGTATGTGCGAATGTCCACTTTCGCGATTTGGTAAGCTGTGTTCTTATTGGTCAGTCTCAAAGGTTACCTGACATGACCTCCTACTAGGGTTTGTTTGAGTCAGTAGAAGAGTGCAATGAATAATACAGTGACTAATACTGTACTTATACTGGACAAGATAACAAACAGTCAGTATGCATGGTTTTGCGCTGCTTTTAGCAGTATTCTAGCAATATCACACCAGTCAAATTACAACAGAAATGGCCTTTGTACATTGTACCCATGTAGGGAATTGAACCTGGCATGACGAGCAAATGCTTTCACCACAAGGCTACCCCTGTGACCACCCTGATAGCAAAGAGAACTACAGTCAGGTAGCACAGCATCAGTAACATAATAATTAACATGAAATGGCTGGATAATATGCCAGGACTCATGACAGTGGACTGTTACAACCACACTATTCATCCATGAGGCAATTCTCTGCATGTGTCTTAAGGCTGAAACAGTTTAGGGAATGTGGGCAATTATGTAGTTATTGTAACTATTCCTAGGTAATATCTTTGAGGTTAAATGACAGTTGTATCAACTGCAGGTCTTAAGTACTTCTAAGCCCTTGTAAATCTTCTTACATGCCTACAACATGTGTTTGAGGCTTTGTTCCATTAGATGATGAAATGTGTGGAGTTTTGCAGATATTATGTCCAATGTCAGATCGTAGTGCTTGTTATCGCTAAACAAACAAAGGAGCACATTCAATTACAGGTAACGCCAGAGCGACCTTTCAGCTGACCAATCAGAGTATCGCTTACCATATTTTGAAAGTAACTGTCAAAATGTGTCCATTATTCATTTAACCTCATAAAGTGTGACACAGATGATTCGGAATGACAGATACATGTTGTAACTGATTCTGTCAAAATTGATATCACGTATCATGTGCTGCAGTACCATTTATAGGATGATGAGGTCAGGTTAAATCACAAATATTTCAGGTTTGTTGTGCGTGATACTATTAAAAGGAAAAAAAAGTGTGTATCATTATTTGACAAAACCATTCACAAACACACATGAGGTCATTTTACACAACAGTAGATGAACAAGGACAGTGGCTTGAGTGTTACATAAATAATGATTGTTTTTGGAATGACTGCTAGAAAGCAAACACACATTTAAACCACATCATCATGAGACTCAGCTTAGCTACTCAATAAATGTGTCCAGACTGACACAATGCTTTGCATTTTGTTCTGGAGGTGACTGTCCAGAATGGAACTTTCATTAGCTCAGACTGTGGTCGACTATGAAGTCACATGAGTTGCTGTATTTGATACAGCAGTGCTTTTCACATCTGCATAAACATGAATATTAATTGTAATTTTACTACACAATGTATCAGGGTGTCCATTTTGAGGTCTCGCCCTTGATTGATTTGTCTTTATGTGCGCTGGTATGTGGTGCTGTGTACAGCACATGAGTTTCAAATCAAGTGAAGTTAATCAACTCTGGTCTGAAGAGTAAATGGATGGGTGGGCAGTCAGGTTCAACAGATGGGTCCTCTGACAGTTTCTAGCACTTTCCTCCTGCCTTGTACTAAAGCACATGTGCCTCTGTTTACCCAGAAAGTAATGGGTACTCAGTAGGGTTGGACAATGAAACATATTAGCCTTCCCTGAGAACTTGGGTTGTATTCACCCCAGAGAGCTGAAAATTGAAATTAGCACATTGACCCCATGGCACTGGGAATGATATGTAAAGTGCCTTTAAGCAACCCAAAAGGGTCAATGCTATTTTCAGATGCACAAATTTTGTCACCAATTTCGCCCACCAGTTGATGTCAGTATTTGATGCAAATATCTCATATGTGTATGTCCAATGTTCTTTGTTTTTCAACCTGAAAATCTTGATACACTTTGTTATGTATTTCTTTGTCTCAGAAATTTTTCATTGACAAAGTTTCTATGTTGTAATCCCATTTGATGGGCCGAGACGTTATCCTTTGAAATTCTACCATCCGCACATATTGGAATCAAAAATGGTTTAAGTTGAAGTAAATGTCATTCTACAAGTTTTCAAGGAAGCTTTAAAATCAAACGCAATTGTTCCATCCAGCAGTCAGGGGCTGATCTCCATCCATAGCAATAAAGACGATTGATATTTTGATTTGTTGGCATTTTAAATCCAAGGCCTTCTGAGATGAACTTCCAATTACACTGTAATGTCTTGGGAATCTTACCAAATCACTTCTGAAACAACAACAGACCATTAAAACCATCACTATCATCTGTTCTAACAAATTATCAAGTTGGAGCCAGGCATGATGGAAATCTTTATCCTTGTGTCTTTCTGCTGGACGAAAACAATTTAAGTAGGATTTCCCATTATCTCAAGTTTCCCATCTTAAGTATGGACACCTGCATTCCCTGAGGTGCTAGGGCTTCACCTGTTCTGGGTAGCTGTTGGCCAGTGGAAGATGGGAAGGTATTTGATCAGTCCCTGGCTTCTCCCAGCGCTGTAACTCGTACCTCAAAGGTATGTGGATTGTAGAGGCCAAGAATCGGCATAGACTAGAGCGGGATTCCTTCATAAAGTTAAAAGGTTAAGTGATAGAACTCTTTAAGGGTGTCCTTGGGTATTAAGGAACCTTCAAGTCTCTTGATTTCACAAGTATTAGCTGCTAGAGCAGAGGTAGGGAATGGAATGATTGAATATTTTATGAAATATACATTCTGTTGTTGAGTATCGGAGCAGGCCGCTTGCCATCTCCATCTCATCAGACAAGGCATCCCGTGTCCAGAGGAGTGGTAATTGTTGTACCTTACTGCCGAAACTATTTATTGAACACAGTTAATGCACTGAGGTATTTATGGTATCGTGTGTGGATCCACTTGTTTCAGGATTGAGAGTTTGGTAATGTGTAGAACATGAGTGTTTCAGTAGAGGAAACCGTTTGTAATGAGTGATCATTTCCAATCATGTATGACTGTCCAGCAAGCTTTCAAAGGTCATTCAACGTTAGCCAGTCTTGGTTCAGACGGCTTCCTATGTAGATATGATGTTCTAGAAGACATACTGAAGACATAAAGATCACTTGGTTAATAGCATGTATTTTCATAAGATAGAGGCTATGTAATCTTTTATTCACTACCTGAATGATAACCTGACATACATATATCATCAGTCATTTGGTATACTTTTCATGCCAAGGATTAAGAGTCTGCCCACTATAAGTTTGGAAGTTCAGTGATTAATCAGTTTTCCCGGAACATCTATTCAGATGTTTTGAAATGTTGTTTCCCTGTTGATATTATTTGAGAAAAATAAGTGTAGAATTGGTCAGTTTATTGGAAATCAGTGTTCCCTGTGCTCATGCTGTCATTCATGTTTAGTAAAAGTTACACACATAATACTTGGCTTATTTTGATACCTGAAATACATCAGTATATAAACTGGGTGCCACTGGGTTTTAGCAAATTGAGAACATACTTTTCCAGTATGGGCTCTAGGTAGGAACATCTGCAGCAACATATGTTGATTGGATAGGCGACCACAGGGATCTTTTGGTCAGCCTGGATGAAATGGCAAGGTTGATGGAGCCTCATCGTACCCTGATTAGAGCGCTGCCCAATAATATCAATTTCTTCTTTTCTGGCCTTGTCTTGATTAGTGATGGGCCTCCATGACACAGCTGTAATATTGTGAATGTGTCCAACAGCAACAGTCATAATTGAACATTTTTTTTATTTAAAGATTGTGAGTAAATATGTATGAGGTATTGAGTCACTGTTAACTGGTTCTGGAACATTTCAGCTCTTCAAGATACACAGGAATTGGTTCATTACCCTGCCTAGGGATAGCATTTGGAACATGTTCATATCAATAATTGCAACATGAATTTAAAAAAATGGAAGTTTATGAGAGTTTTGTGGCTGAAATTTGTTAGCTGAGCTGTTATTTCATGCTATTACTATTGCTGATGCCCAGAATACCACCTCCAGCCTGAAGTTGTCCAGACTGATAGGACGCTCTAGCCTTGTGAAACAGGATTGTGAATGGTGTGTAATATAGCCACTGGTAGCTGGAGCAATCCCCAGTGTAAATGATGTTATCAAGACTGATTTCAACTTAGGTTAAACAGAAAACTAGTTCTTCTTATGACAAGTTGCCCATTCTTGTCACACAAGTATTAGCTTCCTTAGTGTAATAGTCCTGTGTAGCAAACAGGCCTTGTCCATGGTTCTCATAGCTTGTCGAGGCATTATATTTGACAGTCTGTCAGGCCTTAATACTAATTTAGTGTGGAAAGGTGTTGCAAATAATGCAGCGAAAATGACAAAATGTGGCAGCCATCACGTCTGAACTGAGCTGTTAATGAACAGATTACTTTTTTCCCTGTAAAACCTTGTGAAGACATTGACATGACATTGTGACGACATCATGTAACAAAAGATTGGACGTGATCAGCAATTGTTGTTCAAACCCTAATTTGAAGTAGAATATTTTTATGTTTTTGGATGTACAAATAAAGAAAATCTCACCCAAAACAGGAAAACGGCCAAATAATTCTGTTTAAAGCATTATATGTTTATGAAAAAGATGATTTGTATTTGGTGGCTCTAGTCTGGTATTAACCAGCTGTGGGTGACAGGTCTCCGACAGAAGACATCACAGGTGTATGCATAGCCCAGAGCTGGCTCAGCAAAGGAGGCAGTCGGGTAACCTAGAGGTTAAAGTGTTCGTTTGTGACACCAAAGACCTGGGTTCTATTCCCCACATGGGTACAATGTGTGAAGCTCATTTGTGATGTGCCCCACTGTGATATTGCAGGAATATCGCTAAAAGTGGTGTGAAACCAAATTCACTCTCAGTAGTGCCACTTGTTATATGCCAGTAGTCCAAATGTTAGGGGTTTATTGTGTTCACATATTGTTGTAAACTCAGTCTAAGTAAACTTAGTCTCAGTACTTTTGGTTACACTCCACCACTGAGTCTGACAAAACCTTTGCCTTTTGAACTTTTTGTCTCGAAAAGGTTCGTACCCGAACGATTCTGAATGGTATTTAGCTGGCGATCACTTCCGGATGATGCACACGGCTTACGTACAACCATGACAACGGTGAGTAAACAGTCGCTGAAAATGGGTTTTTTTGGGCAATATTCAAGGATGTCATCTTGCGGATATATTAAATATTGGTAACCGTGTTAGAAACCCCAAAGCGTATATACTGCAGGTCAAATAATTGTGTTATCTGCGGATTTTTGTTTGTGGCGAGAATTGTGTCAGTGACCTGAATATTTTGAAAGTCCCTCCGATCCCTAAATAATAGCTGTTGTCTGATTGGTTAAATCTATTTAACCATCTTACCTTCGACTGGATGGTCATTGGTGGCTCAAAGGTTACCTGACGTGACCTTCTACTGGGTTTTGTTAGACTCAGTGGTGGAGTGTAACGAAATACACTGAGACTAAGTTTACTTAGACTGTATGTAAACTGCTCTAAAATGATAACATATACAGAATATATGGGGCAAATTCAGAAACAATACATCACCTAGAAGCAGTTTACCTGTAGTGTGTTGTGTATACTTGTCAAGTGTTATTGTGTCACAAGAGCACTCTGAGGCACTTTTCATGCCTTTTCACGTTTGTAACCTCAGCCGAACTCTGTGTGTGTGTCACAACAGAGAAATAAAACTTTTTCTAAGATGTTTTTGTTGACATTTAGGCTGTGATCTGGTATAATTGTTAGTTTCAGGAAAGTATAGAAAACTGCTAGCATACTATAGAAAGTTCATATTGAAATTCCCATGTATAGAGTTGATAATTAACCTTAAATAAAGTCTGTCAGTATTTGTGCAGGGTTGGTTTCTTCAGTCCAGGGTCATTTGGGTGATGGTCAATTCCCCTGTCACTTTGAACTTCTAGATGTTGATGGTTTGATAGTTCAGTGAACAACTGAGTTTTGAACAATGTTTTGACTCATACAATGATAATCTTCTTAAGTTTGTGCATTAACTTTCTTGAGAATGTCTGGAAGCCACATGGTTCATGTATTATCTAATCATCCTCAGTGTGAGTGCACTTAGATGTAGATATGCATGGTCCTTGCAGTAGATTAACTTGCCCAAGCAGTGTGTGTGAGATAAGCTACAGTGACAACTACCTTTAGGAGAAATGTAGGCATGTTAACACAAACAGAAACAATTTTCAAGGTCATGAGTAAGCATTTAGAAAGTTGACATATTTCAGACTACACTTTCTCATTAAAGTACTCAAGGTGGAAACTGAATGCTGAACTGGTTTAAGGCTCAGACTTTGTCTGCCGGTGATTAGGTGTCTGACTCTGAAAGTTTGGTTTTAACTCCTGCATGTGTCTTATCTCAACAAAAGTACTAGAATCTGTACTCTACTGAGAAAGTGTAATCCCAAATATAACTTGCATGATAACTGTCAAGGTTATAAGCATGCTAGGTTGTTGTGATATCATTCCACTTTTGATATTCCTTCTAGATGTAAAACTCAAAAGCCTCAAACTAACAAGGAATGCACCAGAATTAAACTATAAAACACATAATGCAAAGCCTGTGAGCTATACATGGGCCTACATAACTGCTATCAAAGTGTGTACTGTGTATAGGCTAGGTATTGTGGTATGTGCAGGTTAGTGGTAGACTTTGCTACCAGGAAGTGGTACTGTGTTGTTCTACCTTGATTTACTGTATGACTAGACACATGTCAGTCTGTGGTCACATGCCTTGCAGGATCATTTGTTAGATAACAGTACATAAGAAGCCCTTTTTCTTAAACCTTTTATTGATCCACCTCGTAACAGACCATTGACATTGGGCCAAGGTTTATGTCATATTTGGATCAATGTTTGCTTGAACCCTTTAAGTAATCACTCTCATTGACCTTAAACTTGAAGCATGAGACTCACAGTTGTGTAGTAAGTGTATGAAACACTGATATCAGTTGGGTTAAGTTTTATACCATCATGATTATCTTAAGATGGTTGTGTTTAGTTTTATACCCTTTTCATTATTTGAAGTCAGACTAAGTGAAGGAAAGGAACTCCATTCACTTTGTCATCAGGCATAACAAGACACCATACATTGAAAAAATAACCATTTTACCTGTCTGAAAGGCTTTTGTTTGAGCCTGTTCATAAATAACTTGGAATACAGGTAGATCATACTTAACAGGGAATATTGATAACTGTAAGTTTTAAGAGAGAGCAGATCCAATATTTAGGCCAATAAAAGTACAGATATATTGGTAAAGATGAGAAAACAGATAGTATTCAATTAAACTTTAACCAGTGGGTTATCCCACTGCTGGTGATCCCACGAACATGACACGGGTGTTATACATTCATGAAGACCTGTAGTCGACCATACTGGGACTTGCACTTATCCCTACACTGCAGACAGGAGACGAACACTTGTTGGAGTCTTTGTGCAAGTTAAGTGTATTCTTCCCCCCACCCCATAATCTCTTTGTTTGCAAAGTTCAAGGCAGGTCATCCAGATTCCTTGATGACTATTTTGTTAGATATAATGTATGTAGCATTTCTAAACCATTTCTGTTTTGAGGATATACATGTTTTAATTTGCTGATCCAGTGAAATAGAAACTGTTTGAAATTTAGAATTAACTTCTTTCTTTATGAAAATAATTTCCAACATGTTTAGCATTAACTGAAATGAGATACTGTATAGAAAATATTGTGCATTTTATGGAAACCACTGTATCAGTGATATTTCTGACAGGTGTCATATTCAAGTCTCTCTGTTTCTTTCTCTCTCTCAATCTCTCTCTCTTAATCTCTCTGTCTTTCTCGATCTCTCAGTCTTCAGCGTGACGAGTAAACACTTTAACCACTTGGCTAAATCCACTCACCACTATGCTATAATCACTTGAGATGAGATGTTTACCATGATGTCCTATGTCATGGCTGTAAATATTATGAACAAGATATTCTTCATGGTTGCTATATTGGGAAGGTTTTCCATCATCTTAATTACTGACAGCAGTGTGAACTTAATGCCAGTGTATACTGACATGATATGTACAAGCTTTCAGTGTATGTAAGACAATAGCCTACAGCTGATTAAAACAAGCTATTAACATGCCTAGGACAGATATGAGAAGTATAGTGACATGTTATGATGATGATACTGGGGAGAAGTATAGTGGGGGGATGGGTTGTTATGCCTGGTTATAAAGTATAGTGGGGGGATGGGTTGTTATGCATGGTTATAAAGTCTAATTTTGGAATATTATGTTTACTATGGTCACCATATGTTTTCTGTTGGATGTGACCTGTGAAGACATGGATTCATTTGTTCTTCAGCAACCCATATTTGTCATTAGGAGGGAGTAACGGGATGTAGTGGTATGGCTCGCTGACTTTGGTTGACACACGTTATTGTATCCCAGTTGTATAGATCAATACTCATGATGTTGATCACGGCTCCATGCTCAATGTGTTTTTACAGACTACTGCCATATTGGTGGAATATTGCCGAGTGCATCATTAAAAACCCCAGCCAATCAACCAACCAACAAAATCTGTTAGATCAAGATATGGCTGAAATATTGCTTATGTGATATGAAATTTTAACTCACTCACCTGTTTGATGCAGGACCTCTAGAGCCAGCTTTTATCAACCATCTCCAGATATTCAGATACGTATTCAATGCCGGATGTCTAATACTGTACATGTTGATGGTTTGTACCCACAAATGTACCCTTTGTACGGCTCCAGGTAGTATTCAGGATTCTGTTAGGTCCTGAGTTGCAACTGTACGAGCCTTATACACAATACTCACTGGGTTTCAAACAAATGCCAGGTCAGTGGCTTGCATGGAAAATTAATAAATGCCTCGACCTCCTTTAGAGAAAATATGGCTTATGCAGTCAGTTTTGTTCAGCTGATAGTGGTAGTGAATTATCCCATTCATTCACGATTTTATTACTAGAATTGTTCACATCTCATCTTGAAAATATACATCACAAAAACACTTCTTGCATAACTGCCCAAAAAGAACTGCTGGTTCTTTCATATCAGGACAGTTAATTTGTCTTTCAGTAACATGTTAATTGCAGTAATGTGAGAGAACAGGATGTCCTTTAGGTTCTTTTAAGTGTAACTGTCTTGGAAATCAGTATATCTAAACCTGCTTTAAATCTGAGCTAATGGCTAGTGTAGTTTGCAAAGCCTTAGTATGATCTACTTAGATGCATGTAAATCAATTTTTTTAAAATTTGTTTTCAGATTTTTCCTGGTCAAAGATGGCTTCCTCATGTACTATGCAGACAACGAGAAGAAGGAGTTTACGAAGAGGACATATTTCAACATCCACCCAAAGGTCAGCCATTTTATTGTGATCC
This sequence comes from Haliotis asinina, assembly GCF_037392515.1. NCBI lineage: Eukaryota > Metazoa > Mollusca > Gastropoda > Lepetellida > Haliotidae > Haliotis > Haliotis asinina. Next base: position 15,241,536 of record NC_090287.1, read on the forward strand.
TATCATTGCTAGGGTACTACTGTCTCGATCCACTGCACAGTGCCAGGGCAATACAAGAGCAGTCTCTGTCTGTGCAGACATTGATTGTATGTGTAGGTGCAAGCCTCCTCACACCTTGCACCTCTGATCAATGTTGGCCAGTTCTGCATCTTGCCACTATGGAGCTCAACACATCCTAATCTATAGCCTCTAGCTTCTGTCTCTGTTGCCAACACACAGATTACCCCGAGGTCTGGGCTGGGGCTCATGTGTTGGTTTTGGTAGGATTTGGCTTTTGAATGTACAGAATTGGATCACAAGTCAAATCAAATGGGTTATTCAACATGTACAAGTAGAGCTAAGACACCTGAGTGTTAAGTCATTTTGCTCCGAATGTGGCACTTCATAAATTGTTCAGGTGGGTACTTGTGACTTGGGTGTTTGCAGGATTGTGGGACATTAAGGGTGATGTTTGTGTATATATCTGTCTTGACTCAAAGTTTTAAAGAGTGAGTAAGCAGGTAGTTACGTCATGTTGCAAAGGGTGATCTGGGGCAAATGAAATGAGGAAATTATTAGAAGGATGTTTTTTATGCAATGTTTTGTCATAAAATGCGATTGTTCATCCTGATGTGACATTGACCACATTGATGACACATCCATCATACTAAACAGGTTGTACCAGTAGAACCCCAACTGTGGCTGTGCTAATGCAGGAAGCGTTCTTCAGCCAATCAGATATCTTTGTCAGAGCATTTATTTAACAGTTCAGCTCATTTCTCTTCCACCATGAGTGGAGTTACAGATCCATTTAATGAGTTTTCATTGATGTTTATAAATTTGGCTGTTTGAGTTATGAAAAGCTGCTGAAAATTGTAGATTACATGTATTATAGATAACTGACATTTCTTTTCTTGTAAGAAATACACTCAAAGTCTAGAGCGTCATTGGTTGATTTTCAATAATGTAACCGTGACACTCCATCAGAAATAACCTCAGGGCATGTGCAGAATGATACCCGAGTTCAGTTCCCTTGGGAACAATGTGTGGAGCCACTTTCTGGTATTCCGCATTTGGTATTGCTGGAATATTGCTAAAAGCACTGAATCACTGAACTCAAACATGGACAAACCCAGGTACATGCCTGTTTATTGCTGTGTTCAACTCAGGGGCACACCAAACCCAAGTCACCAACACTGACCACACATTCCATTCAGTCATCTCTTGCAACGCTCAGATTCTGGAGGCTGTTTGTTTGCTGGAATCACCATAACTATCCATAGTGTAACAATTCATGTTGTGATTGCAGGGCATAGTGCCGTTGGGGGAGTGTGAGTTCAAGACTGTCAACGATGCTGTCCATCCTTTCTGTATTCAGATATCCAGTGCTGAGATCAATGTGAGTACAACAGAATACCAGCAACAGGGTCAGACGAAAGATAACTATGTACTGCATACTCTCTAGCTCAGTATTTGCTTTGTACAGGGGGAATTATTGAAGTCATCTATAAAATATTGTTGTATGAATTATTGTGGATGTGCATGTATATACTGTTGGTCATCTGACACACTTTCTGTGGATTCTGTTGTCAGCATTTGTATTCCAATGTCTTGAACTCTGCAATGTTAGAACATTTCCCCATGTTCCAACGAGTTTAGGCAGGATATTCTAAAGGTAATCCAAGAAACTTCCATGGGCAGTTGAAGTATGCCAGTGGGAAGAAGTACTGCTCCATCCTTGAAAAACGTTGCATAACTTGTCTAAATTAAATATATGGTCATTCTTCTAAGTGCCAATGAATATAGTAGGCATAGCTACTGCAAGCTTATGCCTTGACAAGGAAGTAGGGGTCCAGAATAGTATGGACATTTTGTGTGTGGTTACCAGTCTGTATATTACAACAGGATTTAGTTGTAAAAATGTCAGGTCTGGAGATATGTCCAACTGAATATTGTTATTTAGTACATACATTGAACCTGGAAGTATGTATACATGGTGAAATTGCACCTGTTTCCTGATGGTACAGATTTGAGGATACTGGTGCAGGTTTGTTACCAGACGTTTTGCCCGTGTCATGTATGATAGTGCATTCAGTCTGTCAGCAGCATTCAGAGTTTTGCTGACGAAGGGGGCTGAAGCGGAGATAGCAGATAGTGAGGGATATACTGGAGAGGAGAGGGTGGGTGTTGAAGATGCATATGGCTTGAGGATGTTAGGCAGAGATGTTGAGGGTATCCATCATGGACTGTATTAGCTGTAACACTTGGTACTTGCAGGATTGGTGGTGGTTTGTGGTATCATTGAATCGTGAGCAAAACTTTGGAGAAGACATGAAACCTGACCCCATTGATTTTAATGTATATTAGACAGGAAAAGATGAGAGGCAGGTACATAGAGAGATGAGCTACAATCATTGACTACACTGTGTTTCAGACAGAAGATAAGAGAAGCAGGTATAGGGAAGGGTGTGCTACAATGATTTTCTCCATTGTGTACCAGACAGAAGAAGATAGAGAGGCAGGTGTAGGGAAGGAATGTGCTACCATGATTGACTCAATTGTGTATCAGACAGAAGACAGAGAGGCAGATAGATATATGGAGGGGTGTACTACAACCATTGGCTCCATTGTGTATCAGACAGGAGACGATAGAGAGGCAGGTGTAAGGGAATGTGTGCTACAATCATTATCTCCATTGTGTATCAGACAGAAGTTAGACAAGCAGGTATAGGGAGGGGTGTGCTGCAATCATTAACTCTGTTGTATATCAGACAGGAGAAGATCACACTAAGAGAGGCAAGTGTAGGGGTGTTTGTGCTACAATCATTGTCCCCATCGTGTAGCTGACAGAAGATAGGCAGGCAGGTATTGGGAGGGGTGTGCTACAATCATTAACTCTATTACCTGTTCGGCTGAATGTGACTGAGCCAGTTGTGTTAAGTGTAAACATGTCATGATGGCCAACACATACACATGCCTCTATGGTGCACATGTGTAAACATCAGTCTGGGGAGAGGAGGAGGGAGCTACACGCTGATACCTGACTGGATTACAACTGTCACTGCCCTCACTGTCTCTGCCCTAACTGTCTCTGTAGAACTTGTTCCCAGTGTTTCAGCTACAGCCACAGCTCAGAGCTATTTATTGATATGCAGTCTGTGTAGCTCATCTCTTTAACATGTCTCACTTTATTTTCATCTGATTCCCATAAACCAGATATAGGAAAAACAAGCATTTAAATTTATTATGTTTTCCATGTTGACAGCCTATTAAGATATGAACAATTCCTGCTAATGCAATGTGTCGTTTAATGTGGTGTATATGATAGAAATTCTAATGTTTGTGAATTAAAAGTTCATACATTTAGTATCCAGTCAGAACTTGTAGAACTGAAAAGGGCCAATTTACTTGTCCTGCCACGCCACCTGTCTAACCTCCACTTAAACATCGGAAAACAACTGAATTAGAATTTTATTCAATTAGTATCCAAGAGTTAGAAAGTGCCAATTTACTTGTCCTGATATCTGCTTGCCCTCCTTTTAAACAGGGAAAAATCTGAACTGATGAAGAACACAATGGGACCAAGCACATAAAATTTATGGGGTTCTTGAGAGGCATTTAGAAGTCAGGTTTCTAATATAAGACAAAATGCTATGGATGTCAACTTCTTTATTGTTTACACAATAGTCCAGAACTTTGTGTAAACAATAAAGAAGAAGTTGACATCCATAGCATTTTGTGTTATATTTAAATTTATGGGTTTGGAATTTTGTATTGAAGACTGGCCATCTATTTGAAAGGAAGTGTTGAAGCCCAGGTGAACTGCGGAACTGAGGTGATCTAGATTGCCAGATTGTTGAAATGTTTGACATGCCTTTTTCTGCTCCATGTAAACAGTATTATTTGAAAGCAAACATGAGACTAGAGAGTGGGCCTGCAATAGACACATATAGTGCATATGGCAGAACTCTGAGATGCTAGGCGTGTGTTGGGAGGATAACCTTGACTTCACAGTTGTGCTTTTCCAAACCATATGGTGATATTGATTAAAACATTTGGTTAATTGAAAATGGCTTTATTGATTACCATGGAAGTGTTTAATACAGGCATGAAGGAAACAGGTTAGTTACATACTGACATATTAAAAAATGAATTTCATTTTTTGATGTGTTTTGGTCAGTGCCAGATCAAACAAGCCAATTTGTGTTAAAGTCCTATAATCAATATAATGTTTCCGTCTGTTGATCTTTTCATTATACAATAAACTCTGGCCATCTTCTTTGCTTGTGATCTGATGAAAACATGCACCACTGTTGGGATGTACATGTATCTGATATTGACTTGCTTGTGTCTCCACAGGGTCAACTAGTGCTGGCACTGGAGAGTGACTATGAGAGGAGCAAGTGGATAGAGCTGATGGAGCAGTCCCGCAGAGTGTGAGTTGTCAACCTGTTCATGCCTCCAGGCTAGAAATGGTTTCTATGCTCTTCCTGAGATTTATGGATAGAACTGTTTCCCAGTGCTTGTACTGCTGGAATTTGTGGGTAGATTTGTGATTCTTGGATTGAACTGCATTATTCTTGATTAACATTGTTTATGAGTATCCAATCCTTGACTGTTTTTGAAGTAACAGACTGTACTGAACACTCCAGTATTGTGCAGATGTTGACGTGTGATGGTTCAGTACACTACCAAGGATTTGTCTGGGACTTCAGACAAGTCAGGTCTCCTTTTTCATCAATAATTAAAAGGAACTGAGTAATTGTTCATTTTAGGGTTATAAATATGAGCTTCTGCACAGGTTTAGATAATCGCTGCCTACTTTGATACTGTGTGCAAAGTCATTTCTGTGAGATAAAATGGATTCTCATGGAATGCTGCTAAATACTAATTTGATTCTGTTTTGGTGTGGGGGGGTGGGGGGGGTTGCCATTGTTTTTTTGTTTCCTGATCAGGTTGCTAAGACTTCTGTCATGATACTAAATATGGTGAACACAGGGCTTTTAGATGAGATGATTTTCAGGTTATGTCAGTGCTTTATAAATGCTAATCGAGTAGGATACAAGCCGGGAAAGCCTCATTTCCAAAAAAAAGTAGCCAAAATTGATGTGGCTTTCCTGGCAATAGTTACAGTTGCGCGAACATGGAATGTGGCTCTAATGGTTGTGCTACCAAAACATGCTTAATGATTCAAACCCGTTAGTGTATTTAACAAAGTAAAACATGTTTCCTCATAATTTATTCAGATTACAACAAAGTTTTGTTTGTATAATTAACACACAATAGTATACTTGATAATAATAAGTATTCATTTGTAAAACATAAATAATAATAATGATCATGAATTGAGAACTACACTTGGTGACAGTCCTTATTGACAGAGAAGCCCATTCAGACAACATTCTCGTTTATTCCACTACTGTAATTGAAGGAGATCGCCCACGTGGTCAGCATGCTGCATCTCATTCAGCTGTTGGCTGAGAAGTTTTGCGAGCGTCAATGATTCTATATTTCTGTCTTCGTGGCGGTGCTGTCCACTGGTTAGAAAGTCTCAGGACAGCAACCTCTGTGAGAGACTGCTCGCACTGAAATATCGCCACTATCTCATAAATGTTAGGGTGGCTCTTCAGAGCAAGTCTCTTTACCTTGTTGTGCCCTGAACCGAGCTGGTAGTTACATAATCCATGAATGCAGTGTTTTTGGGACCGGCAGGAGAGTCAGCTACGACATACATTGTCCACCTTATCCCGAGGTACTAGAGGGAGAGCAGCGGCTCTTCTAACTAGCTTTCTCACTTCCTTATGTTCCATATACTGTAAAATCATTATTATTCGTGGGGTTTAATTTTTGCGCAAAAAAATTATCCACAAAAATAAAACCTCCGCGAATAATTATGATAAATTGTGAAAATAAAAACAAACAAAGAGCTTCGAGTTTTAGTTCTGTATTGCTAGTAATTTGACTACAAGTACACTTCATTCATTCATGACTCAGTGAAACAAAAAGATACATAAAAACAAATTAAATAGTTGATTCAACACATGTCATTTTCAGTGTCTCTGATTGACACGATACACACGACTTTACTAAATTAGAAATGTCAGGTCACCTGCCACTAGTGAATTAGTCCAAAAGTCCAGCTTGGTGGAATCCGCTTTGGATTAAATCCTTCCTCTTGGATATGTTGTCGTAGGTCTGGATAATCCATTGCGCATGTAGTGGTTTGACAATACTGGTACACGTGCACAGAGCTTCCTGAATAGCTGATTGGCCGAGCGCATCATGGGTCGAGGTCACATATGGGTCAATGATTTCTTCCACAAATCTCAACATGGATTCTTCAGTGCTCCATTGCGTGTCTCAACGTAGCGGAAAGCCCATGTTTTCCCAACTAATTAGGCAGGTGACTGGACGACAGCCCTGGTCAGTGTTTTCTTTACAGTGTACAGTTTCCTGTGTTACACTCTCATGATTTCTGTACTTTGATGATGCGCGAAAATTAAACTACGCGAATTAGTCAATTTTTCTGTTTCCTCAAAAATTAAGCAGCGCGAAAATAAATGATTTTACAGTACTACATAACAAGACCTTCTCTCTGCACCCTGCTCCAGATACACTGGGTGACATGACAAAAGTACCCCCTAACATGTGTCCCAGGAAACACATCGCTCATAGCATTGTGAGCTGCCCATTCAAAGTCCAGCTGGACTGTTGAGGGAGCAAACTGTAGCATTTGCCTACAGGCAGCATCACTAAGTAGTGAAATGTGCCAACATAGCTCTCCTTTGTTCTGTTTAACAGCAAGCAATACACCAATGGAAACATGGCCCAATACCACTGCATGAACACAATAAATCCAACAATTTTGGACAGGCATATAATGTACCTGCATTACACAAATGTTCAATGTTCTTGTCTGTTGTGAAAATAAGGACATCGTCACTAACACAGTGCAGGAAATGGTCGCCACCTTCTGTTCTTGAATACTTTTCCAACTCGATCTGGGGTCCGTTGGCAGGAATGCAGGCCAAGGCCTTGTGGCTCGGGTGGTAGAGCATGGTAGTGAGGGACTTCAGAGCTGGTATCTGCTTCAGAAGGTCATCTGCGACGATGTCGTGATGCTGGCATAGTCTGGAGATGGGTATGGGGGTTGTTTCAGTCCTTGCACTCTCCATCAGTCTCACTTTGAAGGTGTCAACTTCAGACTCAAAAGGAAGGGAATTGTGAGAGTGATTCATAATCTCAACCTCAAGGAGCATCTCACCCTGAGTTGTGATCCGTGCAGTGCACTCAGAAACAACACAAGACCAGTATTTCCTTTCACCACGAATACTCTTACACCGAAACTTATAGCCATCATAGTACAAATGCCTGCCTCCTCTCACACTCTCAATGAAGTTTATTTGAACTTGTGCATTTGCCATGTTCTGATATGAAGTGAACAAGAAGTCATTTTTATATGATAGAGACAAGCAAGATTGACTCAGTGTCAATTAAGTTTGAAAGAAGTACGCTTTTGATCTCACGCTTGGGGGAAGAAATATCAGATTACTCTAATTATTGCTAAACACTGCGCTTTGTGAGTAGTAAAGATTGCTAGTTTCCTATGTACGCAATATTACATAATGTTTCATAGAATCCTAAATAGGGACAGTCTTCTCTCGGTATTGCTGAACACAGTGCTTTTGAGTAGGAAAGATTATTCAGTTCTCATACCTAGGGACACTTTTTTACCAGTTCCTGTAATCCATTAATTAATTAACCTGTTGAAAATGTGCCTTTCCCGGCTAGTCATGTAATTGAAAATGTGGCTTTCCCAGTAATAGTAATTGAAATTAACTAGTATCAGTGCACCCAGATTCACAGGCCACATTATATGATCCTGGCAATGTTCTTCAAATTATGAAAATTATTCATCCAAATGTGCTCACAAGAATAAGTTTTGAAACTAGGGAGAAATTCTGACGCTATCCATTTAACAATGAAGAAGTCTAATTATCATTTTCTTATTCATCACCAAGCTTCACCTTCGGAAGGCACATTTAACTTCATCTTAAACTACTACCTTCATTTTCATTACTTTTTAAGTTTAATTTGATAATTTGCCAGCGGGGGATTATGTCACTTGAGTGACAGTGCTTGTTGTATATGCTCTAAGGTGCAGATCAATCTTGATCTTTAAAGAATACAAATTTGATCCAAGACAACCATGGACATATCTCTCAAGATCATATTGTTAAGAAGACTGTTGGATTCGGATGGTTTCCTATTTGTTGTATATATTGTTCTACATTGCTCCTTCCCAAAATGTGGTATTGCCCCTTGGCATATTTGGACAAGAGAAATGTTTGTTATATAAAGTTTGTAGTGAACACTGTACTAAATGGAATATTGTACTGTAGTTTGGCACTATACTTCACACTTGAACTAAAACTCTAATCTGAATCTTTGATTGTATTTAATGGTATATGCTTGGAACCTTTGAATTTTGCTGAATTGTTGAAAATATTTCCTCAATATATTTTCTGAAAACAAAAAACCCTGTTCATCTGTAGCTTTGTTGACTTTTCATTGAATAATTTGACATGTTTTATCAGAAGAGGGCACCTGTTGGTTTTACCTTAAGCATGTATGGACAAGTTCACAGATTACATGACACTCGTACATGATATCATACCAACAGATACATTTGTCATGATATGGCTATAACACCTGCTGTTGTGACTTGGAATTTAAACTCACTTGGAACAGGAAAATATGCTCTCTTAGCAAGGCAGCTCGTCATATGATCCAGGTACTTAAAACAATATGAATTAAAATCAATAAATATGTGGCTCACAGTATGAAAACACCAAGACAGGGGGTTTCCCAAATGTATAGTGTATTCGCAGAACAATGATTGCAGGACAAGAAAATCAATAGAAGTAAGGAAAAGCCTTAAGTTAATGTGTTTGTGACAGTAATGTGGAGGTGTCATAACCCTTCCCTGATGTACAATGCTGGTCTGTGACATTGCATGGTCAGTAAGGCTTAATGAGTCCGTCAAGGTCTCCAGACAAGGAAGAGAATAAGAGACTGACACAGTAACTGCTGACCTTTCTTTCGGGGAGGGGTGGTGGTGGTGGAACTAACCCATGAACGAGGGTTCTCGTACTGGCGTTGCCCTTCACAAGACCATATCACTGCATTTGTCAGCTTTCAGCCTGTTAAGGATGACAACATTTTGGCCTGTTAAATATTTGGATTTCTAGGGTGGAATAATGAAGATGAAGCCCTGTCTTTTGACATGTTTTGTGTCTGTACCAAGGCATGCAAGGTTAATTTGTGCTTGTATGGGTAATTTGTATGCATGTGTGATGCAGTATTTCATGTCAGGTACACGCCTGCCTGACTCTGTCTCCTTGTTGTGACACTTGCCTGTGTCTTAGACTGAATGATGTGGAGCACATGCTACAGCTGGTTTGCATTTTGTTAACTCTGAGTTATCTCTATTTTGCATGTTGTGAATGCTGAGAGGGTTTTAATGTCCTCTCCTGTGGAATCCATGCCAGGAAATGACAACAGACATCGAAATGTGTATTCTCACTGGTGCTTGTGTGTGCAGCATGAACCTTTTTCTGCTTGAGGAGTCAAGGAAATCAACCTGACATGTTTCACTTTATAAGTCGTGGCATGTTTTCCTTAAGGTCAATTATGTACCTTCAAATGGCCTTTACAGATTACATGCATGTGTCACATACCATACACTCCAGACACATTATCAGCTCCTTGGGCAGTACCCAATCCACAGTTCTTGGGGTTTTACATTCACCCCTCTTATGCAGACCCATTCCTGCTGGTTGTACACTCTACACTCATCAATATGATGATGGTCTATAAATATATGAAAGTGGATAGAACAACCCTGTGGTTAATATCATGTGCATCAATAAACACAGTTACCATGATATGCAAACGGGTGTCTCAATACAGATGCCTGATGCAAACAATGAGCAAGTTACAGTGAATCACGATACAGATTTCTAGTAAAATGCCATTGAGTCACAAGTCTAAGATAATGGGTCACAGATATCAAATATTAACTCAACAGAATCTTGGCATTTTACAGTGAGATCAGATATATTGATAGCAGCTTGTTTCCCCAGTGAGCAGTCGGCCATGCAGTGGCGACTATGCTTGTGGTAAGAGGCGACTATCGAGACCAGGTGTTAAGGCTTGCTGACTTGGTTGACACGTGCCATCGTTTCCAGATTATGCAGATTGATGTTCATGCTGTTCATCACTGGATTGTCTTGTCCAGACTCGATTATTTACAGACCACCGCCATATAACTGGAATATTGCTGAGTGTGGCGTAAAGCTAAACTCACTCACTCACTCATATCAAGAGACGAGGCAAGAATTTCAGGTAGTGGTTGGACTGATTCCATGCCAGATCAAATCATGGACACCGAACATGAGAAACGCTGTTATGTCATAATGACTATGGAGAGTTTTAATCATATGCTAATCAAGTGATAATGGGGATAATGATGTGAATATGGCATGTGTGAGAGGAAGAAGAATGTTATGTAATTATGAAGGTGAGTTGGACAGTGATAAGAAGATGGAAGATGGACCTCATGGAGCATCACCAGGGTTTTACAGGACCTGGAAATGTGTCCAATACTGACAGTTGTCCGAAGAGACAGGAGAAAAAATGGTTATAGTGCATCACAAAGAACACAGAGTATTTTTCAGTATACCAAGTCTTCACAAGAACAGTTGCAGTTCATGCTATTGAAATGATTGTCAAGTCTTACAGTACAATAAACCACATAATGTGAATTATTACATTGATTATTGCGTGACCCTCTAGGTTTGCAGGTCAAGGTTATACCCTGTGTCACATGATGGAGCATGGCAACTTCAGTGACATGTTTTATGAGGGTGTGACACATGTGCCCTGGCAGAAAGTGAGTTTCACTAGCTGCTCATGTCACTGTATCAGTATTATGTACTTAGAGATAATGAATGCTTCAAATAGGGATCTCATAGTATGTCAATATCAATAAACTAGTAATGTTATAACCTTCCATGTTTCATTATCATCAGATACCCGTGAAGGTCCCGGGGTAGAATAGGCCTTCAGCAACCCATGCTTGCCATAAAAGGTGACTCTGCTTGTCGTAAGAGGCGACTAACGGGATCGGGTGGTCAGACTAGCTGACTTGGTTGACACATGTCATCGGTTCCCCATTGCGCAGATCGATGCTCATGTTGTTGATCACTGGATTGTCTGGTCCAGACTCGATTATTTACAGACCGTCGCCATATAGCTGGAATATTGCTAAGTGCGACGTAAAACTAAACTCACTCACTCACTCATTATCATCAGAGGGCATTGATCTTTTATTGTGGTGATCGAATCTTTTATTATCTCAGATTTTAAGGGAAAATGAGCTCAATACCTTGTGCTGTCATTCAGAGTCAGTGGTAACCTTAGTAACTCATATTAAGGTCCAAGGGGTCTTGGGCGTGGCAACTTGCAGGCAGGAGTTGAAATCAGCTTGCAGTGAGTTCAAGTTATGGTTTGAAGAACAAGAACATATAACATTGTCCTGTCATCACCATACCTTTGGGTAGTGTGATTTTGTTTGGTGTTTAACACCACACTCAGCAATATTTCCGCAATATTGCTACAATCTTCAAATAGTTGAGTCTGGACCAGACAGTCAAGAGATCAAGAGCATGACTATTGATCTACATAATTCTGAGACAATGACATGTCAGAGACTGACCACCTGATACAGTAAGCAAGCCTGACAACCCAATCCAGAAAGTCACTGCTTACGACAAGCATGAGTTCCTAGAGACAGATTCTAAGCAGGATCTTGACTGGTTGACTGATATGATATCAGTACATCTCAGTACGAAAAGCATGTGAAGTATTTCTTACGGTGACAGCTTAGATCTCTGTGTTTATGCCTTGAATCCTGAAAAAGAATTAAAGAAATATTCTTATTATAATTTTACACTCATTGAAGTTTAAATGTGAAAAAGAGTTAGTGCTAGGCCTTAAGTATTATTTTATTGAGTTTATAGTGACAAAAACAAGTTGCATAGTCAGGCAGTGAAATACAATGGGATCACTGGCTATATAAATATTCCACTCACTCAGCATGCATAAGACAGAGGTTTGATTCCCTACATGGGTATAATAAGTGGAGCCTATTTCTGGTGTCCCCTGCTGTCATATTGCCAGAATATTGCTACAAAACTCACTCCAACATTATTAGACCCAGGTACTTCTCTGTGACTGCACACAAGGTCACAACAGGCAACATAGCTCTTAAATTGCTGACAGTGGCCACAGTGTAATGACACGGAGACCTAAAGAATGCAGCTTGAGTGTGGCATGTGTTCAGGGCATGGTTGGCAAGAGATTTAATTCAGGAAGTGTGTGTACAGCATGGAGATAACAGAAAAAAACAGATACACATCAAGGACAGTGATTGAATATAGTTTTGTAGCTCTTAGCATGGTTCCAGCGATATCACAGTTCAGGACATTATACTGAGCACGGCAGTGTCCTATGTGGAATGTGATACTGTGAGCCAATACTTCTACCGCAAGGCTACCCATCTGCCCCTGATACACATAATTAACAGTGAGGTAGAAGACAGACAAGGGAATTATTTACAAAACATCAGTGAACTTACTAGCAGCCTAGTCATGTAGGGCTGGGATGGATAACCCAGATACCCAGGATTGATTGGTAATGAGTTGGACATGAGTACCCGTCTCAATTCCCCGACCCACTTTGATCATGTGACAAATAGATCAAATAATGTAATATGTTATTCTTTCATGATTGAACGGTTGTATTGTCTTTAAAGATTTATACATAATTTACAGTTACTTCTTTTGAATATACTTGATAGTTAAGATGTTGAAAATTGAAATTTTAGCCTCCAAGCTGAAAAATATAATGCCATTTCCTGCAAATTTGATGATAGGTACAAACCAGGTAGCCAGGTAGGGTAGGGTAATAGAGGGGATTGTGTCCCCTTGTTTGGACCCATCCCATCCCTACTGTTTGCCTTTTGTGCCGCTGTGGGGAAATATTCAAGCTACGTATCAAGGATCTATGACCCAATGTTGCTAGTGTGTGTTGGAGACTCCAATAAACAAAGGAATGATTACTGAGGTAAAAATTGTGAGGCATTGCCAGATTCATATGTCTGTTAAATGCTAACGTAAAATTGCAAATACAAACTTTATCGATGCCATCACTGTTACTGTATCCAGGGCTATTTCACAATGTGTTAAAGGTCAACAGAAAGTTGTAGATGCTGGGGGCTGAGTAAGTATTGCAAAGTATCCACTGATATCCTGCATATTGACATTTACTGACTTAGTCTGACATTTGCTACATTTATTTTTAGAGAAAATATTGTTTTTGAAATTGTTGAAGATATAGAGTATTTAAAAAAAAATATGGAATATGTTTGTTTTATTGACATTATGATACACTAGTCATTTTGGCTTCAAAACCCGTGATCAATGAAAAAAAAAAGATACAATGTGCAGTGAAGGAAGGGAAGTATACATTTATCTTTGAGTAGAATTGCGTAATTACAGTTGACACACACCATGATTTTAACCTAAGGTCCCGTTTCTGTCATGACCTATTGAAGCTATTATTACCATTTAGAACAGGATGTGAAGTGTGGTTGTATTTGTAGTGGTAATCATGATATGGTGATTGTGTCATATTGGATGACTTTGTGACTGTTATTTCCTCATGCATTTATAGGAATATATTTTCGAATTCACTTCCTGTTTATCCTATATTCACTTCTTATTTCTGATAACTGCTAGCTGGAGAACTAGTCATACCACCTCATGTGTTCCTATCTGATAATATTAAACACTGTTTTGTAATACAACTTACCGTCAAATCTGTAGTATAGACAATTAATGGACAGTTGTATTCATTGTACCATTTTTACCAAAAGAAAGGTCTGTATTTAATGTATTATCTTCAAATCTTAGAGTACGATAAGAACACCATTTCTGTACTCAAGAATGCCATTATATTTTCTGCCAGGACCCTTGAAATGTAATATTATTGTGGCCCAAGGTCCCCAGGTGTGTAGGTCAAGGTGAAATTCCAAACATATTTGATTGTTTTTTGTCAGGAGTATGTGGCCAAGGGAAGGTCATCATCATAATCAAATGAACTGTCATGGCTCTCTGTTTAAATGCTGTAAGCCTTCTCAGAATGTTATTGCAGGTCAATATAGAATTTTGTCCTGTGTGCCACAGTGATACATTGCATCCAGTCGTCTTCTGATTGTTATTGTCCATAATTGGGTCTCGTGCTTAAGGCTCACCGAGATGCTGATAGGTCTAAAATACTATCCCCTAGTCATACATTGAACTCACTCCGTTATCTATAGGACCTGGTAGTGGGAATCACTGAAGAGTGTCAGCAGTATTTGAATATTGAGTGAGTGTTTTCATGTGACTTTTAGCAATATTCTGGTAACATATTGTTCTTTGACATGAAAAGCAAGAGAAAATTAACCTATTCTTTTTCCTTATGAAAGGGCAATGTTTTTGCTACTTCAATGGCTACCCTCCATCCCTGTAATTCTTTCATGGTTGACTAACATGATAGACCAACTGTCTGTGTTTCTAGTGTGATCACAAAACTTCTATTTTACATCCCAGTAAGGGTGTGATGTTGCTGACTGACCTGATGGAGACTTCACACATATGGGACACCTTACCTTCCAGACAGTTCTCAACACAGTATTGATCTTCTGTGATATCACACCATATAGTGTAAGGAAGACTTCACAGTAACACTGAAACAGACAGTCAAGCACTGGAATCAGTTGATTGCCACTTTGACTGTGACAGTGGTAGAATGTATTGTGATTTCTCCATAGGATGTGATTGATAAGAATTGATATTGATGACGCATACACCATGAGGATGAATTGTGGAATTAATGTTGGTAGAAATGATGTTGATGGTAATGATGGAGAAGACATTGATGATGATGATGATGATGATGATGATGATGATGATGATGATGATGATGATGATGATATTAATGGTGGTGGTGATGGTGATGATGATATTGATGATGTTGATGATGATATTAATGGTGATGGTGGTGGTGATGATGATGATATTGATGATGATGATGATGATGATGGTGGTGATGATATTAATGGTGATGGTGGTGGTGATGATGATGATATTGATGATGATGATGATGATGATGATGATGATGATGATGATGCAGGACATGGAAGAACCACACGCTAGCAGAGGAGATGATTCGCCAGCTGGAGAACCAGGGGTTGCAGATGATGCGAGAGAAACAAGACTACTTTGGTAAGGATGACTAAAGTTGACCCATGGCCACAAAGAAACAGGTCCTCCTATAAGTGGAGGCTAGTAAGCCAGATTGTTTCCATATTATCTGTGATAAGTGAGGGATTGAGTTTAATGCCATTTTTCATGATATTACAGTTATGTTAAGGCATTTGAACTGGAGTAATATTGGAGTAAAACCTGAAGTGGAGAAGATGTAACATTTTCCACACTTAAGTGTTGATTAATTGACATAAGTCAGAGGGTCAAACCAGGATTCAAACCCATATGATAGGTTCCTAGTGGGCTCAAGGGAATATGTTTGAACATGAATT
This sequence comes from Haliotis asinina, assembly GCF_037392515.1. Lineage (NCBI taxonomy): Eukaryota > Metazoa > Mollusca > Gastropoda > Lepetellida > Haliotidae > Haliotis > Haliotis asinina. The sequence continues at coordinate 15,257,221 of NC_090287.1, forward strand.
GAGTGTTTTGGGTCGACTCCTACCAGGAATGCTGCTCTGTGTGTGGTGCAGGAGACTGAGTTATGTAGTAGCCAATCCATAATTATTTTTCTGGTATTTGTTTTTGTCAGATCGCCTTCAGAGTGAAGTGAGTGCTTTGTCAGAAGAGCGAGAAAGAGCCGAGGTAGGTTGAGACTCAAAAACTGATTCTTTCAACTTGAACACTGCTATTATCTCCAGATCTGTTATGTTTTGGTAACTCATACTAATGTTTGTCAGTGTTTACTGCATTAACTTGCACAATACAAACCTATACAAGTACTACAGTATGCTGCATTACAACATCCCAGGCAATTTCCTGCCCTGGGCCTAGATTTTCGAAGCTCTCTTAGCACTAAGATAGTCGTAAGTTAATGTTAATGTATGGCACTTATGACTATCTTAGCGCTAAGAGACCTTCGAAAATCTAGGCCCAGATTAATCCAACATTACATTTCATAGTGAATGCTTTTTATCTGGAGGTTTTCAATTCTGATTTGAAACATCTGATTGACCAATCAGGATCCAGAAGTTATCAGTAAGTCAAAGAGTGGATATGTAAGATAACTCCCAGTTATATCTGCATCCCTATTTATGCCTGATCACCCTGCATGATTCTCCACCTGCTGTGTTCAAGGAGCTGGAGAGGATTAATCAGGAACTGGAGAAGGAGAGACAGAAGCTGGAGAAGTTCACTCAGGACATCAAGGAGGAGTATGAGAAGATCAGAGAGTAAGTATGTCTGGGAAGGAGAAGTGTGACATTAGAGCATGGACAAATGATGACTTTGTCATGGACATATTTTATAAGGGCATAGTCATTATCTTAGAAAATTTTCATGTGACATTATTCTATGCCATCACCAAATGTAAAATAAGTCTTTAGGACAGTTTGGATAACAATCAGTCAGCATCTTAGAGAGGAACCAATATTGAATCAATAAATTCTATCAGGGAGGATTGTGACAAGATACAGGGAGGGGTATTTTACAGGCAACAATTTTTTGTAATAAACACACATTGTTGAATAGGTCTGTACGTATTATGCTAATTAATGTGGAGACATTTTTTTAAAATTTGAATATACAAATATTGGCAGTGGGGACAATTACGGTTTTTTTGTTAATGTGTTATAGATGCATAGGCCTCATTCTCAGTTAAGGGGAGATAACTCTGTAACATGATTTTGAAAAATCCCAAGATATGTGGTTGCATGTGTTGCCAGTGAGTTGGAGGAGACAATGGACACAATGAGGATGCTGGATGATGATCGCCAGCAGCTGTCTGAGACCATCGAAACACAGCAGGATCAGCTTCAGGTATAGCCCCTTATCTCCTGCATCATCATGCGTTTTGCCATGTTACATGCTTTCGCTATCACCACCAGCCTGTAAACCTATGTTGATCTGCATTAGAACTGGTCTTCACAACCCATGACTGAATATATTGGATGGTCAGAGTTGATTACTTGTTGACACATGTCACTGCATCCCAATCCCAATAATGCTCATGATGTTGATCACTGGATTGATTATCCAGGAATGATTATTTACAGACCATGGTCATACAGCTAGAATGTTGCTGAGTGTGGCTTTGAACAACAAATGAACAAGAACCAACAGCCTGCTACCAAATGGCAAATCGTAATTTTAGATGTGTGTCTGTGTGATCCCGGCCACAGTACCGGGTACCGGAGAGTATCAGCTGTATCCTAGGTGTTACTGACATAGCGTCATTAGGCTTTCTGCTGTATATCTCTTCCATGTGTAAAAGTTTTGGTCACAAATTTGGTTCACAGTCAATGTGTTTCATGTAATACACACTTCAAAATAACCTTTGATAGTGAAATAGTTGAAACTATTTCTTCACATACATTTTCTTTTCATCTTATGAATTACCAAAGCATAATTCATGTTATGAATGCCACCTGTGGAAGCTATTATGCAAATATCTAAAAACATGTGATAGGGTAACAAGCATTCACTCAGTACACTGAAAATAAAGGTTTCCGAGTTCTGTTGATCACACTGGGATCAATTGACCAAATGGGCACAATGTGGCGACAATTTCTGGTGTACCCTGCAGTGATTTTGCTTGAATATGGCTTAGCATAGTAGAAAACATGCCTCTGAGGATTTAGTAGACAATGTAATTTTTGTAAAACTGCAGGCTGTGATGGGGGAGTTCTTTCTAGTGAAAAGTAAAACCTGTCAAGCAAAAACAAAAACCTTAAATGTGGTTATTATGGGAAAACAAGTGATGACCTAATACATGGTGAGAAGCACACTTCAGATTTACATAAGCAGGGTAAAACTCAGCTCATTCACTCATTCACTCATGTAGTCCTCCACAGTGGTATTGTGGGAATGTTCTTGAAATTAGAGTGAAATCAAACCCACTCACTCTTCAAAACAAGTGTGCTGGGCTTATGTGCAACGCTGGCCAGTGAGAGAACTGACAAACACTCTCCACTGTGAAGAAACTAAGAACCGTTTCCTTGTACGTACATGAATCTTTCAGTCACTTGCCATGGAAAAGGAGAGAGTGGAGAGAGAGATGAAGCAGAAGGACCTGCTGGCCTCCAAAGAGAAGAATGATCTCTCCCAGGCCACTTCAGAGCTTAGCTCCAAGCTGAAGGAGATTGAGGTTAAGACCGAGTCATTATTGAAGGAGAAGGCAGAAGCTGAATGTAGGTGAGTCATGATTGTCACAGATTGGCGATGTCAGTCTGATATATATGAAATATGCATTTTTGGCAATCAGAATTATTGGGTAATTGTTCAAGATATCTTTGAACTCACTTCACACTTATGCTGTTTCAGGTTAAAAGAAAATGAAGACAAAACCTCACAGTTGGAGGAGGAGAAGCAAAACTTCAGTGAACATGCACAGGAATTGCAGTCTACTATAAAGGTAATGGAAGCACTACACAATCTCAAACATCCCCTTTTAGATCACTCACACCTCACCTATGCACTGACCCACCAACCTACTTAAACAACCAATAAGCCATCCACCCAGTAAAGCATTTCATTAAGACACCCACCAATTCACTTGTCCACTGAGCCACCTTCTCAAACAACCAATAAGGCACCCGCCAACTCACTCTTCCACTGAGCCACCTTCTCAAACAACCAATAAGGCACCCACCAACTCAAGCATTTGTAGTGCCATTCACAAACTCGCCCATCCACTAACCTACCAACCAACCTGCCCATCCAATAATCTATCAACTAACTCGAGCATCTGTTAAGCCACCCACCAACTCGAGCATTCGTTAAGCCACCCACCAACTTGCCCATTGACTAAGTCGCCCTCCAGTCAGCTCATCCACAAAGCAGTCCACTGACTCATCCATACAATAAAACCACCCACTCAATAAACTACCGTATTACCTGATGCTTCCCTCAAGAGCGTGTGTGGGTTTCTTCATCACTATTCCAAAGAATGCCAACTCTGATGGTTTGGTTTGTTTGCAGGACCTTGTCACACAGAAAGAGATTACAGAAAAAGAACTCAGGGTGAGTGTCTCATACAGCATTGTCTTCAGGTGTTTGTAAAGGTTTGAATGTAACAGCGTATCTTTACCTTTCTCTCTTGAGAATGAGGTGAGACCAAGTGATACCTTGGCAAAGGATTACCTGCCTATGTTTTCCCAACTCTGTTACATTGTAACTAGACGTTTATGTTACACTCTCCATTAAAAGTAAATAAACTGAAGGTAACTGGACTGGAAATATCTCTGTCCCTTATTTCTATCAGTGTCTTTAATGAACATTACGGGTATCATCTTTACATTTAAGCTGCTGGACCGTATTTGTCAGAAACAGTCCAGAGAACTAATTCTCAAATCACAGAAGGCATTTCAACTGTTAAATGTTACAGTTTACGAGACAAAAAATGTCCCCTGTGTGTATCTTAGATCTGAGTCAGGCATTTTGATTTTCTTGATTACATCAATATATTATTGCTCATGCTTTCAGTTACATCTTTCTGACTCGATTATATGCATTCAGCCATCCTGCAGCTGGAATATTTCTCATGCAACATTATTGACTGACTGTACATTGCGCCCCAGGAGGAGATTAAGGCCCGGTTGACAGCGGAGACGAAACTGCAGGAAGCTGAACGGTCACTGAAGATCCTAGAGCATGCCGTAGCAGAGAAGACCAACAACATTGAGGAAGAAGTCAAGGAGGAGATGACCTTCAATGTCCAGAAGCTTAGGCGTCAGTTTGTTACATAAACATTCCTTTTATGCTGGCTTAGCCATGTTGATTGTTAGAGGACAGGGGCAGTGGGGTAGTGTAGTCGTTAAGGTGTTTGCTTGTCATGCTGAAGACCTATGTTCAATTGCCCACATGGGTACTATGTGTGAAGCCCATTTCAGGTGTCTCCCTGGAATATTGCTATTATAGGACAATTGTTTGCTCCTGATACATTTGTTTGTAGCTTTGGGACAAATCATTTCAGCTGAAGGAAAATATTGGGATAAGAGATGTAAGCGCAGTTTTGCCTACTTATCATTTTCAGGTTATTGATTCTGTTTGTGTGGTTTCAGAATTCTTTGAGGACCTGGCAGCAGAGGCAAAGTTGTCGGCAGATCAACCAATCATTATGAAGAACGCAGTGTGTGCCAGAAAAACAATGGCAAGACGAGCCAAAACTATGAAGTTTACAAATCGGAAAAGATCTAGCAGTAAGTATGTTTGTATTGTAAGGTGAACAAAACTGCTTCCTACATGCAGACTTTAATCCAGTTTATATCTTATTCAAAGTGCAGGTAATAATTTTCACAATTTCCATTGTATCTTTACAATTTCTGTGGTTAAATTATGGGAAATAACTCTTGTTTTCCTTTTGCCAACATAGAAAATTTGCAATTGTTTTTTTTATCTGTCAAGTTCCTACCATTTAACATTTGATGTTTTTTATACGTCTTTTCTTATTTAATCATTCTGCTTCTTGTTAACATCATTAAAGAAGTATAAGCTTTCTGTTTCATATATCCATGAACATCACCTTCTGTTTGGGGTCTGGTTCATTTATGATCTTAGTTCTCTCAGGCCCTTTTGGACTAAATTGAACCCATCTTCGATTGAACACATGCTTCTCTTGAAAGATGACAGAAATAGGGATTGTTTGGCCAATCATAGCTAAAACATTGTTCATTAGGCAGTTAAACAAATTGAAGTGTCGTCACACTGGTTCTGGCTTCAACCTCTGGTCTGTCTACTCCAGATCTGAACCTGGGATTTAACAAAACATTTTAGGGCTGATATTTGACCTTGAAATCCAAAGCTCTTCTCAGTGGTAATGTGAAAAAAATTCATAAATTATGTAGGTACAGTTATATCAAATATAACTGCTTGATTAAACCAACTTGTACTCCATCAAAACCAAACGTTCAAGTATTTATTTTTTCCTTATCCTAACTCGTATGTTATTTTTCGAAAATAGCATGAGTCAGGATAAGTATGAATCATTTTTTTCCCAAAAATACACATTATTGTTTTAAATGCAATGTTTAATGATTCAGAAACTAAACACTCTAAATGAAGCCTTTCCTGATATACCTGCTGAGGACACTTAGTTTGTAATCCCAGGAACAATATATGAAATGTTGCCACCAAGTAGCAATAATTCTTGCTGACAATGGCACATTTCCTCTTTCCTTATCATTCAAGTAATTCTCTCAGAGGGTGGTGGATCAAAAAGTCAATTCAGCTGCTAACAGAGGTCCCTTATATATCTGACATTAACATCTATAAGCCTTACCCTCATCTCTCACAATCAGGCTCGTTATCAACATCCCTAGCTGGGTCCTTGAACGTGGCGGCATCCGACACAATGCTGTATAGCACTCTTACCATCTAGGTAACACACCTGCCTCTGTTGTGTCTGCTGCTACTACTAGTCATACCACTACTTTTTCTCTAACACTAAGCATCAGCTGACTCATGAACTAACACATCTGCTCAGGTTTTCTGCTCTTGGTGTGGGACTGATAAGCTGATATTAACGATTTTTTGTACCTGCAGATATATACAGGTGTAATGGCAGGTGTAATGACACTTGGTATGTCAAGTCACGTCAACTTCTATTATGTTAGGTTTTTAGATATTTGCGGATTAGTAATATATATTATTAATTTAGTTGAATATTCCAGTCATTCTCACATAGTTTGGACAATTTTCAGAAAAATTTATTCATGAACAAGACATTTGAAACCAAAACTGAAATCCTCCTATTAAAAGTAAACAAATATTTGTACAGATGTGCCTCTTTGATTAAATACTTATTGATGTATTAATCAATGATGCCCTATGAATAATATTAAAAATAGAGCTTTAATTCTATTTTTCATTTAGTGTTTTGTTCTAATATTATCAAATACTATTATCAAGTTTTGTTCAGAATGGTATCAATTTTTCAACAAATCTTATTTTTCAACCAGCTTTTCTGATTGTGGTAAAGGTATGCACAAACTGCAGTGAAGTTTTTGCATGATTTCTATGTGTATATATATACATGTATGTAGGTATGTGCTGCTGAAGCTGGTGTTGCCAAGCCTGCTGTGTTGTTACTGTCAGTGGACTTGAGGCTGCTTTAGTAGCAGTGTGTACCTGGAGTTACCTAACTTCCTAGGTACCTTGTTAGGCATGTCAGTGTCAGCCACTAGAAAGTTCACTCATTCTGTAAATAACTGGCGGTCCTAAAGCTGGAAAGCTATGGTTATTCTGGGATCGTATTATCTCTTTGTTACTTAATGTCTTTGATGAAAATATTTTCAATTTCTTAGTGATGTAAAAATCGTTTTAAAATCATTGGGATTTAATGTCTTCCTGTTTTTTTACTTTGTCTTCTGGTATTTTTTTTCTCATTCCGAAATTGGTGTTTTAATGGAATGATAGTTGGTCTATTTCTAAGAAATTAACAATGCAAACTTTGTTGGCAATATCAAACTTGCAAGTACTTTGAATGACAATACATGGATATGTTGATATTATTAACTTACCTTACCATAGGTCTTATGCATATTACCTCTAGCTTCGCTAAACGAGATCAGACAGTCGTTGATTCGCCATCTCCTCGATGGCTACCTCATGTAATCTACGAATGTAGTCATGGAAGTGACGTGATCTCTCCACTCGCGCGAGAGCGCAGAATCCAAAATTCACTTTTACTTTTAGCGTTCGTGCGAACGGACGTGTTGGTTTGCAGTTTTTCTACTGTGTGTAGTTTCAATAAAGTTGCTACTCCTTGGTAGGTATGGTTTGTATCCCCTCATTATGTATCAAAGTCAAGTCATACAAGCATTTAATGTGCTTACCTTGCTACCTCGTGTTGTTCTTTTCTCACTCAGGCATGGCTTGTCCGTGTCGTATGTGAGAACGGCATGGCGTCCATGGGGGTAGTTCATCTTGTTGGTTGTTTGCCCTTCATGTTTCTGCCCATGCTTGGTCATTTTCACTTGTGTTTTCGGTATTTATCATACCATTTTCTGCCATGAATTTCAGCGTAGCGAAGGCAGCCATTGTGGTTGTCGTTTTTCGCTGCCCCGCACTTACGGGTGTGTCTATTTTTTACGTAGGGGTGCAACTACTTTCTACATTTTTATGTAGGGGGTTTTTCTCCTAGTATTGTATCAACATGTCGTCAAGTCTTGGTTTCTTGTCTGTTACAGTTTCTGTGTATGACTCGACACTTTTGTACTGTCTGCAAGGGGCAGAAGTCAGCCAAAGACCCACATCCCTGGTGTCCGGATTGTGCGTCCGCTGTTTGCTCCATCGATAATCGGTGCCTACACTGTCAAGCGTTATCTCTCGCCGATTTCAAGACCTTTTTGGCGGTTCGGAGGAAACGTTTTACGCAACGTAACAGAAGAATGTCGTCGCCAGCGTCTTCCTTGGGATCTTTACCTGACGACCAGGATCTACCACCGCCTTCAGTACCAGTATCAACGCCTAGTGTGGGGCGCTCATCTATTACGCCGGCGCGCTCCTCTCCAGAGCCTACGCGTTCGGACGCCTTTGTAGACTTATCTCACCCGGATGCCTTATCCCATCCTGAAGTTCAGAGGCTTCTGCGATCTCTCTTGACACCGGGCGCTGCTGTACTCCCTACCTCGTCGTCTACATCTTTGCCAACGACAGCGCCTAGACTTACGCCAGCGCCGTTGCCTGTACCAGCGCCTCTGCCTGTCCCGGCGCCTTTGTTTACGTCAGCACCGGTGTTTTCGTCAGCGCTTATTCCGACGCCAGCGCCTGTACCAACGCCAGCGCCAATGTTGTTGCCGGACCCTGCTCCTATGCCTACTTCTTATCGGATCCCCAGAGTGTCTCATACGCTGACTAAAGAAGAAATGTTACAGCGCCAGTTGGATGAAGAGCGTGCTCGTCGTTTAGAGGCTGAGCGCTCCCGGCGCAGATCTCGTTCTAGGTCCCCGAGGGGTCGGCGCTCTCGTTTTCCACACCGTAGCCGGCGCCGGCGCTCCCGGTCTGTTTCCCGCTCTCCAAGGCGCTCCTTAGAGGAAGACTCACGTACCAGAAGTAGACGTAGAGTGCGATCTCGTTCAAGATCACCACGGCGTCTCTCTAGATCCCAGCATTCGCGATCGCCGGAACCACTGCGGACTTCCTGCAAGGAATTTAACACTAAGAACTCTGCTTCCAACTCTAGTCAGCGACGAGAATCAACCTCGGTTTCCTGGGAGGATCACGAGGAACAGATCTTTTGTCCAGATTATGAGGAGGAACCTGGCAATGATGGTGATAGTGATGGCACCTATCTTCCCTTAGCTGCTGTCTTTGAGTGGATTGCCGATAGATTACCGGACTGTCCTTCCCCTTCTTCGGATTCAAGCAACCCGGCGTCGATTCACTTGTCTCCCGAGTTACTTATTCCACCACACCCTATGGTGGCGGATGCTGTTGCTTTGTTAGACTCGGACTTTGCGAAGTTATCCTTAAATCCAACCATCAAAGCGTCGAAGTCTAAGAAATCAGATTATAAAGTACACAGTCTGGATTTTGCCGACAACGGGGCGGTGCAAGACGATTCAATTAAGAGGTTGTCAGGCTCTACTCCCGTCATCTTACAGAGTTCAGGATTCAAAGCTAGCAGCTATTGATACGGAACTGAAACGTATGCTTAAACCTATCTCGGCGCTTGCGTCAGCCACCTCCTCTGCAGCTTTGGATTTATCAGAGGATAATGCCTCGAGGGTGGATCATTTAACTACCATTTTTGCTTGGCAAGGCAGAGTACTCCATGACCTGCTTGGACATTTACGCGCGGCGCTAGCCATGACTACTACTATGCGCCGATCTGGATTTTTAGATGCTTGTTCTTGGCAAGAGGAATTCAAACGACAACTACTTCGTGCACCATTTACGTCTAAGTTCCTCTTTGATGAAAAGATACCGACGGTGTATAAACAACATGCCGAACTCACTAACACGGAAGTGGCGCTGTCAACCTTCGAGGCCTTGGGCTCTGCATTTCGTGGCCGAGCCAGGGGTAATGCCAAGAAAAGATATGTACCCAGGAGAGAGTCTATCCGTTCCTCGTTTGGGAGGGGACGAGGTCGTACCAAGGACTCAGATGTCCAGCGCAAGCCTCAAGAACGCGGCAGGGATGCCCCATCTACGTCCGGTCGAGGTAGGGGCAAGCGTCCCTACTCCGGCCGCTGAAGCCATGGACTACTACGACTGGGACCTCCCACCCCCAGTCGTACCAGTTCATCCGACCCCTGTAGGTGGGAGACTAGGGATCTTCTGGGCCAACTGGACATTCCTGGAAGACCCGTTTGTTTGCAAGATCCTGAGAGCCGGCTACAAGCTGCCACTAGCCAGAGCTCCGCCGTTGACTACCACTCCCCTGTCACGAGTGTACTCAATAGATCAACAGGTACTTATACTAGAAAACATCAACATTTTATTAACAAAATGTGCTATAGAGATAGTGTCAGAACCCCATCACTCCCCGGGGTTCTATTCACCCATCTTCCTGGTACCCAAGAAAGGTTCCACCAAAATGCGGATGATTCACAACATGGCGACTTTCAACAGCCTGTATTTAGCCGAGCCCCCGCATTTCCGAATGACGTCACTGGATCAGATCCGAGCCAAGTTGTCACCCGGAGCTTGGATGGCCAGCCTAGATTTACAGGATGCTTACCTGCACGTTCCTATATTCCCACGCCACAGGAAGTTCCTGCGTTTCATATTCAACGGAGTACACTACCAGTGGCGAGTGCTGCCGTTTGGAATTTCTACGGCCCCGTGGCTTTTCACTCGGGTCACACTGCCTGTCACCCGGTTTCTGCACCTCCGGGGGATAGACTTCGATCCTTACATCGACGATTGTTTTCTAAATCACTGCAATCCTCAGTTGCTACGCAAACAACTGGACTTCTCCACACGCCTACTTCAGCAGTTGGGATGGATTATCAATATCGAGAAGGAACCAACGCAGGAGTTAACTTTCATTGGGGGGTTGTTCCTGACTCGGCTCAATCTGGTCAGGGTCCCTCCCGATCGATGGCAGAAGATTCTCGCCTTTACGGATCGAGCTCTGTCCTTACCTCTCACCCTCAGAGAATGGCAGTCTCTGTTGGGCTTGTTGACGTCGGCGCAAGACCTCACCCTCAGAGGACAGCTTATGCTGCGTCCACTACAGAGGTTCCTATTACCATTCATTCGGGAGAACGACCTCCAGTCATCATTTCTTCTACCCCCGCACCTGCATCAGTACCTCAGGTGGTGGACGGTAGAGTGGAATGTCTGCGCCGGTGTTTGTTTGACAAGCTTCAACCACGACCACGAGTTGTTTGTAGACGCATCCCTCTTGGGATGGGGCGCTCACTTGAACGGCCAGACAACCTCAGGGCTGTGGTCAGACGCCGAAAGGGAGTGGCATATCAACAACCTGGAGATGCAGGCAGTCATCCTAGCGGTCCGCCACTGGCTACCGGTTCTAACAGACTCCAGACTCCTGGTAGCGTCCGACAATTCCACGGTCGTGTGGGTGATTCACAATCAGGGTACAACCAGATCCAAACAACTTCTGGACCAGATGTTCCTGTTAGCGGATCTGGTAGACAGCAACGGCATCGTGATCGCGGCTCGTCACATTCCCGACTGCAAAAACATTCTGGCAGACGCCCTGTCGCGCCCCGGCAAACCATACCCGACGGAGTGGATGCTTCATCCGGACGCATTTCGCCAGATTTCCTGGCAACTCGGGAGACCACTGGTAGATCTTTTTGCCACCAGTTTCAATCACCAGTTACCAACGTACGTATCTCCCGTGCCGGATCCACAGGCGTGGGCAGTCGACGCGATGTCTCTGTCATGGAAGGCCTGGACGCATATGCGTTCCCTCCTCCAGTCCTTCTCTCGGATGTAATCGCCAAGATCGGACTGACGCAGAACCTCCGACTGCTTTTGGTCGCGCCTTTGTGGCCAGCCAGGTCGTGGTTTCCCGATCTTCGACGGCTCGCCAGCGGAGACCCTTACAAACTTCCAGAGTGGTTGCATCTTCTTCGACATCCACACAGTCAACAGCTGCATCCGGATCCACTGCGATTCCATCTTCACGCATGGGTCATCTGCAGAGGGCATTAAAGGCTAAGGGCTACTCTGCGCACGTGGCGAACGTTATAGCTCGCGCGCATAGAGTTTCTACCCGTTCTTTATATGACGACAAATGGCGCTCTTTTGAGAATTTTTGCGCACAAAGATCTCAAGATCCCATGGCAGCATCTCCTCAGTTTGTGGCACAGTTCCTTCTCTATCTACGGAACTCTAGACATCTCAAAGGCAGTACCTTAGGCACCTATTTGTCAGCTTTGAATTCTGTCCTTGCTATTAAGTCAGATACACAGATCTCCAAGATACTGGAACTTATTGTGCTTCTCAAAGCTTTCAAGCTGGAAGACCAGAAGGCCAAGTTCCGTCCTCCAGCTTGGGATCTTAATGTTGTCCTTCAACATCTCAGAGGGCCGCCGTATGAGCCATTAGAGGAAGCCTCCTTTGAACATCTTTCCAAGAAGACGGCTTTCTTACTATCATTGGCAACAGCGGCTAGAGTCAGCGAGATCCATGCTCTTGACGTTACTCAGATCCGATTTGAACAGTCAAGACACGGACGTGTTCATTTGGGTTTGCTTTGGGATTTTGTGGCTAAGAACCAGCTTCCCGGGCAGCCTAACAGGCTATTTTCCATCCCTCCTTTGTCTACGATCCTGGGTCATCATGACTTGGAGGAGGAGCTGCTATGTCCAGTCAGGGCTCTCAGATGCTATATTAAAAGGTCAGCCTCTAGGAGACGATCCCGCAAAAGGTTATTCATTCCCTTTGCCGCTTCCTGCAAAGGCGAAGTAAACAGAAATACTATTGCCCTCTGGCTCAGATCGACTATCCTGGCGGCCTATGACGACAAGCACCTGCCTCATCCGGTAGCAAGTAACCTGCACGAGATCAGGGCCTTGGCGTCTACGATGGCCCTCCATCGGAACTGCACAGTACCGCAGATCATGGAGGGCTGTTTCTGGAGGTCATCAACTGTCTTCGCATCCCACTACTTGAGGGACTTGGCAGTTGAAGACGTGGAGGGGTTACAGTCATTTGGTCCATTGGTGGTTGCTCAGCAACTTACCCGACCATCCGCCCATTAGGTAACTACACTTCTACTTACCGTTGGTCTTAAGATTAACCTCACCCCCCGGGTGCGTCGGTTTTTCTTTGGAGTTCTATTGGGTTACTCTTTATCCTGTTCCAGGTATTATCCTGAGACCGTTGACATTGGTTTTCCCGAGTTCTCCTGATGCATTTGCACTGTTTGCTGAGGGATGGTCCTCCGGAGTCCACACCACCATCCATCTGTCGAAGCCATATGCATAAGACCTATGGTAAGGTAAGTTAAAAATTTATTAAAATCTAAATATTTTAGATATTTAAATACTTACCTTACCATAGGGCGGTGACTCCCTCCCAACGCTGGATGCTCCTCCCCACTTTGGACTCTTCGGGCCTTCCGGTTGACGGTAAAAGTGAATTTTGGATTCTGCGCTCTCGCGCGAGTGGAGAGATCACGTCACTTCCGTGACTACATTCGTAGATTACATGAGGTAGCCATCGAGGGGATGGCGAATCAACGACTGTCTGATCTCGTTTAGCGAAGCTAGAGGTAATATGCATAAGACCTATGGTAAGGTAAGTATTTAAATATCTAAAATATTTAGATTTTAATAATTTACTTTAAGTCTTGTCTAATGAGTTACTGGTTCTCAGTGTAGCATTTTAGTCTACTAAAAATCTACTGAATAATGAACAGGCAGTTGGCGCTAGAATCTGAAATTTGACTGACTTTTTTATTGACTGACTTTAGCATATGTATATAGTTTATTCTTTGGAGGTGTTATAGTAATTCCTTTGTAGATGTTTTACTTTGACTCATAATTACAATACATGCTACTCGAAAGAAGTTCAAGAACACCAAATTTCATATCAATATTGTTCAGTTGGGAAAATTGGGTGTTCTTAAACTTTTTGAGTGGTATATTTGCCTTGCTTTAGTTTTTCACTTCAGTTTCATTTACAATTACAGGACAAGTGTTTCACAACAAATAAGAAAGTAATGCATTAAGATGTCACACAAAATATAAGATATCCCGCAACACAAAGAATTCTAGTATAGTGCTGACAAAGAAGGATAAGTTGAGCACCTGACAGTTGACCCATATAAGCATAATTATATGAGTGGCACCCATTGGTGTTTGCCTTTGGTGAAGGGGACCCATGTTGTCTGCGATTAAGTGTAGTGTGATAGGTGACGGACCCACCAACCATGCGATAGTTTTATGAGTAGTGTTGAGAATCGACCTCTGAAACCATAATCGATTATCGATGTCTTATGTCGATCAGTTATCGATAAATGGTCAATTACTTGTATTGATTTGTGAAGAAGACCAGCTGGATGAGACGACTGCTACAAGATCGCTTGTAATAAATATCTTTCATACGACATGACATTGTAACCCATTCTTATTAGAAATAGAATTAAAAACACTTTGGGGAAATGATATTGAAACTCATGGAGTGTTGGACAGCAAATAAGATTTTAGATCACACTTTTTACAACTAATTGATACATCCTTCAGTTATTTGTGTGAGTGAAAATTGAGCAAGTTGAACAAGATTTACACGTCAGCTTCAGTGCAGAAATCAGAACAGAATGTCGTAGGTCTAAGAATAGATGTGACTAATATCAATAAAGCTACCCATTTCCAACCTTGATCATGATTTCAACAAGAATTGAACCTTTTGCAAATACAAAATGTTTTCTCAAAAGGAACACATGTGCAGGAAAACAGGCATTTTGTTTGCAGACTGCCCAGCCTATCGAACTGCTAGTTTCGTCACATTGTATATTTAACAGGAGCATTTGTTGTTTTTAAGGTCATGTTTTAATGGCATACTACATTTATGAAACCCTCATCAATGCTTGCATAATCAAACATGTAATTACAGAAACCAAATTGGTTTCACCATTTGGTCATTGGCTACTTCTCAAAAACGCATTCTGTGCAATGGCCCAACTTATCCTTGTTTGCTAATAATGACATGGAACAAAACAATAAAAAATTAATATCAGATCTGCTTGATGTCAACATTTCAAAGATGTACACTCAGAAAACCTCAATAACTAGCTGGACAAATTTTCACACTATGGTCTTAGATATTTCTTGGGCAGGTAATAAATAGTGTTTTCTTATGTGTATCATATGTCAAGGATTTATGAGTGTGTTGTAGGCTTTAGCTTGTGACAGAAGAGCCAGGTAGATTGTGATAGGTGTTCAGGGCATCCGTATACTTTATCTTATAGGAGTTATTGCTTCAAGTTTTGTTGGTCCACAGGTAAAAGTAGACAAACAGACAATAGGATTCATCTCTCAATTACATACAAAGATATTAAATGTAACCAACTTTACATAGCTTAAGCAGTGGAAATATAAGTTAACAAAAAATACATACCTGCCACATCACCTTCTGTAGAGAACTGTAGTCTCCTCACAACACCATAGTCTTCACCTTCATAACCACTTTCATCTAAAAGACATGTAGCCTAGAATTTACCTCACCATTACTCACAAGAGCAGCCATCTATCATGGCGTGTTGCTACAAAGGTTTGTTCTTTGTAATATGACTTATGCTGAGTATTATGCTTGTATGTTTGCTGATGAGCTGTTGATGTGTTTTGTGTGTGACAGTCTTTCAGGTGAAATTCTGGTCAAGGAATTCATAGGTACCTATAAACCAATGTTGTTTCAGTTGGACTTGCATGATCACTGTGTACCACAAGCTAATGTGTATCAACGTTGATGTCTATTGTCACCCCTTTGCAGTGGTCACGTAGGCTAATGTCAAAAACACTTATCCTCCCATTTATGGTTAAAAGTTGAAAAATATGAAAGCTGTAATGGAATTAAGGGCTAACCAATCATTTGGTAGATTGCTTTCATATTAAGTCAAAATTGTGGAAAAGATGCCGCCTCTGAAAAATGCTAAAGTGTTTTTGTAATACAAGCATGATATTGTTTAATAGAATCTACTTGATGTATAAGTTGTCAGAGATATCAGAACATGGGAAGTTTACGAAAAAATGATAAAGGTTTTGTTTAAATCAAATGATGCAAATCAGTAAAGCATTCACACTCTTTTGGGCATATAATAACAGGTTTCTGTTGATTATCTCTGACTTCAGATTAGTGTTTCAGCCCGCTATAGGTGATCAGTGACCACTGTAGAGGTTCATGGACATTTAAAATTGCGAGCAGACGTCATTGGTTTGAAGATAGTTTTACTATCCCTCCAGTAACCAGTGACATAAGACATAGTCATTGCTTCAAAACATTGATGATGCTCCTAATGGTTTGTCAAATTTTCTGCTTGTTATTTGATCACACTTTAAAAAATGATTTCCTTGATGTTTTTTGTGTGAGTAATGATTCATTCACAACCTCACAAGGAATTTATCGCACCACAGAAAATTTGACAAATGCCTCATTTATTCATAATAAGAAATATTAAATTTGTTTTTACTTATGCATGTGATATAAGTGGTGGTATGTTCATATTCACAAACCTTTGCATGTAATCAGATTATGTTTATATGTTGTTTACTTGTCCAAATAAGCATTGTTTATTTTTGTTACCTTTGAATATTATTATTCTATGAATGAATTCTGAAAGATAATGTTTTCTTTCTGTGATAACGCAAGGATGTATATTCGTCTTTTGTTAATGTCACAAATCATCCGGTTATCACATATTTTTAAAAGAAATCATCAAATTACTGAATATTTGAACAGAAAAACACATTTTGTAGACAGAATATGTGTGAATGAGATTTTGTGTGAGGCCTCAAAATTTGTGTACATGACCTTGAATATTTTCTAGTGGTTAACAGTTGTCCATGTCTGAGGTGTGGAGTATGTGAAGGCAAGGTTTGTGTATGTGAACATTCGCTACGTAGACAATTCCCTTCTTATCCTGTGGTATTATTACCTCCCCAGGTTTCGACTCGCCGAAAGGTAATCGTAGTGACATGTAGGTGTGTAGTCACCAGCAAATCTGATTGGTCCACTTTCTGCTCTCGCTTCACACATCGCACCAAACTATACAATGCTCTTCCACAAAGTGATCCTTACTCATCTTCTTGTAATATATGCACCAAAGAGACGAATGTTTCTTATCCAGACTTTGTTTAAATGGACACACTATAGATAAATTATTATGTTTAGGAAACTGGTATTTTATTAGGTTTGTCTCAGTAGGAAATCTAGGTTCTAGTGAGCTGCAAACCATCATTGGCTATATTTTATTATATCCTATATAGTTAAATGATTAAATTATCTTTTAGAGTAATGTGTGATAAACTGAAAATGTAGAAACCTAGAATTATTCTGATAACTATTTGGCTCTAAATGTTGTAAAGAAATGTGAAAACTCATGTTAGGCCCCTCAGTAAGAAGTAGAAATGTTGGATAAATATTCAGATTGGACAAAATGGCTCTCTTATTAATGGGTGATTTGAAGTAACGATTTTAGATCGACAGTTGTAGTGGCTTGTTCCTTGTACATCATCTTGTATATTTCAGAGAGTCTTTGTCAATAAAGTACAGATTCTAGTACTCTTTTTGGAAGTGTACATTTGAATCCCAGATGACTCAACTCCAAAAGTAACACAATCTGTGAGAGTGAAATCCCAAACGAAAATACTTTCTTTAAGGCATTGTGCTTCATCTTGTTCCATTGGATGCCCTCGACCTGCAAAACATGCACTGATTGAACAATACTATAGTGCCATTAGGGTAAATTGCATAAGTTGTATTAGAAAACAAATTGCTTCGTGGAAGAGCATGTTGCTAGTTTAGTGTATACACAATCTTCGTTCAGAATTCTTTTTTTTTTTACTATGTATGGCATTGTCTGCATTGAGGGAATTTGAAGTATAAGCGATTCACTTGTATTTGCTCTTAGTCACTGAGCACACAGATTGGATTGAGTGATAATTATTTGATAATTGTAAAGAATATTTGTAGTGTTAACCCCTAACCTGCAGAATGTGCAGTAATGGACAAATGACTGTTAGCTTTCAGATTTGCTGTTTGACTGCAAGGAATATGGTGTTTCCCTGAATGCTCCCTACCCTGTTTAGAATCTCTGAGTACACTGCTAGCCACATCTACATGTATTTAACACTGTCATGCAGTATATTGGGTGTGAAACACCAATCTTTATGTTTTTTATTCCAGGATAAATTTATAAGTTTATATTAAAGAATTAGCATGCATTTGTAATCTGCTGTTTGTTTTGTTGGATTATTGTTAATATCATGATAGAGCGTATTTTGTTTGTTTGATTATTCTAAGTATCTTGTAAGCACTTGGCGTTTTTGTTTGAGTTCTGATGTGCTGTTATGTTAAAATGGTTGTGTATTGTTTTGTAGTATATAATGCATGCTACGTTCATTACTGACTTGAAGACTAACCACAATGTACTTGTTCTTTAGTTTGCAGTAGACTGTTAACAATAGAATTGGATGTGATAGATGTAAAGTTTGAAACCTAACATTTTCTTAGTATTTATGTTCTCCCAATACCTCTACATGCTTGACATGCGAGGCAGCGTGGATGGGATTAGGTAGTCAGAGTGACTACTGGATGTTTGGAATTTCTGGGACCAAAATGTTCCCCCTGTTCAGTACACATGTGGCAGAGTGTTCACCAGTGCCCTCTGGATGCTTGTTGTGACATCAGACATCCTGCGATTGGTGGGTTACACTTTGTGGGGATTCCACGACACAACAATCCTTTTTACCCAGTGCTTGTTGCAGAGAGTCTCTCAGTACCCAATTCCTTATACCAGGAAATTTTCAAGGTACTGAGGTTCAAGGTTTGACACCCAACAGCTTTCAAGGAGATTTAAATTTCAAGGTTTGGGGACTTAAAATATATTTATATATATTAGGCAATTTTAATTTCAAAGTTAGAAGAAAGTGGCACTTAACTTGTAAGACACTGATTGAATTACCTAATTTTTGGTAATGCATGTTGTTTTGGACCAACAATTACAGTTAAATAGTGTTGACACCACATTTCTGTGTGTTTATTTATTCAGGCCGTTCAGCATCTCTGAATGTTAAGATTACTTGTAGACAGGCATTACAGAGATAATGTGCAAGTCAAGAAGTCATTGGTTGCCAGCAGTTGAAAAGCTTATCAATAGGAAATCTAACTCAAGAGTTTGAAGTTCAGAAAAATTCATGGATATCGTATTTTTGAGGTTGCGTGTCTACCCTTGAAAACTTCGAAAATTAGATACATTGTGCCTTGAAAAATTCCTTTTTTATGGTATATGCTTGTTGTGACATCAGACATCCTGGGATTGGTGGGTTGCAGTTTGTGGGGATCCCCCAGCACGGCAGTCCCCTGTAGACGGTGGTTGTCAGCTTGTAACAACAACTGAACACAGATAGTTGATGCATTATGAGTTTGGCCCATTGTGTCATCATTCCCTGAGGAAAATGGTGAATCACCATTTTCATAACTTTTTGTATGTTGAACATTTTGCTACCCTGGTAGAATAGGTTGCCCTCAGCAAACTATGCTTGCAATAAAAGGCAACTATGCTTGCTGTAAAAGGCAACTAACAGGATTGTAGGGTCAGGCTTACTGACTTGGTTGAGACATGTCATCGGTTCCCATTTGGGCAGATCAGTGCTCATGCTTTTGATCACTGGATTATCTGGTCAACTCGATTACTTACAGACCGTCGTCATATAGCTGGATTATTGCTGACTGAATTCACTTACTCATTCATTGAACATTTGGGGAAATTTAACCCATGTAATGGGTCTCTGAGTGTGTGTTGATGCCATCAACCACTGGTTTGTCAGCAGGAGGATCAGGTATTTATAGGGTATCATGATGTAATATATATATTATGTGTGATAGTGGTGTAACAGTACAACATGCCACTGTTGTTTTCAGCCTTAATTCTCTGTCAGGCACGTGATCGTGTTGAAACATCATCTGAAAGTACTCACAGGCATTTTTATTGTGGTAACCTGTGAAGGTCTGGGTTAGAATACTGCCTTCAGTAACCCATTCTTGTTGTAAGAGGTGACTAATGGGATCGGAGCGTCAGGCTCACCGACTTGGTTGACACATGTCACCGGTTTCCACTTGTGCAGATCAGTGCTCATGCTGTTGATCACTGGATTGTCTGGTTCAGACTCAATTGTTTACAGACAATGCCACCATATAGCTGGAATATTGCTGAATGTGGCATGAAACTAAACTCACTCATTCACTCATTGTGGTTCGCGGACAAATGTATCTTCTGTATGAACTAATGAAGCATGATAACTGCTTTATCCCAACTTGAATGTGTGCATTTATGCCGGTCCTATTTGTTATGTGGATAAATCTGCTCTATTTCTACCCCACCTCACCAATATTTCCATGGAAACAATGAAATCCATTGGCCAAACGTGGATACTTGCATGTGCATGTCTAAAACTATGCATGTCAAATAGTCTTTGCAAAATGTTCTGCCATTCAGCTCAGTCTATGGTTGTCAGTAGATATCTATATTTATCAGTGGGACCTACTGGACTGAGGAACCAAAATCAACATAACTGGTACCAGTTAACTGGGATACCGTATTTCCTCTGAATGTCACTGGTTAAAACGTATGATATGAAGAAATGAGAGTTGGAACATCAGTAAGAAGCTGGTTATATCCATCTAAATGGATTCACCCTTTAACAATAAATTCATTAGTAGTCCCAAATGTGAATATACAATGTTTGGTCCCCTTTGCAGTGTTAACACAGTGTTTGACTTTGTTGTTGATTAGAATGGTTTGACTTTGTTGTTGATTAGAATGGTTTGACTTTCCTTTTTGCCAGACTCTGCTTTTCCAGATAGTAATAATGACATTAATTCTGTTGCAGGGAATCGCCCATTAACGATGTGCCTTAAGCCTGATGGCAGTGCTAAAGCTAGCAGTGGTATTAAAAGGTCACAAACTTCAGTTGACAGGTCCACCAGGGACCGCTTATTCAGCAACAAAGAACCAATAACCTCAGACTCTGTTTTATACGAAGAAAAACTATAATGTTTGCCAACAACTCGATGTCTACAGCATTAACCCTGTCCAGCGATGAGGGAGTATGTCTTGAACATGTCCAAAGATAGACCTGTCTGTCTCTGATCTATGTGGATTGTATTGGATTTGAAGCCATGTGCTATTGGTGCTGAACTAGGTTTATGTTAAACTGTAGGGTTTGTTGTGTAAGTAGGTAGTGAATGGTAATGCTGTATTCACTTTCTCAATTCACTTTTCAGGATTGTAAGATGATTCAGTTATCAAGTTAGCACCATTAAGCAGAACTTATTGAATCGTATTTTGAATCCATATTTGAATATGTATAACTGTTGTTTGAGTGGATGAGATGGTAAAAAAAATTATTATAGGTATGTTTCCGGTCATGTTCATGGATTAGAAATTTTAGAAGGTAAGCGAAAACTAGGGGTAGACTCCCATCTATGATCCTGCTGTACTAGTGCAGCATCACACTATGATGGCAGATTGAGACTCATTTCACATGCCTGTCTCTGCAGGAGAGCATGTTTATTATTGAAGTGGCTCATTCATTGGTCTCTTAGCCTTGTTCTGGCTGTTCTAGCATCACCCTGTTGGAAGATCAAGACTCAAACACATTCTCGAGTGTCCCATTATATGAAGGGATTGTACTCAGGTCATCCAAACTGCTATTATTTAATATAGATGCACACCTGTCGTAGGGCTGCCTTTCCTCTATGGAACAGGTGAGGAAGACTGGAAGTAGTGACTGATGAGCCCAAGAGGAAGATCTCTTGTTCTTACTACCCAAGTCTCCACACCAAGACAGTTGAAGGCTTACTTAGACTGTCTTACGACCCAGATGGATCAGTTGCAGTGACATTTCTAATGATTCCCAGCTCCTGTTCAGCAGATTTCAGTTTGATCATTGTGTTAAACTATTTGATCATTGTGTACTATGTGATCATTGTTTTAAACTATTTGATCATTGTGTTAAACTATATGATCATTGTGTTAAACTATTTGATCATTGTTTACTATGTGATCATTGTGTTAAACTATGTGATCATTGTGTTAAACTATTTGATCATTGTGTTATACCATGAGTGATGTTTGTTATAAGACCTCTCTTATATAGCCAACGAACAACTCATTACATTCATATCATGTTGTGGTTCTTGACTGCTTCTTTAGTAAATACCACCATGTAGCTGAAATATTGCTGAGTGTGGCATAAAACTGAACTCTCGTCTTTGTGAATATGTTGTATTTTTATATCACCTGCACTCATAATTTTATTTGTTGATCGTAATTAGTAGACGTTTATGAGAGATAGGTTGTTAGACGATCACTTAAGTCTTTAGATGTCTACATTTGTAAGCTAGGATACCATTATGGTATTGATTAGAGTTAATTTTTAGTGAAAAATAACTGAAATGAAGTATGACAAGATCTGTCAAATCTTTGGCTTAATAGAGTAACTGAACAGTTCTCTAGAGTTTTGGTTAGTGTCAATTGAAAAATCATTACTTTAATGCACCTTTGAAATTTACTAAATATTGTTTCAAAAAAACCAGTTGAGGACTTTTTCCCATAGATAGCCAAAACATTCATGACGACTGACTTCAGACCCTCTCCTTCCAACCCAGTCAGGACCCAGTGCTGTACTAACAGATACATTAGCAGGTGTTCCGAATAAGTAGTAGTTTCCACAAGTGTTGTAGCTAACCACTTGCCGTGATCATCTTCAGAAATACATATCAAATACTCAGTGTCCAAGCACAGGACCATGCGACATAGGGCATTGAATAAACATGAGTACACCTACTTCCATCAGCTGTCAGTGCAACATACATTGCACATTAGGTGAGTGTTGTCTATACATAGTGCAATGTTCAATCATTAGTGTGTGCAAGTTGTTTTAGTCAGTGTATCATCAATGCTGAATTGTTAACACAGGGGACGTAATCCATGAGAGAGATGACTCACTATTCCACAATAGTGCTTTGCCTTATGACGTGTTCAGTGGTTAGAACTTTGTGGGTTCAGTCCTGAGATTGAGACACAAGCCATTTCTGGTGTCCCTTGTAGTAGATGTAAATGTAAAACCAAATGCTCTCACTACCTTGAGTTTATGTGTTAAAACACCTCCTGTGTGATCATCCATACAGTCCGTGAGGTTCTTTATCCTTTCTACCCATACAGAACTTCAAACTCCCCAGAACAAGAAAGGATACTTCCAAATACTGCTACACAATCAAAAAATATCTTGGATGACCCTGATACTTGATTTTAAAAAATCCCATTTGATGATTATATTCGTGATGTTTTTTAGTTATGGTCCAATTTAAAGCCTTGATATAGCTGCTGTGATTTGATGAATTTATATTTGTATCCCTTGTACCAGCTTCTGTATAAACTGTCCTTTTGAAGACTAGTTTTTTCTGTTGTGTTAAGTAAGGGCAACATTTAGATTCAATGTTTTTTCATTGGTTTTCTGTCTAGACTTGTTGATGTTATCTATGTTTGCATAAAAGTTACACTTAAACATTAACTTGTAATATGTTTGGAAGTTCAGTCAGTTTTGTTTTCCAATGTCACACTCAAACACAGGCATGTAAGAACCGACTTTAACATGGTGGGTGAGAACTTGACGTGGTACACTTTGAACTGCCAAGGTTTGAAGCAACAATACTTACACAAATCTGACAGTCCCATCTTTCATTCAAGTGACTTACGTTCAGTTAAATGTTGTCAGTTTTGTGAAACAATTTCAGTGTTGATATCCCAGACAGTTGCTGTAAATAATCTTGATCGTCCATGATGACATGTATGTAGATATGTAAGTAGAACTCGGCCGGCCTAGTCCTGATCACGCGGTGGAGAGGAAGATGGGGAGGCTTCAGTGTTTCATTCCCTCTGCCATGCATAGATCATTAACTCAGAATGTAATTACATTGTTTTGGTTATATTTATATCTCGATGTAAAAACTTAAGTCTGTTGAGGTTTTTGGCTGTATATTTAGATAAGATTATTCAACACTCAATTGAGTTCTGTAGAGTTGAGTTATCGGTTGTGAAATATGTTCAGAGAGGTGTGATGAGATAGGAATACAATGTTTTGGTTCAGGTTTGTAGGAAAGATATGTTTTGTTTCGTGTGACTGTAAACTACTGTTGCCAGTCCTGTTTTTTAATGACAGTCCAAATCACAAGAAGATGATGAACATGGTTTTTCACAAATTACTTTCTCACTGCCTCAGATATCATTTATGTATTTATTAAGTGAAAGAGAGCTGAAAGTTTATTATTTTGCATATTTACAACAGTTCACTTGTGGGTGGATGGGATTAAGAAGGTATATTTTATCATTTTGATCAGAATGTTGCCTAAGTTACTAGGTGAACATGTTTAGTTTATGCTCTTTTATTTTGTTGTGAATATGTAGTTTTTGTTTGGTGGTATAAAGGAAAGTGTATATTTATCCATATTCTAGGGTTGGTAAAATTTCCAAGTTTGGTTATTTATTAAATTAATCTAAGTAGACTCCATTGTCGTCACATCTTCTCTTGGCTGTTCTGAAACTCATGTTTGTGTCATGTTCCTCCAGAGTTTTTATTCCTCCCAGATCTAACAAGATGTTATAAATATAATACCTGTATATTAATATATTTTAGAGCAGATTTTAGGTAATTTGTTCATATCTAGCATCATTCCCGTTTTGTCAACAATGTTTTCTGTATGTTTACTTTTCATATATACTTTCAGCATTATTTCTTTTGTTCATTTATACTCTCTTACTGTATTTGGGTTATTATATCTGCAGATTGTATAACACATAAGATTTGTAATCATGTTTGTAGCATACCTCTGAAGGAAGGTTTTTCTTGGAAGAAAATATTTGCCATTTTTTACATTTAACTTGTAATCAGTAATGGTAGTTGCATCATTGGGATGTGTTGCACTTCAATTCATTTCCAGTTTCTGTATGGATGTATTTATTGTTTCACCTTTACATTTATTTAGTTTCTACTTTAAGAATATGTTATGGGAAATTTAGTACTTGCTACCCTAGCAACATTTTTTTTTTTTCATCCCAAGATATTGACCCATTTTGAACAGACATGTGTTTTCTGTGTGTTATAAGGTTTAGGCTGCATAAAATAATTGAACGTTTCTCGGGCACGTTTTTTTCAAAAGTGATAGAAAGAAAGTGATGAGGGAGGAACACATTTTTATTTTTTTCTCAGAAACACAGCTTGAAAGTTCAGCACATGTTAATGAGCTGTAGATTCAGTCACACTTGTTCATACAGACACTCATTCTTATAGTGGACAAATGGATGATCAGGACGCAGCAAAGTCAAATTTGTTTTTGTTCTTTAATGGCATTGAAAAGTTGTTACTCACACAAATAAAACTGATGCGCTGATGCCCGAGAAACATTCACTTTTTTCATTTAGCCTTATGTAAGTACATGTAGCTCATGTTTTTTACATAGAAATAGAGATGCATAGAGCTATTCTGAATTTTGTGTTTTTGCTGATGTGAGTACATCAGAACTCATTGCATCATTTATTTTCAGTGGGTGAATCGGTTAGCACGGTGATTACAGAGGCTGCAGGTGAAGCCAAGCACATGTATTTGTATCCCACATAAGCTTACATTGTGTGGAATATATTCAGTATGTCTCTGAGAAAAAACATGAACAATTTAGCAAAGCATTTTTTAAATGCATAAAAACTACATTGTTAAAATTCAAATTTAATTTCATACGGTATAAGACCTACAGAATGATGACTGATCATCCGATGACTTGTTAATGGAACTTTGGATGACAATCATAAGGTTTCAAGGTCTTGTTGATTGTCCCCAAATTTAAATAGTAGACTTACTTGTTTGAAAGAGTAATGTTTACCTTTGGCAAGGCCAGACCAATTTTATTTCTTGTTTTATGGATTTATTTCCCCAGAAAACCCAAAGGCAGGAAGCAAGACACTCAAAATATTTAACTTCTGGCAATTTCTGAAGTTTATACTCAAAAAACACACACAAAAAAAACAAAACAAAAATGTTTATGCACAAAAAAAACAATCTAACACAAGACTTTCTTGTAAGTTTATTTAACATTTTTAGTCAATAAGAACGTTAATGTTTTATTATTTGGTTGGGGAAAATTCACTTTTTTTTTTTCTTATTCTTGAAAAAGGAAATACAAGAAATTAAATTGGTCTGGCCTGATTGAGGATTTTTCAGGGCCATTGAGGGTTTATTAGTTCTCCAGCAGTCTGCATCATCTCTTGCTGACATACAGGTGTCGATTCTTTCTAAATCTATTAACAAAGATCAGTATAAATGGAAAGTTCAAGTTTCTAACCTTGCAATTACGTCAGCTGAATTTATAAGACATAGATGAAACTAACAATTGTTGTATTCTGTTCACTAGACTTTTTCTAACAGTCTATGCACACCTGTAGTATAATCTGTTTTTGATTAGAACTAACTATCAAGACGTGTGATACTTGTTTATTTTTACACATACACATTGTCTTTCAAGCTGTTGTGACATCATTAAGTTTAAACCAGAAGGATCAAGAAAGAGAACTCTAATTCTCTTACCCGTGGTTATCTCCCTTGCATATCTCAGCCACTAGAAGAAGATCCCCTCTTAGAGTTTCTCTGATTGTATAAATGCCAAAACTGTGCCACAGTCTGTTTCAGTTTGTGATTTCCTCAAAATGGTGCCACATTTGTTCGAGCTAATTGTTGTTCATTGTTCATCCCACCTATTGGTAATACTCTTTCTATGTTATCAAATATTTCTCTTGAAATTGAACACGTAAATATTTGTGTGGTCGAAAATAGTACTTGACTGACCATACAGTATAAGATCTAAACAACAGTAAAGATCAACCATCCCTGACCAGTGATGAATTATTACAGAGATGATGTGTCTATGAAAGTAGCCAGTGCAACATTTGTAGGGAGGGTCAGTTTCTACCACCATACAGGATGTGCATCATTACAACAGTGAACATTCAGGTTCATCCAAACAACTAACTTCACACACACACAGCTCATGGAAAGTATTTTAATGCAAATGAAATAAAGTAAAAATATGTGGCTAAGATATTTCTTGTTTATGTTATGAAAGTTTCT
This sequence comes from Haliotis asinina, assembly GCF_037392515.1. Taxonomy (NCBI): domain Eukaryota; kingdom Metazoa; phylum Mollusca; class Gastropoda; order Lepetellida; family Haliotidae; genus Haliotis; species Haliotis asinina. The sequence continues at coordinate 15,284,056 of NC_090287.1, forward strand.
TGGTGAAAGATGTTATGAAGATTAATTTCCATTTCTGTACATAATACATGTAGTTGATAATATTGAGTATTTACATTAGAAACGTTTGCCTGAGGGAGCATTCAGTTTTGAGGGAATTGGGTTATTTTTTCAAACAACCGTTTGACATCCCAATCTATATGAAAGCAAAATTTTTATGTACACCATGAAAGGAGCAGTTGTCTTCCACTATTAATTTGTGTTTATGATATTTCCATATTTTCTACAAAATGTGTTATTGTCACCAATGATCATACACTTGTTATTAGGGAATCAATCTGAACCAATCTGAATCTGTCCAAATACAAAATCTGTTCCCAATGTTGAGACAAGATATCTTTCACGTAAGAGAGGTAAGGTGGCCTTGTGGTTAAGACATTTCCTTGTCATGCTGAAAGCCCAGGTTTGAATTCCTCATATGGTCAATTTGTACAACTCATTTCTGGTGTTACCTTTAGTTATAGTGCTAGGGTATTGCCATAACTGACATGAAACCATACTCACTATTTGCCTCGAGGTAATTGGTTGTGTGTACTGCACATATTCAGGTTTCAAATGATAGTGTGAAATTAATTCCTTTCTTCTTTAATAAATAAATATAAAAGGACGCCAGAATCTAATTCTGCCAACATCGTCAGTTTTTATGTCTAAAAGGCTGACTTCTTTGTCAGGGTAGTGTATTAATGGTATTTTGTAGCAATTATAAGTATAGAATCCAATTTTTTTTTGGAACAAGGTTAAAGAGCAGAGAGAGAATTGTTAAAAAAGGCTAGAGACTGGTAACAGCAACTGGAATCTCTAAGCAGCCAAATGTGAGATTTTTCACTTTGCCAATACACTGGTATATTTTTATTCCAGACCATTGTTAATTGGATGACACATTGTGCATTCTTCTGCAGGTATTGCATATTTGGACCACAAATTGTTAAACTGTTCTAGGTCAAGCAAAAACATTAAACTGGTGTTGTTTTTGTCATTTTGTGTTATTTTGTCTGTTTCTTTTTCTGTCAGTGGTTACCACTCGTCAAGGTGGGACATATATATACTCTTATAACATCCTGTTTGGCTATTACATCTGGTTGTATACACCTTGAAAAGAACTACATAGGCGTTGTACGTAGATGTTGATGGAAGACATTACTGCTTGAGCACTCTGTGAAAGGATGATGGAAACCTTGTGTTTAAAACGCAGGGGCACCTTGCCTGTACCTATTCGCAATGTTTCTGAAAGCAGCACAGAGTCAGTGCTCCGAATACTATACATGACTCTGCGTTCCGTACACTTTTTGCGTAATAGCTCATTATGTTTACGTGTGGCATAACCTGAAATGATTTTAACTCCCATTCTCTAACATAGGCTTAAGACCGTCGTAACACTAAGATCGCTTTATGCAAGTGCGCCCAGACCTTTGTCGGTTGAAATACAGTAGTCCTCATTTTTATTTTAACTATCGTGTGAACAACCTTATTAACTCACTCACTCATGGGAAGTGAGTTAATGAGTTTAATTTTACGCCGCATTCAGCAATATCCCAGCTATATGGCGGCGGTCTGTAAATAATCGAGTCTAGACCTGACAATCCAGTGATCAACAACATGCTCTGTATGCACAATTGGGAACCGATGACGTGTCAACCAAGTCAGCGAGCCTGACCACCCGATTCGGTTAGTCGCCTCTTACGACAAGCGGAGTCGCCTTTTATGGCAAGCATGGGTTGCTGAAGGCCTATTCTACCCCGGACCTTCACTAGTCTCATTATGGAAAGGGTTAATAAGATGTGCATTAATATCGATGTCAATGTTTATTTCACCTACAGCCAAATGCACAACTCTAGTGCAACAATCATGTGGCTTGTGTAAACGTGGGACACATGCATATCCAGGAGACTATGAACACGGCTGAACATGGGAAGAACTGGATTGAGCGTGCTAACTTCAAGGAGATTATGTTGGGCAATTTTTGCACCTGCGACATTATTTCAGTCACTGGTATATGGAGAGAGCTCTGGTTTATACTAGGCTCAAAACGTTATGATACCGTCTGAACGACATGCATATACATGTATCTGAATTTCGAGGACAAATATACACGAGTTTCTCCCCTTAACCGTGCCATGATCTGGGTTGCTTTTTTTTCTATTCATCGATCCGCTGTTATGATCAATAGTTCATCATGACCACACCCCATGTTTGTTCAAGTGTCTGAAGGTCATGTCTGGTGTCAAAGGTTGTGATATTTCTAAAAAGTGACATAACATACCCGACACTCACTGCATAGTCACAGACACGTGTGAATTATATTCAGGAACTGTTCATCTTGATGTTAATCAACCTTTGATGATTACTTGCACATAATTTGTAACGTGTAGCAGACGGCGGCATTTGATGAACTGACGTCACGGACTTTGCGTATCAGAGCTACAATAAAGTGAAAGTAATGAAGAAAAATCGACCATCTCAGCCTAAAAGGTCTGGAACAACGGGTTTCAGGTGGACAGTTTTTCCCATCTACAATAAAAGCTATTAGCTGCGTCCACGCGTTCAAAAACAGCACTTATCCACGTCAGACAAAAAATCGCGGATCAAACTGAACCAAACAACACTCATATCACTTTCGTAAGATGCTCAGACGCCTCATAGAGAGATGCATCCCTCCCTCACAACTACTCATCGATTTTTACCGTTATCATCCAAGGGCACTGCCATGACGACCATGTACATATCTATATTTGATTGCAATGGATCATCACTGATGCAGGTTCCGTTCATATTTAATAATGTAATCAACTATTTTGCCTACCATACCAAATTGTGGCTCAGAGGTCTTTATAACTCAGAATACAAAAAATCGAAACTTTCAACGAAAGCAAGGAGCAAACTTATTGATGATTTTGGTTGAACCGACTTCGGATCTGGACTGGTCCTGTTAGTCATACATATTTCACTACTTTCATCATGCAAGGTAAAGTCACACAGTGCCAGTATTGATTAAGGCAGGAGCAATCATACTAGGCGATCAGGGTCGCCAACAGCCGGCCAGAAGAGCCAGTGGCACGAGTTTCCTGAAGGTGAGAACAGTAGTTTCTGATTAATGTGCATATATTTTTTAGCTAATGGTTTTGCTAATTAGAGGGGGAAATGTTCTATTCAAAGATGTTAACACGGGGAGAGGTTGATTATAATTTATTACATAATGGTTTGTAAATGACGTTGTTTTGAAGGTGAACAACAAAGCATTATGTTGTTGAAGTTCACGTTGCCCATCTTTGTTGATATCGTACCTTACCGTGATGGCTAGTTTGCAATTATTTTCAGTAGGGTTTTCGTTCATTTTATATCTCTTTCGATATGGCATTTTCCAGAGTGCATGTTCACTAGACGTAGGTTTGATAGGACAGTGTGTCAACCAATCCCCATTACGACGGAATCATGGGACCGTTGTTAAGAGCAACCTGTGCTCAAGGATGATCGTGGATTCCATACCTTAACACTGATCTACAACAGTCGTAGCGGTGAGGCTGTTGCGTGCAACAGAGTTCTAGTACTAGATCTGTGCTGAACCAGAATGCCCAGGGACGTTCTGACCTTCAAATCTAAATGAGGCTTTGGTATATCGCTCTTGTGTGTCCTTAGATTGCTTAGATCGATGCCCATGATGTTATTTCCTGAACTGAGTGTCCCAGACTCGATTTTATTTACAGATGGTTGCCATATAGCTGGACTATTGCTGACTGCGGCATTCAACAGCAATCAGCATATCACCCTACATACACGTTATTTATATTAATACGTTTGGATGTACTAGAAACTGAGAATTTAGTCAGTTACATATTTCGCAAACTTGACGGCAAAATGATCATTATGAAGATGTGATTCAAGTGTTACATCATAACATAACCTTTTATTGACGAAGGATGAAGATTTGCTTCACAGTGGTTGGTTACCCGCTCCTTGCCGCCTTATTGTGTTCTACTCAGAGACAGCCTATGTTCATCAGAAAGACGCCAGAACTGTTCGCTGACTACGACACCACCCAGCTCAACTACGGGATTGCCGTTAGCGACGTCGACGGTGATGGAGAGATGGAGTGGATTATTGCGGGGTAACTGAAATTGTAGCTGAAATGGTAGCAATCGTCGATATCTGTGATCGTATCCCAAATGCACTCCTTACAGCCCCACGCCCCACCCCCCAAAAATTAAACAAGCACCCCACCCCACCCCCAAAAAAATATAGAAAACAACAACAAAAAAACTAAAAAAAAGAACAAAACAAAAACAAAAACATCTAAAGCATATAGATGGAATGCACTCTAGTGCTATACAAATACCCATATGCGTGTAATGCTATAATAACAGCGCTCGTCCCTGATGGATTCACGCCGTGAAATATGACGGATTTCCTTTGTGACTTTGGTTACGTAGAGTAGGTTTAAATTCTTTGCCGTTTCGATTTTATGGTTATCTGCACATCCACGTCTCAGTTTGACAAAAACTATAATTTGCCAGTGTGCCAATCAATGATAGATAGCCTTAGGTAACATCTTTCAGTTCTGGAATTTAAGAACATAAAGATTGAACTTTGATTTTAACGGCATACCAGTCTTAGCACTCGTGTAACATATAACTACCATATGCCAATGCATATTTTGTTTAGATATAATGGTCCAAATATGGTCTTCAAGTATAATCACGTCACCCGGAAGTACATCAATTTGGTTGAGACTGACAGCCGGTTCTTCAATCTGAGTGACAAAGACGGTGAGTGTTTCAACTACAGAGTATTTGAATATTCCAAGAATTAGCCGATTTGGGTGATTTGGTTTGTATTGTTTGCATGTTCATTGCCACACTCTGATAGATTTAATCACTTCGAAACATCTCCCATTATCGTTTTCCGAAGGCCATGCCATCGGTGTAGCTGCTTGTGACTTGGACGGCGACCCGGACGGCAGAGAGGAGATATATTTCCTCAACACGAACGATAAGTACTGGGGGTCCAAGCGTTACAAGGACAAGCTCTTCAAGTTCAGGAATGGCCGGTACATACATTATTCTACATCTTCCAATTAGTGTTTCTTTTAAGGCAATACGTAGAGATGACACACTACAGACGTCTGTCGAATATGAAATAAGTGCTGTTCATGGCTGCAACGTTTATACTAGTGTCAATGTCAGTCGTTCATTGGGGCCACCAACCATGACTGACATCACAGTTTCACCAATCAAGCAAGTATTGTCTGGTGGGACACGCGTGTTATTCTGATGCCAGCTGATATGTTCGTATGTTACAGTTATGAAGACCTGTTTAGTGACTCGGTAAACTCGGGTATGTCCTACATGTTTGCGGGGCGATCTGTGGCCTGTGTGGACAGAAGGGGAACGGGGAAATATGGCTTTCTTCTAGCGACATACAGCAGGTGTGAGTATTGGCGCGACAGCCCATGTGAGAAAAAATGAATCCTTTGGTCCACTTCATGATTTACTGATGAAGGTTCGAACCTAAAATCCGTTCTAAATCGGTGTTGGTTTGTAAACACCATGTCTGTGATCGTTGGTTTCAGCAAGTAGTTCACCAAAGTAGTAAAGAGGAGATCCACCAAGCGGTTAAGATGTATTTTACCACTACCAAAGAGTAAAGATGGGTTTCACCAAAGCAGCATGTGTCTGTTACATCACGGTGGTAAAGATGGGTTTCACCAACGAGCTAAAGATAGGTTTCACGATAGAGGTAATGATGTGTTTCACCAAAGAGCTAAAGAGGGGTTTCACCAAAGAGCTAAACTGGGTTTCACCTAAGAGGTAAAGATAGGTTTCACCAAGGTGTTATAGATGGGTTTCAGCAAAGCGGCACATATCTGTTACACCACGGTAGTAAATGTTGGTTTCACCGAAGTTATAAAGGTGACGTCTGTGCAACTTTGGACTCCTAAGTACATTACGAATACTGACCTTGAAATACTGACAACATACTGTTCCGCTTTGAGCTTAATTAACTTTTCTTATCAGTGGGTGAGGGAGAGTTCGCCCTTATCGAGATGAACGAGTCAAGCCTTGACAACGACGTCGCTACCGGCCGTGTGGTCATCTGCAACATGGGCGGTGATGCAGGGATTAACATCAGCACTGGTCAGTACTCACATGTGACAATCAGTGTTGCTGTTATCTTTTACGAAAATAGTACACTTTCCAGACGGTACATTGTCGCTGGGTGTTTTGTGATAATAGATTTATATAGGTGAACGACATTTTCTTCAGATCTGATATAGTGCAAGCTTACTCCACAGTCTAAGTAATCTTAGTCTGTACTATTCGTTGCACTTCTCAGTAGACAAGTGTTTCGTATAATTCAGGGACCAAGTTTACATGGACTGGCTTTCTCCACATTCTAGTAAAAACTCCACAAACTGCAGCTCACAGATTAATTGATGGAACACTTTCCCGGAGACTTATACATGCAGTTCCCCAACTTGTGTATTATTTTTGTCAGTCCAGTTACAAGTGCAATCATGCCAGCCTCGCGGTGTACAGGACAATGTAATAATGTATAACTCAAAACAATGCACACACTTTGTGACAGGTGGACAGGGCATCGTTGTTGGTCCGATCTTTGACAATGATGGTTTGTCAGACATCTTTTTTGTAAACGAGGGGAATCCAGAGGTCAACAACCGAGGGGACAATGCTCTCTTCAAGAACAGAGGACATGGGACATACCAGGACATAGCCGGCATCACAGGTGATCATCTTAGACATACATTCACGGGGTTCTGGATTTCAAGGTCCTTTCTGTTCTTCGTTTGGGGACCTTATCTAGGAACCTTCAAGAAGATGTTTGGTCTGAATGTGGATCAGATGGGTTTCTGAAAATCAGAACCAAAATAGAAGTGGAGGTTAGACCTCAGTCTGGATCAATAGGCCGTGGAGGTTAGACCTCAGTCTGGTTCAGTAGGCCGTGGAGGTGAGACCTCAGTCTGGATCAGCAGACCGTGGAGGTTAGACCTCAGTCTGGATCAGCAGGCCGTGGAGGTTAGACCTCAATCTGGATCAGCAGACCGTGGAGGTTAGACCTCAGTCTGGATCAGTAGGCCAACCAATCCACACCTCTGTCAGCCATTCTAGCCATTCAGCTACGTCACACATATATCTACGTGCATTATATATGTATGACTATGTTAACATCTCTTGAAATATTCTTGCCATCAGGTGTTGCTGATCGTAACGAAAATGGCCGTGGAGTAGCACTTGCAGATTTCAACAACGACGGCCTTCTTGATATCGTGTATGGAAATTGGATAGGGTCAAACAGACTTTATCTACAGCGGAAAAACAGCAACGATGTGTGGTTTCAGGTAGGATTGTCAGTGAGTGAGTTTTGTTTTACGTCACTTTTAGCAATGTTCCAGCAATATCGCGGTGTGGAAAACCAGTATTAGGTTTCACAAATTGTACCCATGTGGGGAATCGAACCTGTTTCGTCGGCGTGACAAAAGAACGCTTTAATCACTAGGCCACCCCACTGTCCCGGTTTATATAGGAGCACTGCATGATATTACAGAAAGAAATAAAAATTTGAAAATATGTCATCCACGCATAATATTACATTATTGAACAAGCGGAAATGAAAAGTTTGTCCCCAGACCAAATGTATTACTTTTTTTCGGACTAACCTACGTGATACGACGCAAACCACTCCGCCTGCCCCAAGGGCATGTCTCACTCATACCCCGGGAAATTGTCTTGCAAGTTAAATGGTGTCCACATGATATACGAAATAATTTGTGAACAGTAATAGACTTGAAGTTTTGAATTTATGTACCCTGTGTTACCTTCATCTGTTCTGCAAGGTTGAGTGAGTGAGATAGCATGGTTTTACGCCGCTTTTAGCAATATTCCAGCAATATGATGTGGGGAATCGAACCCGGGTCTTCAGTGTGACGAACGAACGCCTTAAAAACTAGGCCACCACACCGCCCCTGTACCGTTGATGGATTATTCCGAGATCCATATATAAATCATCGAAGACACTTACGACCAGCTATATGTCACTTGTTTATAGAACGCCGCAAGCCGGGAATTTGCGAAGCCATCCTCAGTCAGGACCCTCATAACTGCCGACTTTGACAATGATGGCGTTCTCGAAGTGTTCCTCAACAACATCTACTACCAGTTTGCCTTGACCCCCAACCTGTTGTACAGGGTCACACCTAACGGGGCTGGTGTGGACATTCAAAAGATTGACGTTGGCGATGCCCTTGAGCCGAACGGGAGAGGCACAGGTGGGTGAAATGACTTGAACACAAGAGCCTCAACCAGGTTTTCTCCATAAGTTTCAAAATCGGTTTCGAAAGAACAAATACCGGGATAGAAGTGGATGTGCCACTCTGTATATAAATGAACGGGTATATTTGATTGAGGTTTAACATAAAACAATCAAGACTTGTAATTAAATGATCATGAATTCTTTTTTGGTAGACAGCGTTGTGTTTGTTTAGGCCTAAGTTTGCTGAGTTTCCGCGACTGTTTTCATTTTAGAAACGTTCTGATAATTTCTTTGATCAAATCGAAGTGTATCCTTTCTTTTGACCGTCAACTTACTGTCTTTGAAAAAGCTCAGATGGCCCAATCGTTTAGGCGCTGAGATTGACTTTATCAAACTACATCTGATTGTGGGTTTGAATTCAGTACGTGTTTAAAATCTGCGTCACTTTTGTATACACTTTAATGTTTTTCACCTCGACGTGATTACGTAATTGTGATACTGTTCTAAGGTATGTTATACGTAATATTGTATATTTATTTGTGTTAAATACATGCTTCATTCTGAATATTGCACATTCAAGGACATATGTCTTGATCACAACGCAACCTATAGCGATATGCCCCCGTCAAAACATACTGGAAGCATACTAACCGGAAACGTCCTTACACGTGCTTCTACAGGTGCCTCCGTCGCTGATCTTGACGGCGACGGTCGTCTTGAGATGCTCGTGTCGCACGGAGAAAGCATGGAACAACCTCTAGAGCTGTACCACGTGCAGCTCGGGGAAGGAAACAGGTGGATCCGGATAATGCCGCTCACCAGAACAGGGGCACCGGCACGGGGTGCTAGGGTAACTGTCACGCTAACGGAGAGCACCCGGCTGACCAGAGTCATTGACGGGGGATCAGGTTATCTCTGTCAAATGGAACCTGTTGCCCATTTCGGCCTGGGTGTGTCATATCCTGAACAGGTCAGCGTACTTTGGCCCGACGGTAATGTTGTTACCAAGACGATGGGGAGGATGACTGTCAATAGGTTCCACAAGATAGGATATTCTGGTTTGATGGATACAGTTCCGAGACCAGATTCCGGTACAAAGGAAGAAGACACTGTCAACGAAGGGACAAGAGGTAAGCACTTTGTCATTGTTTGTGTCAATACGTGTTGGTAAACAGGCAGTTGGGTAGTTTAGTTGGCCAAAGAAAAGAGTTCTTATGGGTTCGTAATTTATTAAAACCTGGTGTACAGGTAGAGTTGGTTCCCAACAATCTCTGTTTGTCGGGTGTGACTCAATGGATAACAGTAGTCAGGCTTGGTGAATGCGTGGCGCGTATCAGTGCTCGTAGTATCAGTCACTTGATTGTCTGATCAGATGTGTTTATAAACAAGCTGAAAAATAACCAAGTACAGCATCTTACAAAAACCAAACAATCAAAATTTATATCAAACTGTTGGAAACCCATTGCGACAGATCCCTTAGCCGATGTTCAAACGCTTTTTAGAGAGAAGTATTAAAATCTTTACATACGTCATTTGCTCTGAAAACACGAGACTCTCATCATTATTGATTTTGTCATATTATATCATACTCAAACGGCCCCTTTCTCTCGTCCAGTCACAGATCCAATTCAGGTGTTATTTCTTTTTCAGATTATGTGGGTATTGTTTCACTCTTGGTATATCCCCTACTTTCCCACATCCTCCGGTGACGTCAGATGTTGGGTGCAGCTGTACCGAGCATATCATCTCTCATCCAGGATACGCTCTGTTGACGGGTCAGTGAGTGGGGTACTTAGTCACAATGACATCACTCCCACACCATCATGTTTGAAATATAATGGGCTTTAGTCACATATTCGTTTTCTTCTTCAATTCAAGCGGAACCTTGAACAAATAGTTAGTACTCCCGACCTTGGCTGTTTTACTTCTACACGGCTGCTGTTGACAAATAACATGGCGGTGTTGACTTCAGCAACCGGGTCAGAATTGGTTTTCAGCACCTCGTGCTTATTATAAGAGGCGACTAACGGGATCGGGTGGACAGGCTCGCTGACTTGGTTGGCACACATCGTATCCCAATTAAATAAATTGATGTGCATCACTGGATTTTCTGGTTCAGACTCATTTATTTACAGACCGCAGTCATTTAGATGGAAAATTGCTGAGTGCGGCGATAAACAACAACAACAAACAAGCAAAGCAGGCTGAACCTCGGTTATCACATTGCCAGCATGGCAACCTTCTCCTGCTTGTTCCTATGGGGCGACTAACGGAACTGGAGGGGGTCAGGCTCGGTGGCGTGGTTAATCACAGGCAAAGTGTAGTACAAATGGGGTTGCGTAGCGTTGAGAATATGACAGGTCTTCTTATATGCGAGGTTGGCAACGTACTTCCCAAAAATGTTTTGCATGTGAAGATACAATATCGCTTCCATCAAGGGTAGACTTCTATATGCTCACTTTGCTATGCTCTCAGGTTTCCTACTCCATGTTTACTCATTACTATTCTAATGTACCCAGTTACTACAGAATACGTTTTATTCAATATTTTAAGCGCCACTGGTGCTATTCAAATCGTTCTTCGCCTCCATTAGACCTGACAGCTTCCGGTTGAATAGAGTGACGGAACAAGAATAAGCAGAAATTAAAAAGAAACACCATATCCTAATTTTATCATGAACCTGTTGGAGTTCATTTGTCTTATCTGTCGTCTCAATTGTTAGAATTTTCGTAACATTTATTTTACATAAACACACTTATGGCGTAATGGGTGAATGAAGCAGGGAAGGTGACTGTCAGTATTCCATATGGAATAATACCCTCCTGTTCTTTCACTTCGCTGGAGGGGGAATGGGGACGAAGAACGGTCTGATATACCAAGTGTTGCTCTTAAAATGATGAATAAATATATTTCACGCTAGTAATTGTTCAACACTGGGTTGAGATCTAAGAGCACGGCCCAGTGAAGAAATGGATGTATACCTTTGATGCCGGCGATATTCTGTTTTGACATGAAAAACATTTGTCGAACCGAAGCGAGGAAAGTACGTTGCCAACCTTTGCTCGCATCGCTCGCGTGTAAGAAGACTGGTAATTTTCTATGCTGCGCAACCCATTTGCGCTACAGTTTGCCTGTGGGTTAATGAAGGTCAGCATATCCCAGTTCCGTTGCTCGCGTCCCATGATGCCAATCTCTCGACTGATGGTTCAGACTCGACTATATTCCAACCGAAATGCGACTAAGCTTGTCGTAAGAGGCGACTAATGGGATCGGATGTCAGGCTCGCTGACTTGATTGATACATGCCATCGATTCCCACTTGCGCAGATCGATGCTCATGCTGTTGATCACTGGCTTATCTGTTCTAGACTCGATTATTTACACGCCATATAGCTGGAATATTGCTGATTGCGGTGTAAAAATAAACTAATTCTCACTACTTACAGACCGCTGTTATATAGCAGGAATATTGTTTAGCGTGCGTTGAGCAAAGCAGAAACGTACTGTACATTTCAGACATTTGTTATGTTAATTATATCATAATTATAATTATAATATGTTAATTATATGTTTATGATGTAAATAAACATAATGTTAATACACATGTAAGTCTTTCACAACAATGTTTGTGGTGGGTCTCCCAGAGTAACAGGGGAACGTGTGGTCAGGCACGCTGACTTGGTTGACACTTGTAATTGTGCCACAGATGTGTTGATCGATGTTTATACTATTGATCAGTGGTTTGTCTGTTCCAAACTGTATTATTTACAGGCTGGGTACTTGGTTGATTGCGATACCCAGAATCAAGGCTGTATCCTCACTGCAGTCGGCAATAATGACACAAGTTTCACATCAGATGTGGTGTTTATTAAATTGTAAATATATCTCCACGTGTTATTACCTACATGGCTTATAGCCAGTCCCATGAAATGTCATCAATGAAGGCTTTGACGGACATTATACATACATAACAGCCTGAACACAAATAGCCCAGGATTATCATGTTCTTTCAGCATCTCCCTGGTGTGTGCAGTCTGGCTGGTTAGTAGTGGCATGTGAGGAGATTTACACTGTTTACTTAAAAGTACGTTCTATATAAACCACCATAAAACTCCTTATGCACATGATTGTCGAAAGAGGCAACTAACGGGATCAACTGGTCAGACTCACTCGTTGACACGTCATAGGTTCCCAATTGCGCAGATCGATGGTCCAGACTCGATTATTTACCGATCGCCGCCATGTACCCGGACTATTGCTGAGTGCGGCGTAACTACTAGCAAACACAGATTCCGGTATGGTAGAAGAACGATGATGATGACGATAACAAGAAACTCTTATCTTAGAAAGAGACGACCACGTGGACAGAACAAATGTGAAATTATGAAAATGGGAGAAGTCTATTTAGCAGCAACGTTTAAACGAAGGAGTGTGGTAATGTCGAAATGAAAGTTGGAGGATGAAGAAAAAGAGGTAGGAAAAGTCACAGATTCCGAGTGCGAGGACAGTAGCTCTGCAGATGATGATGATACTGACGGCGACCAGGATGAAACAACGACTTAAATCAAAGACACACAAACCCATTCAGTTCAAAATTGAGGAGACTAATAAAAGGAGAAAGCTTGAAAGAGAGCCGCATAGAAGAAGACGTTTAGGCATGTCGAGACTTACTTTGGTAAGGATGAGTTTGTTTTGTTTTATTTTTGTGTGTGTTTTTTTGTTTTTTCCATACTTTGCTTTTCAGTGATGAAGTTTTAACATTCAGTGCATGTGATTTATGAGTGACAGGACAGAAAAAATTAACACTTCTTATGTTTGAGTTCCACAGAATGTAAAGGTACACCTATTAGTAGTTGTTTTCGTTGTTTTTTCATACAATCTTTTTTTATTTCAGTAATGATTTTTCAATACTCACTATATGTGATTTACAAGTGACAGGACGAAAATATTTACATTAAAATGAGCCTTAAAGTTTTCCTAATGAAGACTTTTGACGTACAAGAAGAGCAAAGAGGGTAAAAGCGCAGAACAGATTCTTTGGTAGCCTCGGTAGAAAATCACCTTTATGAAGTTTAAAAATTGCTAGTACATCGATCTTCGGCATTGCGGACAAGACACATTAGAAAATGACGATGTTCTCCGTTACAACGCCAACACCACCACAGTCCGACAACGAGAATATGACGACGCATCATCATATCGTCATGACACCTGCACGAAAAGCAAAGAACGTCATTGCAAACATGTCAAGAGCGTTTGGCAACGTCTCGTGCGCTATACGGAACAGATGCCGGTTTTGGGTTTCAGTTCTTCGAGCAATGATTTGAAGTTATGGAAAAGTCATCACGCTCGAGCACTCGGCATAGTCGACCAGACCAATACATCAATGTGACGTCATTGTCTGTGATTACGTCACCGGTTTTCTGTACTAAAGATTTTAATTTTAATTCGATGTCCGATATTCTGTCTATAACTGTACACGTATGCACATGCGGCAGACAGCATAAAAAATATCACCAAAATCGGGCGTGTTTCTTAATCCTAAATACTTGGAAAAAGCCTCTTTATATCGTTGTTGTCCATGGTAAAGATATGTTTCCGTGCTGTAATGCTTCACACTTTATACCAAAACCTTTTATACGCCCCAACGTCTGCAATTTTCAGCTGTAAAACGCTTTGTCCACATGGTTTTGTCTCCAGGATTCCTTTTACTCCACTTTCCCAATTTGATTTATGCGTCGGAACATACATACGTAATTTTTAGACTACTTTCTTCTGCCGAGATATCCAAAAGTTTTTGTTTTTAATATCTCATTCGAAATATAATGAGGAAAAAGCTAAGGGATCACATGCAGTAAAGTAAAAGTATTCCTATATTTTTATCCTAGGTTTCTCCACGTGCCTTGTGAGGAAACCTGGAAACAAATAAGGGAACATTTGTGCTTTCATGCAATCCCTTACTTTTCCCCCTCAGTATGTTTTCTTCGGTATTAATTGCGCACAGACGCAATGTATTTATAGATGACAAATTGTTTGTTGTTCCTCACATATGTATTGGGTTAAATTCCTATCACCATCGAGGAGAAATTCTGTTACACGTCGCTCAAGTTATTCAGACATCTGTTTAAGTCACAGTTGGATCAAGAACACACTGTCACTGCATTTCTCCTTTTGAAACAATTACATTGTATTTTAGCATAGAGAAAGTTTGATGTATATAATGAAAAGACTTACGTGTAGGTGAAGGATTCCATCCACTGGAAAAGAATCTTTGATGTGCATGTATATGACACAGAGATCTCTGTGTAGGTAAAAGAATTCATTCCCCGAAGAAGACAAGCTGAATAAACATTTCAGTGGGATAGTTGAGTTTTAGCACTGGTGTGCTTCTGAGTGTTAAATATGATGTTTCTACTACGACCAGTTTCACTGTCTTGGTGGAATGTATTTTTCAGCATTTTTCAATATTTTTTATATCAGGAGTTATTGAACTGTGAGGAGTGGACAGTTCATTTGTTTATGGATTAAAAAAAAGAGACGAACATTTCAGAGGAGAATTTGCTATGAGCAGAGATTATTCAGATATGAGAGAGATGGAGTTAAGCATTTGTAATTCCAGTGAGGAGACGTTTCTTAGAAACACATAAATAATTAGAAGTGCCTTTGAGAAAACCTTTTGCGCATGCGCTTGCTTTACTTCTAGCGGAGCATCATTTTTGGTGATTCATTTTAGTTTCGTTATGGAACTGAGGAACCGTGAACTCGATCGTTACTGTTTGACTGAAAGGTATCGCAATCAAGGAATGTCATCACCACGACCAGTATATTTCTGTATGAAAGAAGGGATCATCAACTTTTGTGTGGTAGATGGGTTGACATGTGACATCCCTGTTAATTAGAAATATTTGCATTATTTCATCTCACCTTTAAATATTAGGTGGAATAGATTACATACAACATATTTAGTCCGTGTATTTTCAGCGTAGTCGATGAAGTTAAAATGGACAATGCTTTCATCTATTAAATAGATACCACTTTCTTTGACTACACTTTGTCCATCATGACGTATGGTTTCGACCATATGTGTACTGTTCTTCCACTATACCGGAATCTGTGTTAGCTAAAGGTGTAGATGTTTAGGTGTGGTTTGTTGACTTTACGTGAGATCATTTGCATAACGAGTTTTGTGGCGTGGTTGATATAGAACTTTAGTTTCAAGTATAAGAATCAGCTGTATATCGTATCACATACCACTACTCTGGTTACACCTAATAAACCCTCCTTCCGAATCTAATACACCTCAGTCAAGTGACCATTCTATCCTCTCTGGAACGATATTTAGCAATTCCCTTCGTGTTATCAACCTCCTGCCGTTTCAGTCAACCAGTCCGATCCCCCAAAGACAGGACCTTCAGCATCAGGCTGATCCGTCCTCTTTAGGTTCCTTACAAGCGAGCGATAGTTCTATTTTTTCATCGACTTCAATATGGGAGATTCGACTTTAATGTCAGAGCATTTACACGTTTCATGCTGCCAAAAGACTTAATCGTTTCATTTTTTTTTAGGCAATGTGTTTGTGGTACAAAGATCTGATACAATCGGGTGAGTACGAAATTGTCGGACCTGACCGAGTCGGCTAGCTTGTCAGGAAAGACAGACATGGACCTAATAGGGGACTGGATGTGCTTCTTGAAGCAGTGTCAGTTGCGCGACTGGCTAGATCGGTCATCCTTCAGTCTATAGACAGTAAGGATGTCATGCTAACAATCGCCCATGCAGCAATATTCCAGCAATATCACGGCGGGGGACACCAGGTTTCATACATTGTACCCATGTGGGGAATCGAACCCGGGTTTTCAGTGTGATGAGCGGACGCTTTAATTGTTACGCCAGCCCAGGGACCCTCAATCGTCATATACAAGAGCAAAAGTCATTTGTGAAAGAGAGGCGATGACTTATGCTTACTGGTCCCCGTTCCACGATACGATATTAGCGCCAAGACAACCGTAGCCAGTGTTAATGTACGGGAATTGTGATAATCGTAGGTCCTGGGTAAATTCGTTGGGTATTTTGTATCAAGTACAAGTCAGTCACTTGTATCGGGCTGTTTCCTATAACACGTGTTTCTCAAGCCACCTCAAATGATGCTTTCAGAGGGAAACGGGCATCACTTGTTTTAACTATACTGTGATACAAATACATAAATGAAGACATAACATGGTAAAACATATTGAAATGTGTACAGATAACACCAATTGTAGCTATAGTACAGCCACATAACAAGCACTAACAAATAACAGCAATTACTGTAACAATGTGGAACTGGAACCCAGACCCTTGGTCTGACAATTAAACACCCTACCCACGGAGCCACCTAAATGCGAGGAACAGCCACACAGCGATGGTCACTGCTGACTGTCATGTTTGGGCTCTATATATCTGGGTATGTTTTATATACCTGGTGTAAGCGTTATTAATTTCAATAAATATATCGTGATGACAGTTCATGTGGACTTGCAGCATATCTTCAGTTGGTCAGGGAAATAGATCATGTTCAGTCGCCATAACTTCCAGCCACCAAACAGGGTCTGCAGAAGCCAGAACACGAATGAGAACCAACTGCCGACCTGAAACAGGACCATGAAGTATTCAGTTACACACGCACGGACGCACATACGCACTTCGGGTCGGTTTGTTCTGGGTCCACGTGCACAAAGCGATGTTAGCGCTCCGATGATCGTAATTCAAATAACAGACTTACGATTGTCATTGTTGACATCGCTTTTGAATAGGCTCAATAGCAATGAACCATGATTCCATTATGGTGAAGCAAGTCTGCGAGTCTGACCATCCGATCAAGTTACTCGTCTCTTACGACAAGTTTGGTTACTGAAGACCGGATCTTCCGTGGTTGTATATGTAGTATGAAAAGTAATAACCGCGAATGATACCCGGAGTAGCATGTATACGGCATGTGTATATCAATCCATATGGTGGTCGCTATGGCGACCTGTCCCTTGCTGGGACAACGTATGAATACGGAGATTATTGAAGCTCTGGACTGTGTGACTGAAGAATTTTCTTTGTGGGATATCGTCTTAATGTCGGTCGAAGTACTCTTTTGCTCTTCTTATTTCAAAATTCGAGTTTTGAGGAGAAATAAAGGTAAATAATGCTTAATTAGAGATACTTACTGTTGCTATACTTAAACACACGTGGAAGTTACTGCCGTCGTAACCTCGCCAGGATTGGAATGACTGGGCGTCGGAACAACTGTATCGTGATAAAAAAAACAACACTTGAATGATTGACGTGTCATAATTTTTTGAAAGTTGAAAAGTTGAAATAAACAAGTGACCTAATCTCAATGTCGATTTGGGCAAAGTTTAAGTTACACCATGCTGGGTCATCTTTATGGATGAAGTGAGCCGGAAGTGATGCGGCGTTAGATGATCACGTTGGTGAAACCCTCACGGTTGGCGCTGACAATCCAAAATTAATAATCTCGTCTTTAAAAACACGACCATCGGACTCTGTCACGTCACAGGACGTCAACTCCATGATAGAGGTAATGTTACCTAACACTGAAGTAACAACAGAGCTAGATTGCAACAACTGCGATAAAAACAATTTCAAGTATATGAAAACGGGCCATTGAAATGAGAGTTTCAGAAACCCGCGGAAAATGTTGACTTGTTTCCCTTAGAGCGCTGGCATTTGAAGCAAGGATGGGCTGGTGTTTCTGTGAGACAGGTTGCGACAGAGTCATAGCGATGTTAGTAGCAGAATGGTAGTACCAGTAGTTAAATACTTATACAAGTAACAGTAGGGGAGATGTGGGTGAGTGGAAGGTACAGAGATACTGAACTCACCTGGCTAAGTTTATGCCGTGGGCATTTGCCGTCATGAGCTGCTGACACACGTGGCTGAATCCTGCGCTGATGGTACAGGCGGATACCAGAACCAGCACCAAGACGGCCACCTCGCTGGCACAGTGGACCAGAAACCACAGTCGGGCGATGTCCACCCTGAACAGAAGAACATAACCAGATGATAAGGTACTGCAGATTACGAGCAGCATGGGTTACTGACCATACACTGGCCCTAACCTTTACCGATAGATACGATCCAAAATCACATTAATTGCAGCCCGCTACATAACACACAAGAAGCACATTTCTACACCCCACCGCCGTGATATTGCTGGAACATTGCTTACCTGGGTATCAACCAATAATGAAAGCAATACTCTCACTCAGTTTATCACCTTACCCATATGGAGTAGATGACGGCAACATTCAAGTTGATTACTGTGACGTTAACGTCACCCCTGTCACCTGAGACTACTTACTCTTTGTTTTTCTTCTGTTTAAAATACAAGAACACGTAGCCGCCTGCTGCGACGCTGGCGTAGATGAGAGAGAAGGCGACAGCGATGATGATGTTGTAGTCACAGACGGAGGCGTCAGATGGGAAATGAACTCTAAAATACCGGTATCTAGGCGTGACGGTGACATTGTAGGTGACGTCTGCGTACAGAAGACATCGGTGACCAAAGCTGATCTGGAAAACGAGGCATTAAAATGAGAATCCTACGTATACATAATGTCCCACCTACTTTCACGTCTAATTGTGAATGGATGGTTTTGAATCATTATGATACTGAACTTAGCCATATTCTAGCTTCATGACGCTGGTCGGTAAATAATCGATTCTTCATATAACAGTCAAGTGATAGATAGATAGATAGATAGATAGATAGATAGATAGATAGATAGATAGATAGATAGATAGATAGATAGACAGATAACACTTTACCCGAGAGAAAAGTCTTTTTACATTCACTGAGTCATAAAAAGTAACATTAAACAACAATTAAGAAAACAACGAACATATCAAACACATATAATGACGAAGTTAATTAAATGTGTATTGTGAGTAATAACAAGTTAGTAATAACTATTTATCACATATGCTATTTAAAAGTATAGCTTATGTTTAATGGTGTGTGTGTGAGAGAGAGAGAGAGAGAGAGAGGGTGGGGGTGGGGGATTCTACAGCGGTGGTCGACATCATACATAGGTATCATTTATCACTTGACACAGTTTATACATACCGACGTGTTTTTAGTCTGACTCGACTTCTGAATCCATCAATGCTTTATGAGTTTAAGATAAAAATTATTTGATGATTTGCATGACGTGATATCATGATGAAAAGTGTACTATACACTATACATGTAGGTTTAGTGTAAGGCACGATAATGATTCTAACCGTTTAGGACCTAAGCATACTGCAAGGCAACGTGTATCTATGTATATTTAACCCCCGCACCACCTCTCTTGTAAGTAAATCACAGCCGTATTTGCTGAGCTGTCACTGGAGAGGCTGATAGTATTTACTTGTCGATGTCAAGTGGATCTTCACCCACCTTTTGTAGATTTCAGTTGTCAATTGTATACAGGTCAAGATCTTGGTGCAGAGCTTTCATCGGAGTGAATGTTGATATGGTACTTCGATGAATGTGAAACATGATGTAAAAACAAGCAAACGTTGCAGGTTTTCATTCACGATAACTATGCAGGACACCAATGAGACTATATGCGATGACAGTCAAGGTGAGGCATAAACAATTCCACAATGTATTAGAGTATTCAAGTCTTATATCATGGAAATATATAGAGAGGATAGCCAAACATTATTCTAACTGAAAGTGAGGGGCGGTGAGGTAGCCTTTTGGTTCAATCGTCCGCTTGTCATGCTGAAGACCCGGGTTCGATTCCCCACCTGGGTACCACGTGTGAAGCCCATTTCTGATGATATTGCCGGAATATTGTCAAAAGCGGCGTAAATCAATACTCACTCTACCTTTGCGAGGGCGCTTAGACACCTTGCTTTTTAACATGGTGGGTAATTATATGTGCGTGCGCGCTCGTATGTGTGTGTGTTTGGGTTGTGGATCTGGTGGCCATCCGACAATATGTAGTAATCAAGAACACACTGTCAGTATTTAGCACTTATTGGGACAAATTCTTGTAGTTTTTATTACACATGTAGCGTAGTCAATAAGTAACAATTCAAGCCCCCAATCTCAATGGATTTGATTTTGAAATGCCTCAGATATCACACCCAAACCTCACTCCATGACCATTCCGGAGCATCGAAACAACGGTTTCAGGCTTGAGGAATGACACAGATCGGGAGATAACTCTGATAGACAACTAAGAGATAGGCCTGTTGAATCGGTAGAGTGCCTGGTAGTTTATGTTTACATTTGCAGGTGAGGATTTGCTGTTTAACTATAGATGTATTAACCATAGATAAGTATACATGTATGTTTAATCAGATGTTGCAATCAGATATACGTTATTATGATTTGAAAGCGTATTCACTACACAACTTCCAAGTTGGAGACCTTGTATTGAGATATCTGGACTAAAGAACTACCACAGCCTTCCTGATCAATGTATTCAATTCACACTGTATTCAACACGATAATGCATAACACTTGCGATAGGACTGACTCACAGAAACACAAACATATATCTTAATAACTGTCGCTCCTGGTTGCTGTCATTTACACAACACTGATAGACGTAACATTCAATTTCGCCGTCCTTAATTTACATCACAACGATACCCGACACCTCCATTGTCAGTTGCTGTCATTTCCATAATCTTTATAGCATTTCAATTTGCTGTCACTGACTAGGCCATGGTCTGCGCCAGGTGGTTTCGCTTTCATTTCATGTGATATGGATTTTAGACAGAGAAATTAACACGATAAAATTAATTTCACAAATTAATTTCACTGTATTTACTCATAGAACGTATATCTGAGAGTGTGAGTGAGTTTAGTTTTACGCCACATTCAGCAATATTCCAGCTATATGGCGGTGGTCTGTAAATAATCGAGTCTGGACCAGACAATCCAGTGATCAAGAGCATGAGCATCGATTTGCGCAATTGGGAACCGATGACATATGTCAACCAAGCCAGCGCGCGTGACCACCCGATCCCATTTGTCAACTCTTACGACAAGCACAGTCGATTTTTATGACAAGCATGGGGTTGCTGAAGACCTATTCTACCCCTGATCTTCACGAGTCGGACCAACGTATAGCAAAGTAATTAATATAAGACTTCCTGAATGATTATCACTTATTTATATAACTATAATTTGCGGATATATAAATCTAATCCTATATTTATATATAAGGCTTCATGACCAGTTGCCACCTCTTTGAGGAAGGAATAAGAACGGATAAAGATGAGAAAATAGTGAAAAATCTCACAACATATGAACTTAAACTTTACATGTAACATATGTTATATTTGAGATTACACTTTCTAAGTTAAGTACAGATTCTAGTACTATCCTGGATTCGCACCCACACCCTCAGAGTCAGGCAGATAATCGCCAGCACACAAAGTCAGCCGTCCAACCCACTCAGCCATCGCGACTCATCTGTTGAACAGCCACAGTAAGTCAAGAACGCATCTATAGCCCTTCGTTCGGATGGCATATGGGAGTCATGTCCTTATAAGGTTGTTGTCCTAGCTGTACTGGTTTTATAACCACATGTCCATTTATAATCTCATGACCCACACTTCTGCTGGAAAAGTTTGCCTGATGCTGACTCTGCATAAAATTATATTTACTAACTCAGACCTATGTCTACTTCATGTGTATTGCTGATTTACTATGAAACGTGTTGAGTATATATATATGTGTATGTACGTCCTTTGATTAACTGCCCCTTGTAATGTGGACACAACGCCAGTGTGTACATATAGCTGGTCCACCATGACCCTTGAAACTACTTGACAGGCCACGTACTGCCACCAATATGTGTCACTGGCACAGAACCTTCACAGACACTCGTGTTTGATTCATGCTACTAACACTGTTGACACGTGTAGTTATATACTAATCACAGTAATATTAAGCCTAGAACACCCGCATAGCTTAACTACAGCAATGTGAAAGCAACCTTAACTTCTTTAGAGCAGAATACACACACACCTATGGTATGTAGTAAAATGAGAGAAGATACCAAATCTTGTTACTAGGTCACGAAAATATGTGCTATGCTATTTCAGTGTTGTAGTGAATGATGTTTTACGCCGCTTGTAGCAATATTATAGCAATATCAGGGTGGGGTTCCCCACTCTTGAGAGTAGAATATAACCATGTGGCGAGCCCAGGAAAATGAAGTTACCATACGTTGTTATCGCGTCACGAAAATATCATATGCTATTTTCCTTACAATATACCATTTTAGTGTTGTGGTGAGTGAGTGAGTTTAGTTTTAACCCGCTTTTAGCAATACTGCACCAAAATCACGGCGGGCTTCATCATGTGGAGAATCGAACTCGAGTCTTGACTCGGCGCCACGAGCGAACGCTCTAACCACTCGGCTACGGCAGTTATTTATACATTGTTGTAGTTATTTTAATCACTGTTACCATACTTGAAAACACATAAAACAGAAACAGATAACTCGAACTTCAGTATCTCGACATATCGTTTAAGACGGAGTCCTTTACAAACATTGATTACTCTCAACCGGTCCTGTAAATCTGTTAAAAACTGTTTAATCGAAATACATCCGACGGCTATCGAATTTCACTAGGATCGCACTATAAATTATTTTGACATAGTTGATCACAACATATTTTACTGGTTGAGCTTCTAGTAATTTTCTATTGTGATAATAACCGTGTTTTATTTTGTGCAGTACGTATTTTTATACAGTACGTCAATGTTCGTCTTAATATCTAGTGTAGCAAACGTTTTCCTTCCAGCTTGTACCTTTGTGTTTTCTGCTCATAAATACGGCCGCTGATCCATGGTGTTCAAAGCTGGCCTGCTCACGTAATGAAATTTATAGTGAGGCTGTTTTAGACGGGCGGTAGCTGGTTGAGCAAATGCAGTTGTTTACTTGTCTATTTCAGCCGTCAGCTAATTCAAGGTTTATAGTTGATGCGCTGGCAACGATCTGTCATCTTGTTGAGCAATACTACAAATTACAATGTTTTGGCGATGAACTTGTATGGTGAGGTGTCGTTGGACGGACCATTTTAAATTCTAGATCCCCCCTGCCCTTACCCCTCTAATGGTGACAATATACCAATAAAAGAGGGAAAATACATCTACTCGTGGACGAGAGGAGTTGAAAGTACCCCTATTATCTATTTTCCCAAGCCCAACTGTTGCGGCTTTCTGCCTGCATTCAGTTGCCCTATTCTATCCCTTTGCCTCTCGTAATTTTATGAATAGTAGCCATTTATAAAAAGGTCCTGAAACTTATAACTGTTAATCTGCACAACTCAACACTTTGATAACCTAGGTCAGCGTGACACGGCCCTTGCGAACTGTAAAAGCTATGTCAGATGCACTCGTGTTTTCTCAAAACACTAAGCACATGTTTGTGTGACAGAAACGATTTCATCTGAATGCACGTCAGCCTGAGTGTGTCGGTGCCGTGACTGTCACTAGTTCAGGTGTACCTGTTTCAGTATCATAGTATTTCGACCATCGCTCCCTTGTATGAACCCAGACCATCGTCAGTCCGATCCTCGAACAGACTAATGGCCATCGTCACTCCAGTCCTCCTACAGACTACTGGTCATCGTCACTCCTTTCCTCGAACACACACTAACGACCATCGTCACTCCAATCCTTGAACACAGCCCGAGACTAACGACTATATCGTCAGTCCAATCCTCGAACAGACTAATAGCCATCGTCACTCCAATCCCTCAACACACTAACGACCATCGTCACTCCAGTCCTCGAATACGGACCAACAGTCACCGTCCCACCAATGAACCCTCGAAAACAGACTAACGACCATCGTCACTCCAATCCCTCAACACACTAACGACCATCGTCACTCCAGTCCTCGAATACGGACCAACAGTCACCGTCCCACCAATGAACCCTCGAAAACAGACTAACGACCATCGTCACTCCAATCCCTCAACACACTAACGACCATCGTCACTCCAGTCCTCGAATACGGACCAACAGTCACCGTCCCACCAATGAACCCTCGAAAACAGACTAACGACCATCGTCACTCCAATCCCTCAACACACTAACGACCATCGTCACTCCAGTCCTCGAATACGGACCAACAGTCACCGTCCCACCAGTGAACCCTCGAAAACAGACTAACGACCATCGTCACTCCAATCCCTCAACACACTAACGACCATCGTCACTCCAGTCCTCGAATACGGACCAACAGTCACCGTCCTACCAATGAACCCTCGAAAACAGACTAACGACCATCGTCACTCCAATACCTCAACACACTAACGACCATCGTCACTCCAGTCCTCGAATACGGACCAACAGTCACCGTCCCACCAATGAACCCTCGAAAACAGACTAACGACCATCGTCACTCCAATCCCTCAACACACTAACGACCATCGTCACTCCAGTCCTCGAATACGGACCAACAGTCACCGTCCTACCAATGAACCCTCGAAAACAGACTAACGACCATCGTCACTCCAATCCCTCAACGCTCTAACGATCATCGTCACTTCAATCCTCGGACACACACTAACAACCATCTGTGTTATTGAACAGGATTAACGTAAGTCGTTACGGAATGGAATTAAAACCAATCGTACGTCTGTCTTAGAGTATTTGAGATGCGACATAGGTCCATTGTTAAGGTTTTGGGATTATAGACTTGAAAAAAAGGCTCAATTAAAAGATGTTGAGGCATGTTTTGGTAAGGATTTGGTATCCAGGTTATCTTACCTATGTAAAGGGTGCTGATCACGAAAAAAACTGGGATACCAGGCTGAAAAATGTATTTTTGACCTTCAAAATTAAAGAAACAAAATGGCTGCCAAACTCGCCAAAAGTAGTTGTAGGTGTGCACGATATTTTCACCCAAACCTGTATCTCCACTTTCTACATTTTGAAAACTCCACTTTTAAAGACATTTAAAGAGTGCTTCCGATGAATAAACAGGATTCCAAGCTGACAAAAATGTTTTTGGGGACCTTAAAATTTTAAAAACAAAATGGCCGCCATAGTCGCCTCAAGCAGTGGTAGGCCTGTACGGTATATCATCACCTTTGACTGCATGTCTAATGTCTACAGATGTTGTCAGCTTTAAGAGATGGAAAGTGAGCTAGGAGAAGCAGGAAGACATCTGTAAATCTGGTAGTAACTACAACTGTGCCAGTAGTGATGTTCATGGCATGAGGGATGAGCCGTGCATCAGCGTCCTCATGAGTTGACCTAAGTTGATCCAAGTTAAAACTGGACTTAGAGCACTTAACTGTTTTCTCATGAGCCGTGCATCAGCGTCCTCATGAGTTGACCTAAGTTGATCCAAGTTAAAACTGGACTTAGAGCACTTAACTGTTTTCTCATCGGCAAAGCCGCCAGCCACAATTATCTCTTTATCATGTGGAGCGTTTGCCAGTAACTCTCCAGACAAGAAGCAAGCAATGTCAGCTTTGTTGTCAGGAAGAGCTATAAAATTCTAGGGGTGGGGAAGTGGCACATTTCTGCCTTCCACGATACGTTGTATTGGCCTTGTTGTTTAGGATCTTCGCTGTCTGGTTTGAGATTGTATGTATTCATTTCTGTATCTGTCAAACACAACATCAGTGCGATCATATACTGCACCTGATCTAAAGATGGAGCTGGTGAACGCATCTGATCGCCAAACGATGTTGCATTTGCTGACTTCCCAACAGCCAGAATCTGGGCTTGTCCATCTATAAGTAGAGATGTGGAACTTCCACTCAAGTCAATCCTTGAAGGACAATCAACACCTGAGATTAGAATATCAGCCAACATTGATTTATTCCCTGTCCTGAGAGAACCGTTGGTTTCAGCAAGAGCTACAGGCACTGACATAAGTTCATGCTTCAAGATGCCGTCAAGGTCAACAACACGTCCAGCTGCATATGAGATCATGAGACGCTGAAGAACGTTTCTGTCTTCCTTCGTCACAGTTCCATCATTCCTTGTGGTATGCTTCTGTTCAACACCATATTGGTTCTCAAATGTTGCACAGTTGTTCCTTGGTAGTGGGTTGTATATGGTTTGTCTTCCAGGTGATTCTGTGCTGCTGAGTATCTAGTCATCTGAGTCATCTAGCTGTTGCTTTCCAAGAACTCTTGCATCAAGTAAGGATTCCTGTGTCTTTTCAGTTGCAAGGTCTTTTGTGGCAATGTTTTGGAAGACGCTTGGTTGGACATTAGATGCGAAGACTTGAAAACGCTCTAATATGTTTACAAGAGTGTTCCCGTCTGCATTGTCTCGATGTTGCCCTGCTGGTTTTGCTTGATTGTATCTGAAAATATCCTTGGGGTGAATTTGAAACATATCATGGGTACCAGCTGCAATGTGGGATCTGAGATTGTAAGATAATGCCCATCTGTTCAATGCAGATCCAGAGTTTGTAATGCCGACACTTCCACCTTCTTTCCAGTACCATTCAACCACTCCTGTGCCTGATCTGGATCAACTTGATTGCATGTTCACTCAGAGCGTTTGACTACAAAGTTTCCCTTCTGAAACTCATCTTGAGCAACATCTGGTAGGGATTTCATGTCTGCCACATACACGGGGCCCCACCACCCATAGTTGTAGTGATCATATCAAAGGAAGTATGGTAACATACATGTGAAGGATTGAAGGTGCAGATTGTCATATTACCACTTCAGAAAAAGGACATTCAAAATACTTACAGCTGTGCTCAGTACTGTTCCATAATGTGTTGCTAACTGTCTGAACTATGTAACAGCTAAAACAACTTTATTCCTAAGAATCTATGACAATTTGGATAAAATATATATATAAAGAAAGAAAAATGGGACAAATTATTTATGTAACAAAATCTAATTTATTTATTATTTTCAATGAAAGGTAGTTCTATACCTTTTGGTGGCAACAGTATCAACATAGTAATTGTCCACTGGTCATTTATATTTCAAAATATACAGATGTAAGCATTCCCTAGTTTTGTCAATGAAAGTGTGATGTTTTGGCCATTTTATTTCTTCAATATTGATGGTCGAAAATAGTATTATGTTTCTGGTATTCATTTTTTCATGGTCATCATCCTTCAAATGTTTGAAAACATAAGGTTTCCAAAATTTAGAAAATAGACATGCAGTCAAAGGTGGTGATATACCGTACAGACTTACCACTACTTGAGGCGACTATGGCGGCCATTTTGTTTTTAAAATTTGAAGGTCCCAAAACACATTTTTCAGCTTGGAATCCAATTTAAAGCACCCTTTAAATCACTTTAAGAGTGGAGCTTTCAATATCTAGCAAGCGGAGACACAGTCTTTGGTGAAAATATTGTGCACACCTACCACTATTATATGCGATTTTGGCAGCCATTTTGTTTTTTTGATTTTGAAGGTCAAAAATACATTTTTCAGCTTGGTATCCTATTTTGTGTGATCAGCACCCTTTAAATAGGTAAGATAACCTGGAGACCAAATCCTACTAAAAATGCCTCTTGCTTTACTTTTATCCGCAGTAGGTCCTAGTCTAGATTATGCTTCTGTTTTGAAGGACAGGGTTACAACTGTTGTGCTAAAATAAAAGGTTACGGTGGTCCTAGGCAGACCTGTCTTAAAGTACAGGTTTCCGACAGTCATGTAGCTATGCTAAAGTAGAGGGTTACGACAGTCCTAGGTAGATCTGTGTTTAAGAACAGGTTTCCGACAGTAATGCAGCTATGTTAAAGTAAAGTGTTTGAAATGTTGAAACATGGAGGTCATGACAGTCTGTTTGCAAACAAGTCTCCAACCAATGTCACAGCTGTGCTAGCTTAAACATGTACTACGAAAGTATACTTTGTGTACGGGGTGTGACACAAAACAAATCAGTGAATACACAAGATTCGTTACGCCTATCGTCAACGGCTTCCAGTACACCCATTTCATCCCCATCAGTCAAGCTTCCAGAGTCGTAAGCAGGGCAGGACGGCCACTAA
Source organism: Haliotis asinina (assembly GCF_037392515.1). Lineage (NCBI taxonomy): Eukaryota > Metazoa > Mollusca > Gastropoda > Lepetellida > Haliotidae > Haliotis > Haliotis asinina. The sequence goes on from NC_090287.1 coordinate 15,312,332, forward strand.
ACCAATTGGAGACACAGTGATGGCGATTCCTGTCAACCCTGAGTGGAGCTTCTGTATACACAGGCTTGGTGTTTCAGATGCAACTGATAGCTGAACCTAGAAAAACCTCAACAAATTCCTCCATTGTGAAAGTAACGCGGCGATTAGGAACGAGGTGAATGAGTGGCCATACATTAAAGATACCACGGGGATTATTTATTGGTGGTTGCTGGGATACGGTTTGATGTAGGCCGGGTTTCTGGGAAATGTCGTCTCAAAAATAGCTTTGTTGCTTAGCAGTGCTTTTTTGTGGGGATGTTCATTGTTTGTTTGTGAGACGTTTGGACACATGGTGTGTAGTGTCCGTCTTCACAGGGGAATTAAGTACAGTTTTATAGTAAATTGCAGCTGATGAAGTAAAAAAATGTTTATATAATATAAAGAATTCCTAGTTACCAGGGTTAATTAAAAGGGTGTTAAATACAGTGCAAACCCTTCAAACAGGACCATCGAAATTTAAACCTTTACGAGGTGTTTATACGTAAGGGTTTCGTAATGTCATCCCTGTGATACTTACTGGTTAAGCGGTGGTTGTGACTGTATATAGACCAAATCGTTAAGCAAGATGATTCGCTGGGGTAAATTAATGGTTTAAGCGTTAGTTTGTCACATCGAAGACCCAGCTAGGTTCGATTCCCAACATGGGTACAATATATGAAGCCCGGTTCTGGTGTCCCCGCGGTGATATTGCTGGAATGGTGCTGAAAGCGGCGTAACATTAAACTCACTCACTCACTCGCTTTGACTGACTGGCTGACTGATTGACTGAGTTTGGTTTTACGCCGCTTTTAGAATATTCCTGCAGCATCAAGGCATGGAATACCAGAAATGGGCTTCACACATAGTACCCATGTGACACTCGCTTTGAATATGATGATATGTCGAAGAGTTTTGTTGAAGGCATCGGCTGGTGTTGGATTCCAGTGACATGACCGCTTGTATTAACACTTTCTTGACGCTTGTGATCGCGACCATGTTCAGATAATTTGCATAATCCTGCATACTTAATTTCAAGAGCCACTTGTGGAGAGATACAGACTCGGGTGGGCTGTTCCGTTGTGACATACAAAGCACCCATTTCATTCACAGAGGACTTCTCATGACCTTTAACTAGTTGCCATATATATCTCATCAGTCACGGTGGAGGTTCTGTGAATTTATGTGAGGTTGGAGAAGGTCTTAAGGAAGGCCTCCATATTTGAAGCGTTTATGCCCACTCAGCCGTGCCATTTACGTTTCCTCCCAGGAACACACTGTGTGGGCTTCAGCGTTAACGTCGAGCAATAAACATGATATATTGACCCGTGAATAAACTCAATCAGCAATGTAAACAGCCTTGCCAAATAAACAACACCCATCTGAGATAGTGACTAAATATATACCAAACAAAACTGGTTATCCGATGTGGATGGATCGGAAAGTGTGCTATTGTTGTGTTTTGGGCATACATTTGCAGTGTTTTCGTGGCTGTTCTCAGCCTAGTAAAGTTTTGATAATGTTTGAATTTTTTAGTCACGTTCAGTTCTCAAGTGAACACTTGTATTTATCTCCTTTCGGTTTAAACTAATCAAAATCTGACGTCTTTATGACGAATGACGTCTTTAGAGGTGCGGTGAATAGGCGATCAATGTGTATTGCCTGCGTCACGAAGACCGGAAATACACATATCCACCTACCACCCGGCAAACACCTCCCCTTACCCTGCTCCCTTCTTCCTCGAAGACGCACCCCACCCTAAACTCTTCCCCCCGAGCCGCCTGGTTGCCATATACAGATACGCATTTTCAGTATTTAATTTTCACCCGATGGATTACGTACACCAAGTGCTCATGAGACAATCCTTTGTTTTGTGCACGTGACTTAAGAGTAGACTGTATATTTCTCTGTCATTACCATCACTACATTTTTCAAGAAGAGGTTTATCCAAGACACTTTTGTAACCTCCGTCGTTGAATTTTTTTTATATATATATACGAATTATTTTTTGTGTTTTGTGCAAAAAAAGAAATGTACTTGTGAGGCATTCAGTATTATTTCATGTCTTCCAGTCTTCTGAACCAGTTTATGATTTCAATTCATCCTTATCAAAGAACGTTAAAAAGGTGATTTTTAGATGTATGTTTTGCACAAAAAAATGAACATGGCCATAATATCTGCTACATGGATGACATGTCACAATAAATAAATATACCAACTGTTGCCACCACACATTACTCAATATTTTCCTAACTGTAAATGCATGCTTTTAGACGCCCTCTTCGTTTGAAAGGGGGCATTACTATAAGTAATACTGTTAAGCTTTATGATCTAAAGGTGTTAAATGACGATGAAGAAAGAGGTTGTAAGCGTATGCACTTCATTCTATTACTGACCGTGCGATAACCATATCTGCGATACGTTCAGTTTGCATAGTTCAATATAAAGATAGATGGTGACAGGCAGGTACCTTGCTTGAATCCTTTATCTCATTGGGCCATTTTAGTGAAGATATCTTCTTCATTGCTAAATGTATGTTCAGCGGGATCAAAGAGTGAGTGAGTATGGTTTTATGTCGCTTTTAGCAATATTTAGCAATATCACAGCGGAGAGACACCAGAAAGAGGCGTCACACATTGTTCCCATGTGGAGAATCGAACCCGGGTCTTCTGCGTGACGAGCCACCCCACCGCCCCCGGGATCAAAGAAATATCTTTGAATGTATCCTTTGAAAAGTGATACATTACACTCGGCACGACTCATTAGTAATCCTAGCCATCGATTATACCCACCGAACGAGTCTCTAGACCCACTTAAAATTACCGACTGTTTCGATTTTTAACTGGTTTTACCTGGTTGTAATCCGAGGCCGTAAAGGAGTGAATATTACACTGACATTTCATATATTTCATTACATGAATCATTGAAAGCACTGTGATGTTTCTTGTAGGTTGACTCTTAGTCGACGTTCAAAATTATGGACCTGTATGATGAGGATGGGTCGGGTGACATCTACCACACTTCAGTCACTTTTGACAACTTCATTCCGCGCAACTTTGAATAACCGAGTGACTTCACAACTAACATATTACAAAGCTTTAGGTTTAAAGCTTTTGACTTGTGAGATTCTTTTGTAGAGATTTATTATAGTCAGGATCATCAGACACTCTTTGAAACATATAGGCAAACACTTTAAAATACTGATCTGTGAAGTGGGGGAGGTGCGGTAGAGTAGTGGTTCAAGCGTTCGTTCGTCACACCTAAGACCGGTTCGATTCCTGCATGGGTACAACGTGTGAAGCCCATTTCTCGTGTCCACCGTATTGGTGGATTATTACTAAAATCGGCGAAAAACCAAACACACTCACTAATCTGTGAAACCTCAGAAAGGATTATACTCCTAAGAACAAAATGAACTTTGTCATTACTTGATTAAGTTACACAATCTAGTGTTTCACTGGAGTCAGTGTCTATATCTCAGTGTAAATTAACAACAGACACAACACCCTAACGTTTGCCAATGTGAGGAATGTACAGCTGGAGCTACGTGTTACTGAGAATACAGGGATGGTTTGATGACCACAGACGAGCAATGGCTCACGCTGTGTGCTCAAAACATTGTCCTTTTATTGTTTATCGTGTTGACGTTTCTGGACCCATACCATTGTTGGAAGACCCGAGGATTGGTCAGGAATGTGTTGTGGGATGAAGTGGAGCGATGCATTGTTTTTGTAGGATCACAATAGCATAACGTAGACAATCCGTTAAGAACACTGTCATGTGAACTGTCGTATTTGTAGGTTAACTCTTTCATCAGTGAAACGATTTTAATAGTTAGTATACTTATATTAGTTGAAGTGAAATGGGGTTCAATACCACTGCATATATACAGCGACATGTATGTGTCGAGATACCATGGTCCAGTTGTCACGAATACTTTACTCATTTGACTGAATGTGACCCGAGCACTGATCGTCTTATCTTCTTAAAGCCACACACCAAGGAAGGGAACCACAGTTAGGCCAACCCTTCAGTTGTATGGCCAGGGAACGGACCACTGACCAGTGACCACTCATCACGATATATCAACTAGACCACAGACGCAGAATCGCAGATCAACTAAATCTAACGTACGTGATACCTATTTTGGACACTCTTCATGTTTAAGATGCGCTGCTTGGGCACGTAATTTATTGTGCTGTTTAAGCAATGTGTGATTCATCACAATCCTGTTTACGTTTACCAGAAACCTTTACATAATTCAGACAGCTGGCGTATTGCAGGGATACTAACAAATGGTATTCACAGAGATTCCTGTTTGGACCTTTCACCATCAAACTGTTTATCTAACGGTGTCACATAATGAGTGAGGCCAGGTCCAGTGTTTTCCGAGATGTATGACGTCGTCCCAAGTAAGAGGCATGTATCATTATGTCTGGTTTGTCTGGTCCAGAATCGAACCGCAATCCATCTTCACAAGGATGGACTAAAACAATAATAATTACTGACATTTGTTTAACAGGGCCTTGCCCACAAATCACTCTTACTTAATATGATTTTAGGGGTGTGGCGTAGCCTAGTGGTTAAAGCGTTCGCTCGTCACGCCGAAAACCCAAAGTGGGTACAATGTGTGAAGCCCATTTCTGATGGCCGTGACAATGCAGGAATATTGCTAAAGGTGGCATAAAACTAAACTCACCGACTCACTGGCATGATTTTAGCGATTCGTAACTCCTACACTATAATTAACATACGGTTGTTGTTGAGAACTGGGTCATGTATTGTAAGTATGCTTCATCTACCACCGTTAATTACCAGGGAATTCCTAAACGATGTGGTTAGAACCCTGTGAAAAACTGAAACATTCTCTGTCTAGTCCCTCTTTAAACACAAACGATGCTTGGATAAAGTAACAGGCTGACAGTTTCAAAATGTTATGTCTAGTCAGAACAATTACAACGTTTCATCAATATCGAGATCAACAAAACATGCTTTGTTACACTTTCCAAACAGGCATTCAAATCACTCTTTGTCCTAGACTCTGGAACAGTAGCAATATACTGCAGAAAGTCCCTTCGGACCGTCACTCGACTCCTAGCAGTTAAAGTGTCAACTTTGAATCAATGCTGGGGCTTATTCTCCACATAGACTACAATGTGAAACGTAATCTTTCCTCGATGAAAATTCCTATTCAAATATTCGAAGTTTGTCGAAAGGCTTTTGGCAACATTTGTCCATTTCTGGAGAGATCGCCGAACGTAGCTAAATCTTGTTCGCGACACTGCTGGTCGTAAGTGCACTGTCGACTTTTATTTTGGATGAGGTAATTTGAAGTATGTTGCCTTTTGTCGTAACCTAGCCTGATCTAGCCTTAACGCATGCTTGTCAGATTACACACGCTTGCAATTGGCGTGACTTTCAGATCAGGTGTTTGGACAAATTCAAGGATGTGTGTGACATCCTGTCACCTACAGCGGTGATATTGACACGTTTCTCGGAAACAGACATGTTTCATTCGTGTTATATGATTTTTTAAAATGAGGTTTCAAAATGCAAAAAGGCCGAGTGCTTGTAACATGTATTGAGTGAGAGATCAGTTTTCCTGATACAAGAAATGATCAACGTTACAACGGCAATAGAAATCAAATCATGTATGTTTCTCTCAACGGATTTCAAAGACTGAGTGATTGATAAACCGGGGATAGGGGGTATTTTTACGCCACTTATAGCAGTATCCGGGTAACACCAAGGCATAGATATGTCAAGAAGGGGAGAATCAATCTAGAACCTTGGGTACACTGGGGGATAGCCAAGATGTTTAAAACGTTTGCTCGTCACAGCAAAGCCCTGTATGCGTACAATGTGTGAAGACCTTTCCTAGCGCCGCCATCCCCCACCGGAATACTGGTGGACTACCACGGAAGAGCGGCATAAAACAACACTCATTCAATCCGTGCAACGAGCGAGCACTTTAACCAATCTACTCCGTCGCTGATATATAAATCTAAAACTAACACTGAAGTCCATACATTCGATACAGTGGATGTATTCAGCCCTTTGTTTCAATGCAACCTGCTTCATGTTTCGATTGTGGAGCTATAGCGCTCTGGCATTTAGACATTTCTATGAATATCTTCAAATTCTAATGGAATATTCAATAACGGTTTTGAATTGGCATTGTTTCTTAAAGAAAAATTGTATTTTTCATTACATGTCTCTACCCGCCTTTGCCAAATAAATTATTCACAATTACTGCTAGGAAAACATGAAAATAACGCGGTACACTGAACCTCCTGGCGGAATTGACTGTTCGAACTGGGTGTCTGTCCGATCGTCTGTAACAAAATTATGGCTCGTATAGCTATTGTTAGAATTTACAACTGCAACCACCATGCTCAACATCGCCATCTCTAGTGAATTCCGTTACCTGGCAACGGCTACGTTGGCGGTCATGGTGTGCGTGTTGACATCACTGACAAGTCTATCTACCTCCAGCGTTTCCCCGGGTGAGGTATTTGTCGACATCCGCCCATATTCGCAACGCTAAAGCACATGAGCCGGCGTGAAGCTCACATATCAGTAGAGATACACAGAAGCGCTGTTTCATGCGTGACAGATTGTTGTGGATAGCGTTATACAATAGGGCTGGTTTGTATACAACAGAGTTGTTTTGTATTGAAGCGATTATCAGATTTGAACTCGGGGAAACATTCCCCCATTGTTACTTTATACTATATGTGACAGTTATTTGACGGGCGTTGGACATGACTGGAAGTAAAGGGTTTCAATACTTAATTTGAATACATAATCCTTTGTCAGGTTCCAGGCTGAATGGACAGCCTTTGGTAAGGTACCACCCTAAATGCATAATCATTGTCTAGGTACAACTATGAATGCATAATCATTGGATATGTACTGTCCCGAATACATAATCCATGGGTACGTACCATCCTGAATACTTATCCCATAGGATTGTACCAGTTCCATCAGATAAACCGTGATTAGGTACCCTCCCGGATACATAATCTATGGGAACGTACCATTCTGAGTACATAATCCTTTGGATAGTACCAGCTTGTTTAGGTAACCTGTGGTTAGGTAATGAATACATAATTCTTAGGATTGTACCGGCTTCATCAGATAATCCGTGGTTAGGTACCATCCTGAATACATAATCCTTGAAACCTGAATACATAATCCTTGAACCCTGAATACATAATCCTTGCACCCTGATTACATAAGTCTGGACCCTGAATACATAGGTTTTTGAAATGGTTCGGCTGCGTGGATCACCCTTGTGTAAATTCAGTTATGAAAGGATAATCCTTTTGTCGGTACTTTAACAAATGTAATAGTCTTGTAATAACAAGTGACACAAGTAAATAAGTGGGGTTTTAGCGCCAGTGTTTCACAGAAACCGAGGGTAACAACAAGATCGTCGGTTTCATAAAAGCGTCTTAATTTACCAATGGTGATCCTGAGACAAAACGAGTCATAATATGACATACTGCTGACATTAACGTAATACAGACGACAGACGTGCCAACACGTCTTCAATGAAGACGCTAAATCGGGAAATCATTGGGTTATCCAGTCCTGTAAGAGTTCAGGAAAGGAAACTGGGCATTGACAATGATATTCACTACTTGGAGCTAGAGGTTCCTGTGGTACAAATCTCGAGGTGTGCTACGCTGTGGACATGTTCCCCTTACGGACACATCTAGAAGACGCAGCCTTAATACTAAATACTATGGCCAACTATAGACTAACTTTTAGTCTCTGAATGTATATAAAATTTTGATATAAACAAACAATACGTTTAAACTGGAAAGGAACCCAGGGGAATCCAGTACCTGAAGAAATCTAGACTTACTTACCTATAGGCTTTAACATTGCAACGGCTTCGTGGCAGAAGGGAAAATCATATGGTTCAGAGACTGTGAGACAGACTTGCAAACACGTACGTGTTACCTTACAGACATGCGGTAAACAGACGAATGTACACACTGGTTTCTCGCGAATACGTCATCTGTTATTTGTCAACGTGTTTGGGCTGCTGATGGATTGCAAGACTGTAATCACAGAGACCCATGTCTATATCTAGACTTTTTCCTGTAACTGTCTAAGAGCCCTTTTCACAAACCGATCGTAGCGCTACGATTGTCGTAAGTCCATGTTAAAGTATGGGAGTTACGATCACTTTACCCAACGACTGTCGTAAGTCCATGTTAAAGTATGGGAGTTACGATCACTTTACCCAACGACTGTCGTAAGTCCATGTTAAAGTATGGGAGTTACGATCACTTTACGCAACGGCTGTCGTAAGTCCATGTTAAAGTATGGGAGTTACGATCACTTTACGCAACGGCTGTCGTAAGTCCATGTTAAAGTATGGGAGTTACGATCACTTTACGCAACGGCTGTCGTAAGTCCATGTTAAAGTATGGGAGTTACGATCACTTTACGCAACGGCTGTCGTAAGTCCATGTTAAAGTATGGGAGTTATGGGAGCCCCAGGGTGTTTGTTGTTAAAAACAACCCTAGAAGAAAGACTACCTTAAGACTGCTTCGGTATAGGAGTTACTTACCTTAGCGGTAAGATCGCTTTGAACAACGGTACCCTGGTAGTTCGGGTATAGACTGCCAAGGTCTCACAATGTTGAAGCAATGAAGCTGGCGTTTCTCCTCGCCCTCCCATAGCTTTCACATCCTTCGGGCTCTTTCGGAACATTGCTACCAAGTACGTTTTACGAGTGGCAGACCCATTCTACCTTGGTTTGAAGATTTACTTTACATCACTTCTCTGTCCACAGGAACTGTTTTATCATGTGGTATTATTATTTGTTTGAGGACGAAACCAAATACTGGGTTTCTCTGTGTTCTGCGATTGAACTGAAGCGCAGTGTTGTGCTAAGGATTAGCAAGATCTGGATCTGAACGTTTCCAATCAGAGCTGTCGGGTGAACACCACAGAACAACGTGTTTTGTCTCTCCTCTATATATCACGTGTAAAAGAACGGTTTTAATACAAAGAATTAACCTCGAGATATTCAGTCTGATTTCACTTCGGGGTTCTAATAAAGGATTGGTGTTTATCCAAGGCCTGCCTTCGTGGTGATGTATTTTACCCCAGGGTTGACACAGTCACGTGTATCCTCTCGCACATACTTGTTGGAGAATCACGTGATCCGAACATCTGACAACAGCCGCAGTCTGTATATACGTCTAGACCGATTCCCTGATCCTACTCATGGTGGAGTGTCCCACAAGCACGAACGGGAACCAGTCTGAACATTCCTTGTTCCGACAAACTGTACGACGCCAAATGTACAATATCACAACACTGATTCTTAGCTTAATGGTTCATGTTAAGCTCAAAGTGTCTGCACATAAGGAGGTGTATGCTTATGAACCGAATGATGATCTCAAAGGATATTCTTGCCTCGAAGTATGCTTCACGTCATGTATATGGAAATGTGATCATGAGCTTTTCTACAAAGGGTGAACCAATCAATGGTAACTTTGTTATGAAGTGCACCCAGTCTCGAAATGTATGATATTTTCGTAAGTGCATACTTAAGGTGTATCAAACATATTGAGGTGTTTACTGGTTGTGTATGACTCCCACAATGCAGCCAAACGCCTCGTCATCTAATTAGTGATGCGTTTGAATCGAGGTGTAACACTGTATTTCTTATCAATATGAGTATGTTAATCTGGAAACATTTCTAATGGTAGGTTGGGTTAAATATAAACAAATGAGAGCAAACTATCCTAGTAACAAAATGAAATGTTTGTTTAATAGTATACAAAAATCGTGCTTTTATAAAACCAGGAGTATTTACATGCACACTGCAAAGAACTGACAAGAAAGTTATAACAGTTTTCATGTACAACCTGATATGCAAGGATACCCACTGGCGTAGTTTAAATGCTCAGTAAGGAAGTATAATTATCGTGGCGACTATAAGGACACCAGTTATGCAAATACAAATTTGACCTAGCTGGAATATATATCGTCAGTGCATCCATATATGGTACTACTGTATGTCATGTTTCATCCCAGTTGTGGGGCGGCGGGATAACCCAGTGGTTAAAGCGTTCGCTCGTTATGCTGGATCCGGCGAATGCTTATAAGGAGGTGTAGCCTTTCTGGAGGTGTATGGTTATAATGGAGGTGAATGCTTATAAGGAGGTGTAGTTTTCTGGAGGTGTATGGTTATAATGGAGGTGAATGCTTATAAGGAGGTGTAGTTTTCTGGAGGTGAATGCCTATAAGGATATGTAGCCTTTCTGGAGGTGTATGGTTATAATGGAGGTGAATGCTTGTAAGGAGGTGTAGTTTTCTGGAGGTGAATGCCTATAAGGATGTGTAGCCTTTCTGGAGGTGTATGGTTATAATGGAGGTGAATGCTTGTAAGGAGGTGTAGTTTTCTGGAGGTGAATGCCTATAAGGATATGTAGCCTTTCTGGAGGTGTATGGTTATAATGGAGGTGAATGCTTGTAAGGAGGTGTAGTTTTCTGGAGGTGAATGCCTATAAGGATGTGTAGCCTTTCTGGAGGTGTATGGTTATAATGGAGGTGAATGCTTGTAAGGATATGTAGCCTTTCTGGGGGTGTATGGTTATAATGGAGGTGAATGCTTGTAAGGAGGTGTAGTTTCCTGGAGGTGAATGCCTATAAGGATGTGTAGCCTTTCTGGAGGTGTATGGTTATAATGGAGGTGAATGCTTATAAAAAATGTGTAGCCTCTCCGGAGGTGAATGCATATCTGGAGATGTATGCTTTTGTGGAGGTGTCTGTTTGATCGAGGTGTAGGAAGGCATTAAATTACGTATACCAATTCACATGTAGTGGTTGGTATTGATGCGAGTTGGGTGTGAGAAGTCATGGCTGTTCAGACCGTCTTGGGTGACTTCACTTGGCAGGTCGTCTATTGTTGGCTGTTTAAATATACGAGGTAGAGAGTATAGGCTGACAGACATTCCTGATCCCAAGTTAACAATACACTTTACCTGCACGTATATAGTGAGATACAAGCATTGTCGCTTGGAAAATATTAATCTGAAATGGTTTATTATTGTGTGGCAGTTGACAATGTGGTTGTTTATGACGCTACATATTTACATCGATGTGAGCTTAATGAAATACCACGTGTCAAGTGATTTTGAATCGTCTTTCTGTACTTACACTACGTTTCGGTTAAATAATAGAGGAACGGCAGTTATACTTTGGTGGAACGAAGGACAACCACAAAGGAGTCATTGCATCCAGTCACAAGAACGGGACGCAATCCTGTACAGCGAATTTCGTCCACGCGTAATAATGTGAGGACGTAAATAGTCTAAAATGGCGGGAGAGAGTTATATGCGCTGAATTCCATCTCTCAGTGACTGAACTACAACTTTGTGACGATATATTTTATGACAAACACCTCAGCCGCCCTTATCGAGAATAACAATGTCTGATCATTCAAACTTCTATCATCTCAGAGAATAATTGACCATCAGGTATTTTGCCAGACCCTGATTCGGCATAACAAAACAGGTGCTCCTGTGCTCTAGTGCAGATGGTACACATTCAGCATCTGGGTTGGTAGAGGAGACTACATGCGCCCTAAACTAGATTAAGGAAGTGATTCGTATCCCCTCATGAACATTACTTGGCCATAGAGAATGTATACGGTGTTGCAAACAGCTTCACCTGAAACCTAGCCGGAAAATTTACCTAAAGCGTTTTTACCTCCCCGCAATGACTGCTTGAAGCTGAACGTCTCGGATGAAGCCGTATTCTTTCATTGTAAACAATCAAACAAATTCAAGTAAACGTTAGGCAGGTGAGGGGCTGAATGTCAGCTGTGTTTATCCACTGTTAAGAAATTGAAACATTGAATATATGCTATAAAAATGACAGTATTTGAGGAGATTATTTTGGTATATTTACCTTTGTTGGTTCATGTAAACAAACGATTCTCCTGGAAATATTTACGCAATGAAAGGTTAATGAGGAATATTGCGTCATGATTCGACGTTGTATTTACTCCCACCTACGCTATTATGACGTCACATTTGTTACATGTATGCCACCAAGTCCAAAATTACACACTAGACTGAAGAGTGGCATCTTATAAATCGAAAGAATCGTTTAGGACATATAACAGTCTGAATGACTTGAACAATATCGAGCACGAAAAACAATTATTTTATAATCAATGATTTCTGTAACGCGTATATAAAGCGAATGACTGGCAACTCGATGATCCTCTCGGTTGCGCAACGCTAATAATATATTTCTTCCATCAATGATCAACGTGCTCTCGAAATTAAGTCCTTGAGGGAATATATAACACGTGCTGCTCATGAAACACTACAAAGCTAACACGCGTTACCGCCTCATCCTGACCCGTGAAGATCCAGGTTAGCATTGATCTTCAGTAACCCATGTGGTAAGATGCGGCTAACGGGATCGGTTAATGACAGTTAAAGAGAAGTTCACTATATACAATAATGGCATGTTTTTTTTCATGGCTCAAGTAATTGGAAATATCCCTTAAAAATTATGATATTGGCATGTTCTTTTGCAAGGCTCAAATAGTTCTTATAAATGATAAATATTTTGCAAGCAATGTGTATTTTTGCCATAAACATATAAAGGACCTTTGTCCTATGAACGGAATATATATTCTATATTTACTATATAGATATGTCTGTGTGAATCCCAAGGACCATGTTAAATTTACGAAAATACACTCTCTCTTCATTTATGTCCATCCTTACTTAATTGGCAGGTAAAGACTTTGATGTGTCACTAGCTCGCTTTTAAATACTTTTCACTCTTTTGTCCATCCAGACCCAGTCTCCACACCTTGTCACGAGTGCTTAATGCACTAAAATAATTTGCTCAATTCATACACGACAATTTCCTAAACGAACTGTCAATTTGATCAGAACGAATCACCAAATATTAAGCGTATTTGCGAGTTGATTGAACTCCGGCACCGACCTGAGATGTGACAGTCGTCTATTTGTGGATGTCACACAAAGATTCTGGTGTACTGAGAAGGTCAACACTGACATTCATATTCGACAATAAGTTGTCTCCTTAAGAGTCCCACGGCAGGTAAACTAACAATTACAGTGATTATCTGTCAACGTCTGTTTATTTCTCAGTGTGTGAGGTGGAATGGATGGATTGACAGTATTCTCCGGGATTGATTCTCATTGTGATCAAGGTGCCCAGACCTTACATGCACAGGTGGGAACCTACTTGCAAGGGAGGTAATTGCTGTGTAATTTATACGTAAAGCCTCGTTTATCCGGATGGTACTGTTAACGTGTTGAAGAATGCCCGGTTTCACGCTGTCGTCAGCGTGTTGGGTGTCCGGATTAACAGGATTCAGAATAAATAGGTTCTTCTGTATGATTTATTCACCAACCAACTCTGTTTACCACACCCATCCACCCACACGGTAAGAAACCACCGCCTCTCCATCTGGACACCTCAGCTGTTGTCCATCCGTCCAGCCTAACCAAGAACTGTCAGTCCATCCAACCTACACAACATTTGTCCAACTATACGACAACTGCAAGACACATGCTTGCCTTTCCGTTCAACCTAACCAATGATTATCTGTCTAGACGATGAACATTGCCTACAGCTGTCTCTTTTTCCGTTCAAAGTAACCAGCAATTGTCTGTCTGTCTGTCAGTCTAACATTACCAACAACTGTGTGCCTGTCTACCCAACCAAACCAACAACTGTCTGTCAGTTCGTCCAGCCTTAACCAAAACTGTCGAATACACCGCTCGGTTTTATAAACCAGCCTTTTACCTGCCGCTCTGAAACAAGGTGGGTTATAACAAGAGAAGAACTGGTCACAAGTAAACAACACGTGCGCGCATGACATATTTACCAAAGTCGTTCATGACTACATCAAAAATACAACGACGTGATTAAGACAAAGTAAAAACTTAGTGTTTGAATAAATCTACAAAAAAGAAAAAGGCACAGCGTCGAGCTGGCTGAGCACTCGCCAGCTGTCAAGCCTCCATGTTCTGGAACGACACAGGTGAAATTGATTAGTGACAGTACAAGTCGCAACACCCTTAAGCCTGCGTGTTCCGTGCAATCGACATGACATCCTGGAGATATGCGCGGTAATAAATCAAACGCTGACATCAGCGAGCCTGCAACAAGTCATTAATTAATATCTGTAATGTTTCAGTAATTACTGTTTTGAGTTGATCTGTGCTCAGCCCTGATCAGGCTTTGTGGTCACACAAACATGGAGGATACCGTGCTTTCGGACAGCTGATTTTACATGTTCGCGAAGCTTGAGTTGACTTCACATGTTTGTGTAGCCGGAGTTGACTGATGGTCTTTACTTGGCTCTTTACTTGGCTTGCAGATGTAACAAGCTGACATTCATGCATTTCAATTCCTCACGGGCCTGCGTTTGTATCGTGATGACGCGAGTTGTTCTGTGTAATGTGTGTTATGCGCGCGCGTGTGTGTGTCTCTGTGTCTGTCTGTCCGTCTTATTGCGCCTTCAAGATTATAGATTCCAGTATTTCTATTCAACTCAATCGACACTTCGTAAAACACTTCCAATGTATCAAGCACGAGATATCAATTATAGTTACCCCTTCAGCTGTGTGCTCACACAACACCTGGTACATGAAGTCAGTTCGCGTTGTCAGGGTGACATCAACACGTGCAAATCAATACACATATCAATCACTGCTGTTGTTTATTTCTGTAGACCGTTCATTCCATTTTCATTATAGATTAATATTTATTCGCTACGGACACTGCCTTGGAAGGTTTAACTGTACAATAAAAGTTCATTTGACATTCGATCATCCGATTTGATCTCTTGAAAGTGATTCCTCTTCAGTGGACTGCATGGTGCCTGAGAGTGTATGGATACAGCGACGAGGCAATATTCCCTCGCTTCATGAAGGTTAGACAAGCACTGTTAGGAATCGAACCTGGACATCGTGTGAATCGAACTATCGATTACCCGCTTGTCTACTCTACCCGTATTTTCATCTAATAATTTTCAACAACCTTGAAGCAAGTATGGGAAACAGTTCGAGAATCAAACAGCCAATGTCTCTGCAATTAGGAGGTGTACTGCTCGTCACGCAAAAGGCCTGGGTTTGATTCCTCACATGGGTCACCGCCGTGATATTGCAGACATACTGCTAAACCCATCTCACTCACTCACTCATTTACATTGTCAGATATACACTGGCGTTACAGTTGCAAACCATACTAAGTACAAGCCACCAAAATATACAGCATTTTGTAAGCATGATAAAAGTGTTTGAATCAGTCGACACTGAGCGCTTATAGACAGGTAACAGCTGTAACAACACAGTGAAATATAAACGCAATATCTGTCAATCATGGCTTTGCTTGCAGATCACGTAACTGATTGTGTGTTATGTTTGACTATGACGTTGATAAATTTACAATGATTATTTACTGTAGTTCAGTATGAGCATTCATATTGTGGAGTTGAGATTACAGTCATTTAGTGAAGAAATTGTGCGGGACCACAACATGCGTTTGTTCCAACGTATGCCGGAAATAGTACTTGCTCACTATTTTGAATAATTATGATGATAACAAATTAGCGTGTGCAGTGTTTCGAGAAGAGCAACACTGCAACACTGTCCTTTGCTTGAATGATGTTTGCTGGCCTAGAAGGTGAAACAGAAGACTTTCTCTTGGCTGTGCAGGACCAGTCACTATTCCCTTAGTTTGTGTTTATGCATCCTAATGTAAACATGATATATAGATTATGCTATCAATTTAATGAAACAGCAAACAAACGTGGATGCCTAGCATTTTCACAAACACAGTGATCATGTGTCTCGATTATTGTATTTCAGTCTCCAAGGAGAGGTACTCAGGAGCAGCAGCCAGGGTATTTAAAGCGTATTAGGTGAAATGATAATTATCTAATTAACTGGAATAACAACCCTGACCTGAAATCCCATACCTGAAATCATTTACAGCATTGCATTTTCTGTCCTTTTGACACGAACGTTCAAAGATTCCTCAAAAACATGACACATTTGAGGACTTCGTTTACGAAGTTC
Source organism: Haliotis asinina (assembly GCF_037392515.1). Classification (NCBI taxonomy): domain Eukaryota; kingdom Metazoa; phylum Mollusca; class Gastropoda; order Lepetellida; family Haliotidae; genus Haliotis; species Haliotis asinina. The sequence continues at coordinate 15,328,457 of NC_090287.1, forward strand.
AAGATACAGGGTTGTCTGATTTCCCATGGCCCTTGGTGCCTCAGCTTTGGTTCATCTAATGTGGGTCATTGGCAGAGCAATTGGCCTTTCTCGGTAATGCAGAAGTGTGCAGTCTTACTGAGTGTTCATATTCTTCGAAAGCATCTTGGTTTAAGTTATGCTGCGCTTAGAGAATCCCATTCGCTGTCTGGGTCTCGTCTCGACGTGGGATGATAATGAACCTGACCACCCTAGTCACCTCTTACGACAAGCATCGGCTGCTGAAGATCAGTACTAACCCTGACCTTCAAGGGTACAAAATAATGAATACATCTGCAGGGTTCATTTTCTATGGATGGCATCTAGACTCTAGATGGCAAAACTGAAACTACTATCTCGTATCATTACTTGCATGGCTTGCTACGCCTAAAGCCTCGGGTTACTTTATGGAAACCATGTTTACAATGCCCTGTACATTACAGGTAGAACACCTTAAAAGGATTTGGTGTTTCTTTTCATACAAACTACATTCAAACACAATATGAGGTTTGTACATTTAGGCAGTTGACGCAACATTATGTGACTTCGTTCACAATACAAAGCGGTGCGTATTTTGCTGTGGCTCGTAACATGTTCAATCTGTAAATGCTATGTCCTAACTTGTGGCTGATGTGATCGCTCATCCATATGCATTGTACATAAATCGGGTGTCATTAGTCGGATCCTAAATCTCAGCATGACACCCATTTCTTGCGAGGGACGCTACAGTATCCTATGAGCAAAAACGAAAACTCCAGAGGTCGACCATTATCGTCTCTTAATTCGACTATTGTCTGATGTTTCACGCCGCAATACTGCTGCGATATAAAGGCGTTCTGTTAAAAAAAAGCGTCAGTACAAACAAAGATCTGCCAAATTTAAATTAATTTTGAATACGATGGCATCCATCACCCAAGTCAGAAAGTTTGACTTTCGACCCAGCAAAGGTTGTCGAAGACTAGTCATGATCAGGATTATCAGTGTTTCAGTTAGCAAAGGCCAGATCTGGAAGTAATTTGGCTGATAACTTCTTTATTGATTATTACCGCGTTTCATGGCTATTTGTGGATCCTTTGGCACTTTAGATCTATAAGTCATTTGTTTATACACGCCAATTTCGTTGTTGTGGTGGCATCTGAAACGACGTATCGATGCTACGGTAGTCTCAACTACGGCTCGAAATTTGGTATCCGATTCCTTGGACCAAGTATTTAACTTTGATTTGTGCTTACATTGCATACTTCGGCACATCCGAAGTTTCGATATATTAACAATAGTAATTATACCAAGTGTCACTGTTAGTATCGTATTATAAAGAGTTGACGCAAGGCACCCATTCACCACCGACAAAATCGCCTAGGTTCAACATCGATATTATTATTATCTTATTATATTACTATAATCCAAATGTATCTTTATATCAAGATGTTGAACTAATTTCGCCCACAGGAGATACGTACTTGTTGTTCCAGTATTCTCACACCTTCAGTCCAGTTTATGTACTGTGTGCCAACAGTCCTCTCACCCGAGGTCAGTATGTTTTGATCAGCGATGGAATACATTACCAATACAACATTAACAGAGTGGACTTAGTACACCACCCTGTCCCACACACACCATCTATTTGCGTTTTGTAGGATACTACAATATAAACATCCTTTGATATACCCTCAGGCTTTCATGGTTCATGTATGAAGTGATGAATCCGTATGACACTGTGTGACCCACCATTCAAGAATTATTAACAGAACGTTTTTGTAGGGCAAGTGCGAATGCCGTAAAACACACATTTACTCATGAGCAACGAGTTGAAAATACTACACGAACTGCGTACAACCTTCCAACATGTACACACAGTCATGTACTTGCTTAATAATTATCCTTATTGCACTTAGGTCCGTCAAATTATTGTGTCTGAGGTTTCAGTGATTAATCGATTTGGCTTGCAATGTCCCTAAAGACTCTTTGCTCATTCAAGGAAACTTTGACATACTAGGAAGTTGCATAGCATGCTAGCACGCTACATTATTTAAATCTCTTTAACTCACGCATTAATATAAATGAACAAAAGGAGACAATTTATAATAATGTTCGGCATAAGGGTTAACTTCCTGCATGAAAGAGGTTTGCGGTAACGCACACCGATACAACTCAAGACCACTAATGCAAATAAAAGCGACCAAATCCTTTCCACATTCCAAGGAAATCTCTGATATAAGCAGAGTCCATCGTAGATTGTGACAATATCATGGCTATATGTTTATTTTTAGTATTACAGCTGTACGGTGTTTTATTTTTCTCTTTTTCCTTTAGTTAAATCGAGTCTGCACTAGGCAATCCAGTCATTGATTGAAAGATGTACGTCATAACTTACATGTGAACAGATGTTGTTTTATGATTGCATGCATTCCATTAGTCCAATATCCAGTATATGTAGATAAAAAGCCACAGGCCAAATACCGACAGATAAAATGCCGTCATGCCGGAAGATCTACCAGGTGGAAATTCTCAAACGTTCACAATTTCCAACCACTCGTGTAAATTCCTCGGACACTGTGACTGACAAGTGGGCACTGTAGGCGTTCTTTCTTTCCAACAGATTGCCATGACCTTCTAAGTCGATCAGCGACCACACATTTCAATTTTCTCCCTGACTAATTGTGCACAGAGTGCACCCTGTACTCCACCCGCCATGCTCCGATAGCATCCTTGTCATGCGAGCAATGTAAAGCTATGAGCTGACGTCTAGATATGCTTTCGTGGGGAGGGAGAAAGTTTTATTCATAAAGGAAAATGAATTAGGAGTCCAAGCTAATTTGAACCAGTGGGTATCTATTGTGTATTACAAGATGTAGATCACGACCTTGACCTTGACTCTTAACAGGGTTGTACGTACACCCACATTACATTCACGGTGTCCTCGGTGTGAGTTAGTGGTTTTAGGTTTACGTCGCTTTTAGCAATATTCCAGCAATATCACGAAGGGGAACACCAGAGGCTTCACACATTGTATCCTTGGGGAATGGAACCTGTGTCTTCGGCTTGACGAGCGAACGCTCTAGCCACTTAGCCACCTCACTGCCCCTTGTGTCCCAGGATAAATACAAAACGCGTTTTGTCGGCGTTAATGAATAAAATGTTGTATATATTGTATATATTGTAAGTAAACAACATATTCTGACATTCCGTATATGACGTTTTAGCAATCACACGTGCGCCTTTATGTGTAGAACTGTGTGGGGTAATACCTTATTCTAACCAATTTCATTAACACAACACTATTTGTTGGCGACATCCACGTAACTCACATTCATCTAACGCCTGGAATGTTTACAAAGCAGGCTGGGCCTCTCCTTTGTCACGGCTCTCTACTGTCAAGCCTTTACAATGAATATTGTGCATTGGTCCCTGGATTAATGTTATATATATGGAACTGATGTCACGTGAGTGAGTGTAGTTTTACGCCGCTTTTAGCAATATTCCAGCAATATCATGGCGGACACCTGACATGAGGAATCGAACCTGGGTTTTTGGAGGGCACCCCACCGTCCCTGGTGTCATTCATGTTGATATCAAGCCTTTCAAAGGAAATTAGAAGCGATACTCAAAGTCAAAAACAAACAAAAACAAAACAAAAAACAAAACAAAAAAACAAAACAAAAAAACAATGAACTCCAAGCTGTGTGTTATAAAGAAGACGTTTCATTCATCTGATGAAGGAGTTATCATATACTGTAGAATGTTGTGTTCCGTACAATAAAGAAGTTGGCATCCATGAATTTTCCCCTTTAGGATATAGTACGATCATGATAGTGATGCTGGGTTTTAGTACTATCCATGTATCGAAACTTCGTTAAAGCGTCACAAACGTTAAAATACAAATGAATTCAGTTACACACGGCAGCCAAAGGAATGGGATATTCAAATAAATAGTTTATTTAATCGAATTCAGATAAAATCTTTGACTCCAAACAAGAAACAAGAAAAAAAGTAGCCGAGGTGGAGGAAGTATGAGCAGAAGTGGTAGTAGAAAAGAATGAAGAAAAAGCAGATGAATAAACAGAAAAGGACAGAAGGAAAGGAATTAGAGGAGAATGAAAAAGCAGACGAAAAACAGAAAAGATCAGACGGAAAAGAAGAAGTAGAAAAGAATGAAAAAGGCAGAAGAAAAAACAGAAAAGAACAGGATGAAAAGAAGTAGAAGAGAACGAAGAGAAAGAAAAAGAAGAAAAGCAAGACAAAAACGAAGAAGCAGAATGAAAGAATGACAAAAGGATTACTCTGCTCTACACGGCGTGTTACAGCTGTGTATAATATTACCCAATAAGTACAAACAAATCCCTGGGGGAAGATAGAATCTGTGTAACGACCTACCTGGCTGTCATACCTGTTCACATGCCATCACAAGATTCCTCCCCACCAGGTAGCTCCCCCAGGCGATTGTTTCAGGTATACACCGCTATTACACGAATATTCAGTCTACAAGGCGACTGTCCGCACTCATTCTTCAAAACGCTCCCTTCGTGCCTACAGGTATTTTTGGAATGACTGGTTATCAAAATGTTCCCTTCTCGTGCCGGTGTTCTATCCCCTGTATGGGGCGTTAGGTAAGCCTGGTGGGTCGTCACGCCGAAGACCCGGGTTCGATTCCCCACATGGTATCCCCCCGCCGTGATATTGCTGGAGTATTGCTAAAACCGGTGTGAAACTAAACTCACTCACTCATTCTACCCCTCTATGCTAAATCCTATTCTTAAGCTCAGTCCAAATCAAATTATTCTTGATTTTTTTCTTATTGATGTTTGTTTCTGTGATAATCTAACTTCGTACGCATTTAACTCTGGATGTATCGAAATACGAATATAACGAATTATGGCATATTTGTCAGTCTATCGACATGAGAAATGATGACTTATTTGAAGGTTCGTATCTTAGGCCTTGGTCCTATCTGTCAAACAAAGTACATGCACGTTTGTATTGGTACTGTCTACGGCATAAGGTCATTTGAACATGCACACGAAAATATAATCATTCCATGGGTTATCCTGTCACGACCTGCTCCTTGTTTGCTGTGTAACCTGTATTTCACGTTTGAGATACACATAAATAGTCAAACAGCGCTTATCTCCTTGTTCCTCACAGCTCAGTCTACAGATGCCCTTAATGTAAAGAATAAAGGCTGAATAAATAATATAAACCTACATTGCAAAAATACTGATAAAAACGTTAAATGAAAGGGGTATATTTTTCAAAGAAGGGTGCGTCGATTTACGAAAAAACAAAAACCTTTTGCTGTAACCTGATTAACAATAAAGGAGGTTGTTGAAGAACGTGCACTCCTATAATTCTTTTTCATAGTGAGTGAGTGAGTTGAGGTTTGAGTCGCTTTTAGCAACATTCCAGACAGGGTCAGCAGAAATGGGCTTCACACATTGTATCATGTGGGGAGTGGAACCCGGGTTTTCAGCGTGACGAGCAAACGCTTTAACCACTGAAGTCTAGCTATTACCCCGCCCCTGTTTCTCATAATGAAAAGGACAACATAATTCCCTTCCTGTTCCACTCGGTGATAGTGCCTGTTCATTACAGTCGTTGGTATATTTTCCTGTTGATAAAGACAACATATCAAATGGGCAGATTGGGTTTCCTGTTTAATCTTCCAGGCAGATCCGATACATATTGCTCAGAACAACGGATATCAAATCATACATTAGTAGTCGTCAGTTGCGGTTTTTTCTGAAATAGGCCAATACTTGCATACAACTATATTTCATGTCAATTTCAGGTGCTACAGGGGTAGCCGAGCGGTTAAAGCTTTCGCTCGTCACACCGAACACCCGGGTTCCATTCCCTACATGACATAATATGTGAAGCCAGTTTCTGGTGTCCCGGGCCGTTGCTGAAGGCAGCGTGAACCATACTCACTCACTCGTATGAAACGTTATATAACGCATGTGCAGAAAATATAAATAATTAGATGCATGCTTATTTCATAAACCCCCAATGGATTGTGTTCAACGTGAAACGACTAGAGAAGAAATGTTTTCAAATTCAGTCAAATTCGTATGTGCTACTTAATCGAGTATTACTGAGTGGTCACTTCCAGGTCCAGACTGTAGACATCCGAGGCCAGCTGGAGACAATCGGAAATATGCCCTGCCTTGTCACTGCATACATTTAAATGCCAATCGCATGTACGTTACATGTACATTTCATGTACATTTCATGTACATTTCGTTTCTTATCATAACTGAAATAGCTTTCACTTGCTTTTAGCGTAAGGTTAACCGTGTCAGCTTGTAGCTCTTCTAAGGATGTTAGTTCTCTTTAAGGTCAACTATACTGTCTATATCGTACATGACTAATTATAACTTAGATACATGACCATATATGAGCGGTCCATTCTGACCGTGACAACTAGTGATGCATATATCAGTCAATGGCTTGTACATTTATATACATGTAAGTGTACATTATGTTCCCATTTACGTGTTAATGTCGTGCCAAGCAGAGCGTGGACAATGAGGGCCTGTGATTGTATGTGGAGCATGTCTTGTGTTGGTGGTAGTACAATCTTAGGTTGGAGTCTTGCGGGGGATTTGGGTCAACACGATTTTAGAATAGATATACAGCTGCCGACGCTACAGGAAAAGGCCGTTGAATATCCGTCAATGTTGATGTATAGATGCACAATGTATGACGTGGTCCAAATACGTCATTATGTTTGTAATTTCTAGTACTACGTCAATGTGCATGTACTTAAACGTTTTTATATGCATTGTCGTTACGCAGAGTTACCATGCATTGTTCGGTTACTGTACATTTACATTGTATTCAGCTATTATACATTGATATCCATTATGTTCGGTTATTGTAATTTACATTGTATTCAGCTATTATACATTGATATCCGTTATGTTCGGTTATTGTATATTTACATTGTATTCAACTATTATACATTGATATCCATTATGTTCGGTTAATGTGAATTGACATTATGTTCGTATATTCTGCATTGACATCATGTTCGGTTATTGTACGTTGACATTATGTACGGTTGTTGTACATTGACATTTATTATGTTCGGTTACTGTACATTGACATTTATTATGTTCGGTTATTGTACGTTGACATTATGTACGGTTGTTGTACACTGACATTTATTATGTACAGTTGTTGTACACTGACATTTATTATGTACGGTTGTTGTACACTGACATTTATTATGTTCGGTTATTGTACATTGACATTTATTATGTTCGGTTACTGTACATTGACATTTATTATGTTCGGTTATTGTACGTTGACATTATGTACGGTTGTTGTACACTGACATTTATTATGTACGGTTGTTGTACACTGACATTTATTATGTACGGTTGTTGTACACTGACATTTATTATGTTCGGTTACTGTACATTGACATTTATTATGTTCGGTTACTGTACATTGACATTATGTACGGTTATGGCACATTTACATTGAATTCGGGTTATTATGAATTGATACTAAGTATTCATTATGTTTGGTTAAGGTACATTGATCTTCATTATGTTCAGTTATTGCACACTGACATTCATCATGTTCGGTTATTGTACATTGACATTTATTATGTTCGGTTACTGTACATCAACATTTACTGTGTTGGGATATTGTGCATTGACATTATGTTCAATTATTCTACATCAACATTCAGTATGCTCGGTTATAATGCACTGACGTTTATTATATTCGGTTATTGTGCATTGACATTACACGCGGTTGTAATTCTTGGTATGTGAGTTATGACGCATTTGGTTTGCACTGATTAAACGTGCATTGGCGTTACACAAAATCTCAGGTATTGGGACTAGGCAGGATTCATGCATTTTCGTTAAGCGAGGTTATCAAACATTGACAACTTTTCCCACAATTATATATGCGTAAATATTTTTACGTTTATAATTCCATATCTCTCTATGTCTCCTCTGGCAACGTTTGACAATGTCTAAAATAGTGTCAACTAACGAAATGTATCTAAGGAAGCAATCAAGTGATGCAGGAAAGGGCGATAGCATTGTGACGTTGATGCATTTATCCTTCATTGCTAACTGATCTGGACTATTCAGTGTATTTGTCTTAGCGTTACAGACTCTCCAACTACAGTTGACTAAATGAGTATATAACGGTCTGAAAATGAGAGAAGTATATCTCTTTAAACGCATTTCCATGTAAGTACCGACTATACTGTAAGACACATATTCTTACTGCTTCATGTGGAATCAGTGGTGGAATTGCATTATAGAATGTACTTAGAGAAAGAAACGGGCAGTAATACAACAAGGCATGTTTTGGATCCATGGCCTTGAGTAGATTTACACTTGGAAACCCAGCTGTCATTTGCGATGAGCTAATATTTACTTACTTGCAAATCTCCGAGAGGTGCAAACACGAAGAAACTTGATAGTATGATAAATCCATAAAGAAAAGCTCTCTGCAAGTGAAACTGTTTGACAAGTTCTGTAAAATCCGCCATGGCCGTAGCACCTGTAATCAACGCTTGTGATTTGTGCCGCTGTGCATGACACTGTATCCAACGATGTCTTCAGACGCCGCACACACAAAACATTGCCAACTTTCTCCAGGTACAAAGTATGTCAACCTTATCATTAACGTCTTGCGAACTCCGTGGCAGGTTAAACTTTATATAAATCCATACCCGCGAGAAGTCAGCGAGCGGCAACACTGCACTGCTTTCATCTACACTGATGTGAAACTATCTCATAGTACAGATTCCCCAGTGTGAATGATAGTAGGTGGCCTTGCCAAGCAGCTCGTCGCCCGTTCGCTGTAGAGAGCTGACGACCGGTTAGGCTTTAACTGATTTGTCACCACTGCGCTCAGCCCTCGCCCGCAGATACAAACACTACGCACGTCTGTTCCGTGTTTCTCACAGAGTTTAAATTTGAGTAATCGACGGCAATAGGCTGGGGGAATGTTAAACTGATTGCAAGGGGATTTCTTGATCAATGAGACGGACATGCTGGAAGGAGAGCTTATGGCGGCATTTAAGGCGTGCCGGTCGTTTTGGGGGCATGATTTGGCTCTGGTCGGATTCATGTCTTTAACTCTTGTGTGCCAGGTTTTAAAATAATTGTCTTATGAGTGTCACGAAATGAAATCACGTCCTCTGCACTGTCACAGACACAGTGAAACCCCATGACAAGGCAGATTATTAAACGGAAGGATAGAAAATATACAATGCCAGCATTCTATGCTATGTGAGTATACAGATTATACTATGTCAGAATATATGATATATCTAAATCAGCTAGCAGATTATACGATGCCAGTATGCAATATGTCTTATATGAACTATCATGTTATATCATGTCAGTGTACAATGTGCTCTATATCAACTAGCAGATTATATCATGTCAGTGTACAGTATATTATATATCAACTAGCAGATTATATCATGCCAGTGTGCAATAAATTCTATATCAAGTAGCAGATATATCATGTCAGTGTACAGTATATTATATATCAACTAGCAGATTATATCATGTCAGAATACAGGTTACAGGATATACTACATCAGTTATCAAATCATGTGATGTCAGTATACATCATATACCATATCAACTACCAGAATATAGAATGTCACTATACAGATATACTATGTCAGGCTGTATAGCCGTACCGCCTATTTTGCAGGGTTTGTTTTGGGTTACATTTAACAGTTGCATTTTTATAACTGTCCAGGTGGGGCCAACCACTTTTGGGATACCTCTCGTAAATGCAGCTGATGATATGTTATATTTTTCTACATATCATCTGTTAACCTCAAGCAAATTGGTTTTGCTATGTTCCAGCCTCACGATCTCCATGTTGTTTGAATTTTTATCTTGGTGCCCCCCAAAATGCTAAATCCGCAATAAACGCATCACAAACTTCAGGAAACAAAATATTCAAGAAACCTTTTGACACGATATGTGTTTTAGACTGGTAGAAGTCCGCTAGAATCAAACGTAGATGTTAAAGTGCATGAAAAGCAATTTGAAACAGTACTCTCTCCCCCAGTGACTCCCCTCTTCATGTTTACTGAAAGAGCTTGTTTTGGAGACATACTATTATCCATTAGGCACCAAATGACATATCGTTTTCATTTTCTGCAATTATTTTACAAATATTATACCCCAATGTGTTGTAATGACTCATATCTCGAGAATCACATTACCCACATGTGTGATCATGAAACTTTGGATCTGGCTTTGCTAATGATCCCTTCAGAGTAATATGGACACTTTGCAAACATTGGACAACGAGATTATAGTTAGGCTCACTACTTTTTGACATCCCCTCGTATACATTACACGTATTTACAAAACAACAATTCAGACAGGGTATAGAATTTCAGAGACAAAGCTAGAACTGTTAATAGGCCGTATGATGTCCGCCTCCTGCACTAACAAACAACAATGTGTAAACTCACAGAAACCTTTGGTCAAACGGACCGTTAATTTTAGTTTGTCATAACCATTGGTCGTTATATCAATTCGGTCAGAATGGGATGAAAAATACAATTCATTACACCCGTTAGTTAGTTGTTATCGTACTTCATTAATGTCATTTACTGTACCCGTGGTTTCGTTTTTTTCCCTGAGGGATTGCTTACGTGCTTACTCACATGTCTTGGAACAACAATTTATATATATTTTACGGACGCTTTTGTTATTACTACGCTCCCTCAGCAACTTGAATTACACATTCACACACACACGCGCGCGCGCGCGCACGCACGCACGCACGTACGCACGTATGCACTCCGGTGTCTGTAATACGATGAAGTTTCAACGGATACCAGTGGCAAAAGAGTGGTGTCATTTATACGAACGCACCACTGAGAATGACGTACACGATAATAAGTATTCGATCCGTGTCTTTTTTTACATCGAGGAACCTTCAATATAACTGCTGTGATCACAATTAACTCAGATTGCAATCACATACAAAATGGAGCCAAATTTCCCAATTCTCAGCATGATATTAGGTGGGTAACAAGTGGCCTCCATGCATAAATTGATAGTGATGTTATGATTTAATCCACGTTTGTGGTTCACCGGAAGATACTGTGCTGTGAATGTGACGCAGTCACATAAGCTCTGCCCACTGATGAATATTAATACTTTGTGCATTTAAGGGCACAACACACATTTCATACAAAGGTGCAGACCCGTGTAGGTCCGGGTTAGACTGGATTTCAGCAGCCCATGCTTGTCGTAAGCGACACCTGACGGGATCCGGTCGCTAGGTTCGGAGACGTGGTTGTAATTCACTTTAATTCACATACAGTCTGTTTGATTTCCTGACACAAAATTTGATAATTGCAATAAAACCAAATTTTGCAGAGTATCATGAAATCGAAAGCCCAACTCTGATGTGTCTCATATATTTGGAAAACCACAATAAAAAAGTAGTTTAACAAACAGTGGTAGAGTTGTGTACGTAGTGATTATGTTTTATCATTTAGCTGTTTTACTTTAGCAATTTCAAAATAACGTCATTTGTATATTTCAGGCAATACAGCAATTAATAACCATTTATTGTATCAATTTCAGATATATGAACCAGTCATCATTACCGATTTATAATAATCAAATCTCTCATTTCAGGATGCGTAAGATAATAGCTGTAAGTGAAGTAATATCATTAAAGCCCATTTCTTTTGTTTAGTTATTCATTGGACAAGTCCACTTCAGTGTTGGGTAGTACAGCTAGGAATCAAAGTGTAAGCTAAGATAATTCAGTGATTGACTAGTTTTGAATTAGGTGTCCTACATCCCAACCCTTTGTTTCCACATGTTTTTCTTGTCACTTGCACTTGGACATTTGGATACACAATCAGGACAATGAATTAAAATGGTTAGCTATTATTATGTATTTTATGCTATTGTCATGTATAAAGTAACATGTAAATATATCTATGTCAGATTAATATTATGTCTCAACATGTCACATATACTCCCTCTCTGTGTATGTGTGTGTGTGTTTGTGTATGTGTGTATGTGTGTATGAGTTGAGTGTATAAGAAATGCCATATTTGATCCTACGTGTAGTTTTGTTGATTTGGTAGAAAAACGTATTGTTTATCATTGAATTGATAATAGATTAGATTAAATATTTAGTTGTGTAAATAGTACGTATGGTATGTTTTATATCACGAACAAGTTGATACAGGGGTTGATACCCCCGTGGGAATCATAGGGTATATATGTTTATATCTATTTGTACAGTATCTAGTATACATACATTCATACATATTCTTTATGGCATGAAACACATTCCAATTAATTGAGTATAATATCAGGCACGTAATAATGACATATTCGTATTGCATGTGTAACTGAAACTGCAATGATTATGATATGCTAAGCTTATATTTGTATCACTTATGACTATGTAAAATGTTGTTTTTATATGTCAGCTTGTGAGAACTGTATTGTTATTATTCCATTCATTTTGCAGGTTGTCAGTTTGTCATCAATTTGTCATCTGTATCAGTTTAGTCAACGAATAAACAGTTCTCACACCTTGGTCTGTGTCATCGTGAATACCTTCACAAGACCATCTTAATGGCTATTACAAAATGATCATTATTTCGTTGTTACCTTTCGCTATTTTTCATGAGAGAGACCACGAACTGGCAGAACAACCAAGATTGTGAACAGCACATGTGAAATATGAATGTCACTACACAATCGTGTTGATTACTTAGCTAATAATCGGTTTCAAATGAAGTCATACGGAATATAGCTTAAATATTGCTGATTGCGGCGTTAAACAACCAGTCATGTATCAGGACCAAGGGTTGTATGCTACTTTCCCCCTAAATCGGAATTCGAACAGAAGATTACCGGTGATGTTGTTGTCACCAAGGGAGGCAACTGTGCACACCTTTGAATTAGATGAGTGAACTGAGCTTCATCTCGCTTTTAACATTATTGCAACCTCATCACAACGAAGGACATCTGTCGCACACTACTCACAGACACGTGTCGCCAAACACAACATAGCTGGCGCAAATGTCGTTGTGACATAGATTCTTCGTGGAGTATTGATAAACAATTCATCTAAGTATTATACTCTCTGTTTTATGACATCACCACAATCCTACTTGCTGCACAACAATAGGACTCAGTAAGTGTTATCCAATGGAAGAATGATGAATCAGCTTCGACCCAAAATCTTTTCAGTCAGTTCAAGAATGGATCTTTATACAACCACAAAGACGCATAAAGAATTAATGAACGTTTATTGACGATGAGGTCATGCCATGTATAGACGGTCCACCTGTACACGCCTCCTATTGCTATCACCGAGGTTTGCGATACATATCGTCATAAAATGTAGGCATTCTCACCGAGCAGGCCTTTCGTATTCACCATGATACGCCCCTGTGCACAACTAAAGATTCTTTCCACCAGTACATTGAATGACTTACTCCTATCCTGTACAAAGACCATGGCTCACAGTCACAGATGAATGGACAGCAGTGAGGTTGCTTCAGTTTTTCGAAAAGAGCACTTAAAGGACTCCCTGGTTCAAAATAGTCACATTCCGATGGGACACCTTACCCGATATATGACGAGGGTGTGGTTTGAGTTGTAGCAGAGACGGGCTCACCAGTTGCTTTGAACTAGGTCATGGCCCGCTGTGAGCATCGTTCATACTACGGATGATGTACCTCTACATAAATGCCGTCAACATACCATGCACATGGGAGTACTCACGTTGTTTTGGAGGTTTGTGAGTTTATTATTTACACAAGGTAATGTTTACTGAAAGATGGGGTGACCGACTGTGTGTATGAGCTGTTCTGCGTTCAATGAGAGAGTTCCATTGTGATGAATAATTGCTTAGTATAATGTGTGTTCGTCCGTCGTTAGATCCGGGTATTGGAATTATATCCCAGGTCAAGGCTGGGAGGAGACGCTGGGCTGTTTCCGTGGTGATTCGTTAACTGTGTTTGCCGAGTTGGCCTTTCCTTTATTCAATACTGCGAGAGTCGTCTGCCCCATCAACGCAGACGACATTCCATGGGGTAGCGATACAGGTATGTGGAGCATCCTGCCGACTTGCAAGTCAGTCCTCTGTCACACTGCCGTGTGATGTTCATTGATCAGACACAGAATTCAGTTCTCCACGTCACTAACTAACCATCACACAGACCCATTATTAGACTGTGTACCGGAGATAAGATTCACTGACACAACACCGATGCATGTCAGTGTTGACAATATTAATGGCTGACAACTACGATAAGTGGCTATATGCTTATGCTTTGCGTCCCATAGCATGACTGTTCCTTTGACATACAGCACGTTTCTTTGTGAGAATAGACGCAACATCGATCCTGTATGCGACTGTGGAAAGAATAAGCTTACTGTGGTTGTTTCTTTTCACTTATTGGATATTGATCGTCGCCCACATACTAGTAACAATCAACGAGTTTCCGTTTGGTACTGTACATAGGCCTTTGGTGTTATGTTGATATTGATATTCCATGCTGTATTGCATATCGATCCTCCGTCATATTCACTGAAAGCTTTTAACATATCATGTTCATCTGGTCAAGCTGTTGAAATCTGACCAAGTTCTGGGCCACAGTGTCCTGCTAGCTCTCATCTGTAGCCAAAACACGAAAACCATTATATTTGGGAACTGTACATGAGTCAACAACTGATGTATTCGAGATGAAGCACAAGCACAACATATGTTAAGATACGGAATGAAGTTGACGAAACAGCACTTCAGCAGTTCGGGTCTGAACATGTGAGAGTCAGATACTCAACAACAAGAAACATCATGGCAAGATCCAACTTTCGGCGATGTGTTTCCACAGTAGCTATGGTGTATATGTTTCAGTTCCTCCTCTTGTTGCCGATTCTGTGTTACAATCTTCCTTTCTCGTCATATTTCCGAGCTTCTTTCCGATCCAGCAACGACACGGTGAATATAGTTAATCATGTAAATCACCAAAGAGTCAAAAGCGCTTATTCCTATTTCAAGAGCCAAGTTCCTGGATCTAATCTACGCTACTACGATTCTGTCGGACAAAGCTCGGAGATATTTCTGACAGTAGCCATAGTCACAGTCAGCCGCACTGTTCAGAACGAAAGCGAAGATCTTGGATATGTTCTCCAAACATCAGCGGGAATAGACAAATTTGCAAAAAGTCATCACTTTTCCCGCAAAACGTTTGTCTTTGTTTGTAACGTTAATCTGAATCCAGAAGAACACAAGGACGCAGCGTTTCTGAAGAAGTATCTACCCTTTTCGGAACGATATGGTTTAACAAGTTTTCAATTAGAAGATAATGATCAAATTCAAAATAACTTTTCCACGTATCGGACAAAGACAAACGAGAGTACATATGAAAAGGAAACATGGGACTACTCATATTGTTTAAACGTTGCAAAATCATTTAACTCGAAGTATGTGCTGATGGTGGAAGACGATGCTATTCCTCATGAAGATTTAGGGAATGTTCTGAAATTTACTTTGGATAATCATCTTACTGACGGCACGAGGGGCTTCCCTCAAAGAAAAGAATTTGCCTATCTCAAACTGTATTATCCGGAGCGATGGCAAGGCTATGCATATGAAGCTTCAAAGATGCTGGAGCTTGTAAGCATAGGATGTGTTGGAGGGGGAGTCGCCATTCTTGCATTTGAGTTGTTTGTTAAATACAGAAGGCACAGCTACAAATCGAAACTATGTCACTGTTTCTTAGGGATGCTCTTTTTCATTTTAACAGCGGAGTTTGTAGGCCGACAGAATATTATGGAGATACGAAGACTGTCAAAATACTTGTACACGTTCCAACAGGCGTCCGGATGTTGTACCCAGGCCATGCTATATCCATCAGGAATCATTGACCCTTTGACCAAGTATCTTACCACTCTGACGTCATTCGGGCATACTGACATTTCTATATATGACTTTATACAAGAGACTGGCATAGCAACATACCAACTGGAGCCGAACTTATTTTACCATATCGGTATGCAATCGACGCTGCACAAATTTAAGATCAAAAGGCTCGAACAGTTCCTCTTCCACATGGATGCGTATGATATTCAGTCACTGGAGGGGGATGACATACGGTAGAAGTGAATCTACATAAATATCGTTTACAAACGGTTGTTGCAATATGTAGACACCGGAGAAAACAGGTAATTCACTTACCATTGTAGGACTAATGTCTGATTTGATGTTATTACTGATATACTGGTCTACATTGTTTCACAGTATTTAAATAATTCTAGATTTGATGTTATTATTTTCTTCGCTATGTTGCCTATGTGTTTCCATGAGCTTATTATATATAAGAGAATGAAAGGTTTAGAAGCAGGAGCGGGTTGGGTCCAAGAAACGTTTTTGCTAAACTACCTTGTTTTCCTCTTTCCTAATTCTTACAGAACTTCCGAACCAAGAGCAAACCAAAGCAAAGATGCTGTGACGGGACATTAATCTGATATCGCTCAAAGGCATTAACATAGAAACTGCAGGTTCTGTGGCATCAAGAAATGCTCATAAACACCTGTAAATACGAACAAAATGTCATTGTTAGAGAAACAAGAAGACCGGAACAGGTATTGGAGAATCGGGGGCTCCTTTCACAAAGCAACATTTACCAAGGTTAACCTTAACTCCCAATTTTTAACATTGCACTACGGTTAGCTTAGACCTAGGAATGGTTAAAGAATGGGAGTTAAGGTTAACCTTAGTAAAGGCTGCTTCGTGAAAGGAGGCCCAGGCCATTATCTAACCCTGTCCCTCTGCATTTAGAACCTTATGCATGCTTAATAGAATCCTACTACAGTCGACAGACTTGGAACTTGGTATATCGAAAATCTTTGATAGGCATTCTAGAAGTTGAGTACATGAAGAATGAGGACTATGATTTATGGATATACATCTTCTTTTATTCAGTGAGTGCGACGTTTCGACAATGATAGTCCTCATTCTTCATATCGAAAATGTATCTGTGCCTCTGTGGTTCCACTCTAATTATGTGTGCAAGATACCTACTAGAGCATATTTGTTTCATCGTGTAAACACTGCTATTGCAATGTGTAGAAAATACAGATCGTTGGCTCATATGATGTTGGAGGAACACCTTCTGTGGGCGGGGCTTTAGAAGTTAGGAACTACACATTAATAAACTTTATGGGTAATCGCTTCTTCCATTTCGTGAGTGCGACGTTTCGATACAGAACATTCAGTATACAGAGCTCTTTGAGACAGAGACTAAAGACTGCAGCAATATAAATTCAATATATATCGCATAAATATGGTGATATCGTTTTTGTGTTGTCCTAATCATCTTTGCAGCAGTGCAGTGTACATGTAATTCTGTGTTCCCATTGCTAAGTTACGTCACTGTGCCTTGCATACGGTAGTTATTGCACTGCAGCCATCACACACACTGGTCACACAAACGCACAAAAACAACAACGACAGAAACAGAGCCCTGATACCGTTAACACTCATCCTGTAACATAAACGTTGGAGCTATGCGCTAGCCAAGAGGTTAAAGCGTTCGCTCTTCAAGCCGAAGACGCAGGTTCGATTCTTCACATGGGTGCAGTGCATGAAGCCCATTTCCTGTGTCCACCGGTGATAAGTTGGAATATTGCTGAAAGCGACGTAAAACCACATTCACTCGTTCATTTTTATATGGGAATTCATATCCCGCTCCGCTACATAATGCAGTAAACTCCTGTTTTGACGAACTCAAAGCAATCACTAATTTAGTCCGTGATAATGTGGCTCGTTATTGGTATTTCCCTTTACATGTTCAAAGTGGATGCAAAACAGTGTCTTTCAGTTCGTTATAAGCGGATTCGCTATAAACGTTCTTTACTGTGAGATAATACGAGGGTTGGCTGAAAAGTTCTAAGCCTCACTGTGAAAAAAAGTTACAAAGTCCACGTTTGTAATTTATTTTTCTACATAGTCCCCTTCCAAGTTCACACACTTTTGCCAGCGATGCTGCAAGGCCCGAATCCCGGTCAGGAAGAAATCTTCTTCAGCTACCCTAAAAAAATCAGTCACAGCTGAAATGACGTCATCATTACTTGCAAAATGGCGACCGGCGAGTTCCTTTTTCATTTTGGGGAACAGGTGGAAGTCAGAAGGAGCCAAATCAGGTGAATAAGGAGGATGGTCAATGAGTTCAAATCCACAATCGCGGATTGTTGACATGGCCACCACCGATTTGTGAACAGGCGCATTGTCTTGGTGGAAGAGGACACCTTTAGCGATCATCCCTCGTCGTTTGGCTTTGATTGCTTCTCGCAACTAGTTCAGTAGATCAGCATAGTATCTGCCGTTGATAGTTTGACCTTTTTCAAGATAATCAATGAGCAGAATACCCCTGGAATCCCAAAAGACTGATGCCATCACCTTTCCAGCTGAAGGAACAGACTTGGCTTTCTTCGGAGCTGGTGAATCAGGATGCTTCCACTGTTTTGAGTGTAGTTTTGTTTCTGGTTGAAAGTGATGTATCCAGGTCTCATCCATGGTTACAAATCGTGCCACAAAATCATCGGGATCTGCTTCAAAACGACGCAAATTGTCAAGGGACGTCTGGAACCTGACACGTTTCTGTTCTGCTGTCAAGAGCTTTGCATCTTGCAGAAACTTTAGTCATTCCTAATTCGTTGGTGATAATATGCTCAACCCTCTCATGAGAGATGCCCACTACACTAGCAATATGTCGAGTAGTCAATCGTCGATCATCCATCAACATATCGAGCACTCGCGTGATGTTTTCTGGAGTGGTTGGTGTTGAAGGCCTTCCTGAGCGTGGGTCATCATCAAGGCTTTGTCTGCCACGCTTAAATTCTGCAGCCCACTTCTTTACTGTGGAAAATGAAGGAGCATCATCCCCTAGAGTGGAGACCATGTCAGCATGTATCTGTGTTGGGGACATCCCTTTCTTTTGCAAGTACTTGATGACTGCCCTGTATTCAGTTTTGTCCATTTCTGATGATTTCAGAGGGTAGGTTTACCAAAAGAGCTGTAGTTGAGATAAAACTATTAGTACGTTTGTAGTTCTTGTGTCTATGATTCACTAAATGATAGTCCTCATTGGTGACAAACACCTGTCTCTACCTGGTGGGGAAAAACCACTCAGGCTGAGAACTTTTCAGCCAACCCTCGTAATTCCGGCTATAGCCTTAGCATGTGTTTAGGTGAGTGAGTGAGTGAGTGAGTGAGTGAGTGAGTGAGTGAGTGAGTGAGTGAGTGAGTGAGTGAGTGAGTGAGTGAGTGAGTGAGTGAGTGAGTGAGTGGTATAGTCTCATTTCAGCCATACCGCTTCTCGACAAAATGTAAATATACACAAACTCAAGAGCATGTTTCTATGTACACATCCCAACATAGTCACAGTATCTTACAGCTTGAATGAATGGGCACGAGCCCCGAGATACACATTCATATATACACATATATATACACATTGCAACATAGTCACAGTATATCTTACAACTTGAATGAATGGGCACGACACTGTTTTTGACACCTTCACAAACAGACATTGTCCTAGGAGGTGTTGTGTGCGGTGCGGTGGCTTTGTGGTGAGAGTGTTCTCTCTCGTCACGCTTAAGATCCAGATTTGATTCCCTATATGAGTAATCTGTGATGTCAGTTTCTGGTGTTCCCCGCCGTGATATTGCTGCAATAGTGCTTAAAACGGCTTGAAACCATACTCACTCACTCATTCAGCGGTGTCAACCTAAACTCACTCACTCTATCAGGTTACAATATCTGATAACGCCTTAAACAGTCGAAGGGCGACAACACCTTTGTACAATGTTTCGCTATCGAAACATATATTATACTTACGCTTCAGGCACTGACTTCACTCACTCTCGGGGCTCGGAGATGGCGTTACAAAATAAATAAAGAGATGACCTGTTACCCTTGCAAAATATTGCACTACTCTTTAACTGATTGAAATTCATCATCACATATGAACACTATCACTACGGGGACTTTTTCTGAGTGCTCCTTGGTAAGAAACGCCTGTCAAATAGAAGTCACAAAACAATTTCCACATTCTGAGTGAGTGAGTGAGTGAGTGAGTGAGTGAGTTTAGTTTTACGCCGCACTCTATCATATACAGACCGCTGTCATATAACTGGAATATTGTTAAGTGCCGCGTTAAACAACAACCCAACGAAGCAAAATGCATCACGTAAAAGATGCATTGTGCTTTCACTTGCTTGTTATTTCATCCCACAAAATGATTAAAAGTTATAAATGTGTTATCGAACAATGGAAATTGACACTCAAAAGTGCTATGATACGTGGTAAATGTGAAATACCACAGGGAACAGATTCGTGTCATCCCCGGCGTCCAGATATACGATCGTCATGGTTTTGCCCATAAATCTAAATCATAAATCTGACTGCCTTGGGCGACTACCGTGTTATCGTCAGCGAGGCGGAACTGTTGCGTTGCAACAAATACCTTGCATCGCTGAGCTTATGACCTGGGCGAGTGTAGAGATAGAAGCAACAGGAGATCTCGTACACTCTCATACACACTCATCCGTCAGGTGTACCAGCCGCGTTGATGTCGCACAAACACTCAGCCCCCATGCAAGCAAAACAAAAACTCACGTAGAGAGTAGAGCGCCCTGGCTCAGCCACGTGATAGAAACTATAGTAGGCCCGGTGTTCTCCAATTCACACTCATCAGTCAGGTGTACCAGCCGCGTTGATGTCGCCTGAACGCTCAGCACTCTGCTAGAGTACAGAAACTCACGGGGAGAGTAGAGCGCCCTGTCTCAGCCACGAGATAGAAACTACAGCAGGCCTGGTGTTCTCCCATACACACCCAACCGTCAGGTGTACCAGCCTCACTGATGTCGCAGGAAAGTTCAACTCCTATGCAAGTAGTGCAGAAACTCACGGAGAAAGCAGGACGCATTGTCTCGGTTACGACTTGACATTTGCATCACCTTCTCGGGGATTATCACACAAGGTATGAAATTGTCTTTTCTGGACCAACAATCCTGTCCGATATTCATGTAGCATATTTCATTCTGCTCAACGACAATTAACCACAACGTATCTAGGAAGGCGACAGCAATGAAAGAAACCTAACGTGATTGAAGGAGAAACTTGAAAGACACCCCAAAATAAAAGGCACCACGGCGGTGTGCCTTATTATGTGATTTCATGCAGTGTGACATCTGTGACGATCCAGTATTTAACTGTCGTCTGTCTTTAGACAACTGATCCACAAACGACACCACTAGAGATTTAAGCACGGTTTACGCATTAAAATGGCATAAATACGTCCAAGATCAATCAAAAAATATTACGAGGGAATAATAGGACCTTGAATGAGAGCCATGTACACCTGCGGCAGCTTGCATATGTGTGGTATTCATCACAGCATTCGAGTCACCATATCTAAACTATGTACGTTTGTCCGCCATTTTGGTGTTCTGGCGTGCATCATACAGTTCTGTATTTTGTTACCGTTGTTGTGTCGAACACGTCCTTTCTCGGCCTACTACCGCATAACTTCAGGACGGATTAACTTCCAACAAAGAGCCAAGATGTTAAATGAAGACAGAGTTAAACATGCCAACCTGTACTTCAAGACCAGAAACGCCAGTGAAAGTTACCGACACTACCACTCAATAGGAAACGGCACCCACATATATTTAGCTGTGACTATAGTGACAGTGAGACGCTCGAGTGTTAAGAAAGGGAACGAAAGTATGGGGTATATTCTCCAAACCGCAGCTGGACTTGACAGTTTTGCAAGAAGCAGAGACTTTTTAAACAGGACATTTGTATTTATCTGCAATGTTGATTCTCAACCTCACAAACACGAAGATGCCCATTTTCTGGAATCGTACCTGCCGTTTACTCAAAGGTATGGTTCATCGAGTTTCAAAGTTAAAGATATACAGCTCCCGCATTCAACCCTCTCCTACGACGAGGTAACGCATAAAAACACTCGGGAAAAGGAAACTTTTGACTATTCGTACTGTTTGAAAGTTGCAGAGTCGTTTCACCCCGAGTATATACTGATGGTTGAAGACGATGCAGTACCTCATACGGATTTACCCAGCGTTCTGAAATACTCACTTGATAACCATTTAGTCGATAATTCAAAAGGTACAGCTGTGAAGAAGAAGTTCGCCTATCTGAAACTCTATTACCCTGAGAAATGGCAAGGATTTGCATTCGAGTTACCAAGGATTTTAGAGCTGATCAGCCTTGGTTGTGTTGGTGGTGGTGTAGGTGTTTTGTGTGGACTCATGATACAGAGTTCGAAGACAAAATGGACGTATTGGGCCATGTGTCAGTATTTTTTAATAGGAGTGATCATCTTCGCGTTGACGGCAGAGTTAGTTGGTCGTCAAAACATGCTTGAACTTCGGAGACTGTCAAAATATTTGTACCAGTTCCGACAAGCGCCTGGATGTTGTACACCGGCCATGTTGTATCCACGTGCAATAGTTGAACCGTTGACTGCATTTTTGACTTCACTACCTTCCTCTCGGCACACCGATCTGGCCATCTATGACTTCGTTATTCAAACTCAGACCCCAGCCTATCAGCTGGAGCCTAACCTATTCCACCATATCGGAATGCATTCGTCTTTGGGAACAGGCGATAAAGATCCGGAACATTTTGTGTCAGCTTTCATAATTAAATAATTCGATTGGAAGTTTTTTTACTGTTTTGATGAACCATTCAGGCATCACTCTATCACTGGTTACAGTGAGTGAGTGAGTGAGTGAGTAAGGGTTTACACCACTTTTAGCAATGTTCCAGTTACATTCCAGCAAGGAACACAAGTAACACAGAAAACCCCACAGAAATCTGCAAAGTCCCATGAAATGCCTTTGAATCCATACACATTTTCAGACATACATTTTCACACTATTCCGACATTTTTACTCTACAGTGGAGTGACAAAACGCCTGCGTGTAATAACGTGTGTCACGTGTATGTGTGTACGTACGTACGTACGTACGTACGTACGTAGGTATGTGTGTGTGTGTGTGTGTGTGTGTGTGTGTATGTATGTGTGTGTGTATGTATGTATCTTAAATCTATATAAAAATCTTTCCACTTTCTATCACACACCCCAACCATCTACAAATGACCTTAAGACGTCTTCTCAAACAGCTGGCAGCTAAATGTTTGGGCCCAGTAGGCTTAATGGTATCGTGTTATAGATTAACTCTCTCAAGGGCCTTCACCCTTCATGCGTGTTATTGTGTATAATTGTAACAGGGGATGATACAGCTTTTTTAGGCGGGGGGGGGGGGGGGGGGGGGGGGGAGTGTTGGTGGTGTGTGTGTGAGAGAGGGGGGATGTGGGGGGTGGACAACTCCATCCGTCGTCACGGGTCATATAACAAAGTTTCAGGACAAAAAAGGGGATTGCGCACCCCTTACCTCCCCATCCCCCCCCATCCATCCCCTCTGGATCCGCCTATAGATACCATTCGTCTATTATATACTAAACAGCAAAAGAAACGCAATTTTCGAAAGAATGGTATCACATAAACATAAGCGTCCATGTAAATGTCTTCTATTTGATGACCTCCCTACCTCCCCAGAACAAAAATGGGTGACACCCCGCCCCTCACCCCTTAAATTCATCAACACCCCCCCCCACCCACCCCAGCCATGAATTATGAACCATCCCTTATGTATGCATAGATATTCTGCAACATTATTAAGAAATATAATACTCACAAACAATCGCTCATCTAATATTCAGAAACTGTAGGTATATACGCTGTTAATATTCAGTAAAAGGTTATACATTTGATCTTCCACAAAAAATATTATGAACACTTATATATATATATAAAGAAAATTGCCCAGGGACAACATTAGTCATTAATGATAGTTTCATTTAATTCACGTAATGTATTATGATTTCTAAATTAAGACATGTATGTATTTTGGGAGGTCTGTCTTTTGGGACTGAACCATTCTTGCCCATCTTACTCTTCGGTATTCATTGGTCAGCAGCAGGCCTCTGTAGGTACTGTTACTAGTTACCCTTGGTCTTCTTCTTGTTGTCCGCTGATCACACGTATACACAACACATTCGACGCCGATGACGTCATTGGCTTGAATCATTTACGCAGATTTCGATTTGACTTTGTTACATTTATGAGAAAGTATTTTAACACTTTTCTAGTCTCTTTTGGACGTTAGTTTAGTCAGACTTATACAGCCGACTTCGTTTTTAGCAAATGATTTCCTATGGACGTTTAAATGGTTTTGTGGCTTCTGTTTACAACTTTATGTGAAGGTCTCGTCACGCAAGAAACTTTCCAAAGAATGTAAGCTATGTAACAGCCATATTTTCGACTATAACAACTAAATTTTATGTTCTAATACATTGTCAAACGCTTATATCTCAAAGAAATGTATTTTCCTTGCCTCATCAGACTGCTCGACGTTCAAACATATGATGATATCTATGTGAAGAATTACGATGAACGTGAATTTGTTAAGTATTGTGGAATAGCAGATGTACCATGCAGTGGGGTAGCCAAGTGGTTAAAGCGTTCGCTCGTCACACGTGTGTGCATGTGCGTGTGCGCGCGTGTGAGCGCGCGTGGGTCCGTGCGTGCGTGTGTGTGTGTGTGTGTGTGTGTGTGTGTGTGTGTGTGTGTGTGTGTGCATGTGGACTGAAAAGAAGCATTCGTATAATATACAAATGGAGCATACGACATCGCCGATCTCTCATACGACTACATATCTTATATAACATATACCAGACTCGCCGTTCTCAGGTCAGATCAATGAAGTATTACCTGTTTTGTCTGGTGACCGTTGGGTCAGTTAATACTGTTGTTTAAAAGTCCTTGTATAAATATCACCTCGGTGACCAACAGAGCTTTTTCAGTTTTCAATTTGCATACAACATATGCTCCGTCAACATTATGACATTTTCCCATCTTAATACTAAGAGGCACAGCAGAGTAACACAAATAATATTTTTAACAACGAGCACATTATGTTTTATCTTAAAAGCACCGAACACATTATAATGCATCTTAATATATGTAACGTATATACCACAGGGATTCAGGTGGTTCAACAACCCCATCCTGTGAAAACCTTCATTAGAACTGATATTCATTAACCCATAAAGTTTACGTCGATGGGCAATAAACCAGAGGGTGTTATCCATTTAGTTGTAAGTTTACTTAAAAGACCTTGTTATCGCCCACATCTACCTAATGCAGTGAAGTCTACACCTCACACAATCACACATTTATCAGAAATATGTGAAAGTGCATTAACAGCTGACAAGGTCTCACATACCTAGGCCTTCAGCAACCCATGCTTGCCCTAAAAGGCGACTATGCTTGTTGTAAGAGCCGACTAACGGGATAGGGTGGTCAGGCTCGCTGACTTGGTTGCCACATGTCATCGGTTCCCAGTTGCGCAGATCGATGCTCATGTTGTTGATCACTGGATTGGCTGGTCCAGACTCGATTATTTACAGACCACCGCCATATAGCGGGAATATTGCTGAGTGCGGCGTAAAACTAAACTCATTCACTCACTCGCATACCTTGGTATAACAACCTAACCAACCATTCTGTGAACCGAAACTATCTATTGTTTGAAAGAAGAATTTATCCGATAAAGAATGTAAAATCAAAAATTGATAGTGACCCATACCCTAATAATTATCCCAAGGCTAATGTATGCATTGTTTCATTTCATTTTTATAAATCAGGCATCTATTTTGTATCAGCTTTTCGGTGTTTTCCAAATGAAAATATGCGGTATGCAATGCATGTGTTGGTGAGCATTAGGATATACACCTAAGAGAACATTGGCCGAATAAGGGAAATCACGTATGCATACTGTGCTATATCGTCGGATTATTGGGACATCACACGCTTTCGGATGGCTATACTAAGGGTTGTGGGTTGTTCAGCGACACAGTGAGTGAGTGAGTGAGTGAGTGGGTTGGTGGGTGAGTGAATGAGTGAGTGATTGGGTTGGTGGGTGAGTGAGTGAGTGATTGGGTTGGTGGGTGAGTGAGTGAGTGAGACAGTCAGTCAGTCAGATGTTGAGGACAACCGAATCTGTTTTCGTTGAGACTTTTCAACCACTCACAGCCCCACATAAACTATCGCTGTAAGTGAATTGATTAACTCAACACCAGTACAGCATCCGATGCCCGTCAATGCTTTAGTTTGTCACATGAGTTAAACATTAGCATGACACATTCCAGCCTTTAGTGTTAGTTCTATGCATAAACACGACAGCAAGTGAGTGAGTAAATGCTGTTTTAAGCCGCAACGGCAATTTAGCAGCTATTCGCAGAACAAAAATAAAATAAGCTGTAATCATGAAGAATGTAAATCATAAGCATGTGTTTATGAAACTCTATCAAAACGTTATGACGACATAGCCGCGGAAATGGGAGCGTATCCTCTTTCACTGGTCGCACCCACCAAACACACATGTAAAGTCAATGTTTCATCTGAGAAATAACGAGAAAAGGAAAGGGCACACAACTGCAGCATATTTCAGAATATTTTGAGCAAGATTCGGCTGCTTGGGAATGTTCACTCAAACACATTAGCTCCTTCATAGTGTATTTGACGATCACTGTATTCTTAAAAACTGTGTTTGTGAGTATCGTTTAAAGCTGTCGTCCAAAATACTCCCGATTAACATACTATGTGCCCTTGTGGCTTTGGCGCCAGGAGCAAACGCTTAAACCACTGGACCACCCAAGGTGCTCTCATGACATTCCGAAATCTAAAATGATTGGTATTTTGATGACACACCATACATTCTCGCAAATATCCAAAATGACAACTAGTGAAATAAACAATAATTATGTGCAAACTACCGTTATAGATATAGATAAATACCGTTATACATATAGATAAATACCGTTATAGATATAGATAAATACCGTTATAGATATAGATAAATACAGATATAGATGTAGATAAATACAGTTATAGATATAGATAAATACCGTTATAGATATAGATAAATACAGTTATAGATGTAGATAAATACCGTTATAGATATAGATAAATACCGTTATGGATGTAGATAAATACCGTTATAGATATAGATAAATACCGTTATAGATATAGATAAATACCGTTATAGATATAGATAAATACCGTTACAGATCCATAACGTAAAGTTATAGCATATTCATTTTTTAAACATAATGTTGTATCGCCACAGCGTTCCCTCATACTGGAAGTTTTCTTTAATAAAGAAAAAAAGTACCAAGTAAAGTAGGGATGAAAAAATGAATGCTGCGGTGCCAGAGATTTGGCTATTAGACCATTTATAAGCATTCGCCATAGCTGAAATTGAAAGTATAAATATTAAAGGAACAACTACATATTTGCAGTCATGCATGATATTGAACCTTTCAAGTCAATCATTTAAAACACATAAATAACATGTGTCATAAAATGTTGAGCGAAATTGCAGAATCCACTTAACTTTTTCTTGTTTGAAAAGAGACCCGAGAGGAATTTCCGATCACGTTTTAACTTGACTGACATGTTGTTAAATTCAGGACTAGTAATTATTCTACTATATGTTCTTGTTTTTTAAACATTGGAAACACGCTTCTGGTCTCATTTACATTTTAACAGGAATAGTATGCATTTTAGGCCCTTTTATTACCCTTTCAATTTTGGTTTTGGTGTTGTGATATGTAACTGTTCATTCCTCGGAGTGGTAATTGCCAGTGTCAGATGGCCACGATCTGACGATCTGATTCTGTACCGATTGCCCTAGTACGCCTGTCTGGCCAGGCGCTACTTCCGGTACTAAGCTGGTTCCGGACTCCCTTTGCTAGCTTACTCGCGATATGAAAGACTCTGCCCAGCTTACTTTAGGTACCAGATTTCCGTATATTAAAGAACCCGTTCTGGTTCCAAATTGCGCGACTGCTAATATGACTTTACTAGACCAGACCAACTATGCTTGGCTTTCACTCTTGGCTGTGCTCTTTTTATCAGGATTTCAAAGGGCGTCATGCCACTCCACACGTACAATTGACTCTGCATTTGGCAGTGATTTCTTATGAATGTGCATATTTGTAGAACTTGTATATTCGTTATAGAAATTTTAGAAATTTTTGAATGCGAAAATGCTTATTGTTTGTCTATACGTTACACCAATAGTGTGTTGGAACAGTCATGAAGTTTTCTTCTGTTACAATATGCCTGAAGTTGCCATGAAGTTATCCTGCGTTATAACAGCCACGAAGTTATCCTATGTTATGAGTCATGAAGGTATCCCGTGTTATAAAAGCCACGAAGTTATCCTATGTTATGAGTCCTGAAGTTATCCTGTGTTATATATAACAGCAACGAAGTTATCCTGTGTTATGAGTCATGAAGTTATCCTGTGTTATAACAGCTACGAAGTTATCCTATGTTATGAGTCATGAAGTTATCCTGTGTTATAACAGCCATGAAGTTATCCTATGTTATGAGTCATGAAGTTATCCTGTGTTATCCCTGCCATGAAGGTATCCTGTGTTATATAGTCGTGACCTTAACTTGTCTTATAACTGCATTATCCTGTTATAACAGTCATGAAATTACCCTGTTATAGCTGTCAAGAAATTATCCTGTGTTATAACGACCATGACGTTGTCTTGTGTTATAACTGTCATGAGGTATCCCATGTTGTAACAGCCATGAAGCTATTCTGTGTAACAATAGCCATGAAGTTATTCGGTGTTACAGCAGTAATGAAGCTATTCTGTGTAACAATAGCCATAAAGTTTTTCTGTGTTGTAGCAGTAATGAAGCTATTTTGTGTGATAATAATCATGAAGTTATTCTGTGTTGTAGCAGTAATGAAGCTATTCTGTGTGATAATAATCATGAAGTTATCCTGTGTTATGACAGTCGTGAATTTACTGTCGATACTAAACAAGTGAGCACGTGAATAAATTGTTTTGAAAGCCACATGACATCCAGGAACACGGGCAAGCTCCTGACAGTTCTTGAACAAGCGACCCAACGATCACAGGTTTCTGTCGTCCTGAAGAGACAAAAAACTGGGCATGAAGAATTGATGCGCGGGTCACACATGCGCTCACAAGTTAAGAATGCCATACAGCTGTTAGTGACGTAGAACACGATAAGTAAGTGGGTGTGTGAGTGGGTATCTATACTGACGTACAAAACTAAGTACATGCCTGTTTTTGTTCTGTATGGTCGGTAGGTTGGCTTGTTTGTGTTCTTTTGCCTTTGTTGTTGCTTTGCTCCTTGACCCGTGAAGGTCCCGGGGTAGAATAGGCCTTCAGTAACCCATGCTTGCCATACAAGGTAACTGTGCTTGTCGTAAGAGGCGACTAACGGGAACGGGTGGTCACTCTTGCGGACTTGGATGCCACATGTCATGGGCTCATGTTGTTGATCACCGGATTGTCTGGTCCAGACTCGATTATTTACAGACCACCACCAGACCACCGAATACTGCTGAGAGCGGCGTAAAACTGAACTCACTCGTCAATATTCCAGATATATAGCCGCCTAATCGAGACTCTACAATCCAGTGATCAACAGTATGAGCATCAATTTACGTATGAAGTGCCAGCCAAGTCAGCGAGCCAGAATACAAGATCACGTTAGCAACCTCTTACAATAAGTATGGGTTGATGGAGATCAATTCTAACCGGGATAGTCGTACCCAGTAGTGTAGTGTTACATCCAGGTGATCTGAGCGAACTTGTTCTGGCATTCAGGTATCGGGGTTTTAAACGATTTGGGTTGTTCTTTTAAAGTTGGTCACAGATTCGGAAATAAAGACCCACTTTTGAAACCCGAAGCAAAATCA
The DNA here is from genome assembly GCF_037392515.1 of Haliotis asinina. Taxonomy (NCBI): domain Eukaryota; kingdom Metazoa; phylum Mollusca; class Gastropoda; order Lepetellida; family Haliotidae; genus Haliotis; species Haliotis asinina. The sequence continues at coordinate 15,358,381 of NC_090287.1, forward strand.
AAATACACTCTTAAAAAGAAGAAACGCAAAATGAAACTCAAAATGATACTTACACTTTTGTTCACATATGTAAACTCAAACATTTGTTTAGGGTTGCACATTGTTTCTGGAATGTGTTAGAAGAACATGCTTGATCAAACTCAACCAAAATGATTTTGGACGGCTTTATCAATCAGGATTGTCATGATATGCGTGGATGTCATGCAGCACTAATATCAGACACAATGGTTGTTTCTCAAGTGCAAAGCATGAGTACAGCATGTGACTATAAAAAACCCAAATGAATCTCACAATTTCATCCACGATCTTTGCAAATACTGTACAGGAAAATGGGACGTCTCAATGCTGCCGATCGAAATCAGGCAACTGCACGATTGCAAGCTGGAGAATCAAAGTGTGAGATGGCACAATAACTCGATTGTGGGATCGATTTCGTCAAACAAATTCGACATATGACCGTCCAAGATCAGGAAGACCTAGGCACCACACCTGCCCAAGATCGGTACATCCGAGTAACCTAACTATGTGACCGCCATCGTATCGCCCGGGACACAGCACAAGAACAGTTTGAATCCTGAAGAGTGTCTGATCAGACAATCAGGAACCGTCTCCGAGAAGTAGGAATACGTGCCAAACGTCCAAACGTTGTCCCGTCCTTGACAGGACTACATCGACGTCGACGAGTGAGATGGTGTAATACGGTGCTGCCATGGATCCTGGCAAACTGGAGGCGCATATGGTTTAGCGATGAATCCAGTTATCTCCTTAGGCGAGACCGTGTCTACAGACGACGTCATGAACGATTTGCTCCTAACAGCATCAGACAGATTCGGTGGGGGAGTGTTATGGTGAGGGGGGAGATCTCAACTTGTGCTTGTCCAAGGCAATCGGACGGCCAATCGATACATCGACCAGATTCTCCGTCCGCACGTCCTTCACCTTGTTGACCGTCAACCATAGCTCTTCCAACAGGACAACGCCAGGCCCCACACAGCACGTGCCACCGTGGACTACCTGGCCAAGGACAACATCAGTATCCACCTTTGGGATCAGATCGATAGACGGGTACGTTGGCGTCGTAATCCACCACAGAATCTTCAAAAGTTGTTCCACATGTTGCAGGAGGAATGGAGAAGGATTCCACAATAAAACATCCAACGACTGATTCGAGGTGTCGAAGAGTGGTAGCAGCTGGAGGTGGTCATACGAGGTACTGACTTCAACACCACCTGGTGGACAACAGTAATGACTGTGATGACTGTCATTCTCATGAAATATGGACAAGATAGCAATGCATTGCCCCACAAAATTTCATTCATGTATCTTTGTTTTCCGCTGATCTACAACATGTCCTTGAATAACACCAAATTTCCATTGATATTTGGGTTTTGCGTTTCTTTTTTGAAGAGTGTATATTCTTTAGGATAAAGAATTGTATACAAATAAAATGTAACCACGCCATGCCATCCTTTGGTCAAACCTTACACCATGATTCTGATAGTTCCATATAGAGGGAGCATTTTTTCTGTCATTGTATAACTGAACAACGGGGACAGTTCTACGTGTAAACAACGTCTTTGTTTATCAATGTAAGCGACGTTTCGGTGAAGATGCTAACACCATCAAACTGTCGCCAATATTTATTACACCGACTTTCAAGGATCACTCAATGAACTCATTGTATAAGGAAGCAGAATGAATATTTGAGAATTAACAAGGAAAAAAAACCTGAGAATGTATCTGTGTGTTTTGAAATACTCGTTTTCATTTACGTTGTACGATGTCAAACAAATGCGCTATTTGTCAGTGCAAGGTACATGGTAACACTATCGTATAGTTTATCTCCGCGGTGTAGTGGTTACAGCGTCTGCCAGGAGAGCGGAAGGTCGCGGGTTCAGTCCCAGTCAGCGTCAAACCAAAAGGCGTTAAAATATGGCACTTGTTGGTCCCCACCTGGCGCTCGGAATTAATGGATACAACAAGGACTGGTCGACTCACTGAGCTAGCACTATAAACCAGCTTAAGCCTGAGCTAGTACAAGGAGCCATACATACACATACAAGCACGTTGTCATATGAGCGAAATATTCTTGGGTATGACGTTGAGCCCCATTTCACTCCACCTCACCACCTTATCTCACCTCTCCCCACCTCACCACCTCATCTATTCACGACGCAAAACCATTTTAGGTCTTCAACAAAAGAAGAGGTATAAATGTAAACTCCTAAGGTTTGTCCACCATTTTCAGGAACATTCTCGCCAAATCTTACGAAATTGTGCCCGTGTGTGAAATCAAACCCAGATCTGCGCCAAAACTTCTCCCTGGCGTCATTTTATGAACATGTGAAATTGATATCAACAATTATCAAGATGAATAATGATAAATTCTTGTACCATCGTTACTGAAAAACCCGAACACAACAATACACAACAGAGAAAACGCTTTGTAAGTTAAAACATTTTATTGTGCCGGGTCGCAAAATATATGTTTTACATTGCATTTTGTTCACCGGAACACAACGCTATCAATTTCAAAGTGATCACCGGCAACAGAAATATTGTGACTCTCTTTTGTCTAATCTACACAAAATATTATGACATGCATTACAGGATATGACACATGTTCTTAAAATAAAACTCTCTGGGACAAAATGCATATGCAAAGAAGTAGTTTTATAGATATAGCACTCCACCTTAGGTGTGGGGTTTGGGAGTGCGGGTAGTGACAAACCTTTGAGTACTGTACTTCAGGTTTTAAAGCGTGGCCTCTAGCATATCAAAGGCCCTGTCGGTTGAGGCACAAAATCTATCTCCCGAAGGTTAACCCTATTTACCGTCCATTTTTCAGATAAAAGATTATCTTTGATCTATTCCCTATTTCAATCTCGGGTTTCAAGCAGAATGAGATAATATCACTGGACAAACGAGGAAGGGTTTAAGCAGAATGTGATAGACGAGGAAGGGTTTAAGCAGAATGTGATAAACGAGGAAGGCTTTAAACAGAATGTGATAAACGGGGAAGAGTTTAAGCAGAATGTGATAAACGGGGAAGGGTTTAAGCAGAATGTGATAAACGGGGAAGGGTTTAAGCAGAATGTGATAAACGAGGAAGGGTTTAAACAGAATGTGATAAACGAGGAAGGCTTTAAACAGAATGTGATAAACGAGGAAGGGTTTAAGCAGAATGTGATAAACGGGGAAGGGTTTAAGCAGAATGTGATAAACGAGGAAGGGTTTAAACAGAATGTGATAAACGAGGAAGGGTTTAAACAGTATGTGATAAACGAGGAAGGGTTTAAGCAGAATGTGATAAACGGGGAAGGGTTTAAGCAGAATGTGATAAACGAGGAAGGGTTTAAACAGAATGTGATAAACGAGGAAGGGTTTAAACAAAATCAGATAATAACACTGGACAAACGAGGAAGGGTTTAAGCAGAATGTGATAGACGAGGAAGGGTTTAAGCAGAATGTGATAAACGAGGAAGGCTTTAAACAGAATGTGATAAACGAGGAAGGGTTTAAGCAGAATGTGATAAACGGGGAAGGGTTTAAGCAGAATGTGATAAACGAGGAAGGGTTTAAACAGAATGTGATAAACGAGGAAGGGTTTAAGCAGAATGTGATAAACGAGGAAGGGTTTAAGCAGAATGTGATAAACGGGGAAGGGTTTAAGCAGAATGTGATAAACGAGGAAGGGTTTAAACAGAATGTGATAAACGAGGAAGGGTTTAAGCAGAATGTGATAAACGAGGAAGGGTTTAAGCAGAATGTGATAAACGGGGAAGGGTTTAAGCAGAATGTGATAAACGAGGAAGGGTTTAAACAGAATGTGATAAACGAGGAAGGGTTTAAACAAAATCAGATAATAACACTGGACAAACGAGGAAGGGTTTAAGCAGAATGTGATAGACGAGGAAGGGTTTAAGCAGAATGTGATAAACGAGGAAGGCTTTAAACAGAATGTGATAAACGAGGAAGGGTTTAAGCAGAATGTGATAAACGGGGAAGGGTTTAAGCAGAATGTGATAAACGAGGAAGGGTTTAAACAGAATGTGATAAACGAGGAAGGGTTTAAGCAGAATGTGATAAACGAGGAAGGGTTTAAGCAGAATGTGATAAACGGGGAAGGGTTTAAGCAGAATGTGATAAACGAGGAAGGGTTTAAACAGAATGTGATAAACGAGGAAGGGTTTAAGCAGAATGTGATAAACGAGGAAGGGTTTAAGCAGAATGTGATAAACGGGGAAGGGTTTAAGCAGAATGTGATAAACGAGGAAGGGTTTAAACAGAATGTGATAAACGAGGAAGGGTTTAAACAAAATCAGATAATAACACTGGACAAACGAGGGTGATTCATGGTTAACGACATTACGGGATATGACCAACGGGATACGCTAGCCTGAAAATGTTTTCGATACACGTATTAATAACGATATTATCATTCCAAACAAGTATAATTATCAAACATTTAAACAGTCGAAGGTGTAAGGGCCCCTGTAATACTTTGAGTTATTCGAAGTATCGACACAAACACAAAATAACGACGAATTATCGAATAAACGGTGAGCTCAACAGGTGATATTTCGAGACAACCGCGTTTGTATATGATAAAATCGACATCAGCCCATAACATTATAGTAGCCCAAATGAAACAAAATAATTTGGCTTCAATGAACACGATACTATGTGGAGTGAGTGAGTCAAAGTGACGCTGTCAGTGACCTAACTGAACGATCCTCGTTCAGGACTAACTGACGTGCTGTTCTGTTTAAGTGTCTGCCCAGTACGATAAGCCGCAAGTTACCAGGAACACAAATGAAAACAAACAGTTTGATGAGGGTTGACGTTACAATGTGACGCCATGCAAAAAAGTGTACTTTATCGCCTGATAAAGTATTGTCGGAGTCTTTGATCTTTTAGTGAAGCATCTTAGAATGTACACTATTCGTACTAATCGCTGCACAATCCTGCAATGGATCGGACAGTTTTTCTGGCACTGAATTAATTGATTCAGCTGTTCATCGTTTTCACTATGTGAATAATGTGCTCATGACATCGTCCTTGCACTCTGAAGCTGCCTTTAGTGACGTTCTGTTATACGAATTCTACAGATGAGACGTTCTAAGCATTGTTCAAACAGGACCAACATCTATTCCATGACACTCCCACATGTAGTATGCATTATTCTGACGGTTGCGGGTACGATAGTAACTCACACATGAATAACCTCCCCTTATTTGAACGTCCTTGATGGGTTTGGGGCTCTTTGTCGACAGTTGAATTAAACACTTGTGGATATGAAAGGGAGGAGGTAGTTTGTATTGAACGATGTCATATCCCTCTGCAATAGTCGGGGTAGTTTCGTTAATCTCAGTCCATTTGTGTTGATACACTCGTATGTAAATATCTGACTGTAGACTAGACGCGTTGATATGCACGGATTCTCCCCAAGACGGGATTTCGAGGCCAAAAACCGGCATTGTCGTATTTGACACGGTGATATTGAACAAGGTCATGTTGTGACGTAAGTAGTGCACGTGATGTTCAGGGTCACAAGGCTCGATTCCCACTTTCTTAAATGCACGTGCAAAGGGTTCTCCAGGTTGACCCATGTCGTAAGCGGAAAGCATGACGTCACACGCACCGGTTTGAAAGTTCGTCATGGGGTGCCAGTACAGTCGGTTTGCGTGCAGGAACACTCTGTAAACGTCGGCAGGGAGTAATCCATATTCATGAGCGAGGAGGTAAAACACGTGATTAAATATTCCACTGGTGTCGTGGGTGTTCATGTCGTCCCGATATTCGCTGACATGAGATAAGGATCTATTATCAAAATACCGCATTGACCCATCCACCTGTATGGCATACCCGACTCTCCAGTCGATCGTGTCGGCATACAGTTCAGCCATTTCGCCGGTTATGTCCGAAAAGGCTTCATTGATGGCCCCTGCTTCTCCCAAATACATCAGTTGTGAATTCTGTTCTGTAATTCCGTGTGCTATCTCATGTCCTATTATGTCCAGAGAAGTGAATGGATAGGAAACACCTGGGACACCGTCCCCAAATGAACAGTTGTGGCCGTTCCAGAAGGCATTGGTGAACAGATGTGAATAGTGGACCCTGAGAATCATCTTTTTATTCAGTGGTTTGGAATCGAACCATTCTTCAAACATTTTACCAACGATGGTTCCGTGGTAGAGGGCGTCGAGTGCTGGGGAGTAGGCGCCATTTATACGGTCGCCATAACGCCTGTAGCAGTAGAATTTAGCAGTCTGTGTGAGGTAGTCCAGTTCTGTATTATACATGTCAACAACTTTCACGTGTTTATTTTCGAGGTAGCACGTTCCACGTCTTTGTTTCAGGTCAAGACATGTCGGAGAGATACCATACTTGATTTTACCAATTTTTCTATTTCCACCAAACACTCGACCCCTCATGTATGATCGACAGGTTGCCAAGTTGTCCCATGCTCGGATTATCTCCCCTGTTTTTATGTTAATTATTCCTGTGGGCCTTTTCTTGACATGCCTGGTTTGGATTAGATACTCCAGCATGGCGACGCGGTGGGCGACGTTGTTGTCGTCCACGTAAAACTTGCGTCGTATTTTGCGGCTCCCAATATCATTGACATGTTCTTCATCTTTGAAGTGACGGATCAAGATGTCGAAAAGTTCATCTTTCTTCAATGAAGGCGCTCGTCGATGGACATCCTTGTGGATTTCTTGCACGAAGTGACCTTGAGCATCTAAAGGTGTTTCTCCGTCAGTTGTCATGGTAACAACAGTATCAAACACATCTTTACCTCGGTATTTTTCGACCATTTTCAATTGTTTGGTTCCCTGGGCTGTGGTTGCTTCTGCTTGAACCTCGAAACTTTCTCCATCTGTAAGACCGAATATGTCAGCGAGAGACCCTGTTGACCGTTTGTACCGGATGTGACGTGGGACATTACCATGGAAACTTGCAAGTCGATCTCTGGCGTTAACTCGGACGGCTGCTTTCGTGTAGGAAAACAAGACGACTGTCACTGCAAAACAAAGAGGAAAAAATCAATGGCAATACGTTTCAAAGATGTAGCAAATATAAAACAAGAAAGCGGTTCACCCAACAGAGAAAAATGTGTGTTTGTTCATTTCACACTCCTGTCATTATGTGACTTGCCGTTGGAAATTATATATGTGGATCTCGAAATGTAAGCAAACGAAGGTGACTCTGATTTTGTTCACCACAAGTAATTGTACATAGAATGAAATGTGAGGAGAATCAAGACTTTCCCCATACATCCCCACCCCCACCCCCACCCCCACCCCTCTCTCTCTCTCTCTCTCTCTCTCTCTCTAGCCCTTTACACCAACATAGGTTGCGGAAAACAAGTGTGTGCGTGTGCTCGTGTGCGCGTGTGTGTGTACTAAGGCTGATACCAGTTGGGTGAATGTGCAAGCAGTGACATAATGGATTGCCCACATGGTATTGATGCAAGCCGGTTGAACTTGCTGAACTCGTACCAGTGTTTATCCCACCAAAAGAAAAAGAACCGAGGATATCGACAAGGATAAAACATCTATGGTTTCTCGATCTACGGGGTGAAAAGTCATGCATGTAATATACACTATACTTGAGGGGTGACAGAAACCAGATGGGGTCTTGACTCCTCTGGCAGAGAATTCAGACGTTTAACATAATTTGAATTTCTGGAATCTTGCTTTGTGTAGGCACCTCTAGCAAACAACAGCCAGCTCAGCGATTTAAGTCTGTTTACAGCAACCGAGTGCTCGCTCCTTCTATCTCAAGGTTATCACATGCAGATGCGGAGGTGGGAGCAGGGATGGGACCCCGTACTCTAGCGACACCCAATCTCTCCGCAATAAATAAATACACACTCCGGCGTTATGAAAAACCCACAGAAACAACTTTTAATTAAATCATTTCATTTATAACAAAATAATATATATTTCATCAGCTAACAAACGCCAATTGTCCGCCGAATATGTCCGTGGAAGCATAGTTGTGATATATATGCACCGATACCAACACATTGACACTATACGTCTCATTTGCAAGTTCTTTTCCCATTTCCCCTGTTCATACATGTATCCTTGTTAATATTCCATGGGTCATGGATTAGCAATGTGCTATCGAGGATGTCTACACAGGACATGATCTGCTGGTAATACATGGGTGAGATTAGGTGTGTGTGTGTGTGTGTGTGTGTGTGTGTGTGTGTGTGTGTGTGTGTGTGTGTGTGTGTGTGTGTGTGCAAGGGTGCTCAAGTTTATTCCCTACCACCCCTTTTGTTCTAAATGTTTATAGAATGACCATTGAAACTCTCGTGAAAATGGATGTCAATGAGCTGTGTTTGTGTGGAAGTGAGATGTAAATACAATATTGTGTCTATCTATCGGGAAAAGACGTATTTCACAGGCGTGCCACAACTGCATTTTTCAGCTTAATAATGTTTTGATACGTTTTGTATTGCTTAGGTCAATTTCAAGTTATCAAATATGTGTCTTTACAGTGTATTTCTCTCCCTGTGTCGCTGTGACGAACGAACACTTTATCCACAAGGCTACCAGAAAACTGTACAAAATCTGTTATGTGAGCTCTTTTAACAGAGCATAAGGGCCAATATGGACGATTAGTAAATTTAATATGGATCCAGGTTGTGTAAAAGCTTGTGTAAAAATTGATCCATTTCTCACTTGTCCTCCTTCCTTACCTCGTGTATGTGCAAGAACGAAGTAACTCGGAAACGTTGTAACGAAGAATAATAGTTGATATCAATAAAAGTGGCATGTATTCATGTTTTATTTATGATTAAGCGGGGTTCTTACTGGTAGATTCAATTTCGCTCGAATTTTGTCGTAAACTCCGGACCATTTATCAATTTTGCTGAGTCAGCTATAAAACAAATGCTTGGCCGACTGGGTTTTAAATCTGCCCCCAACCGTGTTTCAAAACAAACACATTTCTTAAACGTTTCTCATTACGCAAGTGAATCTCTGCACTTGAACGTAGCAGTAGCAGCTGGCACTAACGTTCTGGACTGAAAACACGATCGCTTTGGCAGCGACGAGTCTGATTTACCAGGCATCTGTTTATGGTCGGAGTATTTCTACGTAACTCCAGACAACAAATACTAACCTAATCTGCAATATTCTAGACATATGACGGTTGTCTGTAAATAATTGAGTCTGAACTAAACAATGATCAACAGAATGAACATTCCTCTACGCAGTTGGGATACGATGACATGTGTCAACCAAGTCAGCAAGCCTGATCACCCGATCCCGTTAGACGCCTCTGACAGGCATTGGTAACTGAACATCAGTTCTAACCCGGATCTTCACGGGTTAATGTGCAAATTAAGTGACTAACAATATGGCTACCATGTAATGCATGTTCATCTACTTAAGGTGTAGTATGTTTTAGGCGTTTGGTAAATCGGTGTTATTGGGTTCAACTCCCGCTATGATAATGATTTAGTGTCTGTCAGTGTCCAACCCGGTGCGGGTGCTTTCAACCTGATAAATACAACCTGCATTGCTGACATAACGTGACGTAACTGCAATAATACAGGAGGGAGCGTTAGCTCACATTGACTGTTGTAACAATATCTATCCATCTGTTTGCTTGTATCAATGTATATTTGTGTTGACATAAAAGATACATGTCTAGGTAAGTGTCAGGGTTTGTTATTAATAACATTCTCACTGTTGTTGATAACACAAACGTAATTCAGTGTCAGGGTTTGTTATTTATAGCATTCTCACTATTGTTGACAACACAAACGTAATTCAGTGTCAGGGTTTGTTATTTATAGCATTCTCACTATTGTTGACAATACAAACGTAATTCAAAGTCAGTGTTTGTTATTAATAGCATTCTCACTATTGTTGACAACACAAACGTATACCGATGATGTGGTTTGTCACTAAAAACATTATCACCGCATACGTACTTCAATGTTAGGGTTTGTTAATACCACCGTTCTTACTATTGTTGACAACACAAACGAAATTCACTGTCAGGGTTTGTTACTAATAACATTGTCACCACAAACGTAATTCAGTTTCAGGAAGTGCTAATTGTAACATTTTCACAATTGTTGACATGACAAACGTAGTTCAATGTTAGGGCGTATTAATCGTAACATTGTCACCACTGTTGACAACACAGGCGTACACCGATGACAGGGTTTGTTTATGTCACCATTGTCGCTAATGCTGACAACACAAACGTATATGGAAATGTTTGTCAGTCTCAGGGAACTTGTTGATATCATAAGTGTCACAGCCAGACTGGCATTCCAAGAAACAAATAACTAATTTGTTGTGCCCTAGACACAGCAATGCTGTCTTCTCCCGCAAGGAAAGAAATGTTCTACAAAACATTCCCAAATATTACACTGTGGTATCTTAATTATATCAAGATTAGGACAACAATTTCATTTGACAGGAGGTTTGAGAACAGACTCTCGGAAAAGGAAGTGGGGAAAATGTAGCTTTCCAGCTGAGTAACCATATTTCTCCTAAAAGCAACACACTTGCGTCCGGGTACCTGTTGGTCGTCAGTACAAACTAAAGCCATGACACCTGAACTCTCAGAAAAAGCATGTCATCTGTCATGTATATATTGACATGTACTCGAGTACCCTAGCTGAAACATTTGTAAGTCATGCAAGAAAAAGAGGGTTGCGAAACATATCCTTAGTGCACACACTGAAAATACTCTTCCCGATGAGGATATGAAATTTCCATCTTCAAACGATGGATTTGGTTGAAGATCATAGACACATATATATTAAACTACAATATTCTAATTAGTATTAATCATTTTACATCTTATCAAGACTTATTTGACGACTCACTTCATAATGCTTCAAACAAAATCTACAAACTCCATAACAATAACACGCCTGACCTTTAACCTGCATACTCTTTGAGATCGAAACTATCCAAGCGACACCAAAGGAAAAACGGAGAAAAAAGAACATCAAAATTATTATTCTAATGCCTTATAATAAAGCAAACGCCAAGATAATGAGGTTTAGGTGAAATGTTTGAAGCCCAAAATGGTGTCCTCTGCTGTTACAATGCTGGACTATTGTAAAACATTGCTATAAGTCGAACTCACTAACACTGAAGTTGGATTACATTAATATGAGTAATTTATATACTCTTTTAATGGAACAAATTGCACGTTTGTACCCTGTCTGTAGTAGAGTTATACTATGCTCGGCACAGCTCACGCAAGGCTAGAATACGTGACAGGTCTAGTTTACAAAGGTTTCAGATTCTGAAAATGAAGAATGTCTCAGGGTTCCGTTTCTTTGTATTTCATGAAAACAATTCAGGAAAGGAACGATTGTCCTCTTTAAAATATGTTCATCCCAGGAATTAGATATGTCTTCAAATCCGTTGTTTCAACATAGTGGGGCGGATTATACACTGTGCTTCAGCACATGACTCTCAAACATGGCCTCTCAGTGTGTTGTGTTGAAATCATAATGGGATGATGTACATCTGATGTTCAAAACTACTTAAACTGATTAAATAGAGACGTCATTTAGCTTCTAATTTCACTTATCAACAAGAAAAGTTGAATTAAGCTTTATATGCATTTTATCACGGAGAATAGATCACTGCTGTAGATCATCCATTACTATTAACCATTCATTTTTGTTTTAAAAGCGAAAATTTTAACCGAATTTGTCCTTCATTAGTGTTCAATGCCACTGGCACTATGCGTGATTGTGATGGTATCAGCTGATGGTACCTGTGAACATGAAAAAAATGACTAAAACAAAACCCCTTAACAAACAGAGCAGAATTTAGAGATAGAGTAACTCTATTCCATTGCACCCACTGACTTTCTCTCTCACACACACACACACACACACACACACATATATATATATATATATATATATATATATATATATATATATATATATATATATATATATATATATATAAAATATATATATATAATATAAAAGGAAAATATTATTACTATTTAATAAATCAATTTACATATATAATACACATTCATCACTGAACACTGTTGGATCATCTCAGTGATGCAGAGCTTCAGGAAATACATCAGTCCGCTTATAGGCAGAATCATAGCACCGAAACAGCTGTACTTAGTGTTGTCAACAATCTACTACTAAAGGCTGATGAAAGACACATCTCTTTGATTGCTCTATTGGATCTGAGTGCGGCATTTGATACGCTGGACCACTAAATTCTATTAAAACGCATGGAAATAACATTCGAGGTACGGTCTTAGCATGGTTTAAATCTTATGTCAGTGAACGTACACAGAGAGCTGAAATTGATTCTATGCAGTTCGACCCCAGTTCCCTCATGTATGGAGTTCCACAGGGCTCTGTCCTGGGACCAGTATTATTTACTTTATATGTTCAACCACTCTCAGAGGTCATCTCTTGCCATGATCGTGAATTGGAGAAATATGCAGACGACCCCGAACTGTCAAAAAGTAGTCTTCCACAGAACTTCGATGTGGTCAAACATGGCATCCAATCATGAAATTGAACACTGAAAAAACAGAACTTATGCCAGTTGGTGCACCTAACCGTCTAAAACTCATTAAAGATGAGTCATCTGTGGTAGGGGAGAGCCATATTCCCTTCCAACCTTGTGTGAAGTACTTAGGGGTGCACCTAGATCAATCACTAACTCTCCACAACCACATCACCAGTGTATCACGTGCTTGCTTCCTTGAGATGCGCCGACTTGCTTTCATTAGACCATATCTCACTGAAGATGCAGCAACCAGTCTTGTAAGTTGCTTTATCACTTCAAGGTTGGACTATTGGAATTCAGTTTTCTTTGGTCTCCCTCTTGACGAGATCGCTCGACTGAAACGAATGCAGCACAGTGCCGCTCGTCTCTTGATGAAGAGAAGGAAGCATGATCATGCAACTCCTATGCTGCAGCATCTGCATTGGCTGCCTATCGCATTTCGATGCAAATACAAGATTGCAATACTTGTGCTTCGCCATTTTGATGGTTCACGACCGCCATATCTGTCCAGAGACCTTTCTACATACAATGCTCCACGAACTCTCCGTTCTTCCAGTGAGAAACTGTAAAAAAGTCCTAAAATACAACTTAAAGTCAGCAGGACAGCGCTCTTTCAAACACAGTGCGCCCTCAGACTGGAATGCTCTTCCAAATGAACTGCGCAATTCCCCTTCTCTAAGTTCATTCAAGACTGGTTTGAAAACATTCTTATTTAAACAGGCTTTCCCTTAATGTGCACTTTTCCATCCAATTTTTGTACGAGAAATGCGCAAAGAGTCCTTTCGGAGATTAGCGCTATATAATTGCTATCCATTAATATTTATTATTATTAATTGCCCAGAACTACTAAACAAGGTTAACATAAACCTAAATATCGTGACGAGTTTGGTATTGGTGGCTGCACAATACGAACATATATCACACATCGGGGCTGCAATGGCGTTGTTTCTGTGTATCTATCGATGAAACTCTTAAAAGTCGAAGAGAACTCAATTTAATTACTTCTGATTCTGATCTCGCCTCACTTGCCGTAACAGACTCATGTCGGAATCACTTCGCTTGAATCGAGCACAAAGCATATCCGTAATCTAAACAAATCTCTACTTGCTCGGAAATGGCGATAACACCAGGTGTTCGGGGAAGGGTGAACATATTCTGCCCCATTGGTGGTCTACGTTACAAACACATGCACAGTCAAGCGAATTGTTCACCTCAATAACATACATGTCTGAATACGGAATTGCTTCGGACAACATTTTGTCACAAATGCATCAGAGTTCGAAATGCCCTCCACGTGTATTAAGTGTAAAGTTTTATTACAGGGTCTGGAACACGTGCTGCTTTACTCCAAATACAGTCAACACGGTCAATGTTGGAGGCTGTTTTATCTTCCTATATGCGAAACAACTAATTACATCGAGATAATGTATATGTCTGTCAAGTGTAAATAAATAACTTGAAACGTCGTTTCAGCTCTCCGGGTTCATTTCGTGAACGCAGATTGCACTTCGGACTTCAGATTGTCACCACATGGAGGAACTGTTCTGAAGGTCAGAGACTGTCGTTGCCGTAAGCCTTCATCTCGGCTACATCTAGGCGTGAGTCATATGGCCTTGACCTCGATTTATAGAACGATTCCATAACTGTCGTAATATTTGCCTGCTTGTTATTTTACGCTGCTCTCAGCAATATTCAAGTTATATGGCGGCGGTCTGTAAGTAATCGAGTTTCGACTAGACAAAACAGTGATCAACAACATGAACATCTATGTATTTGTGATACGATGACATGTGTCAACCAAGTCAGCGAGCCTGACCATCCAATCCCTCTAGTAGCCTTTTACGTCAAGCAGTGGTTACAGAAGACCAGTTCTAACCCGGATCTCCACCTGCCCTGAAAAACTAAACTACACTAACGAAGTTACAGAACATTAGATATGACCGTGTGACAATTTGTCGTAAACAAATGGGTATTGCAGCTCACAACCTTTAATTTGTGCATGTTTTCTAACTGTTTTGAGTCGAAAGAAGACCGTAAGATTAATCTTAAGGTTAATATTTTTGAATGGTTTCCAATGCAGGTACACCATAGGCGAATGACGTCAGTATCCAGCAGTTATGGTAGATCCTGTGGGCACTGCGTTCTTGACCAACTCGTGTTATTCCGGGACAAGCCGAATAGGTGGTGGGAGTTACGGAAAGGAGCGACTGGTGAAGAATGAGGGCAATGATGTGGTTGCCGGGGTCGTTGGCATGTACGTGGGTATCTATACTGCTACAGAACAAACTTTAGCTGCAGATGACACCCATGTATGTGAGACCCCTTCAGCTGTTAATGCACTTTCAAATATTTCAGATAAGTGTGTGATTATGTGAGGCGTAGACTTCACTGCATTAGGTAGATCTGGGCGATAAAAAGGTCATTTAAGAAAACATACAACTAAATAGATAACACCCTCTGGTTTGTTGCACATCGTAGCTTTCTGCACCATTATCGTGCAGAAGCGACGACAACCAGGCAATTTGCTGGTGTACCACGAAAAACTATGCAAGAAAAACTTAGAATCGAATAAACAAATATTCTGTTAATTCTAAAACACAATCTTGATAAAACCACAACAGACACCACATGCCATCCTTGGCACCGCATCCTTGTAATCAATGACGTAATGACACTGCTACGGACAGGACTGTCATTGGAAATTCAGCTATTATTCACCATTAACTCCCCATATTGCGTTGCTAATGCTCAAGATATTGGTACGGTTGTACTGTTGAGTACGTCAAAGATTACGCTTACTCCGAAATAAAATTTATACTTGGCAGCTATTCAAAATGACTTCTAAATACAACATCGGTCATTCACTTAGTTTGTTATCCTTCAGTAAATCAGAGCACATTTGATTTGAGTTTTTACAATTTCGAGTAAATCAGAGCACATGTAATTTGAGTTTTTGTGTTTCTGTTACAAACAGGACATCTTGATTTCGACATTGAAAGATTAACTCTCGCGTGTAAGTAATAGAGCGTCCGTTGTTAATTTTGTGTTTCTCATCTCCCGCCGCCCACGGAGATGTTCCTTCAGTTTTGGAAATAGGTGAAAGTCGCTTGGGGCCAGGTCAGGTGAGGATGTGGAAGTTCTTCGAAGCCACATTGATGTACTGCAGACTTTGCCAATCGAGGGGTGTGAGAGGAAGCATTGTCATGTAAAATCAAAACTCCAGTCCTCAACATCTCCCACGTTGTACTCGCATGTTTTACTCATTTTTATTATCAAAATGACTTCCATTGCAAATTTTGATAAACTTGATGTCTATGCGATTGCCATACACGTAGATTATAAAGTTGCAAGATGATATCATGAGTAAATTCGAAATATTATTGTCTTTGATACCACAAACTAAAACTATAATTACCATTTTATCTTATCATAACACATATCATTGCAAAGACTCTGTGACAAATCGCAGACTCTCAGAAATCACAAAGTTTCTGTCGCAAAAAATCGCAAACACTCCACCCTCACGGTAACCAAGCTCCCTACCAGTGAACATACACACTGATAAGAAATTTAGAGGGAAACTATATTGTCCTTGTCGGTGCATTTGGTGGGTGTATGTTCACATTCGAATACTGGATAGTATATATTATCATTATTGTCATTATAATATAATTTTTTTTGCCTTTTTAAATTTCCCCCCGTCCGCCCGCACCATTCTTGGAATAGTCAGGCGATGAGAAACACAGAAGTAACTACGGACGGCCTAAGTTACAGGGTAGTTAATTATGTCATAATGTCCCAGCTGTATTTTGTCGTGAGAACTTCACGAGGCATCGTTCGTTTGTTTTCCAGATGAGATATTGGTCTATGGCCAAGTTAGCTATCAAACATGAAAATAACATAAGCTACATAAGATGCCAGCACCATCATGTTATTAAAGCTAATTATGTTCAAAGCCGCGGTATGGCAAATGTAACCCTGCGTTGCGTTCGTTTAGCGTCAGTTGTACAAGTGGTGGTGCTACTGATAGGCAGGCCATTCACTAGAAGTCATGAATGCTTTTCAAGAGCCAGTAATAAGAATTTCGCTGCCATTTTGTCAGTTTGATGATGAAATCTGGTTCGGTGGATAATCCAGACTTGTCTGAAATATTTACCTCAGAGTAAAACATCCAGTCGTAGTGTCCCATGTTTGATTCCGCACGGATGGAAAGCATGAAGTAAATCGGGATACCCTGACACCATATTGGTAAGCGTTTCATAGCACCCTATCTAGCAACCACTGGTTAACCTTATCACAACCTGTCGGATACAGTTGGAATATTTTCGACTGTTAATTTAAGCAACACTCACTCACTCACTCACTCAGGGACGAGGACGGAGAACAACAAACAATCCCCTACACTGATGGTCTCTTCGACATTTGTAGGACTTGGTAAACAAAGGGCGTTGTTCCGATACGGCAAATGAAAGCTAATCAAGGAAACGTGGACATTCAGACTACAATAGCTGATAGATTCCAGACTCCGCGAGCCCCACGTGTTGTCAGACTTTACGGGAATTCCAAGTTGGATCGCGCCGACCACAGCAGCTGTACGACTGGGCATGTCGCAGTTTCCATTTCAGTGTCTGGCAATGGCTGGATGAGAGTAAATGTTTATTGCTATAAACTTAAATTTCCTGTCTTATTTACAGCCCGCCTGGACCCCGAGTGAGGTGTCTCTACCAAGTAACAGCTTGCAGAGGTAGTCCGACATTTCTTTTTTTCACTGACGGAAATGCCGATGCACATGCTGAGGTTGCAAGCTTTGTCATGAGTAAGCACTTGGAAATGCTGATAACGGATTCTTGCGGTCTCCGGTATATTTATTCCGTTTGATATTTCTGCATGCAGCTAAATTAGGAAATACCTTGAATAAATGGTGCCGATCTGAAAAATGAACATAAAATGCGACAAAGGTTCTATTCGGGACGTTAAGACTATGCAACTGCCCCAGGTTTGCCGTTGTTTCATTACGGTTACAAAACCCAAAGCCTTAATAAAACTGTCAAATGTTAAATGGTACATGGAAAACAAGTTGGATGCATCAGAAGAAAATCTGATGCCCGATACACTTCCCTATTTCCTTTTACATCATCCGTCTATTTTTGTAAGTAATACTTGACGTGCCTTTGCAAGTGTTAGTTTGCACTCGTTTCGCAAACACTTCGTATCACCACTATTTGACGGAGATTAATAATCACGTGCCTGTGTTGTGGTCAGAATTATAAAATGAGCACCGCTTTTAAGGGCTATTCGTAGTGTGTGACTGTTCATCAGCCGGACTGGGGTATTGGTAAGTTTTGGCACCACATTGGCCAGGCGGGGAATTGAGATTTTATGCAGCCCATTGGCCGTACCCATTTGTAGTTAAGGCTGGCCTATGAGTTAACACAACTTCACACGACAATAACATCCCATTTATGACAGGAAATGTATCGAGTGCAACGGATCAACGGATGTGTTGTTCCTAGTAATCTTTTTAACCAACTCAACACCCTGAATGGGGGGGGGGGGGGGGGGGGAGTATTCATACAACTTGCGAGTTGTCACACAGCCTCATCCTCACACAACAGGTGGATGAACTGGGACACACAGTCCAAGCATTTTGTCCAATGATACTACCCGTTTCTATACCCCCAACTATATACCCGTTTCTATAACCCCAACTGTATACCCGTTTCTATAACCCCAACTATAGGTGTGAGCAGGTGTCTGTGTGTTCACCATCTTTCTCACCTACCCCGGACGGGTGGGTTCCTTTACCCCACGATTATAGACCACGTTATTATTTATAACCAGGTCAATTATTCAAATATTAACCTCACTCCATTCATACACTATTACACCCGTACGTAGAACTGCACCTTAACATTTCACCACAAAACACTATAAAAGCGAAGAATCTGAGTTATTCAACGTTCAAAAGAGGCAGGACCAATTTTGCGAACACCCATGGTTTAGTCACAATCCCAAGCTTTAAAATAAGGATTAATATAACAGGTATGGTTGCGTGAATTATCATTTTTATGATGACGGGATTATGGAGGCGTTAACACATATTATGATAGCACATTCTAAAGAATGATTCGCTTTCGTGAGCTTAACGAAAAACATTTTACTGACACTAAAGATAGTCAAGCTCGGCTGGTTAAAGAAAGTTTTGCGTTTTGAATTACTTCAAGGACAAGACGTATCCTAAGCCGTAATGACATACCCCACAGTGATACATGAGCACTTCAATGTTTGACGGATACCTCCAGTAAATGATTGTTCTCCATCCTGAGTAGGAGATGTTACAAGTTAACATGACAAGTCTACAATACGGTCATGTTGGACGTGAGTGGTGGGTCTTACAGACGTCAGGAGAAAGGACGGTTTATGTTTTACGCCTGGTTTACTGTTTCCTAGACAGGTTGAAGAGAACTGAGACGAGCCAAACATCGTACAGGTAGTGGATGGAGTGTCTTTGGAAGATTGGCTAGATCTCCTGTCGATGCATACTGAAAGATGTTAATAACAGTTTTGTAACAAACATGCATAGCAAGGATTAAGGATCTCTGGTTTAAAAAACGTATTTTAATTGTCTTTTGGTATTGTGACATTAGTAAGTGATTGTTTTCATAATCGTGAATAATATTCATAATCATTTTGACATTACAAAGTACATCGCTAAAAATAAATGCTGCATAAACGGAATTTGTACAGAGATAGGGCTATGTACGATGAGATATTCAAATTAACAAAATTTGTTCTTGTTTCCGACTTGTGATGTTCCTGCGCAAATATGAAATCTTCTAGGGGCATACGAGTAACTTTTCGGTTTGGGAATAACAAGAACTGTCCATTGTAAGGACATTGAGATGCTCTAGAACACTTGTTTCTGACATAAACGACTTCTTCCACCCACGCTACCACTCTCTTGGCTAAGAGAGTGTAAATTTAACCAATGAGATTTTAATTTTGAATGTACAGCAAAATGAATATACAAAAACAAAACAGACATAAATAGTGTCAGATACCGAGACACCATAGAACATGTAATGGTTGAAACATACTTGTACCCGTAAACGACCTGTCTGAGCTGAATTGTATTCTGCAAAGAATCGTTTTTAACTAAAAGAAAGGGGGCAAAATGAGACAGCAATGTTGTTGGGTGCTCAGCGAGTCGCCAAACCCGGTTTGAAACATTAATATAGTGCAAGTTATTTAGATTTGGCAACATGGCTTGTCTCGTTCATTCCCCTTGAATAAAAAGGAAAGTGTGAGTTAGCATCGCCGTCAAAACTTACTTTCCTGGAGGATAATAAGAGCATCCCCTTAATTATCTGAACCCGACCTATGTGCCCGACAGGCTAATGCAGCACCCACCGACCCATCACTATCTCTTCTTATCGGTGCATATTCCATATTAGCATTTCAAAAATTCAAAAATTCCCTAAGGTTGAAACGTGTTGTGATGTCTGATGATAACTTTTAAACAGTGCCATGCATGTAAACGTTTTTAGAATCATGTATTTAGTTAAAATACTTTTGCCTTGGGTAGATAAATGTACATTTCCATAGTATATAAAGCGGTTTAGGGCATGCATACTAAACAAGTTTAACCAAGTTAAAAAAGTCATTGTTACTTTCCACAAAAAATATACATTGCTTACTGGAGCACATGTGATCACATGCAGCCGGATATCGCTATTATAAGTGAAGTAGGTTAGACAAGGATGGGCACCGTGACGCATCGAGTCATTCTAAAATCACCTGCCTAGAAATCCAGGCTCACAAAAGGTTGACAAATAACATGTCTCTGCATAAGACTTTGTTCTTTTGATAAGTAACGTTGTGTGCAGACGAGGATGAAAGTATGTCGCGTCTCCTGGACACACGTTAGCTCATCCTGTATGTTTACACTTTGTTGCTGAAAGTGGCCGTGATAAGCTCCACATCACGATTTCCCCGGGGTGGAGATCACCGTCAAGGTACTGGGCGGGGTGACATGTGGATAGTTGGCTTTCATGTCAAACTGTCGGGTTTAGCTCGCGTTTTATTTTTACAAAGAAAAGATTCGTTTATTTCTTCTAATATTTTCAGTTACATACTCAGTCTATATGTACAAATTGTAGTTATTACAAATTATTGGTACAACTTCGTAATTAAACGGCGAAGGCATCAGTAAAACAGTATGAAGAAATGTTTTATTTAAACGGTTTATTGCTCATTTTTCGTCAAATTCAAAACTTAATCTTTAAATGGAACGCAGTAGAGCTATGTCTATGTAAAATATATGCAAAATAAATTAAACATATCACATCATACAGCGAAATATCTAGGCAAATGCAAAAACAAATTCTCTGCTTCCAGAAAAGTATACGGAGCACTCACCTGCTGTGTAGAGGAACAAAGCGGCCCTGAGCCGGGCTTTCCCCATACTCGTCGACACAGAGCGCCAGCAGCATCTAGATCACTATGAGTCGCGGTTCCATAATATTGTTCATATGCGCGCGAGATCTAATTGGCTCCGATGGTTTCATAATACGCTAATGTCCATTTGACATGTCTCTGAGACGTTTTGCTTGTGAATAGTAGCGAGCGACGTCACACCCCTTTTGACTGTTGTACTCCAGTTGCGTGTGCGTTTCTCAGAATGGTTAAACGTGCTTGGCGGAGCGTTTGATAAATGCGATCTGTAAGTACATCGACGGGTAGGCGAGGCGGCGCGTTGCTTGAAGTGGTTGTGTTAAATGCACAATGTAGGTATTGCCTAGCAATACGGTTATGTTATTTTTATGTATATAATGAACCATTGGTTTTTTAACATGTTACATGACATTAGCAATAAATCCCTTTGGTGTAGGATTTAACAAACACCTTCCTCCGAATCTTTGTAGGAAGACCGCGCACAACCTGGATTTTAATGTCAACGCACAATGACCAATCATATACTACCGACCGAAAATAAGGGAACCAAGAAATTGAATGTAGATGACTTTGACTGTGACAGGGTCCGTTATCGTGGCGAATCTCCCAAACGCAACATCCAATGACAATGGAATTTCGCATAATGCATGCCCAGCACGTGCATACAGAAGTTAACTCCTGTAAATGTACTGGAGAAGTCGCAATCACTAATGCAATAGAGATTGACACTTACTGACAGAAATGCCTCCGAGGCAGTATCTCGGTGAAGCAACAAAATGGAGAATTGTGGGGATGATAGAGGGGGGGACATCATTATGTGAATTTGCCCGGCAGATAGGTAAATCAAAAAGTGTAATTTCACGCCTGTGGGATAAGTACCGTCAAACGGGTAGGGTTGCAACGAGACCTGGGCGTGGTAGACCAAAATCAACGACACCACGACAGGATCGTCTCATTACGTTAATTGCTCTACGCGATAGGTTTAAATCGGACCCTGCCATCAATAGAGAATTCCGCACACTCACTGGAAGACGCGTTTCAACCTCAACCGTTAAAAACCGACTCTATCAAGCTCGTCTGAAAGCAAGACAGCCTTTTAAGGGTGTCACCCTTTCAGTTCACCATAAGCGCTAAAGATTGGCATGGGCTAGGCAGCATCAGGGACGGGCTATGCGCCTTTGGCGTTACACCATGTTCTCTGATGAGTCAAGGTTTTGCCTACGATTCACAGATGGCAGAAAACGTTGTTGGCGTCGGAGCGGGGAGCGATATGCCAGAGCAGCAATTCTTGACCATGATCGATATGGAAGTGGTAGTGTCATGGTGTGGGGTGGGATTACACATGACAGGCGATCAGATTTGGTCATCATTAACGGAGCCATGACTGGTCAGCGATACGTTGACCAAATATTGCGTCCTGTTGTGGCTCCATTGGCTAGAGTTATCGGCCGAAATTTTGTATTCCAAGATGATAATGCCAGACCACATCGGGCCCGAATTGTCTCCGCTTATCTCCGACAAGAAGGTATCCAGACATTGGACAGGCCCTCTAAGTCCCCAGACCTGTCCCCAATTGAACATCTCTGGGACGTTCTTGGTCGAAAGGTGTACGCCAGGGCCCAGCTTGGTGCAGCTCTCCAAAAGGAATGGCGGGCAATACCACGGGCAACCATCCGGAAATTGATTAACAGCATGCCATCAAGGTGCCGTGAATGTGTTGCCCAACATGGTGGATTCACCAGATATTGAACTTGACGTCTAAAATTGATTTAGTGGATACTTCAAGCAGTTTCAAATTCGCTATTATTTCATTAGTTCCCTTATTTCTTGTCGGTAGTATAATATGCTACAAGCAAAAAATATGGGAACACCGTAAAATTTGATAGCCCACACATAAACGTAAACGTGCTGAGGCAAATTTATATTCTAGGGTAAGTGCAGCTTTTTGTGTGCTTAATGAACACTTTTGACGACATGTTAGAACATACAGTGAAGCAAATGTTTCCATATTCATTGAATTTGAGAGAAATGAAACATCGCCAATAACAGCAAAAAACAAGGGTGCTGAACTTCAACAGCACCATGTTAGATTCAACCACCCAGGCACAACAGTCTAGTGCATGTGGAGCACAGGCTTCCTATGCAGCTTGTAGCAGCTGGAGATTTGACAGGTGTGAATCGGTTCCGAAGGGCTTGGAGCATATCGGTCATCTGGCCTATATGTTTGGGTTTTTTTCTGGGTCTTCCAGAAAGAGGTCTGTCCTATACTCTACCAGTGGCCTGGAACCTGTCCCTGAGTCTGTGAATGACAGGGAGACACCTGAAGACGGCGAAAAACACTTCTTGTGAATTCACCATCCTGTAACCACAGGCACACTGTAGCGCAAATGGGGTTGCGCAGCATAGAGAGTATGACAAGTCTTCTTATATACTTTCCTCGCTTCGGATCGAAAAATATTTTTCATGTCAAAATAAAATATCACCACCACCAAAAGTACACTTCCATTTCCTCACTTGGTTGTGCTCTCATATTTCTTACCCGATGTTTACTAACGTGAAATATGTTTTATTCAACATTCGAAGCGCCGCTCGTGGTATTCAGATCGTTCTTCACCTCCATTACCCCTACCAGCTTCCGGTTGAACGGAGTGACGAAACAAGAATAAGTAGAAATTAGAAAGACAAACCACATTGGAGTTTATTTGCTTTATCTGTCGTCGCTATTGGTAGAAAGTTCGTAACATTTATTCTACATAAAAACACAACTGGCGCAATGGGCGAATGAAGCAGGGGAGGTAACTTTAAGTATACCATGTAGAATAATATCCTCCTGTTCCTTCACTCTGTTGAACCAGAAGCTGGAAGGGGGAATGGAGGCGAAGAACGGTCTGATTCACCACGAGTTGCGCTTAAAATGTTGAATAAAAATATTTCACGTGAGTAATTGTTCAACTTAGGGTTGGAAATGTGAGAGCACAACCCCAGTGAAGAAATGGGTGTATACTTTTGATGGTGGCAATATTTTATTTTGACAAGAAAAATATTTTTCGAACCGAAGCGAGGAAAGCACGTTGCTGGCACGTAAGAGGACTGGTCATTTTCTCTATGATGCGCAGTCCATTTGCGCTACAGTTTGCCTGTGTTGTAAGCATACAATGGCCCTGCTTCTGTCGTGTGTAATGTCTCGACCGCGCCTTGGAAGGGATTACAACGTGTTGGCATGTTCTGTACCTCAAGTTCATCCCACAGATGCTCGGTCGGAGATCAGATGAGACGATTTGGAAAGCCAGCTAAGGCACCTGTTACATGAAGCGTGTGGGGTCGGGGGTTGGGTTGAAACAGCTTCCCCTGGCGGTTAGAAAATGAGAGAAAATGAGTTCGCAGGATTTGGTCGATGCCGCGATGTGTTGTAAGATTGCCTTGAAGCACTGCTAGCTCTGATTTATCCGTGTAGGACATGCCTCACCACGAATGACGCTTAGACGCTTACTCCATCCCGTCGAACGCTGTTCGTTGCAAAACATTAGTGTCGACGTCGATAGACACGTTGTAGCGACGTCGCCCATGTCACATCACTGAAGCAAACGCGTTCCCTGTGTTGTAGTCGTGTCCAGACAGGTCCAACTTTTGGTCGATATGCTCGAAGTCCCACTTCACACTGAAGATTTCTGATGGTTGGTGGGAAATGTTTAGAAGACCAGGCACCTGTCCTGCAATATCTATTGCTGTAGCAAATCAGTGACACAGGTGCAAACCCAGGTGAATAGGTCCTGAGCAGGAGTGGTCAGTCTTGGTTTTGATCTCTTATGGATCACTTGGGGTCGAATTGAAACGGGTATGCCGATGCCATAATTGAGATATGCTGTGATGGACGCTGAAGTGTCTTGCAACTGGCAGACTTGGACACCTGCTTTCAAACGTCCAGTGGCGATATTTCAGTAAGTTTGCACCTTCGTTTACGTCATAAATTTCATAATGAAGGGACCATTGTTTGGCCTTTTCACAGTTCTACTCATGTTTCCTACACATTTCGTGGAAGACGTTTTCTACCTGCACTTTTCATGCATCGTTTTCATTTTACACCTCAAACGTTTACACACACTGTTTGGGATGCGTTTGCACACAATACGCAATACCCACGACATGATTAACGGGAGTCAAATATAGGATTTGTCTTAATAACGATTGTTGTCCAAATCTATCTACATACAATTCTTAAAATGTTTGTGCGTTTCTTGTTTTGAAGAGTATATGTTATGTACTCAGAGCCAGCATGAGCTGCGACAGATTTTTAAATCAGTTGATGGTTTTAAATGTTTAATCCATTAATTACACTCTTCACACGCATGTTTAACAAGGAATTATATAATTACTCCTCGTTTCAGAAACACACAGCAACGCATTTCATGCATCATGTGTAATAACAAACAGCTTGTAATAAAATATGACGGATAATTACGGCATTCTGGACCACTTCACGCGAAATTATATTTTGATTTCAAACCACAAGACTTTTACCACAGCTAATTTACATTCGGCTTCAAAAAACAAACATTCCCTCTCCCTTTCACCGGATACAGGTACAGGTACATGCCAAAAGTTTCTTCTGTGCCTTGAGTCAGTAAGCATGTTTAGTTTTACGCCACACTCAGCAGTATTCAAGCTATATGGCGGTGGTCTGGACCAGTCAATCCAGTGATCAACAGCATGACCACTGTCCAGAGCATGCATTAATCCATATATTTCAAATGTTTGATGCTAGGTATTAAATAAACGGTTCCTGTCGGAAATGTGTATTGGACGTGTGTTAGTTTGTTGTGCGCTCAGCATTATTCCAGTTACACGCTATGAGAATTCATTGATGTGTGTCAACCAAGCCAGCGAGTATGACCACCCGATCCCGACCACCCGTTACGACAATCATGGATTGCTAAAGATCAGTTCTACCCGGATCAACGCGGGTTAGTCGGACGTGTGAGTGAGTTTGGAAGTGTTTCATCATTCACAGATCTTCACGGGTTAGTCGGACGTTTGAGAGAGTTTGGAAGTGTTTCATCATTCACAGATCTTCATGGGTTAGTCGGACGTGTGAGTGAGTTTGGAAGTGTTTCATCATTCACAGATCTTCACAGGTTAGGTGGACGTGTGAGAGAGTTTGGAAGTGTTTCATCATTGAGAGATCGTCACGGGTTGGTCGGACGTGTGAGAGAGTTTGGAAGTGTTTCATCATTCCCAGATCGTCACGGGTTAGTCGAACGTGTGAGAGAGTTTGGAAGTGTTTCATCATTCCCAGATCGTCACGGGTTGGTCGGACGTGTGAGAGAGTTTGGAAGTGTTTCATCATTCCCAGATCGTCACGGGTTAGTCGAACGTGTGAGAGAGTTTGGAAGTGTTTCATCATTCCCAGATCGTCACGGGTTGGTCGGCCGTGTGAGAGAGTTTGGAAGTGTTTCATCATTCACAGATCTTTACGGGTTAGTCGGACGTGTGAGAGAGTTTGGAAGTGTTTCATCATTCACAGATCTTCACGGGTTGGTCGGACGTGTGAGAGAGTTTGGAAGTGTTTCATCATTCCCAGATCTTCACGGGTTAGTCGGACGTGTGAGAGAGTTTGGAAGTGTTTCATCATTCACAGATCTTCACGGGTTAGTCGGACGTGTGAGAGAGTTTGGAAGTGTTTCATCATTCCCAGATCGTCACGGGTTAGTCGGACGTGTGAGAGAGTTTGGAAGTGTTTCATCATTCCCAGATCGTCACGGGTTAGTCGGACGTGTGAGAGAGTTTGGACGTGTTTCATCATTCACAGATCGTCACGGGTTAGTCGAACGTGTGAGAGAGTTTGGAAGTGTTTCATCATTCCCAGATCGTCACGGGTTAGTCGGACGTGTGAGAGAGTTTGGACGTATTTCATCATTCCCAGATCGTCACGGGTTGGTCGGCCGTGTGAGAGAGTTTGGAAGTGTTTCATCATTCACAGATCTTTACGGGTTAGTCGGACGTGTGAGAGAGTTTGGAAGTGTTTCATCATTCACAGATCTTCACGGGTTGGTCGGACGTGTGAGAGAGTTTGGAAGTGTTTCATCATTCCCAGATCTTCACGGGTTAGTCGGACGTGTGAGAGAGTTTGGAAGTGTTTCATCATTCACAGATCTTCACGGGTTAGTCGGACGTGTGAGAGAGTTTGGAAGTGTTTCATCATTCCCAGATCGTCACGGGTTAGTCGGACGTGTGAGAGAGTTTGGAAGTGTTTCATCATTCCCAGATCGTCACGGGTTAGTCGGACGTGTGAGAGAGTTTGGACGTGTTTCATCATTCACAGATCGTCACGGGTTAGTCGAACGTGTGAGAGAGTTTGGAAGTGTTTCATCATTCCCAGATCGTCACGGGTTAGTCGGACGTGTGAGAGAGTTTGGACGTATTTCATCATTCCCAGATCGTCACGGGTTAGTCGAACGTGTGAGAGAGTTTGGAAGTGTTTCATCATTCCCAGATCGTCACGGGTTAGTCGGACGTGTGAGAGAGTTTGGAAGTGTTTCATCATTCACAGATCGTCACGGGTTAGTCGGACGCGTGAGAGAGTTTGGAAGTGTTTCATCATTCACAGATCTTCACGGGTTAGTCGGACGTGTGAGAGAGTTTGGAAGTGTTTCATCATTCACAGATCGTCACGGGTTAGTCGAACGTGTGAGAGAGTTTGGAAGTGTTTCATCATTCACAGATCGTCACGGGTTAGTCGGACGTGTGAGAGAGTTTGGAAGTGTTTCATCATTCACAGATCTTCACGGGTTAGTCGGACGTGTGAGAGAGTTTGGAAGTGTTTCATCATTCCCAGATCGTCACGGGTTAGTCGAACGTGTGAGAGAGTTTGGAAGTGTTTCATCATTCCCAGATCGTCACGGGTTAGTCGGACGTGTGAGAGAGTTTGGAAGTGTTTCATCATTCACAGATCTTCACGGGTTAGTCGGACGTGTGAGAGAGTTTGGAAGTGTTTCATCATTCCCAGATCGTCACGGGTTAGTCGAACGTGTGAGAGAGTTTGGAAGTGTTTCATCATTCACAGATGGTCACGGGTTGGTCGGACGTGTGAGAGAGTTTGGAAGTGTTTCATCATTCACAGATCTGCACGGGTTAGTCGGCCGTGTGAGAGAGTTTGGAAGTGTTTCATCATTCCCAGATCTTCACGGGTTAGTCGAACGTGTGAAAGAGTTTGGACGTATTTCATCATTCACAGATCTTCACGGGTTAGTCGGACGTGTGAGAGAGTTTGGAAGTGTTTCATCATACCCAGATCTTCACGGGTTAATCGGCCGTGTGAGAGAGTTTGGAAGTGTTTCATCGTTTGATAGCCATCGTGTTTGATAGCCCACACATAAACGTAAACGTGCTGAGGCAAATTTATATTCTAGGGTAAGTGCAGCTTTTTGTGTGCTTAATGAACACTTTAGACGACATGTTAGAACATACAGTGAAGCAAATGTTTCCATGTTCATTGAATTTGAGAGAAATGAAACATCGCCAATAACAGCAAAAAACAAGGGTGCTGAACTTCAACAGCACCATGTTAGATTCAACCACCCAGGCACAACAGTCTAGTGCATGTGGAGCACAGGCTTCCTATGCAGCTTGTAGCAGCTGGAGATTTGACAGGTGTGAATCGGTTCCGAAGGGCTTGGAGCATATCGGTCATCTGGCCTATATGTTTGGGTTTTTTTCTGGGTCTTCCAGAAAGAGGTCTGTCCTATACTCTACCAGTGGCCTGGAACCTGTCCCTGAGTCTGTGAATGGCAGGGAGACACCTGAAGACGGCGAAAAACACTTCTTGTGAATTCACCATCCTGTAACCACAGGCAAACTGTAGCGCAAATGGGGTTGCGCAGCATAGAGAGTATGACAAGTCTTCTTATATACTTTCCTCGCTTCGGATCGAAAAATATTTTTCATGTCAAAATAAAATATCACCACCACCAAAAGTACACTTCCATTTCCTCACTTGGTTGTGCTCTCATATTTCTTACCCGATGTTTACTAACGTGAAATATGTTTTATTCAACATTCGAAGCGCCGCTCGTGGTATTCAGATCGTTCTTCACCTCCATTACCCCTACCAGCTTCCGGTTGAACGGAGTGACGAAACAAGAATAAGTAGAAATTAGAAAGACAAACCACATTGGAGTTTATTTGCTTTATCTGTCGTCGCTATTGGTAGAAAGTTCGTAATATTTATTCTACATAAAAACACAACTGGCGCAATGGGCGAATGAAGCAGGGGAGGTAACTTTAAGTATACCATGTAGAATAATATCCTCCTGTTCCTTCACTCTGTTGAACCAGAAGCTGGAAGGGGGAATGGAGGCGAAGAACGGTCTGATTCACCACGAGTTGCGCTTAAAATGTTGAATAAAAATATTTCACGTGAGTAATTGTTCAACTTAGGGTTGGAAATGTGAGAGCACAACCCCAGTGAAGAAATGGGTGTATACTTTTGATGGTGGCAATATTTTATTTTGACAAGAAAAATATTTTTCGAACCGAAGCGAGGAAAGCACGTTGCTGGCACGTAAGAGGACTGGTCATTTTCTCTATGATGCGCAGTCCATTTGCGCTACAGTTTGCCTGTGTTGTAAGCATACAATGGCCCTGCTTCTGTCGTGTGTAATGTCTCGACCGCGCCTTGGAAGGGATTACAACGTGTTGGCATGTTCTGTACCTCAAGTTCATCCCACAGATGCTCGGTCGGAGATCAGATGAGACGATTTGGAAAGCCAGCTAAGGCACCTGTTACATGAAGCGTGTGGGGTCGGGGGTTGGGTTGAAACAGCTTCCCCTGGCGGTTAGAAAATGAGAGAAAATGAGTTCGCAGGATTTGGTCGATGCCGCGATGTGTTGTAAGATTGCCTTGAAGCACTGCTAGCTCTGATTTATCCGTGTAGGACATGCCTCACCACGAATGACGCTTAGACGCTTACTCCATCCCGTTGAACGCTGTTCGTTGCAAAACATTAGTGTCGACGTCGATAGACACGTTGTAGCGACGTCGCCCATGTCACATCACTGAAGCAAACGCGTTCCCTGTGTTGTAGTCGTGTCCAGACAGGTCCAACTTTTGGTCGATATGCTCGAAGTCCCACTTCACACTGAAGATTTCTGATGGTTGGTGGGAAATGTTTAGAAGACCAGGCACCTGTCCTGCAATATCTATTGCTGTAGCAAATCAGTGACACAGGTGCAAACCCAGGTGAATAGGTCCTGAGCAGGAGTGGTCAGTCTTGGTTTTGATCTCTTATGGATCACTTGGGGTCGAATTGAAACGGGTATGCCGATGCCATAATTGAGATATGCTGTGATGGACGCTGAAGTGTCTTGCAACTGGCAGACTTGGACACCTGCTTTCAAACGTCCAGTGGCGATATTTCAGTAAGTTTGCACCTTCGTTTACGTCATAAATTTCATAATGAAGGGACCATTGTTTGGCCTTTTCACAGTTCTACTCATGTTTCCTACACATTTCGTGGAAGACGTTTTCTACCTGCACTTTTCATGCATCGTTTTCATTTTACACCTCAAACGTTTACACACACTGTTTGGGATGCGTTTGCACACAATACGCAATACCCACGACATGATTAACGGGAGTCAAATATAGGATTTGTCTTAATAACGATTGTTGTCCAAATCTATCTACATACAATTCTTAAAATGTTTGTGCGTTTCTTGTTTTGAAGAGTATATGTTATGTACTCAGAGCCAGCATGAGCTGCGACAGATTTTTAAATCAGTTGATGGTTTTAAATGTTTAATCCATTAATTACACTCTTCACACGCATGTTTAACAAGGAATTATATAATTACTCCTCGTTTCAGAAACACACAGCAACGCATTTCATGCATCATGTGTAATAACAAACAGCTTGTAATAAAATATGACGGATAATTACGGCATTCTGGACCACTTCACGCGAAATTATATTTTGATTTCAAACCACAAGACTTTTACCACAGCTAATTTACATTCGGCTTCAAAAAACAAACATTCCCTCTCCCTTTCACCGGATACAGGTACAGGTACATGCCAAAAGTTTCTTCTGTGCCTTGAGTCAGTAAGCATGTTTAGTTTTACGCCACACTCAGCAGTATTCAAGCTATATGGCGGTGGTCTGGACCAGTCAATCCAGTGATCAACAGCATGACCACTGTCCAGAGCATGCATTAATCCATATATTTCAAATGTTTGATGCTAGGTATTAAATAAACGGTTCCTGTCGGAAATGTGTATTGGACGTGTGTTAGTTTGTTGTGCGCTCAGCATTATTCCAGTTACACGCTATGAGAATTCATTGATGTGTGTCAACCAAGCCAGCGAGTATGACCACCCGATCCCGACCACCCGTTACGACAATCATGGATTGCTAAAGATCAGTTCTACCCGGATCAACGCGGGTTAGTCGGACGTGTGAGTGAGTTTGGAAGTGTTTCATCATTCACAGATCTTCACGGGTTAGTCGGACGTTTGAGAGAGTTTGGAAGTGTTTCATCATTCACAGATCTTCATGGGTTAGTCGGACGTGTGAGTGAGTTTGGAAGTGTTTCATCATTCACAGATCTTCACAGGTTAGGTGGACGTGTGAGAGAGTTTGGAAGTGTTTCATCATTGAGAGATCGTCACGGGTTGGTCGGACGTGTGAGAGAGTTTGGAAGTGTTTCATCATTCCCAGATCGTCACGGGTTAGTCGAACGTGTGAGAGAGTTTGGAAGTGTTTCATCATTCACAGATCGTCACGGGTTGGTCGGCCGTGTGAGAGAGTTTGGAAGTGTTTCATCATTCACAGATCTTTACGGGTTAGTCGGACGTGTGAGAGAGTTTGGAAGTGTTTCATCATTCACAGATCTTCACGGGTTGGTCGGACGTGTGAGAGAGTTTGGAAGTGTTTCATCATTCCCAGATCTTCACGGGTTAGTCGGACGTGTGAGAGAGTTTGGAAGTGTTTCATCATTCACAGATCTTCACGGGTTAGTCGGACGTGTGAGAGAGTTTGGAAGTGTTTCATCATTCCCAGATCGTCACGGGTTAGTCGGACGTGTGAGAGAGTTTGGAAGTGTTTCATCATTCCCAGATCGTCACGGGTTAGTCGGACGTGTGAGAGAGTTTGGACGTGTTTCATCATTCACAGATCGTCACGGGTTAGTCGAACGTGTGAGAGAGTTTGGAAGTGTTTCATCATTCCCAGATCGTCACGGGTTAGTCGGACGTGTGAGAGAGTTTGGACGTATTTCATCATTCCCAGATCGTCACGGGTTAGTCGAACGTGTGAGAGAGTTTGGAAGTGTTTCATCATTCCCAGATCGTCACGGGTTAGTCGGACGTGTGAGAGAGTTTGGAAGTGTTTCATCATTCACAGATCGTCACGGGTTAGTCGGACGTGTGAGAGAGTTTGGAAGTGTTTCATCATTCACAGATCTTCACGGGTTAGTCGGACGTGTGAGAGAGTTTGGAAGTGTTTCATCATTCACAGATCGTCACGGGTTAGTCGAACGTGTGAGAGAGTTTGGAAGTGTTTCATCATTCCCAGATCGTCACGGGTTAGTCGGACGTGTGAGAGAGTTTGGAAGTGTTTCATCATTCACAGATCTTCACGGGTTAGTCGGACGTGTGAGAGAGTTTGGAAGTGTTTCATCATTCCCAGATCGTCACGGGTTAGTCGAACGTGTGAGAGAGTTTGGAAGTGTTTCATCATTCCCAGATCGTCACGGGTTAGTCGGACGTGTGAGAGAGTTTGGAAGTGTTTCATCATTCACAGATCTTCAGGGGTTAGTCGGACGTGTGAGAGAGTTTGGAAGTGTTTCATCATTCCCAGATCGTCACGGGTTAGTCGAACGTGTGAGAGAGTTTGGAAGTGTTTCATCATTCACAGATCGTCACGGGTTGGTCGGACGTGTGAGAGAGTTTGGAAGTGTTTCATCATTCACAGATCTGCACGGGTTAGTCGGCCGTGTGAGAGAGTTTGGAAGTGTTTCATCATTCCCAGATCTTCACGGGTTAGTCGAACGTGTGAAAGAGTTTGGACGTATTTCATCATTCACAGATCTTCACGGGTTAGTCGGACGTGTGAGAGAGTTTGGAAGTGTTTCATCATACCCAGATCTTCACGGGTTAATCGGCCGTGTGAGAGAGTTTGGAAGTGTTTCATCGTTTGATAGCCATCGTGTTTGATAGCCCACACATAAACGTAAACGTGCTGAGGCAAATTTATATTCTAGGGTAAGTGCAGCTTTTTGTGTGCTTAATGAACACTTTAGACGACATGTTAGAACATACAGTGAAGCAAATGTTTCCATGTTCATTGAATTTGAGAGAAATGAAACATCGCCAATAACAGCAAAAAACAAGGGTGCTGAACTTCAACAGCACCATGTTAGATTCAACCACCCAGGCACAACAGTCTAGTGCATGTGGAGCACAGGCTTCCTATGCAGCTTGTAGCAGCTGGAGATTTGACAGGTGTGAATCGGTTCCGAAGGGCTTGGAGCATATCGGTCATCTGGCCTAGATGTTTGGGTTTTTTTCTGGGTCTTCCAGAAAGAGGTCTGTCCTATACTCTACCAGTGGCCTGGAACCTGTCCCTGAGTCTGTGAATGACAGGGAGACACCTGAAGACGGCGAAAAACACTTCTTGTGAATTCACCATCCTGTAACCACAGGCAAACTGTAGCGCAAATGGGGTTGCGCAGCATAGAGAGTATGACAAGTCTTCTTATATACTTTCCTCGCTTCGGATCGAAAAATATTTTTCATGTCAAAATAAAATATCACCACCACCAAAAGTACACTTCCATTTCCTCACTTGGTTGTGCTCTCATATTTCTTACCCGATGTTTACTAACGTGAAATATGTTTTATTCAACATTCGAAGCGCCGCTCGTGGTATTCAGATCGTTCTTCACCTCCATTACCCCTACCAGCTTCCGGTTGAACGGAGTGACGAAACAAGAATAAGTAGAAATTAGAAAGACAAACCACATTGGAGTTTATTTGCTTTATCTGTCGTCGCTATTGGTAGAAAGTTCGTAATATTTATTCTACATAAAAACACAACTGGCGCAATGGGCGAATGAAGCAGGGGAGGTAACTTTAAGTATACCATGTAGAATAATATCCTCCTGTTCCTTCACTCTGTTGAACCAGAAGCTGGAAGGGGGAATGGAGGCGAAGAACGGTCTGATTCACCACGAGTTGCGCTTAAAATGTTGAATAAAAATATTTCACGTGAGTAATTGTTCAACTTAGGGTTGGAAATGTGAGAGCACAACCCCAGTGAAGAAATGGGTGTATACTTTTGATGGTGGCAATATTTTATTTTGACAAGAAAAATATTTTTCGAACCGAAGCGAGGAAAGCACGTTGCTGGCACGTAAGAGGACTGGTCATTTTCTCTATGATGCGCAGTCCATTTGCGCTACAGTTTGCCTGTGTTGTAAGCATACAATGGCCCTGCTTCTGTCGTGTGTAATGTCTCGACCGCGCCTTGGAAGGGATTACAACGTGTTGGCATGTTCTGTACCTCAAGTTCATCCCACAGATGCTCGGTCGGAGATCAGATGAGACGATTTGGAAAGCCAGCTAAGGCACCTGTTACATGAAGCGTGTGGGGTCGGGGGTTGGGTTGAAACAGCTTCCCCTGGCGGTTAGAAAATGAGAGAAAATGAGTTCGCAGGATTTGGTCGATGCCGCGATGTGTTGTAAGATTGCCTTGAAGCACTGCTAGCTCTGATTTATCCGTGTAGGACATGCCTCACCACGAATGACGCTTAGACGCTTACTCCATCCCGTTGAACGCTGTTCGTTGCAAAACATTAGTGTCGACGTCGATAGACACGTTGTAGCGACGTCGCCCATGTCACATCACTGAAGCAAACGCGTTCCCTGTGTTGTAGTCGTGTCCAGACAGGTCCAACTTTTGGTCGATATGCTCGAAGTCCCACTTCACACTGAAGATTTCTGATGGTTGGTGGGAAATGTTTAGAAGACCAGGCACCTGTCCTGCAATATCTATTGCTGTAGCAAATCAGTGACACAGGTGCAAACCCAGGTGAATAGGTCCTGAGCAGGAGTGGTCAGTCTTGGTTTTGATCTCTTATGGATCACTTGGGGTCGAATTGAAACGGGTATGCCGATGCCATAATTGAGATATGCTGTGATGGACGCTGAAGTGTCTTGCAACTGGCAGACTTGGACACCTGCTTTCAAACGTCCAGTGGCGATATTTCAGTAAGTTTGCACCTTCGTTTACGTCATAAATTTCATAATGAAGGGACCATTGTTTGGCCTTTTCACAGTTCTACTCATGTTTCCTACACATTTCGTGGAAGACGTTTTCTACCTGCACTTTTCATGCATCGTTTTCATTTTACACCTCAAACGTTTACACACACTGTTTGGGATGCGTTTGCACACAATACGCAATACCCACGACATGATTAACGGGAGTCAAATATAGGATTTGTCTTAATAACGATTGTTGTCCAAATCTATCTACATACAATTCTTAAAATGTTTGTGCGTTTCTTGTTTTGAAGAGTATATGTTATGTACTCAGAGCCAGCATGAGCTGCGACAGATTTTTAAATCAGTTGATGGTTTTAAATGTTTAATCCATTAATTACACTCTTCACACGCATGTTTAACAAGGAATTATATAATTACTCCTCGTTTCAGAAACACACAGCAACGCATTTCATGCATCATGTGTAATAACAAACAGCTTGTAATAAAATATGACGGATAATTACGGCATTCTGGACCACTTCACGCGAAATTATATTTTGATTTCAAACCACAAGACTTTTACCACAGCTAATTTACATTCGGCTTCAAAAAACAAACATTCCCTCTCCCTTTCACCGGATACAGGTACAGGTACATGCCAAAAGTTTCTTCTGTGCCTTGAGTCAGTAAGCATGTTTAGTTTTACGCCACACTCAGCAGTATTCAAGCTATATGGCGGTGGTCTGGACCAGTCAATCCAGTGATCAACAGCATGACCACTGTCCAGAGCATGCATTAATCCATATATTTCAAATGTTTGATGCTAGGTATTAAATAAACGGTTCCTGTCGGAAATGTGTATTGGACGTGTGTTAGTTTGTTGTGCGCTCAGCATTATTCCAGTTACACGCTATGAGAATTCATTGATGTGTGTCAACCAAGCCAGCGAGTATGACCACCCGATCCCGACCACCCGTTACGACAATCATGGATTGCTAAAGATCAGTTCTACCCGGATCAACGCGGGTTAGTCGGACGTGTGAGTGAGTTTGGAAGTGTTTCATCATTCACAGATCTTCACGGGTTAGTCGGACGTTTGAGAGAGTTTGGAAGTGTTTCATCATTCACAGATCTTCATGGGTTAGTCGGACGTGTGAGTGAGTTTGGAAGTGTTTCATCATTCACAGATCTTCACAGGTTAGGTGGACGTGTGAGAGAGTTTGGAAGTGTTTCATCATTGAGAGATCGTCACGGGTTGGTCGGACGTGTGAGAGAGTTTGGAAGTGTTTCATCATTCCCAGATCGTCACGGGTTAGTCGAACGTGTGAGAGAGTTTGGAAGTGTTTCATCATTCCCAGATCGTCACGGGTTGGTCGGACGTGTGAGAGAGTTTGGAAGTGTTTCATCATTCCCAGATCGTCACGGGTTAGTCGAACGTGTGAGAGAGTTTGGAAGTGTTTCATCATTCCCAGATCGTCACGGGTTGGTCGGCCGTGTGAGAGAGTTTGGAAGTGTTTCATCATTCACAGATCTTTACGGGTTAGTCGGACGTGTGAGAGAGTTTGGAAGTGTTTCATCATTCACAGATCTTCACGGGTTGGTCGGACGTGTGAGAGAGTTTGGAAGTGTTTCATCATTCCCAGATCTTCACGGGTTAGTCGGACGTGTGAGAGAGTTTGGAAGTGTTTCATCATTCACAGATCTTCACGGGTTAGTCGGACGTGTGAGAGAGTTTGGAAGTGTTTCATCATTCCCAGATCGTCACGGGTTAGTCGGACGTGTGAGAGAGTTTGGAAGTGTTTCATCATTCCCAGATCGTCACGGGTTAGTCGGACGTGTGAGAGAGTTTGGACGTGTTTCATCATTCACAGATCGTCACGGGTTAGTCGAACGTGTGAGAGAGTTTGGAAGTGTTTCATCATTCCCAGATCGTCACGGGTTAGTCGGACGTGTGAGAGAGTTTGGACGTATTTCATCATTCCCAGATCGTCACGGGTTAGTCGAACGTGTGAGAGAGTTTGGAAGTGTTTCATCATTCCCAGATCGTCACGGGTTAGTCGGACGTGTGAGAGAGTTTGGAAGTGTTTCATCATTCACAGATCGTCACGGGTTAGTCGGACGCGTGAGAGAGTTTGGAAGTGTTTCATCATTCACAGATCTTCACGGGTTAGTCGGACGTGTGAGAGAGTTTGGAAGTGTTTCATCATTCACAGATCGTCACGGGTTAGTCGAACGTGTGAGAGAGTTTGGAAGTGTTTCATCATTCCCAGATCGTCACGGGTTAGTCGGACGTGTGAGAGAGTTTGGAAGTGTTTCATCATTCACAGATCTTCACGGGTTAGTCGGACGTGTGAGAGAGTTTGGAAGTGTTTCATCATTCCCAGATCGTCACGGGTTAGTCGAACGTGTGAGAGAGTTTGGAAGTGTTTCATCATTCCCAGATCGTCACGGGTTAGTCGGACGTGTGAGAGAGTTTGGAAGTGTTTCATCATTCACAGATCTTCACGGGTTAGTCGGACGTGTGAGTGAGTTTGGAAGTGTTTCATCATTCACAGATCTTCACAGGTTAGGTGGACGTGTGAGAGAGTTTGGAAGTGTTTCATCATTGAGAGATCGTCACGGGTTGGTCGGACGTGTGAGAGAGTTTGGAA
Organism: Haliotis asinina; assembly: GCF_037392515.1. Taxonomy (NCBI): domain Eukaryota; kingdom Metazoa; phylum Mollusca; class Gastropoda; order Lepetellida; family Haliotidae; genus Haliotis; species Haliotis asinina. Next base: position 15,396,294 of record NC_090287.1, read on the forward strand.
GTGTTTCATCATTCCCATATCGTCACGGGTTAGTCGAACGTGTGAGAGAGTTTGGAAGTGTTTCATCATTCCCAGATCGTCACGGGTTGGTCGGACGTGTGAGAGAGTTTGGAAGTGTTTCATCATTCCCAGATCGTCACGGGTTAGTCGAACGTGTGAGAGAGTTTGGAAGTGTTTCATCATTCCCAGATCGTCACGGGTTGGTCGGCCGTGTGAGAGAGTTTGGAAGTGTTTCATCATTCACAGATCTTCACGGGTTAGTCGGACGTGTGAGAGAGTTTGGAAGTGTTTCATCATTCACAGATCTTCACGGGTTCGTCGGACGTGTGAGAGAGTTTGGAAGTGTTTCATCATTCCCAGAACATCACGGGTTAGTCGGACGTGTGAGAGAGTTTGGAAGTGTTTCATCATTCACAGATCTTCACGGGTTAGTCGGACGTGTGAGAGAGTTTGGAAGTGTTTCATCATTCCCAGATCGTCACGGGTTAGTCGGACGTGTGAGAGAGTTTGGAAGTGTTTCATCATTCCCAGATCGTCACGGGTTAGTCGGACGTGTGAGAGAGTTTGGACGTGTTTCATCATTCACAGATCGTCACGGGTTAGTCGAACGTGTGAGAGAGTTTGGAAGTGTTTCATCATTCCCAGATCGTCACGGGTTAGTCGGACGTGTGAGAGAGTTTGGACGTATTTCATCATTCCCAGATCGTCACGGGTTAGTCGAACGTGTGAGAGAGTTTGGAAGTGTTTCATCATTCCCAGATCGTCACGGGTTAGTCGGACGTGTGAGAGAGTTTGGAAGTGTTTCATCATTCACAGATCGTCACGGGTTAGTCGGACGCGTGAGAGAGTTTGGAAGTGTTTCATCATTCACAGATCTTCACGGGTTAGTCGGACGTGTGAGAGAGTTTGGAAGTGTTTCATCATTCACAGATCGTCACGGGTTAGTCGAACGTGTGAGAGAGTTTGGAAGTGTTTCATCATTCCCAGATCGTCACGGGTTAGTCGGACGTGTGAGAGAGTTTGGAAGTGTTTCATCATTCACAGATCTTCACGGGTTAGTCGGACGTGTGAGAGAGTTTGGAAGTGTTTCATCATTCCCAGATCGTCACGGGTTAGTCGAACGTGTGAGAGAGTTTGGAAGTGTTTCATCATTCCCAGATCGTCACGGGTTAGTCGGACGTGTGAGAGAGTTTGGAAGTGTTTCATCATTCACAGATCTTCACGGGTTAGTCGGACGTGTGAGAGAGTTTGGAAGTGTTTCATCATTCCCAGATCGTCACGGGTTAGTCGAACGTGTGAGAGAGTTTGGAAGTGTTTCATCATTCACAGATCGTCACGGGTTGGTCGGACGTGTGAGAGAGTTTGGAAGTGTTTCATCATTCACAGATCTGCACGGGTTAGTCGGCCGTGTGAGAGAGTTTGGAAGTGTTTCATCATTCCCAGATCTTTACGGGTTAGTCGGACGTGTGAGAGAGTTTGGAAGTGTTTCATCATTCCCAGATCTTCACGGGTTGGTCGGACGTGTGAGAGAGTTTGGAAGTGTTTCATCATTCCCAGATCGTCACGGGTTGGTCGGACGTGTGAGAGAGTTTGGAAGTGTTTCATCATTCACAGATCTTCACGGGTTAGTCGGACGTGTGAGAGAGTTTGGAAGTGTTTCATCATTCCCAGATCGTCACGGGTTAGTCGGACGTGTGAGAGAGTTTGGAAGTGTTTCATCATTCACAGATCGTCACGGGTTAGTCGGACGTGTGAGAGAGTTTGGACGTGTTTCATCATTCACAGATCGTCACGGGTTAGTCGAACGTGTGAGAGAGTTTGGAAGTGTTTCATCATTCCCAGATCGTCACGGGTTAGTCGGACGTGTGAGAGAGTTTGGACGTATTTCATCATTCCCAGATCGTCACGGGTTAGTCGAACGTGTGAGAGAGTTTGGAAGTGTTTTATCATTCCCAGATCGTCACGGGTTAGTCGGACGTGTGAGAGAGTTTGGAAGTGTTTCATCATTCACAGATCGTCACGGGTTAGTCGGACGCGTGAGAGAGTTTGGAAGTGTTTCATCATTCACAGATCGTCACGGGTTAGTCGAACGTGTGAGAGAGTTTGGAAGTGTTTCATCATTCCCAGATCGTCACGGGTTAGTCGGACGTGTGAGAGAGTTTGGAAGTGTTTCACCATTCACAGATCTTCACGGGTTAGTCGGACGTGTGAGAGAGTTTGGAAGTGTTTCATCATTCCCAGATCGTCACGGGTTAGTCGAACGTGTGAGAGAGTTTGGAAGTGTTTCATCATTCACAGATCGTCACGGGTTAGTCGGACGTGTGAGAGAGTTTGGAAGTGTTTCATCATTCACAGATCTTCACGGGTTAGTCGGACGTGTGAGAGAGTTTGGAAGTGTTTCATCATTCACAGATCGTCACGGGTTAGTCGAACGTGTGAGAGAGTTTGGAAGTGTTTCATCATTCCCAGATCGTCACGGGTTAGTCGGACGTGTGAGAGAGTTTGGAAGTGTTTCATCATTCACAGATCTGCACGGGTTAGTCGGCCGTGTGAGAGAGTTTGGAAGTGTTTCATCATTCCCACATCGTCACGGGTTGGTCGAACGTGTGAGAGAGTTTGGAAGTGTTTCATCATTCCCAGATCGTCACGGGTTGGTCGGACGTGTGAGAGAGTTTGGAAGTGTTTCATCATTCACAGATCGTCACGGGTTGGTCGAACGTGTGAGAGAGTTTGGAAGTGTTTCATCATTCCCAGATCTTCACGGGTTGGTCGGACGTGTGAGAGAGTTTGGAAGTGTTTCATCATTCCCAGATCTTCACGGGTTGGTCGGACGTGTGAGAGAGTTTGGAAGTGTTTCATCATTCACAGATCGTCACGGGTTGGTCGGACGTGTGAGAGAGTTTGGAAGTGTTTCATCATTCACAGATCTTCACGGGTTAGTCGAACGTGTGAGAGAGTTTGGAAGTGTTTCATCATTCACAGATCGTCACGGGTTAGTCGGACGTGTGAGAGAGTTTGGAAGTGTTTCATCATTCACAGATCGTCACGGGTTAGTCGGACGTGTGAGAGAGTTTGGAAGTGTTTCATCATTCACAGATCGTCACGGGTTAGTCGGACGTGTGAGAGAATAGGGAAGTGTTTCATCATTCAGAGATCTTCACAGGTTCGTCGGACGTGTGAGAGAGTTTGGAAGTATGTCATCATACCCAGATCGTCACGGATTAGTCGGACGTGTGAAAGCGTTTGGACGTATTTCAGTCATGTCAGAACGTGTTAGTTAAAAGTTGGATGAAAGCTAGAATTGATGTTAGGTCTAAGTTCAACACTTTGATGAAAATTAAAAGTAGTCATATGGAGCAGATTAATCCAAATTCATGCCAGGGGGGTAGGGGACGGTTGGGCAATAGCACATTAACGGGCAGCCTTAGGTTCAGCTGACGCTGTACAAACGCTGAAGAGTACGCGACCGAAATATACGATCTGACACTTTTCATCTCAAAATGGACCACTGCAATCTTAAGGAGTTGGAGAAAACATGCCTCTTGGAGTCTATTTCCTGCTTTATAGTAAATTCGAAGCACCAAAAACATTTTGGTAATAGTTATGTCTCCATTAGTTAGTGGTTCAAAAACATTTTTTTAACAGGATCACTTTTGAAAGTACAAACAGATGGATATATAATCTACTGACGTAAGCGAAATGACAAGCGTAGCACGACATTAAGTATGTCTCAACGTTCATAGCAAAGCTATTAGTGGGTTCACTGTTTACTATGATTGCACAACAACTTTAGTTTTTCCTGGATTTTATTAGTTCCCCCTTTCATTTATAAATTTCCACTTTGGCTGTTTAAAGCAATGGGTGGCTGTTGGTTACGGGCAATAATAGCAGCGAAATATAAGCGTTATGTCTTACGCAGAAAGCTAATTGTACGCCTCAATGCCAGTACTGATATTTTGCAGCATTTCGATTTATAGAAGATTTTTTTCCATATTATACATTTCAGGTACTTTTTATTGACAAAAGTGATGGACACGATTGAATGGGCCAAACTGGATGTCCGCCATGCCTATCAACATGGATGCAATACACTCTAGATCTGAGAAGGAAATCTACTCCGACTTTTTGTGTAAAGGAAGATTTTCTTTCACTCCACAATGATCACCATTTGGCGATTTTAAGTTAGTAAATTTACAATGTCAACAATCCAACACCAAAAATAGTAGTCATGATGGCTTGAGATGTTCTGGGTGTGATACGCAAGGGGTTTCGAACAGCTGTAGGACGTTAGGTACCTTTAATGTTTAGTGAACGAGTGAGTGAGTTTAGTTTTACGCCTCTTTTAGTTATATCCCTGCAACATCACTGTGGGGGACACCAGACATGGGCTTCAACGGTTGTACCCATGTGAGGAATGGAACTCGGACCTTCGACGTGACAGTGAACCCCTTAACCACTAGACTACACAGCGCCCTTTAATGTTGAAGTGGTGTTCGTCACGCCAGGAAGAAAGGAAGACTGGGAGTTCTCTCCTCGAAAAGCCTAAAGGTGGCCAGTATAGTCAAAATAATACGGCAGCAGGTTCATTTTCGGCCTGAATTATTTTCAAGAGCTGATTACATTCGTTGAGTGTTGTGACATCTGTAAACATACATGTAGAAGGCAGGTCACCTATTCTGACACTCCATTTTAAGTAAAATAATTATTATTATTAGTGTACAGTAGAGTTGTTGTAAAGCTCAAGTCGGCATGTTTTAGCTCACTGGCTTCCGTTTACGGTGCACAACGAAGGACGTTTAATTTTTTAAAAGGAAATATACCTTTAGTTGGCAGGTGTTTGCAAGTAACGGTGATGGTTTGATAACTTTGTAAAAATTGTTTGGGGAGTATTTAAGGTATGTGAAAATATGACAAGTCGCCGACTTGTTCTGATCCGCTATTGATACCTGTGAAGCTAATGGTGGCTAATGGTTCCAGGAGCCTGTAAAAGCTCTCTTGAAACGGTACATTACAAGGCCATGGCCCACGACCGATGACAACTTTAGAGTTACAACGACAGTTCATTTGTGTGAAAGGTTTTTAATTGCAACAGTCGTTGAGACTAAGTCTACTTATGGACTGTCCAAACTGACCCGTATCTGTGTCTGAGAGTTGTAATGTTCATCCGAGAAAGCAGCAAAAAGTGAGACCATGCGTTTTTGTATAATCTGATGTTTACATTCCCATTTAATCGGCAGTAACGAAGAGCCGGAGGGTTTTAATTGGTGTTTCTTTGTGCAATCGTGAGATCATTAAAAGACACCCTACTTGTTTCGAATGTTTGTAAAACAGGAAACAAGACATTATAGCAATAGCTTTTCATTTAAAGATGCACTGTGCGTGTGAAACATGGGACATCTGCACAGATGTTCCACGTGTTGTGAAGCATTTACTGCTGAACTGAATGGATGTTCACGTGTTATGAAGCATTTACAACTTCATTGCATGGATATTCCACGTGTTGTGAAGTATTTACTGCTTCAATGCATGGATGTTCCACGTGCTGAGAAGCATTTACTGCTTCAGTGCGATGCATGTTCCACGTGTTGTGAAGCGTTTACTGCTTCAATACATGTGTTGTGCACGTGTTGTGAAGCATTTACTGCTTCAGTGCGATGGATGCTCCACGTGTTGAGAAGCATTTACTGTTTCAATGCGATGGATGCTCCACGTGCTGAGAAGCATTTACTGCTTCAGTGCGATGCATGTTCCACGTGTTGTGAAGCGTTTACTGCTTCAATACATGTGTTGTGCACGTGTTGTGAAGCATTTACTGCTTCAGTGCGATGTATGCTCCACGTGTTGAGAAGCATTTACTGCTTCAATGCGATGGATGTTCCACGTGTTGTGAAGCGTTTACTGCTTCAATACACGTGTTGTGCACGTGTTGTAAAGCATTTACTGCTTCAATACATGTGTTGTGCACGTGTTGTGAAGCATTTACTGCTTCAATGCGATGGATGTTCCACGTGTTGAGAAGCATTTACTGCTTCAGTGCGATGGGTGTTTCATGTGTTGTGAAGCGTTTACTGCTTCAATACATGTGTTGTGCACGTGTTGTGAAGCATTTGCTGCTTCAGTGCGATGCATGTTCCACGTGTTGTGAAGCATTTGCTGCTTCAATGCGATGGGTGTTTCATGTGTTGTGAAGCGTTTACTGCTTCAATACATGTGTTGTGCACGTGTTGTGAAGCATTTACTGCTTCAGTGCGATGGATGCTCCATGTGTTGTGACATTTTTACTGCTGCGCTGCGCTGATGTTCCATGTGTTGTGAGGCATTTATGATAGACATGTGCAGAAAATTTCAAAATATGATGCACCAGTGACAAGAATGACATCCGATTCAATTGCCTATTTCGACTTGTTCACTCAAATGCTCACACATACTCACACATTTTATGCTCATTCATATGATCTATTTCAAATATCTAGAAATCACGAAATTTGTGAAATCCTGTTAAAGAAAAAAAGCGAGACTACGCGACTGAAGACAGATCTGAAGCAGGTGACTGTGAACACAAACCAGATGCAGAGAGATTCCAATACTTCACACCCTGGCTCTACTGTGTGTGGATATAATCCGCTTGTTTGTACACACAATGATGTTCCCTATAGCATCTGTAGCTGATGAAGGCTTGCTTAGTTGCTTAAGGTTTTAACTACTGATGAATTAGTATTAAAACAAAATGGGTGATTAAGAGAGTATTCAAACCGATGGGAACAGGATCACGTGGAAAGGGGAAGATATACTCAGGAGGCTACCAGAGAGTGTGTAAGTTTAGTTTTACACCGGTTTTAGCAATATTCCGGCAATATCAAAGTGGGAAACACCAGAAATGGGCTTAACACATTGTACCCATTGAGATCTAACCAAACTTTGGCTTGAAGAGAACGCATTAACCATTGAACTACCCCACTGCGTTCCCGTTCTCCGTAATAATGCATGCTACTCCGTAATGCTTCAAGTGAGATATTAATACCCATTGTAATTCAGTTCATGTGTGAACTCTTTGGTATACTTTTCATATAACTGGAAATGTTTTTGTTATTTTCTTTGTCATAGAAATATTACAAATAATTGTTACAAATGTTTAAAAACGGTAATATTGCATTGCCAGAAGAGTACAAAGTCTTTCTACTGCAAATCCTAACTGTCCGTACACGCATTTTGCACCAGTCAAATGTTCTCCATCATTACCATAGCAACCACAGCGTGCATGTCAAAGGTCAAGATAGGCGATATGCACAACAAAAATGCTTTAATGGGCGTACCTCCTACTTACAGCATATAACATTTCGGTGAGCAATGGGCGGTGATATCTAAATCAGATCGGATTTTAGCAACCTTTAAAGACTCGAGTGCTCATGTTCTCAATTAAATTTATTTTCATTTCAGAGGATACACAATAGTGTAAGGGATGGTCAAAGTTCAGTGTAGGCGGACAAAGATGTTTGCATATACATATGAAAACATTATCTATACAGGATGTTCAGCTTCCCAGTATAATGAGTGACTACGTTGGTTTTAGCCGCGTCAGCAATGTTGCAGCTATTCGCGGTTATCCATTCGTAAACATCTACTGGGTATACCTAAAACGGAAGCAAAGTCACACTGATTTCATAACGTACATTACTGAGGCGACGCATGTTAAACATATCATTCGTTTTCAGCCAGCGTATTTCTTAATACACAGGTTATCGGCATGTCCTAGATATGTCAGGTAGAATGTGTGGTTCCAGTTATTTCAAGGACCAACGAATTGGAAATGTCATGACATTTCATGTAGAAACACTCACAGAACATAGCAGGACGCAAGACGGGGTGATATTTATGAGTAACGCCCGATCTTAGATTTCCGACAAACCACGTTAAATGGAAGAAGAACTGACTCGTAAATAAAACCGATAAAACCATGCAGCATTCGGACGAAATCTCTTGTGGAAGCAAAGTTGAATGTACAATTCCCACTTGATCACGGGTTTCCTGCACCATCGGTGGAACTTGTCATAGACACGTGCAATACCACGTGACACGTTCTCTCAAAACATGTGAGTACGTGTTACAAGTCGTCAAAACATGTGAGTACGTGTTACAAGTCGAAATGAGGATTTGCATCGGGCATTTTTTTTATTTATATGAAAATGCCATCCACATGTCTTCTAGATAATACTATAAGCTTTGCTGAGGTTTTGATTGCTGTAATCCTGAACAAGCCACATTTCAGTATGAGTCGAATCTGTTTGAAGTTTTCATACAAAGAACACACTTGATTTGACCCCAAAAGTGACATGTAGACGTCATGGACTGAAGAAAAGTTTCATATAGTTGATAATAGTTAATTGCTGTTAAGTTTGATCCCCTTTACAGCTTTCAATCGGTTGATCTTTTATCATACATCTTTTATCACATAACCTAGATGAGGTATGAGTCAGTGAGTGAATGAGATTAGTTTTACGCCGCCCTCAGTTATATTCCAGCTATAGTCTGTAAATAATCGAGTCGGGAACAGACAATCCAGTGATCAACAGCATGACCATCGATGCACCCGCACTGGTTAGTCGCCTGTTACGACATTGATGGGTTGCTGAAGGCCAATATTCTAACCCGGACCTCCATGGGTATGAGGTATGACTGATACCCCATGTTTGTAGGTAAAGCACCTGGCTGATGATGGTTTGTAGGAGTACAACCAGAATGAAAATGTATAGTTTGGGTATAGGTACCTTGAAGCCGTCTTTCGATGTTTAACAAAATAAGAATAGCACAATATTCGAGGTACGTATTTGTCTCCTTGTCTTTGGTGTGTTCCGAATGTAGTGGCTACTTCATTGTGTTCCACATTTTCGGAGCGGTGTTATGGTTTCCGTGCCTTTGTTTGTTTGCCGACCGCAATGTGAGACATCCTTGCATTATCTGAAGAAAACTGGTCAAGTGTTCCAGGTAAGGACGTACCAAGTGGTCAGTTCTTTCGTTTAATCACAGTTAGTCGCCGCAATTCGTTATAGAGAATTACGTCCTTTGGACACCCCGAAACTTCTGATTGTTTCTACGTTTTACAAAAGTGAACCAAATGTTAGAGGTCCCTGAAAATTTAGGGCTGACATCCTACATTAAGCACCAATAACTGGAATATTGTTCATTCACTCACTGTTGTCCATTTGGGGGGAATATCTGGAGAACGAACAACGCGAGATGTGCACGATCGGCGAAATCTCTAATTGCAAATTGTGGCAGGCATCATGACATATAGACGCCCTTTTCTTTTTTAACTGATTTGGGGAGGAAAATGTCAACGATGATCACTTAATGCAGCCATAGGAATGTCAGCTATCAAGTCACACGGGGAACTTCATACAACAAAGAGAGGCATTTTATCCTTTTTTCACAACTGTTTTAAAACTATTTTTATCAAGCTCTTTATGGAACAATATAACTTCAACTTAATGTAACTTAATTACAAACCTAAGCCCCTTGAGAGACTTATGATCAACCCCTAACCAGCAATAACCAAGGGATCTGCAAAGAAATGAACAAAGCTAGATTTGTGTGTAGGGGACTTGTACCAAGACTGTATTTGTAATGCTATAATGTTATAGGATATATTTTAAAACCATTAAGGAAGCGTTTTCTTTTTGAGTTTAGCGAACCTTTACCCCGAGTTGATATCAAAGCAGATGTAATTAATTCTGGCGAAAACAAGTCATGATGGGTCACAGATTTGCTCACTGTAAGCTTTTCATTCGAAGTTAAAAAAAATCGCATCTTTTCGCTCAGTTTGGCCATGTTTATACTGGACAACATGTCAGGAGTACAACACACACGTTAACACTGGACGAAAATGGTTCGCTGTCAACCATTTTAACATCCCTGATAAATAAATAACATAAGAACTCTGTGATAATGTTTCCTTAAAGTTATCATTTGGCATTTGCAGTGGGAAAAATTGTATAGTCAATTTGTGTAGTCATTGTACATTGTTCTGCCTCGTTTTTAATTGAACATACATTTAACGCTGTCAGCTGTTGTCGTGTGTAAACATACCATATATTAAAACGTATCGGACAATCGATATTAAGGATATATCAGAATGAATGAGAATGGTTTACGCCGGTTTTAGTAATATTCCAGAGCCAGAACTATAAGTTCATTCATTCTTTGGACCCCTGTAAGGAATCGGACATGGGCCTTTAACCCTACGAGGGAACGCTTAAGACACTGTGCTAGCATAATAGGCCGTCCGACTAGATAACGTGATTTGCCTCTTATTTATCAACATAATCCTCATGACAGTGATTGTTCCCCATATGAAACGGACAACGGTCTAGCAATGATATAATAACGAATACTAGTAAATGTAATCACAATATGTGAAAACTGAATCAAACAAAATTAAAGTTTTGTCTTACCTACAACGTATATCAGTAGTACAGTCCTCATCTCGACGGGTCTTCCAAGGGTGCACAACACAGCTCGAGGCTAGCCCGCTTACCTCATGTCAGTGTATCTACTTCTGACAAGTTACGATGGCAGATAATGCCCGAGCATCAACGGTTCATAACGGTTCTCCCTCCGGACTCCTCCTGCACGTCGGGCTGCGACCTCGTCGACGAATGGCGAACTTGCTGGACTGTTACTGCAAGGCTGTGAAATGTTCTGTTCGTCAACGATAAATTCTCGTGTTGAACGGAGGTGTGAACTCCACAGTAAGGTGCCGCTCGCCTGAGTACAAGAAGTTTTTGTGAGAGAGTGAGGTTACTTTTAGGCCGCACTCAGCAGTATTCCAGCTATATGGCGACTGTCTGTAAATAATCTAATCTGGGCCATACAACCCAGCGTGAGCATCGATCTGCGCAATTGGGATACGATGACAAGTGTCCACAGTCAACGAAGCTGTCCACCCTCACCCGTTAGTCGCCACATACGACAAGCATTGGTTACTGAAGAGCAAGTCTAATCCAGATCTTCACGGGTTAGTGTTTGTGTAAACACACTTTCGTTAGTGCCATATCATGTGACTATTCGCCTTCACTGGCTTTATAAAATGTGAATTACCTTTTTATGGTGTGATTATATGCATTTGGTTTTACGCCGCTTGTGCCAATATTCCAGCAACATCGCGGTGGAGACACACATTGTATCCATGTGAGGAATCAAACCAAGGTCTTTCGTGTGACGGACGAACGCTTTAACCAGTAGGTTACCCCACGGCCCCACGAGACACGTTGACAAAGATATACCGCCAACAAAAGCACTTTTGACAGGGGGACATAACGGTAGCTGAAGCCTGGTGACTAGGGTGTTGGCATGTCACTAGGGTGCTGGCATGTCACTAGGGTACTGGCATGTCACTAGGGTGTTGACATGTCACCACGGTGTTTGCACGTCACTGGGGTGTTGGCATGTCACTAGGGTGTTGGCACGTCACTGGGGTGTTGGCATGTCACTAGGGTGTTGGCATGTCACTAGGGTGTTGGCATGTCACTAGGGTGATGGCACGTCACTAGGGTGTTGGCACGTCACTAGGGTGTTGGCATGTCACTAGGGTGTTGGCATGTCACTAGGGTGATGGCACGTCACTAGGGTGTTGGCACGTCACTGGGGTGTTGGCACGTCACTGGGGTGTTGGCACGTCACTAGGGTGTTGGCATGTCACTAGGGTGATGGCACGTCACTGGGGTGTTGGCATGTCACTAGGGTGTTGGCATGTCACTAGGGTGATGGCACGTCACTAGGGTGTTGACATGTCACCACGGTGTTTGCACGTCACTAGGGTGTTGGCACGTCACTGGGGTGTTGGCACGTCACTGGGGTGTTGGCATGTCACTAGGGTGTTGGCATGAAAAGAAAACACTCTCTTCAGTACCCATCCAAATCTGGATAACTAATCTTTAAATCATACTTCATGGTGGAGAGGTGGCCAAGTGGTCACAGTGTTCGCCGGGTTCGATTCCCCGCATTGGCACAGTGTTCAGTGTCCCCTGCTGATATTGCTGGAATATTATTGAAAACGGCGTAAAACGTCACTCACTCAAGTCATCACTACTTGGACTGTGCTGTTTTCTTCACAAGAAATACATTGATTCAAGTGTATATAGGAAAAGTATTCATACTCGGCTTTTGTTCGAATAATTCGGAATAGTCATTACATTAACTTTAACCGTCAACATGTGTCATCATGGTAATTGTTGTGAACAATTCTTCATAAATACATGTTTTGGGTTTTGGATTTTGGATTCATTTTCATCAACGCCAGTGCTTCCTATGGAATTGTTCATTTTTAGTAGATCAAATCTGATGCGAAAATATTTAAAGTTGTTTAGACCATGCAATTCATGAAGTTCTTTCTATCTCGATATCACTTTTGTTATTCAATGTCGATATTGTTATCAGTGAGTATGTGATAAAACGTAAGTAAAAAAAATATCGAAAGCGTCTAATTACAATTCTAGCTGCAATTCTTTCTTCGCCTAGCTACTGTAGGACAACGGGCAGTAGGGAAGCAGTTTATCACAAGTAACTTACTGTCTAGTTAATATTGCATGACAGATAAACACTGACACCTCATGCAAAGCAACTGGTAAATTTCCGCACCCACAGACCCACCGACCCGATTCAAATTATGACACGATTTCGTGGGCCAGAAAAAGATATAACCGGTTATGAATCTTGTAAGGGAGGTATGTGTACTTCCCTCCACTGGAAGTCTCCCGTGATGACACACTGCTCAAAACACGTGGGTTTTAAGTTGTTTTCAAAGCGTACTTGACCACGAAAATGTTCTCAGCTTATTTATAACTCCATTTTTTAGTTTGAGTTTGGAGTAGATCACGAAAACAATTTCGAGCGTTGAACCCAACTGAGAAACGTTTCAACCTCGGGGCCTGATTACTGCAGATATCTTACGCTACAAACACAGACAGCGATAAATATATGTTTGGGTGTTTTTTTTTCAGGAAAAGATGCAAGATAGCCTTGACATCATCGTTCATACTCAGATTAGCAATGCATTCGTACCTTACTGTCTCTCTGTCAGGACCAGAATATTTCCCAAAATATTTGTATAAAATACATATTTATTGAAACATATCAAAACTTAATTCATCATGTTGTACATGTTTTCGCTCAGAGCTTGAACCATAAAACATGTTGCCCTCGTCGAGGGTGGACAGCTTATACCCAGGTCGGGTCGTCCTGCCTTGGAGGCTCTACGGGTGGGCGGGCTGTTAAATCCAAACGATATTTAAACTCGCGGTCGTGCACTTGAACAGGAGAAAATTAGTGTAAAATACGTCATTGTATAGATCTAGTTACAGCTACCAAAATGAATTCACTGTAATACAGGACTCGGCTGTGAAAAAATGACAATACTTGCTTTTCAGTTATGTTGAGTCATAGGATTGTGTTTCGCAGTAGACGCCCCTGTATGGAGTGACCGTTGTGTAAACGTCGTTGACCTGATGCTGCAGCGAGAACGGATGTTAGGAAAATGTCACCGAAAGTCAGTCGGGAGAAAGAGAAGGTCATACGAGATACTGCCGATGGTTACTTGAGTGTGTATGTTTTATTGTTGTATTACGGCGTACTCAGCAATATACCAGGTTTTGGCGGCAGTCTGTAAATAATCGTGTCTGGACCAGACAATCCAGTGATCAACATCATGAGCATCCATCTACGCAACTGGTAAACGATGACACGTGTAAACCAAGTCAGCGAGGCTGACCGCACGATCCCGATAGTCGTCTGTCACGACAAGCGGGGACTGCTAAACACCACCTCTAAGTCGGATCTTCACGGGTAGATACACATGCACCCGTGTGTCAATATACGTTCCATCAACCTATGTCGAAGTAGCCGACTAAATGGCTCACGTTATCAGACTCAAATGACGCTGTATCTGATTTGCAGATGAAGTCAATCATCTCTGATGATAATTTACAGGGCACCATGATATTGTTTGCACACCGCCGTCATAAGGGTGGAATATTGCTAAAACAACAACGACAGCAGAAGAAACAAGACTGCGGTACATGTGGTATCATATGAATTCATTTCAGAGTATTTTGACTCAGTACAAGGTAATGTCTACTGTTTATACTAATCCACAGATCTTTTTAAAATCATAACTCATCATGTAAAACGTGAGAGATCACACTTTTTCATCGGAGGTAAATGACATGCAATTATAATCTCAAAAAAGAGTGAGTGAGTGAGTTTTACGCCGCTTTCAGCAATATTCCAATAATATCACGGCGTGGGACATCAGAAAATGGGTTTCACACATTGTACCCGTGTGGGGAATCGAAGCAGGGTCTTCGGCGTGACGTACGAACGCTTTAACCTCTGGCTACCCCAAAGATCCCTTAAAACAGATGTTGGAACATTTCTTTAGTGAGTGAGTGAGTTTAGTTTTACGCCACACCCAGCAATATTCCACTTATATGGCGGCAGTCTGTAAATAATCGAGTATGGACCAGACAATTCAGTGAACAACAACATGAGCATCGACCTGCGCAATTGGGAACCGATGACATGTGTCGACCAAGTCAGCGAGCCTGACCACCCGATCCCGTTAGTCGCCTCTTAGGACAAGCATAGTCGCCTTTTATGGCAAGCATGGATTGCTCAAGGTCTATTCTACCCCAGGACCTTCACGGGTCGCATTTCTTTAGTTCCATATGGTAATAAATGCGTTTATGGCCTGTCTATATTGGTACGGTGGACATTTCGAGTGGACGTGGGCGAATGTGAAAAACCCAAGGAAATGCATTGTTTTTTTATCCGACATCCAAATTTTGAACTGTTACCAAAAGAGTCACTTTGGATACGACGAGAATGAATGCGAGGACGTGCCCCAGTACGGCTCCAGTATACCACTGTAAATGTAGCATTCCGTTCAAAAGTCTCTGTGGAACCCCGATGTCAATTTGATTCTGGGAAGTGGGGTTGCCTAGTGGTTAAAGCGTTCGCTCGCCATGCCGAAGACGCGGGTTCGATTCCCCACATAGGTACAACGTGTGAAGCCAATTTCTGGCGTCCCCCATCGTGATATTGTTGGAATTTGTTAAAAGTGTCGTAAAACTATACTCATATTATCTCCATGTGATTCTGTGAGACACTGCGGAAGTGTTGTCCCGGGCGCATATTTCAACTTAGGGATTTAAATTTTAGCAATATCGTGTGTAAATCAAGACCACGATTCCTAAATGGATTCAGCCTGACGAGAGGATCAAACGAAGCTTAGATTCAGCAGAAATTGTTACACTGTATTTCCTTCGAAAAGGAAACGCCACGATTTGTCCTCAGGTTTAAACAAATATGGCCGGGTAATCATGCTTGATTCCCCGTTAAAACACGTTGTGCTACCAAAACATTCACGATTTAACTGTAATGATGTTCAACTAAGCATTAAATACAAACAACTCGTTCACTGTTAAACGTGATCCCGAAGCACTTGAAATATATAGGCAAACTTACATGGACCCCAGTTCGCTTTCCTAAACGATTAGCCTCACTGGTATACACTGGTGCATTCACTGACAACACAATGAGGCATTGGATATTAACAATTTGCGCTGTTTCGTTCCTAAAAAAATACAAATTACCTGTAATTATATTTGCTGACACAAATCAGTAGTACCAAATCCAAAAGATCAGAGACAAACCTAGGTCTGTGGTCCCATTGTCACAGCAGTAGACCTGTCATTACACGCTGATGACACTTGACTGGGCCTGTCAAGTGCGTTTGACCCATACAACATATACTTAAGTAAAGTTCGGGGTTTTTTTAATTTCAGTACAGATGTGGGTCAACGGCACTTGGTACAACACTGGTTGGGCCATTACACATAAGTATGCAGGTATATGTGTTGCAGTGATGTACATGATCTAGTTCAATTTTCTATAGAATGTCTTAAGTTGTGAAGCGTGGTAAATGAGAAAGGGTATATTTCTAACAACAGATGGTTGGTGAGAAGACATCAGTGTATAATATTTTGTCACAGTAGAGTATGGTCAGGAGATTTTGCGCGCCAAAACGCGTCAGTTGCGTTTCCTGGTGTGACGTATTGAGAAAACACACCTTGCTTCCCGAAACAGCACGTGCGTCTCGTGGGGAAACCGTCAAGGGGACACGTGACTGCGGGGGTCAGTTAGACAGCAGAGCTTGTCAGTAAAACGTCTCTTTTGAGACAGTCAGATTAAAGTTTGAAACTAGCATGACAGTTTGGCTTTTAGTCATTATCACAATATATTCCTAATATTTCTTGGCACCGTATCGCTCATGTTGATTATCGAAAACTGCAGATAAAAAAAGAAATGATATTCTGTCTCAGTGTATCCACGTTTACAAATTCTTTCATTCCTTGATACACTGAGATGTCTGCCTTCCTCAATGACTAAAGAATGTGAGCTGAAACGAATGTTTGCAAGTGCCAGTCGAAACGTATGAAATGGCAACCTAGCATGTACCCCATTCGTGTGAACATTTCAAACGGAAAACAAACTCTGAAAGAAAGACGTCAGTAAAACTAACTTTTGTCGCTCCCAAATATATCTAAAACCATATCCATACAAAAGGGATCAGTAGATTATTATCTACCGGGATCGTATTTGTGATGTCCAGTTACTTTTTCTATTAACTGACGATTGCAACAACATATAACGTTTGGGGGAAATAGGTAATCGGGCACATTGAGCAATTCTAACCAATATTTTATGCAATTTTCAATGGTTATATAGAGAGGATATCCACCACATGCTTCAGTCGACAGAATGAGTGAGCTCGGACGCCAGTCGGTAGCGTATGTAATGGTTGGTATGTTGGTTGGTTAGTTGGTTAGTTGGTTGGTTGTCGCCGCACTCAGCAGTATTCCAGTTATATGACATGATAGCTTCTGACAGAAGAGTAATGATCGTCAAAGCTTTGGCATGATAATCTAGACATCCATGTATCATCTGACCCTGCAATTAAACAATCACAAAGGTGTACAGTATTTACCTTGTTATTATTGTCTCGGAACAATTCAAGCTCAACTGTCCACCCAGCTGTTAATAGGTACCTCGTTAGGATGAGAAAGCCACAACAGCTCGGAGCGACTGGTGGCTGCAAGAGTTGTATACTCCCCGGAGAGTTGAGATTGATAATACGATGTGCTGTTGAGATTCACATCCAGCGATCGTGGGCATGCACTAGCACGTGGATATGTGCGCTATTGTAAATATCCAGTATCGTTATCGCGGCACTCACAGTATCACAGCTGTATGGCGGCGGTCTGCATATATTCGAGTCTGGATCAGACAATTCAGTGATCAACAGCATGAGCATAGATGTACGCAACTGGGAACGGATGACATGCACCATCTAAGCCCGGCAACCCGATCCCGTCAGTCATCTCTTACTACAAGCGTGGGTTATTTACGAGAATCTGTCAGTTCTAACCCGGGTCTTCACGGGTTCTTACCACTCTTTAAGACTATCTCAAGATCTTCAAGTTACGCTGATCACAACTCCCACATCAAAAACAGACCTGAGGGAGTCTTAGCGCTAAAAATTCCTCAAGTGCGGCTCATGCTCTTCTTTAAGAAGTCACTTCTAACAATATTCCAGTCAGATTAAAGCGTGTCCAAATGCGGATGGAAAGCCGAAAGTAATGCAGGTTGCCATGGTAGCTTAAAACACGCTTATCGTTTTACACAACAACAGGCACAAAAACAAACAGCTTAAGACACATTAACTGGTTTCCATGTTATCGTCAGCACATACTAAAAAGTTTACACGCACGCACTCAAGGTGGAGAGGATCTGGAAGAGGTTGCAGGATGTGCCAATCTTCTCAGTGACGTGAATTTGTCTCATTACGTTACGGTTCTGCTCTATCTTCGTAAAAGAAATTTACATCAAAGCAATATCAGAATCGCTTCACAACCATCAGCAATGAGGAAGGGTCACTGTAACAGATGTTAATCATTTACTGTCGTAAAACAAAGATCATCTCAGTGGTAGGGCAGGACATATCTATGGAGGTCGTCTTCACTTCATACTCATAGGATGGTGGGTGTCCCTGTATGTCATGCCTTTCGGGTTGCTGGTTTCATGAAAGTAGCATACATCTGCGTAATTACCCCCTCTACCATCCAACTGATATGCTGTAAAGACTGCAGGTGGGTAGCCTAGTGGTTAAAGCGTTCACTCGTCATACTGATGGTCCGGGTTCGAGTCTCCACATGGGGAAGATGGATGTAGCCCATTTCTGGTGTCCGCCCTTATAATACTTCAGGGATATTGCGTAAAGCGGTGTAAAACCAGATTCACTTTTGTGAAGGCCTCAGGTGAACAACGACTCACCCACTTCGCTAAATCTTTGGATTATCTCCCTTGATTATTTTCCTTGGAAGAATGAAGAATATTGCAAAGCGAGTAACAATCTATTTAGTTCCGGAAGATATGGAAATAATCTGGACCACACAAGAATTCAGATTATCCTCGGGTCCAGGACATACTCTAACAGGTCATAAATTCTAAAGATACCTGCTGTGGCATGACCTCGCTTGTAAGTGTTCGTTCGTGCGGGAGGCCGTTTCGATTCATTACATGGGTAAGCAAAAAGGACATTCCTGGTGTCACCTGTCGTATATTGGTAAAAGTAGCATGTAAAATCAGTCACTCACTCAAAACATGTAGCTTAGATAGAAGACCCCCATCTGTTAGCATCGTTGAATTATTCCTGCATCTGCTAACTATAAAATATTTCTAGAGGCCTGTCAACATGTCTGCTTTAATACTTAAAGCTCTTAGCACGTACACATGATTGTGTCCACTACAGTCTGCCACCACCCTATTAACGGGGGAATGTGCATATATTCGTGATCCCAGTCAGAGTTCTTTCAGAAAGATAGTTTGCTTGTTCATTATTCAATGTTTATTTTCCCACCACTTATACATCCTGTAATCATCTGTGACAGGAGACGTTGGTTGGTTGTTTTTAAAGGCTGCACTCAGCAATATTTCAGCAATATAGTGGCGGCCTATGAATAATCGCGTCTGGACATGACAATCTATGGATGAAATACGTGAGCATCATGAACACAAGTGGGAATGTGAACCAAGGCAGCAAATAGGAGCTGCCAGCGTGACGTCATTGTTTTGATCACGTGGTCTCTAAAACTTCCGGTAGGCAGGAAAGTGTCAATACAACAGCAGACAACGCACTAGCCGAGAAGACGTTCTAGCATTATATGAGAATGAGATCAATTTTTCGTGAATTATTTACCACTTACACGATTCGAGGCCCACGATTCTACGTAGCGATGGTCGTGTCATGCGTGGTAGTTGGTTGCACGATCCTGTTCGCCTCTTACGACAAGCATTGGTTGCTATAGCTGTGAGGATATATCGTAGTATCGAGAATCGTGTCACTTTATCGGACGATAAATATATCAATACTTTTTTCGTATCGTGATAGCGTAACGTTGACCTTAAAATTGTCAAGTTTTACTAGAAATGGGTGGTTATGTCAAAATGTACACTGTCACTTGATATCAAAATCTACATTTTAAAGAAAATAACTACAGGTTTGGCTGAAAAGTTCTAAGCCTCACTGTGAAAAAAAGTTACAAAGTCCACGTTTGTAATTTATTTTTCTACATAGTCCACTTCCAAGTTCACACACTTTTGCCAGCGATGCTGCAAGGCCCGAATCCCGGTCAGGAAGAAATCTTCTTCAGCTACCCTAAAAAAATCAGTCACAGCGGAAATGACGTCATCATTACTTGTAAAATGGCGACCGGCGAGTTCCTTTTTCATTTTGGGGAACAGGTGGAAGTCAGAAGGAGCCAAATCAAGTGAATAAGGAGGATGGTCAATGAGTTCAAATCCACAATCGCGGATTGTTGACATGGCCACCACCGATTTGTGAACAGGCGCATTGTCTTGGTGGAAGAGGACACCTTTAGCGATCATCCCTCGTCGTTTGGCTTTGATTGCTTCTCGCAACTGGTTCAGTAGATCAGCATAGTATCTGCCGTTGATAGTTTGACCTTTTTCAAGATAATCAATGAGCAGAATACCCCTGGAATCCCAAAAGACTGATGCCATCACCTTTCCAGCTGAAGGAACAGACTTGGCTTTCTTCGGAGCTGGTGAATCAGGATGCTTCCACTGTTTTGAGTGTAGTTTTGTTTCTGGTTGAAAGTGATGTATCCAGGTCTCATCCATGGTTACAAATCGTGCCACAAAATCATCGGGATCTGCTTCAAAACGACGCAAATTGTCAAGGGACGTCTCGAACCTGACACCTTTCTGTTCTGCTGTCAAGAGCTTTGGCACCCATCTTGCAGAAACTTTCGTCATTCCTAATTCGTTGGTGATAATATGCTCAACCCTCTCATGAGAGATGCCCACTACACTAGCAATATGTCGTCAATCGTCGATCATCCATCAACATATCGAGCACTCGCGTGATGTTTTCTGGAGTGGTTGCTGTTGAAGGCCTTCCTGAGCGGGGGTCATCATCAAGGCTTTGTCTGCCAGGCTTAAATTCTGCAGCCCACTTCTTTACTGTGGAAAATGAAGGAGCATCATCCCCTAGAGTGGAGACCATGTCAGCATGTATCTGTGTTGTGGACATCCCTTTCTTTTGCAAGTACTTCTGATGATTTCAGAGGGTAGGTTTACCAAAAGAGCTGTAGTTGAGATAAAACTATTAGTACGTTTGTAGCTCTTGTGTCTATGATTCACTAAATGATTGTCCTCATTGGTGGCAAACACCTGTCTCTACCCGGTGGGGAAATACAACTCAGGCTGAGAACTTTTCAGCCAACCCTCGTAATATAGCATATCCTGATGTGAGTCGAATCGTATCATTCCAAGATATCGCGATACGTATCGTATTGTGAAGTTTCTGTATCGTCACACCTTCACTGGTTGCTGAAGATCAAATCTAATAGGGATCTTCACGGATGGACCAGACAATATGAATCCATGGATCAACATTATGACCATCGATCTGCACAAATGGGATTCGTTGGCTTGTGTCAAACAGTTCATTGAGCCTGACCAGCTGATCCCCTCTTCTCTTATGACAAGCATGGGTTTCTGAAGATAAATTCTAACCCAGATCTTCACAGGTTGAGTAAGTGATTAATATTATGAGCAATGATCAACCCCATGAATACAAGCAAGGCACTGAGAGTGACCAACAGATTAATACAGTCGTGCCATACGAACCAACTGTAACAAGGAATTACTGCAGGTGGTTGTACATGTGCCCTTTCAATGAGTGAGTTTCAGGTTTTTTACGTTTTAGTTTAACAATATTCCAGCAATACCACGGAATGGGGAACAACAGAAATGGTCTTCACACAACCTACCCATGTGTGGAATCAAACCAGTATCTGGAGTGACAATCGAACACTTTTACCACCACCCTTACACTTTCAGATGCTACGATAAGGCACAAAACAATGGAAACAGAATACTTTATTTGACTATCACACATACATCCGACATTTCACATCTGTATCAAACTTTCTGTTAGATTAACTGCACCATATCAAGATTCAACAGATACTATCTCCCACAGATGACCTTTCATGACTGACTTCAGGAGATCATTTTGTCCTGAACAGCAAGATCAGCTGATAGCACTAAACAGTAATATATTACCATAGCTCAAAATGATGGCAACATAAGTGAAGTTGACTGAATAGACCAGTGTCGGAAGATTAAGGACCCATACAAGTATGGTGTCACTGACTTCATATGCATATCATGGCCGTGGTTCACAAACAATCTTAGAATTGGCATCAATGAAGACATATGTCAATAGTATAGAGGTTTCAGCCCACCAAGCTCAACCATAAGTGTGTGAAGCAGTCCAGTCCAGCAGACGTCAAGAATTTCATCAGACCCACAGGGAATATAACCTTGGAGAACCTCCTCATTTCAACACTCACACTGGGTGAACAGGGGTTACCTGAATTCCTCTAATAAGCCCCAGGGTAAAGCAGTTGTTTAAAAAACAAGTGTGGGGTACATTTTCTACAAATGTATTGAACTTAATCCACAAATAGATTCATAAGGAATGGTTCCTAACTTTCACATAATGCTCACTAACAATCATAATTTCGGTACACCAAGTAAGCACAATAAGCGCTGGGTCAGGTGATCAGACTGACATTCACTTCCAAAATGAACCTGTGGTAGTAAATGGTCGAAGACATTTTTATCATACCAAAGTGGAGTTTTGACACAGTGGATATGAGCGTCCCTATGATACAGCTCTCCTCCTCACACTGCCCTCCCACCCGGTTTCATCTCTTGCTGAGGGGCAGCCTGAAGGGCTTGGCACCTCGATGGGTTTGGAACTTGGTGTCCATCTCTGTCTTGTACATCTGATACAGCAGCTTCTTCTCCAGCTTCTCCACCGCGGCCAGAGTCAGGACAAGTGTCTCATGCTTCAGCATGCTGTACACGTTCAGCCCTGGACAGATAAACATACTGTACACATTCAGCCCTGGCACAGATAAACATACTGTACATGTTCAGCCCTGGCACAGATAAACATACTGTACATGTTCAGCCCTGGGACAGATAAACATACTGTACACATTCAGCCCTGGCACAGATAAACATACTGTACACATTCTGGCCTGGGACAGATAAACATACTGTACACATTCTGGCCTGGGACAGATAAACATACTGTACATGTTCAGCCCTGGGACAGATAAACATACTGTACACATTCAGCCCTGGCACAGATAAACATACTGTACACATTCTGGCCTGGGACAGATAAACATACTGTACACATTCTGGCCTGGGACAGATAAACATACTATACATGTTCAGCCCTGGCACAGATAAACATACTGTACATGTTCAGCCCTGGCACAGATAAACATACTGTACACATTCTGGCCTGGGACAGATAAACATACTGTATACATTCAGTCCTGGCACAGATAAACATACTGTACACATTCAGCCCTGGCACAGATAAACATACTGTACATGTTCAGCCCTGGACAGATAAACATACTGTACACATTCTGGCCTGGGACAGATAAACATACTGTACATGTTCAGCCCTGGCACAGATAAACATACTGTACACATTCAGCCCTGGCACAGATAAACATACTGTACACATTCTGGCCTGGGACAGATAAACATACTGTACACATTCTGGCCTGGGACAGATAAACATACTGTACATGTTCAGCCCTGGGACAGATAAACATACTGTACACATTCAGCCCTGGCACAGATAAACATACTGTACACATTCTGGCCTGGGACAGATAAACATACTGTACATGTTCAGCCCTGGGACAGGTAAACATACTGCACACATTCAGCCCTGGCACAGATAAACATACTGTACACATTCAGTCCTGGGACAGATAAACATACTGTACACATTCTGGCCTGGGACAGATAAACATACTGTACACATTCAGCCCTGGCACAGATAAACATACTGTACACATTCTGGCCTGGGACAGATAAACATACTGTACACATTCTGGCCTGGGACAGATAAACATACTATACATGTTCAGCCCTGGCACAGATAAACATACTGTACATGTTCAGCCCTGGCACAGATAAACATACTGTACACATTCTGGCCTGGGACAGATAAACATACTGTACACATTCTGGCCTGGGACAGATAAACATACTGTACATGTTCAGCCCTGGCACAGATAAACATACTGTACATGTTCAGCCCTGGACAGATAAACATACTGTACACATTCTGGCCTGGGACAGATAAACATACTGTACATGTTCAGCCCTGGCACAGATAAACATACTGTACATGTTCAGTCCTGAACAGAAAAAACATACTGTACACATTCAGCCCTGGCACAGATAAACATACTATGCATGTTCAGCCCTGGGACAGATAAGCATACTATGCACGTTCAGCCCTGGGACAGAAAAACATACTGTACACGTTCAGCCCTGGACAGATAAACATACTGTACACGTTCAGTCCTGGCACAGATAAACATACTATGCACGTTCAGCCCTGGGACAGATAAACATTCTGTACACATTCAGCCCTGGGACGGATAAACATACCGTAGACATTCAGCCCTGGGACAGATAAACATACTGTACACATTCAGCCCTGGCACAGATAAACAAACTATGCACGTTCAGCCCTGGCACAGATAAACATACTGAACATGTTCAGCCCTGGGGCAGATAAACATAATTTACACATTCAGTCCTGGGACAGATAAACATACTGCACACATTCAGCCCTGGGACAGATAAACATACTGTACACATTCAGGCCTGGGACAGATAAACATACTGTAGATGTTCAGGCCTGGGACAGATAAACATACAGTACACATTCAGTCCTGGACAGATAAACATACTGTACACGTTCAGTCCTGGCACAGATAAACATACTGTACACATTCAGCCCTTCGACAAATAAACATACTGTACATGTTCAGTCCTGAACAGAAAAACATACTGTACACATTCAGCCCTGGCACAGATAAACATACTATGCACGTTCAGCCCTGGGACAGATAAACACACTATGCACGTTCAGCCCTGGCACAGATAAACATACTGTACACGTTCAGCCCTGGACAGATAAACATACTGTAGACGTTCAGTCTTGGCACAGATAAACATACTATGCACGTTCAGCCCTGGGACAGATAAACATTCTGTACACATTCAGCCCTGGGACGGATAAACATACCGTAGACATTCAGCCCTGGGACAGATAAACATACTGTACACATTCAGTCCTGGCACATATAAACAAACTATGCACGTTCAGCCCTGGCACAGATAAACATACTGAACATGTTCAGCCCTGGACAGATAAACATACTGTACACATTCAGTCCTAGACAGATAAACATACTGTGCACATTCAGCCCTGGGACAGATAAACATACTGTACACATTCAGTCCTGTACAGATAAACATACTGTACACTTTCAGCCCTGGGACAGGTAAACATATGGGGGCATGGTGGGCGAGCTGTCTAAGGTGCCAGGCTAGTGATCCAGCGAGGTTGATGTTTCGGGATCGAGCACACCTGTGACTGGGTGTAAAAACCTTGGAGTCAACTTTGTGTGGAGACTCTTTCAGTGTTGTCACAACCCCTAGTGTACAGTACACAACCCTGTGCACTTAAAAGAACCCCCGAACCCGTTGGTATATGACCAGATGGTGGCCAAATGAACATGTGCATACACCTAGTTGCGGGTACACATACTGTGCATGTTCAGCCCTGGGACAGATAAACATACTGTACATGTTCAGCCCTAGATAGATAAACATACTGTACATGTTCAGCCCAGGATATAAAATCATACTGTACAAAATCACAGCAGGGAAATACACAAGTCCAAAGTTACCATCAAAATGTCCCCAAATCCTGTATCATGATCATTTTATACTAAATACTTGATCCATATCAAATTTCAAACTGAGAGATCTAGAAATAGATGTGCTGGGATACACTGAAAATGTAAATGACAGCATCTCATTCAACTTTCATGTGAGCTAAGCTATTTAATTTTTCATACACTTTTCAAACATTCTTTCCTGAGTAACTGTGTACAATAATTCAACGTAACTATCTTTGGATTTGAGTCACATAAATAACATAACAAACACAATGAAACAAGTAAGGGGATGCATGAAAGTACAAGTGTTCCTTTATTCTTTTCCAGGTTTCTTCACAAGGTTTGTATTGTACTGCATGTGTAATTCTGTACACTTTTACTTTCATGTGTTCCCTTATTTGTTTCTATGTGTATTTCATCAAGCAATAATCACAACAGAGGTACTGCAGCCTTTGTCCATAACTACCCGAGGACAAGAAACATGCAATGAGAGGGGATGAAAATCTGACAATGAATTTACTATGGCTTTAGTTTTGACATTTAAACATGTTGTGTGCTTTAAATCTCTGAACAGAAAACTGACATGCAACTCACCATATACAGGCATGAGGTTGAACTGAGGAGTCTTGCTCAGGGCAACAGCTATATTCCGGGGCATGTAGTCTGTGCTGGAAACACATGGCACTGATGTGAATCAGTTATTGAAATCAATCCACATCTCATAACAAAACTTGAGGTCTCTGTCGTCAACAACGAACATCAATCAACATGTCATACCATAGCTTGAGGTCTCTGAATGCACAAACTTCCATCCTATTTTGTTTATTGTTTAATGTCACCATCAGCCATATTCCATTCCACTTGGGTACAATGACACACAAGCAGACAAGTTACGGAACCCACAATCACAATCTAAGATGGCCATTCCGCGGTCATGTTTCAACATACTTGTACTTGCAAATGTACTTTACAGTATGTCTAAAACATGACATACAGTTTGTGAGTGTGTGATGAAGGAACATTCAGTAACTAATAACCTACGAGTAGCTTCTTTCATCTGATTTAGTGGCAAGCATAATCTGATAACTGTCAAAAATCCCTATTGATTTCTCTTTGCATATAAAATCAGACATTCAGTCCCAAATTGGCACCAAAAGCTATGTGACATTTCTTTCACTTAAGAAAAGTGACAAAAAGAAAAGGTGAGGCAACAATACAGTTTATACTACATTGAATACAATGTTATAATACCTCCTAATTTCAGAAAATAATACAAGAATTCAAACATTTTGCCTTTTTCAAATTTTCCATCAAGGACACTTGGTGTATATTTCTAGACAAATCATGTTGTAAAATATGCGAGTGTCAGCAACTTACTCATCCACAAAGAGGGCGGAGTATCCCCAGAGACAGTTTTCAACCAGGTCCTCTATGTACTGCAGATAGAGAAACCACAATCAAACAGGAACAGTACACTCTGAGGTGCCTACATACGTGTGAGGGTCAAGGGTCATGCTACATGTCAATGATAGATGAAAGTGTCAATACGGGTTTAAAAGTAAATATCAGTACTCACCATTCTTACATTCACTTTAACAAAAATTGTATCAAAAAATACACTTCACACAAACACAGCATTATGGTGAATACGTGCGGGAGACTATGGCCATCGTTACCATCTAGCTTTGATTACTGTAGACCTATGAAGGTCTGTGGTAGATTAGGCCTTCAGAAACCCATGTTTGCCATAAAAGGTGACAATGCTTGTCATAAGAGGTGACTAATGGGATCAGATGGTCAAGCTCACTGACTTGGTTCACACAAGTCATCGGTTGCCAGTTGCACAGATCAATGCTCATGCTGTTAAACACTGGATTGTCTGGTCCAGACTCGATTATCTCCAGACCACAGACATACAGCTGGAATATTCCTGAGTACAGCGTAAAAATAAACTCACTCACTCACTCATTACTGTAGTAATTTTAATCGAGAATTGTTTTTAATGCATTCTGTGAAACACTACAAAGGGGTACTCACTTGTGGATCATCAGTAGGGATGTCTAGGGAATCAACGATATGTAAGTCATTCTGAAAAAAAAGAAAAACATTTATACAGTCACTTCGATAAATTTCAGGAATCTAAATATATTCATAAAAACTTCTTCATTAGCTTCTTTCCCATCAGTATGATATTGATGACTTGTAAACTAGATAAACCTGTGAAGGTCCCGGGGCAGAATAGGCCTTCAGCAACCCATGCTTGCCAAGGTGACTATGCTTGTCGTAAGAGGCGACTAACAGGATCAGGCGGTCAGACTAGCTGACTTGGTTGACACATGTCATTGGTTCCCAATTGCGCAGATCAATGCTCATGTTGTTGATCACTGGATTGTCTGGTCCAGACTCGATTATTTACAGACCATCGCCATATAGCTGGAATATTGCTAAGTGCGACGTAAAACTAAACTCACTCGCTCGCTCGCTGTAAACTAAATCTGATGACTTACCTGTCTACTTTTAACAATGCATTTCCATTTACCTGTGCATAGGCCACATTTACTGTTTCGTCTGTGCATATATGACAATATGTTACCTCTCACCTGTGCCACCTTGACAACTTTCCACTCACCTGGTCATATTTTGACATAGTTCAGCTCACCTGTCCATACCTGGACTAATGCTTCCACTCACCTGTGCATACTTGACAGACAGCGCTACCCTAAGCCCCTGCACTCTCACAGCTGTAGGCAACATATAGAAATAACTCTTAGGGCCCCGAGGTCCCATGGCTCGCCCACCTGCAACATTATGCAAGTTGGTTGATATCTCAACTGAGACGTAGCGTTTCTAGGCAGGAGGAGTTATCTCCCTGTTTCTGTACAGCCAGATGAGCTTTATAAGTCCAAATGCAGCTTTGAACGTGTGACACAATAATAAGTTATCGTTCACTTATCATGTATTCTCACATCATCAACAAATTAGCATGTTACTATATCTCCTGAGAGACTGGCCTACAATGAAGGTCAAACAGTCCTTGAGTGAATGAAGTCATAAAACGGTTGGCAATAATCCACACATATCAACTGTATTTTACAAAAGCTTAAAGGTCACATGCAACCAAAAAATCAAACATAATTAAAACACATTTATCACTTATTCATGACATACAATATACATTGCTGCTTTTAAAAAAACAATTAAACAAAATTATAAGCGTACAATCGCGATTCAAAAGTGCAATATTTTGTACTTGGGCTTACTTCCCCCGAAACGAAGCCCTCGGGACACCGAACCCAGTCATGGCTGGTGGATATGCACTCAAGTGTAACGACGGCTTCCGATTGGCTGGTTCATTTGCTGATATGCTTACGGTTCATTGTGTGTACAGAAAGATGATTTGTTTGATGGGCATTTTAGAAGTATAGCCAGTCACAAGAAAGTAAGATTCTGCATGGATATCAATTTCTTTTTGTGTACTTGATGCGTCGTTTCAGTATGGATTCATATACTGTTGTCAAACAAAATCAAATACAGTAAAAGAAGCCGTTATCCATGAAGAATGTAGAGATGTTGGGTTTGGAAAATACATGTTCTCCGAATTTGCGCTCGATCCAGTCAAAAATCATTTCAGCAGAGATGATAAACTACTGGAATCTGTCATTCGTCCAAGTACAAAGCAGGACTTGAAACTGACAAGAGTTTGCACCAGTTTCCGTCAGATCCAGTCATCCGAAAAAAATGAATGTAGTATGTTTGCAACCCACAGACATAAAAACATGACATGTGTATCACACGTGCCTAATTACATAATGTGGCAGACACGGGACTCGGGTGCACGAGTCATAAATCAACTTATTTTCTTTATGTCGTATAGTCTGATAGGTGTTAAGTTCAAATTGCATGTGGTCAATGATCGAAGCTGTGTATTGCATGTTGTCTTTAGCAGACACGCAGACAGACATATAGGTGTGAATAAACCAGACACTGAGCTTTCTCTGTGACAGAGACTGCTTACCACAATCAACAAGTTTTTTTTACGTAACGAGTAGATTGTTTACTTGTTTGTGTACACAACCAAGATTAGACTACTGCTCACAACCTCAGACGCTGGGCATGCATACTGTTTCAAGCTCCGCGAACCTATTCACTGCGCATGCGTCACGGGCGCAGCGCAGCACATCTGTTGGAACCAGTTTTCCCCCCAGCGGTGGGGGGAATTTAGTGAAACGTTTGAACTCCGATTTCGCGGGCTTTTTTTTCCATCGCGTTTTTTTCAACCCCCCAGCGCTGGGGGGAATTTAGTGAAACGTTTGAACTCCGATTTCGCGGGCTTTTTTTTCCATCGCGTTTTTTTCAACTTTATAGGTTGAATTGGCATTATTTATGATTTGTTTCGGTAAATGCATACCGAAAGGTACAAGAATCTGCAAAGTTGTGTTTTACGTTGCATGTGACCTTTAACATTCAAGTGTGGACAATCACCCAGTGGCCAGTATATAAAGACAACAGGTGTAAGGGTACAGTTACCTTAACTTACACCACCATTCTAGTTCCTCTTACATCAAACATGACATCATCAGCTAGTGCATTCATGAAAAGACCAGTAAGTTCACATAATCCACAGGTTTGAAATAATCTGCCAACTAACTGGATATGACCAGTGGTGTCAACATCTGTATGAAGAAGCATTTTACTCCAGCATCCCCTTTGGTCTGCTCACCTCCAACCCACAGCGGTGATCTGATACTACTGTGTCTGGCTCTCCCCAGGCCCTTTTGTGGCCACGGCCTCTTGCCGCCCCCCTGCACCTCCGCACGGGTCTTGGTCTTGGCATGTGACTAGCAATAACAAGTACAACAAGTATACAACTAGGGAGAAAGCTCCATATATTAACACTGAACAAGTGTTGAGACAGTAATTTACAGTACTACTGTAGTACGCTCAGAAGTTAAAGACAAAGACTGTAGAAGTAAAACTGAACTGAAAGTGTTGATTTTCAAACTTCGCTATAAATACCTGACTTAACAGCATTGTTCGGTTGCTTGTAAATAACGTTCCTGTCTGTGCAGTAGTGTTATGTGTATGGGAGTATCTAATTCATCATTAAAGTTTTAACATATTTAAGAACGGGTTGTTCCTCATGAGCAATACCACCCCTATTACATGGACTAACCGACCAGAACATAGCATGTGTAAACCAGTAATCAGAAGTAGAGTTTATTACACAAGTACATTCTACAGAGGATTGAACTTCTGTATTATACTCACAATCCTCTTGTATGTTGTCTGCCAGTGTATGTTCTTGTGAAGCATGTCTAACCTGAAAATAAAGCAGAGCTGAGTCAGGAAGAGAAATGAATGTGTCAAACATGTTACTACATAAAACAAGGGGAGATAATATACTGTGATGATATTTTACACACTGTAATAGTCAGGAGCAGGATGCCACTGGTCAACAGCTTGGGACATCAGGATATAATGAACTTCTAACTGTAGGTTATTGATTCTGATAACAATTACAAAATATGAACTTTTCAAACTATCAATTCTGAAAATACTCCAGGTTAAGTATTACAGCAACCTTGGATTTGTAGCAAATATTTCTGGATGAAGATCAATGACACCCAGCTTCTCATCTTCTACAGTATCCAGGGTCTCTAGCCAGGCCTGGCGTGATTTCATGTTGGGATGGAGGTGGTCCAATTTGCGTGATGTCATGACAGGCAGAGGACGGCGGACAGTATGGGGTTGGATGGGCTGAACCTCTGGAACTGGAAAATACAACTATAAAATCATAAACAAAGTAACCTCTATAAACACTGTACTAGGCCATGGGGCAAACCTATTTGACAAACTGACTTGCAGTGGCATGGTAGAGGAAGGGAGCTAATTTACATTCCCTGAACTCTATGCATTTTTATTCAGTTGCAGAAACATTAGAACATGTTATTGTATGATCACTGTGTTGCTGCATGATAATTTCATGATTGGATGAGCCATGTTAAATTTTGGATCATCCACTTTTAGCAAAATCAGTCTAAACTCTGAATAAAAAATACTATTTACATCAGAGTCACAAAGGTCATATATTCTTGAAAATAGCACAAAAATCATCCCTCAGAACTTACCCTGAGAGCCTCCAGGCTGCTCTGTCAGCTCCTGTAGTTTGTGTGATGTTGTTGAAAACGATCGAAGACAACAGTCCTGGAAAATACAGCCATGCTGGCTTTGAGCAGGTGTGATTCACCTATGTACATTCTCAGATGCCACATCTATAGGTTTTGGATATCTTGCAGTCATAACTATTTTAATATGTACATCTTTCATCAACATTAAATAAAGAATCACCATGGTATATAATCATGAAAACATACTGCTATAGAACTAACTTGAAGGTTGGGACAGATTTCTGCCCATTTCCCCTCTTAAAGTTGATTCCAGTCAAATGACATCACCAGATTATAATTTATATATTCCTCATCTGATCAGGAAGGGGTTAACATGTGGTTTTAATTGAACCTCAACATACTGAAATACATATTCAACTTTCAAAAATGCCACAAAAATAATTTTTTTCTCATCGTTAAAATTTAAGGGTGATAAGAGTGGAAGTCTTAGACTCTTAGTCTTGCCAAAGTTTGTATAACTATGAGAAAGGGATTGCATGAAGGCTAAATGAGAACAGTTACTGTTGAGGCAGAATTGTTTTTCAGCTATCACATGTAACAAAATCTCTGGTCTTTGTTATTATATCCAATAATTTAAAAAAGTTTCTATTTCTTAACATCTGAATAGAAGGTGATTAAAAATATATACGTACAAAACTCCATTTGTACACCCTTATGAGCCAATGAGAGCGAAGGCTCCATGATACAATCGACATTATGAACAAATTAGGCAAGGGCTATTACTTTTTACAGAGCAACTCACTTTGACTTTGTTCTTTGCAACTGTTTGCCGGATCAACAATGACGACATCAGTCTTGTGAGGTACGCCATTTTAGTTGTGCACATATCCATCTTATGTATGATGAATTATGAAACTTCGATTTCAGTAAACTTGATCTAGAGGTCGCATGGTTGAAACAGGAAACTGCAAGAGTAGTCCGCCCTTAGTTTACAAAACTGCAAAAAGTAAATATCATCAAATATGGAATATGATTTACATATATTTTCAATTTGAGAATACTTGGAAACATTTCAAAGAAAACATTGATTAGAAGTGTACTATAATCGTTTTCATTAGTTTGACTCTTTTAAATGAAAGCATATAAAATCGATAAATTTCTATTACACTGGGTTGAAATTTACATGAAACCAGTACTGAGGTCAACAGAAGTAAGAGAAGACGGTATTTCCTGATTTCTTTTTACGAATCCTAGTAAGATATAACGGAAATATATAGGTACAGTAAGTTTATTGATGCATTCAGTGATAGTATCTCCTACACTTCCTTTTGATGTTGAAAGTTTTAACTAGAAATGGATGTTGTCTAAAGCCAAATATTTACAGCTCTGTACTAATATTGATAGTGATACTATTGATAGTAACTTGTTTATATGCACGTCGTCGTCTGTAACAGTGATTAGGGATCTCTAATTAGCTCATAGTACCCTGCAGTTTCACTTGTATGGGTCCAAAAATGTAAATCTGTTAGTTGTTATAGCTAAATGGATGAAAATTTACAAATTGCAGGAGGTAAGAGTTCCGCCCGTACTCCATCTTCATCAAAAACCAGTATTACAAACTGACATGCAATGACATTAAATGTAGTAGAATAGGTGAAAAGGTTAAAGAAATCCCAGAGGTCAAACCCACTTTTTTCAATGTTGACTATTTGGGAAAATTCTAAGCTTTTTAACCATTGATCAGCATGAAACTTCTGGCTTTGATGATATTCATGATACAGTAAAAGAATGTCTCCTCCATGTGATATTATGAACTGAAGGTAGACAATGGTAGAGTAATTTCCCTTCGGCATGGAAGATCGTGATCGTGGGTTTGAATCTGAAATTTGTCAATTTTCAGTTTTGTGACCACTATGATCATATTTTTGATGTTCATGAAATGCTGTTAAAAGCAATATTCAGCCTCACTCACTCACCAAAATCATCCATTCACACCAATGAATTGTCATCCTTAGGTCCTGGTGATCTTTGTGTAAGATGTCGCCAGTGCCAGATGAGGACCCAGATAAGCAAGATTTTGAGGACATTGAGGACATGGACACTCCAAACCTGGTGATACCAGCTGTCATAGAGAACAGTGAGGATGAAGATGAGGACACTGTCCCCCATGGCTACCAGCCTTTGTCTCAGGGTCCAGATGACATGAATGGAAACAACTTTGATGAAGATTCTGATGATGACTCCGGAATGTCAGAAGGAGAGGAAACTGGTGTTGGTCAGAATGATGCCATGGCTTCAGGAATAGTACCAAGTGGACTCTATCCAAATTTTCCTGAAGGGGACCTTCCTTCATATTTGCAGGTAATTCAGTTTAGGTAATCAGGAGTATGTTTGTTTATAAAATGAATCTGGATGATTCACTGTTAGCATTATTTGAAACAAAATCATTTTAAAAAACCTGCAGAACTGATAGGAAGACATCAGTCTGAGAGGCCTTTTATGTTCCTTTGTACGGGTTGTACTAGATAGTATAAACGTGATGAAATGTGGACCCTTCTTCTTAAGAACTACATATTCAGATAATTACTGAATCAGTTATTTTATGTGAAGAATGACTGGTTAAGTGGGACATAAAAGTCACACCAAAAAGTGTAAACAAGTCTTTGCTTATGATGAAGGTCAACTGTGCTTTTTCAGGTACCTGATCTTCCACGACCAGACAAGAAAGATATGCTTTGGAACCAGCCACGGCATACTAGTTCTGATGGAATGGATTCAGGCTAGTTGTGTTTATTAATGTTTTGAAATTATTGTGTAGTATCCCTTAAGAATCATACTGTGGGAAATCCAACCCAGGTTTTAGTTGTGCTGTGTGAATATTTTAAACACAGATCAAACCCACTTTCTTCTTGATTTTGATAAAATGTAGTAACTTCACATTTAAAGGAAGCAAATATTTAGCCTAACCTTTATTCCTCCTGTTAAAATTCAGCTCTTGAATGTGAACTGGGGATCTGGCACAGCCAAGGGTCACCTGTTGACAATGCAGCACATTCTGTACGGGATTCTTGAACTTCTTTCAGTGGCATTTTATGGGTTGGAAAGTGTGACTTTTAGTTTTATGTCACTTTGAGCAATATTCAAGCAATATCACAGTGGGTGACACCACACATGGGCATCAGACATTTTACTCATGTGGAATGGAACCCAGGTCTTAAGCGAGACAAGGGAATGCATCAACCACTAGACTACCGCACCACCCCAAGTTTTGGAAGTACAGTAATGACAAACGCTAACAACTTCTATTTCATGATTGTAATGTTTCAATTCAGACAATGTTGACAATGGTAGAGGATTCTGTGTTGAAACATCCCACCCAAAAAATGAAAGAAGATGTTATCCATAAAGTTTCTTATTATGGTTTAGAAAGGGTCCCAAGGATCACATGCTGAGGTTACGAGCTAATCAAATGGAGCAGTAGCTCAGGCTGGGTGATGTGGGCGATAGCATGTTTTCATACCCCAGTGGCAGGGGTTGTTGGTCACAATGTCAATCATTTGTCCAGAGAAAGCTATTTTCAGGTATCCTGTGAACATCCGGGTTAGAACTGGTCTTTGGCAACCCATGTATGTCATAAGAGGAGACTAATGGGATCAGATGGTCAGACTTGCTGACTTGGTTGGCACATGCTCATGCAGTTGATTTCAGGATTGTCTTATCCAGACTATTTACAAACTGCCAATATCTGGAATATTGCTGAATGCAGAGTAAAACTAAACTCACTCACTCACTCATTATTTACAGGCACACCCAGTATAACTTGATTACTGCTAAGTGTTAAAGCGTTAAACAACAAACAATGCATCTCACCCACTGAAGAAATATAAACTTGTGGATTATAGCCTTTGTATTTGTTTCAGTGTCATGATATGTTGTCATTGTAATGTTCTGCTTGCAGGTCAAGCAGCTGCTGTTAAGAATGCCATGAAGGGATTTGAACTTCCTGGATGTAGCATACCTGACTGGGCCAAAAATATATCTGAGGACAAATGGAAAGAGCAGCTCCTATCTCGTCTGTCAGCATGTGGCCCTAGAGACAACATCTTCTCATCGTCACTTGTGTCAAACAGTGAGATGTCATCACAGAGCTCTGAAAGCAGCCTCAGTGAAGCGGAGAAGGAAATTGGCTGAGAACATTCCAAAGTCTTGTGAAGTAACCTGTTAAATGAAGGGGTAATATGTGTGAATCTGAAAGAAATTGTTCATGGTATAGTTTGTCCTGCCGTATTTTGTAACTATGCTATGAAAGGTCAGTCTTGCAACTCATTCACTCACTCTGTAATAACTTTCTCGAAATAAGGTAATGAGTGTTAAATTCAGACAATATTGGAAATTTGAATGTATCACCACAATGTACTTTTGAAAAACATTTTGGTTTTTTTTAGTGAAAAAATACATTTGCTGAGGCAGTGACTGAAAAATATATGGTAACACCTCTGGCACACCTCGAACATTCTTGCAGTACAGCTCTGTGAGATAGAGCAGAGTGTCTCTGACACTACCAGGGGTAGGCAGCAAAGTCAATGTTGGTTAATGTTATCCAAATAGCACAGTGAACTATAGCTGCTGCTGTTTATTGCTTCTGCACCCAACCACAGAACTCTTTTTGTTCTTTTGAAGCTGAACTTCTTAATTGCTGAACTACAAAAAATATATTAGACTCACTTTTTAAAAGGAAGACCCTGGCTTCCTACCTGACTCCATGATTTCAACATCTGTGTATATTCATGTGTTCATTTGATATGCATATTTCAACCATATGACATTTACTTGACAAGAAGTACATTTTCTAGGTATATTTCAAAATGTTCTTATGGCAGATGTAAAAAGTTTTCTTGGTTTTGAGCTTTTTATTTGTGAGAAATTTTGCTATTTTGCATGGTTCATTGGGATCTTGAAGAGGTATTTTAGATCTATTTCTTTTCAAAACCTTTAATTTCTTTGAATGGCATTCTAGAAGTTGAAGAGATGCAGAATGAAAACCATTTTTATGGATACACAAGTTCTTTATTATTCATAGGTGAAGTTCAACAAAGATCGTAATGTCTAGAATCTATGTCAAAATGTCGCCAATAGAGAATTATAGAAGTTGTATATCCATATAAATTGCCCTCATTCTTCAAAACCTTTAATGGCTGATGAAACCTATCAGCATGTCATGCAGGTTAATGCACTGTTAAAGTATTGTCCTTTTGTGGCTTGTATGTAAGTGCAATGTGGTGTCTGTCCCATACATGTACATTAAATTAGTGGCATTCAAGTGTAGGGTAACACAAGTCCACACTAGGTTTATGTGACCTTCCGATATATCTGCCTCTATTTTTCTTTTGCAAAGATGAATACAATATTTCTGAATTGAAAAAAATTTAAATGGCTCTTTTCCCCACACCCACCCCACCCCCACCCCCAAAAAACAAAAAAAACAGCCGTCAGTGCTCGCTTGGTGAAAAAGTTTAGTTTATTGCCCTTTTCAGTAAAATGCCACCAATACCATACCATAACATGGTAGTCAGCAGAAATGGGCTTCATACATTGTACCAGGTAGGGGAATCAAAGCCAGGTCTTCTGCACGATGAGTATAGGCTTTAACCATTAAGCTACCCCACAAATATTTGATGAAGTTCACCTGATTAAATGCCATTGAGGTATTTGATTTTGTTGCAGAGAAGTAGCCAGTGGAAGTGAAGGACTGGCCTACTGGATTTTCCTGACTGTAGTGTAGTCATACCAGGTTTTGGTACAACTGACAGTAGATGTCTATCCATTTCAGCAGTATTTTTACAATTAGGGTATATGTGAACAACATTTATATTAGAAAGGTTTATCATGTATTTAGAGACATTTGTCCTCTTATGTCTTCAAGACAGTTCTCATGTTTAACATTTTATTGTTTTCAGTTTTGTTTCTATTTCATGTTTGACACCATTGTAATGAAACTTTCTCAAATGGCTCCATGTGAAGAAAACAACTGGTGACAGTAGACATGCCTATGGCTCTAGGAATTAGTTTACCTTTCCACTTTAGAGAAGGACACTATCAGAAAAGAACCATATTTTAGGTGATTTTAATTTAGAGTGGACAGTTCTTCAGTCTGTGATGTTATGTTTAGAGGGCCATTTATGTCTGAATTGTGTGTGTAGAATTTGGATTGTCATACGAGAGGCATTTATTGTGTACATTTGTAAATATTCACTATCATTATAATATGAAATAAAAACAACGTAAAAGGTTCTTCTGATTTTGATATGTATTGTTTGTAGGTGTCTTGCACTGAGTAAGTGAATAGGAGTTCAGTTGTGATTTAACTATTAACCATTAAGCAAGAGTCCATGTTCCAACCAAGTACTGTCACCAATTTTCCATCAAAACATTGAGGAGTCCGTCTTCCCTTCAGACAATGACCAGGGGGCATCCAGAGTGGGGTAGCGCACTTCCATCTCTCCTCCACAAAAAATTGCCCAAAGTGGGGTAGCGCACTTCCATCTCTCCACCACAAAAAATTGCCCAAACGTTTTGACATCATCACCACCACCCCTTCTCCATATAGCTGTAATATTGCATAAACTAAACTCACTCACTCACTCACTCACACAATGACCAAGATGGCACACTTTTCTCAAGACAGAAAAGTAGTCAAAATAGTCAACCTTTCTTTTTGACCAAGATTCTTTCTAACATTATACAAGAGAATTGAACTAATGAAGAGTCAATTTTTGCCGACCAGAAAATCATGGTGCTCCAAAGCCCATCTTCCCTTGAGACACTGACCCAGCAAAACATCCTGCCTCCAGACATTTACCTTAGTTCTATCTATCATTCTATGACATCAAACAAAACTCCATGTTTCATCAAAATACAGACCAAGAATTCATCTACCCTTCAAGTTTCCCAGATGCAGACCTGTAGACTTTAATGTATCCAGCATCAGAAAAAGCTTATCATGTGGAGACAATAGCGATATGTACTACCTTATGGCAGTGTTCGTCTGTAGAAAAAACTGCTCCATGCATACTTTATTGTTTGTATGACATCAAAAGAAATATTTAGTCAAAGAGAAGGCGCTTGCGTGTCATTTTACAACCTCACCAAACGGGCATTTTGGAATTTCTGCTGTCTAAACCCGGACATGAAATATAGAAATACGGTGTTATTGAAGTTTAAAATTAAACTTCATTTGTAAATACCATTTTCACATGAAACACGGAATTGGAATTCAGTGTA
The DNA here is from genome assembly GCF_037392515.1 of Haliotis asinina. Lineage (NCBI taxonomy): Eukaryota > Metazoa > Mollusca > Gastropoda > Lepetellida > Haliotidae > Haliotis > Haliotis asinina. Next base: position 15,435,136 of record NC_090287.1, read on the forward strand.
ACCAGTATTGTTTGTGGTGTCTATTTTCACTTTCCCACGAGAAAATTCGGATCGGCTGAAAAATAGGTAACTGTTTGAACAGGTTAGACTCATGTTTAGTTGTGACTGCCCGAGACAGGAAACAACTGGCTGCAGACGTCGACAGGTGACGCTATCCAGATCGGGAAAAACAATTGGTTGCAGACAGGTGACACAATGCAGGACGGGAAAACAATTGGTTGCAGACAGGTGACGCTATCCAGATCGGGAAAAACAATTGGTTGCAGACAGGTGACACAATGCAGGACGGGAAAACAATTGGTTGCAGACAGGTGACGCTATCCAGATCGGGAAAAACAATTGGTTGCAGACAGGTGACACAATGCAGGACGGGAAAACAATTGGTTGCAGATCTGTGACACAATCCAGGACGGGAAAACAATTGGCTGCAGATCTGTGACACAATCCAGGACGGGAAAACAATTGTCTCCAGATCTGTGACACAATCCAGGACGGGAAAACAACTGGCTCCAGATCTGTGACACAATCCAGGACGGGAAAACAATTGGCTGCAGATCTGTGACTCTGTCCGAAACAGGAAAACAAATGGCTGCAGACAGGTGACACAATCCAATATCTTGGATGTCGTGATATCCTCAGCAATTTCTGTGTGTTAAAATGTGTAAATCGTAGACAAGATGCATGCACTAGTGATGTTCCACTTGTTTGACGCTGCGAGTTTTAAATGTGGTCAATAACCTTGATCGGCTTGCAGGCTCCAGTTCACCGTTACGTAGTGTATACATTTACATTACATTGTTACTGATTAACTTTGTGCATCGAACTACTGGTATAACACTGTTTTAACGTGGGTGATATCCCCACTTAGAAAACTTAACTACGACCCTGTGTATGTCATGCTTCCCATAGTCACGTCTGCTCCACATGGGCTTTTATCGCTTAGAAACGGTGTTAGATGGGCCAGGGATAATCTACAATCTCTATATAGGCTCCCCGGATAGACATACAGGTGTACAGACCCCGTACAGACCCTATCCTATGGGATGAAACGACGAAACAGCCCCCTCCTCAAAGTTAGATTTCACCACGTAAAATATTTTACGGACCGACAGCCAGATGATTTCCCTCCAAAATGAGCTATACACAACAACAATCGGATCATCATTTCAAAAGTTATACGCCACGAGTCATCTAGCCTGTCTCACAGTCCCTGCACCACATTATTTTGCTTGATGCCAAGCCTTCTGTGCTGAAACCTTAAATGAAGCAAGTCTAGATCTCCTCAGGTTCTGGTCTCCCTCGGTCTCCTTTTCAACTAAAATGGGTTTGTTTTACTATCAAAATTATATATGTGCAGAAACCAAGCCTTAGTCTACGAAAACAGGTACCTCCACAAGTCCAAGCGAAATTCCTGGGCCACTCAACACAGCGAAAACGCACCTTTTAAATTAATCAATTCCCACCACTTTGACAGCACCTATGTAGGACTAGGTATCTTTCTAACCCAGTTTCTAAACGATGCAAGCTCCTCCAATAGCAAGTCCGTAAACAGAAGGGATATGTTGATTCTGCTTTGCATCAAGATGTCTGCATTCCATTCTGACGGACAGTCCAAATTTACACCTACATTGATGGGGAACTTGGCTACATGCAGTAATAGTGGAGTCTTTGTGAATTTTTGCGGCGGAAACTTTGCGATATGTCAGTCTTTGATAAATAATCGTTTTATTGTTACAAATGATGCCATAAATAGTGTAAAAATAATACAAAGTGTTCCAGTGAGGGTTTATCCTCTTTCATCATAAATTGAATCCTGTTTTATCTGCGAAAAGAACCGCAATGAATTGGTCAAACGTCAAAGAAACTTTGTGATTACGAAACTGATGTAACGGAAACTTCATTCATTGCCAAAATAAAATATTTTAATTCAACTCTCTTGTCATATTGATTTCTAGGTATACAGGCCAACTGTTGTCTTGCCCGCCCCTTGCTGGCGCTAACATCTCAAGGATTCTGTAACAAAAGTTTCTGTCGCAAAAGTCACAGACTGGACTACCAATGAGCTAGCCAGTCCGATGGTCTGGCCCAAATTTTGGAAAACATGTGCCAGTAATATTCTTAGGAACTCGTAATTGTCTGATCTGGTTAAATCCAGTTTGGGTTGGTAACATTTAAGGTGACCGGTCTTGATGTCTGGTTGTTTTGGGGTGTTTTTTTGTGTCTTATTTCATACACCGTTTTAGCACACGTTCACTACAAAACACCCCAGTACCGTTTCAAAACGTGACGAGGAAGCCATATGCAGGATCATTTAGAAGTAACGGCGGCTGCACTGGGGTAATTTGTTCTGGATTTCTTGAGGTGACAGCGGACTTGCCCTTGCTTGTGTTGGCGATATGAGCCATCAGCCTGACTAGCTCTTTTCACCAAAAACACCAGTCTTTTCACGATATTCGTGATATATTCGCTACCATGCAATGATGTTTGCTGCCTTTGAATTGTCTTCGAAGTATGGAAATTGATTTTATACTATTATCAATATCCAACAGCTTTTCATACTTCTTTCATGACTTTGTAATAAGCTGTGTAATGTTCCTGTTTTCAGTCGGTCATACATTTTTCTCAAGCACTTTACTGTCAACACTTTGGTATTCTGAACATTGTGGTACTTTTGCAATAATAAGCTATAACATGATTTTAAAAGAAACTCATTGTAATTCATAAATTTGGAAGCAGCCACACACACAGCACGTGGTCATGTATGCGAAATAGTTTTTAAATATGTTAAACCTCATGTTTCCTCTTCTCGCTTTAAATTTGTAATGTCCTTACAGCTTAATTGGGGTCCATATTCAGTCAAATGTGGTATCGGTGTCAGTTTGTGAATGGACCATAAACAGGTTGTGTATCAAAGTTCTCAAGCTATTTATCCCTGTCATCCACTGACAGTTGGTATATATCATCAGTACTTCTAACACTCCATACTACCAATACTGCACCATGTCAAGGCAGAATGAGTGGGTTTTACCTGATGTGCAATATAAAGATGTGTCTGGTGCCAATGAATGATATATGTTTTTTACAAAAAAGTAAAACCCAAGTCAACATTTTAGAGCAATATATTTATAGGATCAAATTACATCATCTTCAACATTACAAGAGATCATCCATGTTAATGCGTTGCAATGTTACTATTAAGACATCATATGCTATACAGTTTTCCTCAGTACAAAATGGTTTTGCAAGAAGGTAATTCCCTCTTTCTTTGCAACAATGTGTAAGCATGACATGCATAACCAATACCAAATAGGATGCATATAGCAAGAAATTACTCAATAAAACTATCTATGTAGTTCCGCATTTGATATTGATCCCAACCAAGTTGTCAAAATGAATGAATACAACCCAAATATCAAAACAATTACTCTTGAACATTCCTCATGATAAATTTGGAGGACTGCGTACCAAGGAGTTATGCGGTTAATGTCACAGTAGTGTACTGTCTATCTACACAACCATAATTATCATACAGTGTAAGAGCCAATGTATTGATACTTATCATACCCTCCTGGTGGTAAGATGTTGGCTTTTATTTGTGGTTCAAATGCATCAGGAGGTTTAACACTGGGTATATAACAAAATGAACTATCTACTAACTGTGTTCTTAAAATCTGAAGGGACGGACAGAAAATGTTCAAGTATGAAATGATCTAAATTAATGGTATCAATGATTTCTGAAGATTGCATTGCCAATTTGTTTTTTTACAAGTTGCTATGGTAGCATGATTTAATGTATACTGTTGAAAGGTTATTACAAGAGCAGTCACCACACTATACTTGCTGGCGGAATCTGTTCACTGTAAAACAAGTAAAGGAATGGGAGAGTTGCAGTTCAGTTGAGCATGTTTTGAAGGAATGAGGATAAACAGAGTTGTACTAATCAGTTCAAACAGAATAAAAGAAACTGATAATGTAACATGTTTATTTTTCACAAGTACTATAAAAAAAGTCCGTATGTACAACTGTTGGCAGTAATCAAAGTGGACCCCGCAATTGAATGCTTTAAGACCTGGTCCATCTTCCTTTCTTGACATCAAACATGTCAGATATAGTTGCATTATTAGACAAGATTTGAACATGTATTGGGAAGGGTGCTTGACATTATGTCTTCAACAGCTGCGTAACAACCCAAGTTTGACTTACAACCTTGAACAAGCAAGAACAGTATTGCAGCATTTTGGGTGGTTTTAGAATATTTTGACAGACCCGCACAGGTTATAGAGTAAATTCAGAGTCCCAATATATGAGCCATCAGTACATTACATACACAAATTATGAATATGATTAAGTGCACAAGACTTATATGCATTTTCATAATCAGCATTGATGAACTGAAGTCTTCAAGAATCCAATGTGATCCCACCTCCTATGGCTTTCTAGTCCATTAACAATGCTGAATATTTTCATCATGACATGTACACTACTCAACTTTTGCAAAGAAAATTAGCATCTGATATGTTGATAAGAATGTATTAATGTTTTTCTATTCAAGATGAAAAGTAGGACAGAAATAGATCCAACTTTTCTGGCACATTTTCCTATCCACAACACACCACTGCCCCTGCAGTGCTGATGAAACCATTCTCCCATAAAATTTATGTTGAGTAGCATACATACTGAGAAAAACAGAGGATCACAGGAAAATTGAAGAGTTCCTTTATTTTTCAGTTTTCATCAGAACAGCACAATTCAAAGCTGGTGCTAAAAACTGGAAAATATTGCAGAAACATATAAATTTTCTTGTGATCCTTTATTTTATTTCTCTCAGTATTTCTGTTTATGAATATTTCAGCTGTGCAACATAAGTAAACCAATAACTCTACTATTACACTGATGAATGTACGTTGAAAATAACAGAAACCCTTCAATAAAAATATGCATTTATTACATTAAAAGTCCCACATTTGAACATTGTTATGGTCTCAACAAAGTGATTATCAAGGTTTCATATTATACTCATATGCAGATAAAAGGACACCATCATTATAAAACTGGTTTTACTCCTTACCTCTAAAAGCTTTCTTGCTGAATAAAATAACATCTCCAGCCTGAGAAACAGTGAGAAGATATTAACATAGTTCATGTCATGAATCCTATACATTCAACAAGAGACTTCATGGTTCTACATTCCACTGATGGCGCACACTGCAAACTGATGCTCCAATGACAACCACTAACATTACACCAAGGAGATAATCACAGATGTTCGGTTGCCTTCTGAAATGTTAGAAAAGGATTGTTTCAAATAAAAAAATGCCCTCAAAAGGCTTCACAGAATTTCATGACCACTTTGATATCACTACATACAATGACATACATCACTCATGCGGCTCAATGCAATAAGCCGGAAACAATAACAATGAGCATTGCTCATAATTTCTCTCATACCATACGCAAGCTTGCATACCAGTCTCATTCGAACAAGCTAAAATATTACTTTTTCTCAACCGGGCATTTAACAGGTTACAGACAATGTTGAATTTTCTTTAGATAAATGCTGTTTCCAGATGCTGCTTTGGCTGTGCAATGGTCACAGTGAAAATTTTAGAGTGACATATTCTCAATGCACCCTTCTAAAAAATTACTTGAAAAATCAGACAAGATCAATAAAGAACTGAATTTCTTCTTAAGAATAATTATTACATTAATTATATTGATAAATTCTTTATCAATCAGAAAGTTACCAGTAATATCATGATCAGACAAAATTTCAAGACTCTTGACAAAATGGGCTTTACATGCGTTGTTTATCAGGAAGAAAATCCAACAAGGCCTAACCAGAGGAAAATAACATGCTTCTTGATCATGCGTGGACACAGTTTGCATATTAAGCACAGAACCTATATAATACAAAGTACAGTATATATTAGTATACAAAGATAAGTCTTCAACAATGTACACTTCTCTATCCTATAATTTTGGTTCCTTTACAGTCAAGATAAAACATATGCATCTGCAAGTAATACATCTATAATGCAATTACCTGCGCAACAGTACATCATTCTGGAGTATATCAGGTATACAGCAAAGGGTTTTCACTTAACAAATAACTCAGTCAGAACTCTTAATATAGAAATCCCATGATTGTACATCACGAGACTTCAAAAACAAGACTTTTAGGACAAACAAAAAGATAAAAGAATTATTCACACACACAGCGTTGTTTCTTTGGGTAAAAAAAAAAGTGTCACTCTTTCAAAAGTATTGGAAGCTTAATTTATGAAGAACAAACACGCATGTTGAGAAATAAACGTCAACAAGTGACTGGAATTATGAGCCGTAAATTAAGATTGAGCCAACAGGTAAGAAAAGAGTGGAAGTGGAGATTGATCATAATACACACTCTCGCACAGACATGCACACACACAAACAAAGTTGAAGAGTGACAAGTGAGTGAGCTGATTATCGTGAAAGAGTGTGAAATCAATGGACTAGTCACAAACACACGCATTCAATAGTTACATGATTTACCACCTGATTGAAAGTGGGTTGTCTTATGCGAATGAAAGGTCAAACATATGGTAGTAATAATATTCTGACTACCTATGCCTCTTGTGGGTATACTCGCACCAAACTCACAGTCCTCACCTCTCAGAGAGTAAATAAATAATACGTTAAGTGCCTTGTCACACATCTAATATTCCATTCAATGTCAGCCTCTCTTTCAAACCTCAATATGGAAGCCGAAAAGGCCGACCTACAAGCTTGGAGGAGGAAGGAAGCAAGCAGTTTGAACATTATTAGTTGCAGAATGGTGTGGGCTACCACACAGGCAGATTGGTGGTGGATAGCGCACACTCTATGCCTGTACACAAACAATAAAACAGTATCATTGATCAGGGCTATGTACAATAACTTGTCAGTGTTTTCTATCTACACTACTTCAGTCGCAGATATTGAGAGCTGCTCAAACTGCATGCTTTCTTCATCTCTACATTTGGTCAATGGGGCAACAGGATGGGGTGGTTAAAGCCACAAATCCCCTCCCTCCTGCCCTGGTTAGTCTAAGGCAACACCCATCCCCTGCTATCCTCTGCCTCTGGAGACGCTCATCCATCGTCGTCAATTGCTTTCGGAGGTGTTAGTCAGATATTCATCTGACCGTGTGTGGCTCTCCAATGCTTTAATCATAGTCATGTCATGTGGTAATTCGGATTTACGTCGTAAAAGGGGCTTGTCTTTTGGTTTTTTCTTGGTAATCTGGAATGAAAAAGCAAAAAACATAAATGAATGTCATTGTTAAACTGACCAGCAAATACTAAGAAAAAATGCTTAAAATTACATATCAATCAAATGAACTTCTCATCAATTATCTTCGGAAGTTTGCAATACTGATTCTAGAATCATAGCTAATAAATGCATGTTAAATATAGACCAGCATAATACACCTTCATAACATGGTATGACAAATTTAGACCAGTACAATATCAATCTAGTCTAATACAAAAATAACAAAACAACAACTATTCCTGGTCAAAGGTGCAACTAAGAAATTATTGCTAACTCAAAATATGAACCCAATCAAATGAAAAATAGCTTTCCAACATCTTACATTTTGTGTTTGCTTACAGATTTTTACGCAAACTGCCCCATAAAGGCAAAACTTTCTTTTACTGTCAAACATGCACACAGGACCAAGGTGGTCCTGGTGGGGACAGCTGACAAATTGTTATCTGTATTTGTTTCAGTTACATCAACTTGTGATTTATCAGCAGTCAAGATGCAGGTACCACACGGATATGATCTCAATGTCATCAATCAGAGCAACTTCCTAACTAGCAACTTCTCTACACTTGCTAAGATGTTGTCTAGTGTTTTGATGTCAATAACAGTTTTTCTTTATAAGTTATGGGTTAAATATTTCGATGCACACGTACTGTTATACAGATCCAGTATACTTTCTAAACTGTTAGCAAAAGTTCCAAGTGTTGTTAAATTTCGTAAAATGGCAACTATATGTGATCAAATTTAAAACTTGGCATCAATGTTCTGATGTATACTGGAAAGAGAATAGGAACAACATATTAAATTTAAGTGAAGGAAAAAGAAATGGCACCAAGCCTGAATGTCTCTAAAGTATTGATTAGTTGTAGCTGTGCCGCTACTCTGGCGTAAACAGGCATGCATTGAATCTCAATAAATCAAGCTCTCCCAAAATAGCAAAACAAAAACGAAACTTCAAACAAATGAATCAAACCTGAAGTTTGCCTTACAATACATTCAACATCAGTCTGTGACATAAGCCACTAGTCCGAACTGGAAGTTTAGCAAAATTTCAGTTGGTCTTTGCTAATAGTTGTTTAAATATATACACTTAACATCATTCAAACGAGACAAGAAATTAGTTCGGAATAGTAGACTCAAATGTTTCTGATGTAAACCAAAACATCAACAAGAAAATGTCCACCTTGAACAATCTTCTCAAAAAAGACATATTACCTTTTCCGCCTTACATGCAAGAAAAGAAACAATACAATAATTTGACAATTATTTCTTTTCTTCACACTTTACAATAAATATTAGTAAAACAGGCCAAACCAATACTGATCTTTTTCCACTTGAATTACACTTGGGTTTCATGCTCAACCCAAATATTGGTTCCAGGTCCACGCACCACTCTTACAATGAAAATTTAAAACTACCTTGAAAGAATATCAGCAAAAAAGTGCACAAGGAAGTGGCATATCGAAGTTCAAGAGTATTTCCACACATACCCACCTAGACTGTTTGAAAATAATTTGGGACACATTCTATCAAACATATTTTTTTGCATTCCAAGCCTGGGCAATGTCTAAAATTGATAAACATAAAGAATCAACAGTCTGAGTGTATTCACCCCTCTCTAACTAAGCTGCACAGTGAAAGACTGTCAGTGAATAGTCCTTCATGAAATATTTTCAGTGTTAACAGTTGCTGTGGAACCAATTATTGGAATATACCAAAATAAAGAAAACACTTTTCTCACATTAACACAACTTCATTTCAAAACGAGTTATCAGAATATTTGATCACAATGTTTTCTGCACAACTTGAAACCTTGACAGAAGTAGGAAGTTTACATTTAAATTAAGACCATAAAGTAATTTGGTAAACAACAATAATAATTTTACTCCAACCATCAAGTGACTGTCAGAATCAAATTAATGAAAAAAGACATCCATCAGACAATGCCTTAATACTTATGACCATATAAAAGAAAAGGAAAGGGAAAAAAACCAAAACAAACCCACTTTCCAAAACCTGCCCATGCAAAACAGGGATCATTGTTAATAACTGTTTCTTCTATTTCACCAATGGAACAACTTATGTAAGTATAAAATCATACTCTGAAACTTCAATGCTCATGCCCAAATTTTAGAAGTAACTCTATGCATAATGGAGAATCACTTTCCAAACAATGTGTTACATTTGTTGACAAACACCTGTTATACTCATGCCAAATATGTTGAACGCATTCCAAGAAGTTACCTTCTAAAACAGTTTTTTTCCCCCTGAAAATATGAATACCATTACACTTGAAAAGGAAATTAGAAGAGATAAGTTTTCCAAAGCTCTTCATGTTACAAAGAATCTGAAGTGGCAGTAATGGAATTAGGAATGTTGGTGAAATCTATGACAGGAGCAAGATCACACAGTTGTGATGTATTAGCAGTATGTGAAAGAAATCATCCCCTGTTGGGAACGTGACATGTGACGTGATGTGCGATTCTCTGGCATCATGAGTGATGGCCTGCTTACCGATTCCACAGCATTTATGTCAATGTTTCAATCTACACAGTCCAAATTTTTAAGATCTATCATGAAAATCGTGACAAAAATGTGAAAAAAAGATGTTTGACTGAGTCCTAAAAATCAACACGTTAGAAAAGAGTGGGTTTAAGAGATGATACTATTGACAGCGATAGCAGCAGATAGCCTGTCTACATGAACACGCAAAATGTGTCCACTAAAACACCAATTACCAAAACGATGTCGGATTGTCCCAAAAACTTTAGACAGCTGAAAATAATTAAACCAAAAAATCAAAATTAAATCATATGTGCTACCTAATTAACCATGAAAAAACATATACTGATAAGAATTGCAAATGGGCAAAACAAGTGACAATGGGTGGTCTTGTCTAGTTGATAAGAAACATATACTACTTTGGTCTTCAGTTTTTTGTTGCTCTATCTAAAAGCTAGCAGACAAGTTAAATATATGGACAGCAGGGAACACTGATATCCAAATACTGTTCTAAGAAAATGAACATGATGAAACTGATGCTATAGATCGGAAAGTCCATGCTAACATGACAAACTTCAATGAGAATCCTGTGACAGGCAAAGCACAGAAAAGTGAAAATATTTCTTCCATTAGTGTGCTAGTTCTCCAAACTGGCCACAGGTGAATGACGCAACAGCACACTTTGTTAGATTTCAAGTGGTATCAACTGTATGGACTTAGTGACAGTTACAGAGTGATGTGACCATTGCCTTGTGAGCAAACACCAGTCTGTGATTGGGTTCATTCTGCTTCTAGTCAGCTAGAAACAAAATAAGCAAATCAAGCAAAAGGGATTAAATGAAAATAAAACTATCCAAACCACTGAAGACCAAGTCCTACCAGTTAAACGGTTGCTGCTACCGATTGCAACTCTGGAAGGACAAAATATGTGATCATTTTCTGCATTGCAACTGTTCACTTCCATATAGCACCACAGCACTAGAAGGGTACTGACAAAATTTGTACATCAAAGTGTCCCTTCTTCAGACAGGGTGAAAGGACCAAGAATATATGGAAGACATGCATTTTAAACCTTATATCAAGAGTAAAAAATCAGCAACTTTAAAGATTTGAGTTACTTTCATAAAGAGTTAATGCAAAATATAACATACAGACAGCCTTGTATTACAGTAACTCTCCATGAAAGCAGAACTACCCAATGACACCAATATATTCTTCTCGGAAAAACATGTAGAAACTGACAACCCTTGCTTGTATACTGGCAGATCCATACATCATTTACTTACTGTTCAATAAGGAAAGTTCTCTCATGATGTCTTACATGTAAGACATATTAATCACCCTAGAAACAGAGTTGCTATGTACTTTGAATTTGGAAAGGATGACAAGCTTATGTCAAAGGAAAACCTGAGAACTACAGAAAAATGGAGAGTTCATTAACTTCAGACATGAGGGGAATCGGATAACACTAAAAAAAACAACAACACATGTCGAACTGATTATTCAATAAAACCTGAACTACTACTTGTTAGACAAGGGATGGGTTACTCATGATAAAAGCTGAAAAGAGTCACTTATGTGTGTCTATCCAATTGAAATGTTAATGATCTACAGCAAGCACAAGCAAAACATCTGCAGACAAGGCATCAACTGTGCTTTTCAAACCAGCACATAGCAATATTCTGCTCAGTCATGTCACAAGCAAACTGATAAGGACTTTCAAGTCAATGTATTCACACTAATTATGAATGAAAACAGATCTTTGTGAGTCAGTGTAAAGCAGAACAGGCTGGGATGAAATGACTCAATGTCAGTGAAAAAATACTGAAACCTTATGATGCACAATCCTTCATTGATAATGCAAGTGTTACTGAAATCACATTCAAACAGTCTAAGTGGGGGTAGGTGTACAAGGAAATAAAGAGGGGGAAACTGTGGAAAGGAAACTGAATTCATCCATCCATGAACAAATGATCCAAATAAGGAATTAATTTCTTCAAATGGTTCATAATGAGTAACCTTTCTTCTGGCTGAAAGAGTTATGTCCCTTGGTAAACGATTGTCTCCCTTTAACCAATGATTTTCATATGTAAGCTAATGTAATCAACTGAGCTGTAAACAATAACAATGGCTCTTAAAAATAACTACATTTAACAAATCTTAACATTAATGCAATCAACACTACAATAATGATCTTCCTACATTTAAACATATATTAAAACTGATGATCACACCATGTGAAAATCAGCTTTTAATTCCAGTACCAAATGGCTGCAAAATGAGTGGCGCCGTCACTACGGTAGCGAAACAGCTGCCTACCTCCTTAGCCTCGTTTTCCAATTTTTCCATGGTAAGGTTCATGTCCCCCTCCTCCTCTGCCGTGTTGTTGGGTACCGGCGAGTTACCGGGGTTGGCCGACATATCCGTCGGTGTGGTACTCCCTAATGATCTAAACTATAATGAAAAAAGAAAACATTTGAGGACTCGATTGTCCCCCTTGCTAATAAGCTGCACTCTCTCTTTGTGAAGCTTGATACGGTGACAAGCAACGAGACCAAAACACTGCCACTAACAGAAGCAGATATAGCATCCAGATAAATAAGCATGTTTCGCCTTTTAAACTCATTCTCTGCTTACTAGTTTCCTCCGAGTCTTTTTGAAATAAAATATAATGAGGGTGAGAAGTTCTAAAAGTTCTAAAAACAAATTCTAAGGTGTAACACAACAGCTAGTCACACACATCCATGCTCATAAATACATTTCTTGGATGTTATTAACAAACTGCTTCCTTGAAATCATTGTCAGTGTAGTTTTGGCAAATAAAGAAATACATGCACAAACAATGGTGACTTAAATGACTGATTCATTCCCATTCTGAGTGATGAAATTTACAATCAGGGAAATGGTCAACTCAAAGAGGCTCCATGCTGCGTGCAACACAATCTACTATACTTTGGCAGATTACCTAGCATGCTTCATGTTGCCATGGAAACAGACACCAGCTGTGCTCATTAAGAATAGCTAACAACAAACAATGCACTCACACGATACATAATTCAGTTACGACAAAATTAAAAAGTAATTCCCTGACCTATCTCCCATCTGCACCGCAACACAATGAAGTCTTGTCTGATACTCTTATTAATGTAAATAGAATCTCATGCCAACAAACATAGTATTTCTACTATCAGAAGTCCTTCCCCTAAATACCCAACTGGCGTTATCTGAAGGGCTGAGATACTGTATGGAATAGGGTAACTGTAGATCAAACAAAACCATACAAAGTCATATTTTGAAAACAAAAAACATTTAATTACTTTATAACCACACATTACTGTTACCTATCAGTTAACCTTATTGATAACATATACTGATTGAGCACCTGTGCCTGAATGTTGTTTCTATGTCAGCACTTGAATGCAGGGTTCTGCCATCAATGTCAGTGCACACCTACCTGTGGATTGTCCTTGGCCAGGGTGTGGATTCTGGTCCACGCTTCTTCTCTTTGTTTGTTTTTCTCCTTTTCCCTGAAAGAATCACCAATCCTTAGCAAAGTGTTGTCTGCATATTTTATTTAATTCCAAGAAAGAGAATTTATTACAGACTACAAAATAATGTAGTGAGAGAGTGTAAATAATTTGCCAATATATATTCCAGCAGTATCATGAAAAACAAACTGGTGGTTGAAATGAGCATTGGCTTGTGAAGCAGGAATAATAGTTGAAATACGAAGAATACCTTTAGCTTCTTCTCAGAGGAAGCTTACGCCTACAATTATTCTGCAAGTCTCAAAAAGTCTTTTACATAATAAAACTGGGTAAAGGAACCTACAGTGTCTGAGACACATCACTGGTGATGGATGCAAATTGCAGTGTCAGTTTACGTTGGTTTTTTTGTTTTTGGTTCTCTCAACAACAACATAACTTTTCAACTGAATCAGTTTTTCAAAATTGCAGCAATACCATGATGAAACATTAGAAATGTAATGTCAAATCTGAGAATGCATTTCACCTCCACAAAACATTGAAAGTGAGGTTAGTTGTAAGGCTAGATGTGGTATTCAAGATGAGGTTGGTTAAGTTGGTTTGTTGTTAAACATCTCTCTCACTTGTCTCAGCAATATTCCAGCTATGGTGTAAATAATCAAGTCTGGACCAACAATCCAGTGATCAACAGCTAAGCATCGATCTACAGAACTGTGTTACAATTTCATATGTCAAGCAGTCAGAGAGCCTGTCTACCCAATCAAGTTAGTCGCCTCCTACGACAAGCATGGATTGCTGAAGGCCATTTCTAACTCAGATCTTCAGTTGTTCAAGTGACTGCCTGATGAAAATCCGAACACCCACTTCTGTCTCTCTGCCTTGTATTGCTGAGTGCAATCATCAAACAGCTTCTGATTCATCTCCATGAAGAGCTTCAGAGCATTGTAGATCAACCCATGTATTGTCCTGCAACCAATCATTCCTCAGTTACAACCCAGCATAAACTATGTGTCATTTTACACAGCAGTTCAAATGTTCAACAATAAAAACATAATTACGAATGATTTAATAACATAACACTAGCATTTAATATTCTGCTGATTTGAAACAGACATACTTTATGATCAGTAAGTGACTATAGTTTTACATTAAGTCAAGTGTGCAAGACATGGTTTTGACAACATTCAGTACATATAGAATATTATCCCTACACAGCTGTTGATGTGAGAATCTACATGCGCAGCACTCACACACAAAAACATCAGCTGCAATATCATGCCATCAAAATAAAGATGATTACTGTTGAACCACCTTCATGCTAACCAAAGTGGTAGTAGTGCAACCAAAGTAAAGGTATCAAATCTTGTCAGTGAATCAAAACATCAACTGATGGAAGATATCAAATGAATGGCAATGTTACGCATGAAGTTTGATTCCAGGTTTTTCTAATGACTTTTGTGAAAACATCTAGCTAAAGAATAAACTTTATCTTCCATAATCAATCAGCTTTTTATATCCAGCTTCTGTGGTAAGAGGAAGCTTGCATGAAATTTAATGCGCATCTGTACCATCCCTACCTATGCAAATTGAGTTAGTGAGTGGAAATGGTTTTACACCGCTTTAAGCAATATTACAGCAATATCGCAGTTGGGGAAACCAGATAAGGGATTACATTATACCCATGTGGGGAATGAACACTGGCCTTCTGTGTGGTGCACAAACACTATGACCACTTGGCCACCTCAATGACCCCAAAAGCAAAGTGTTTAAACTGGCATATTCAGCGTCAACTAACGCGCATAATGTTAGCAGCTTACTTGTTCCAATGCTCCTTGCTCTTGTAAAGAGCGGGGAACATGATTGGCAAAACGGCAGAGGCATTGTCACTGATCAAACTCAAGATGTACTCGTTATTCCAAAAATACAGTGCTCGCTCGGCAACCTGGACGATGAAACAAAAATAGCAAAAGAACTGATGACAAGCATGACAATGGATCCAATACAGAGGTATGTATGACAGATATATATATATGTACGAGGTAGAATCACTCATGCAATGCAGAGCATAGAGACACATGGGGAACTGAAAGAAAGAAGTCCGAACTCAAATCATGTGAAAAATGTATGGCTTATCTGGCACCTTTACACTATCGGGCTCCATGTATTAGGATGGGAGGACACAGACAGTCCAGGATTTATTTGTTGTGCAAATTTTATGCAAATGTGCCAAATTTGTCTCCAACATTTGGAATACAAGGCAGCAGCCTGTTCAATCCCACTGAACACTGGAACAACAAATGTTTTCCAAATTTCAAAATTTGGCAAAATATAATCTTGCAAGATGCAAGAATGGCTAAGCACTTTTTCCATGCTGCATTAACCAGTATAATAGAAGAAAGATTTCTAATTCAAGGTAACTGATAAGCAAAACCAGTTTGAGTTGTTTTCAATAAGATAAATGATTCCTGTCATTAGGGAAAATAACAGAATTAATGAGGCCATTTTGTGCCCCTTGATGGACTTCCCCATTAGGTAAAGGCATCAGATGCGGCCTGGGGAGCCTGAGGCAGCGCTCTTTCAGGCAGGGCAAGAGGGGAGCGGTCACCATGGAAACGAGGCATTGTGCACAGACAACCAGGCTCAGATATGAAATGGCTGCAGCTTACCCCAAACTCCAAAATGACAATTTCTCCAATGAAGAATTTTGATAATTGAATGGCATTTCCAAATGTAATGGCATGTAGATTCCAAACGTTTGCACATCCATACACTCAGAGAAATGATAACTATGGTTGAATTTTGTAAAAGTTTTTTGTTCACAGTTAGAATGTAATATCAAGAGTGAAAAAATAAGGAACTTGTCAAAGAATTTTCAAATCTTTGGTTGCAAGCATACTGCAGGCAAAACCATCTCCAACCGCAAGTTGGCATGCACACATGTAGGGGTGGCTGGACGGACGGATGGACATAAGTATGAAAGTAGGGTTAGGAAGTGACCAATCTTACTTGTTCCAATGTTGTTTGGTCTTATAGAGAGCTGGGAACATTACAGGGAGGATGGTACTAACATTGTCGCTGATTAGACTAAGGATGTACTCATTATTCCAGTAGTACAGAGCCCGCTCTGCAACCTGCAAATACAGATAGCTTTTCTTGTTTAGTCCATAGTACATAGGACACACACAGGGCCTCAACTACACACACTGGGCAATGGGCTACACAAACACTCCTCTCAGCCTCCTTGAGGAATGGTGACCGCGGGCTGCAAGAGGATAACAACATCAGGAATGGCCACAAGACAATCCATGGAATGTTCTTTTTGGAATGTTTGGAAACATGCATTAACCATGTCAACAATTTACTGAAGAGCATTCCTAATCACTTGTATGATTACATTCGATTATGTTTATATAACATTTACTCAGTGTATGATGATTGTATGGTCTATTGTAAACTGCTTGCTACGATACTGCTTTAATAAGAGGGCACAAATACCTGGAAGTGTGGACTTGAGACACATTTGGCCAGTTGTTTGAAGAGGGGACCCATCACCTTAGTGAACTCGGCAGGTTCTATCACATCAAGGATCTCCTCAAGCTCATTCAGAAACATCACCTACAACAATCCCTCTAGAACTGTACCATGGGCCAAGTTGAAACAAAGCCATCAATCACATGGTTCCAAATACATGAACAGGCTTAATGGATAACTATACTCACACGCAATAGCAACACAAGTCAATATTTCACACTGTTCTATACTAAAAGTTACGACACCTACCTCTTTTGGACTGTGCACTTTGGGCCAGAATTTTAACAGCCCCATGATAACCTGGAAACAACAAAATATTCTGAAGAATATGGTCCTGTCTCTCTGCAGGTAAATTATCATTTCACTGAAATGATCACAATTTGGGCCAGAGACGTAAAACATTTCAGACTGTAAGCTTTGGGCTGAGTAGTGCCAGAACACAGTTTGTAGTAACAAGCCAAAGAGTTACATGCAATCGTTGAACTTTGAGTCTCTCTTCTGACACAGTGCACTAACAGTCAAACAATCTTTGTAGCAAGGGAGTTGCTTTTAAAAGTAATCCAGCAATAATATGGTAAGGGACTAGAGTTGTGACCATACAGAAAATTCACGATACGATATATATCGCGATATCTTGGAACAATAAGATACGATTCGGTACATTTCATGATATGCTATCTTCAGTTATTTTCTTTAGAAACATATATTTTGATATCAAGTAACAGTAAATATTGACATAGATGTCAATTTCTTCTGACAACAATTTTGAGGTCAACAATACGTATCACAATACGAAAAATAGTATCGATACATTTATCGTTCAATAAAGTATCATGATTATCGATACTACGATATATCCTCACAGCTCTATACAACAAAATTGGATACTGAACCCAAGCCTTTTTGTGACAAGTGGGTGCATAACCAATAGGCTGGGCAAAGATTCTGACACAGACTCATGCAAAGGTTATTACTAATCCCTAGTTAACTAGAGTTGTGCCAGAGTGCAGTGATGCAGTTCTGGAATGATGTCCTTGAGATGTGGCCAAGGGTAGAATCCACTAGCTACTGCTCCCTGGGCAGATGCTCTGTACATAGACACAACATAGATGGGAACAACACCAATGTCATGTACAGCAAACACCACTGTTTTTCAGTGAAAGATACTATACCATGACAATCAACAAAACACAGAAAAATAATCAACTGAAAGAAGCCTTAACTTACTGGTTCTGTAAGACTGGGGTCTTTCTCTAGGAACTGCACCACACAGTAGGCCAGCTGAGGGTGGTACACACTTAGAGATTTCACCTTATGCAGAGGGAGTAATACTTTCAGCAAGAATACTTTGTGCTCTTCCTTCAGGGGAAGAGCAAACCCATTTATTATACTGAAACAAACATGAAACAGCTTTTTAGTCACATATATTCTGTATAATCATGCAGCAAAGATATACTGTTGCTCCAGTTAGATGTGTTGCCAAACAAAGCTGTCGATACAATGAGTCCTCAATACCTTACACTTCGACATAACACTATCCAGGGTGCAAAGCAGAGCGATCATTGCTTCCCAAAATCTTTTCAAGAATCTTCATATGAAGTGTCAAAATAAAGAGAAAGATCATCAAATTAACTAATGCAGTTCTAATTATGGTTTATAGTAATTGTATTTTCAAACTATTTACTGCTGTGATACACAGCATCTGACTGTGTGTGATTGTTAACATTCTGCATTTTGCTTCAGTCATGAAGAATTTATTGAAAACAGCTCTGGGAATTTACTTGCTTAAAATCAAGTAACTGTAACAAGGACCTTTCATTGCACATTTTGATTTATCACATATCTCTGCTTGTTGTAATTGGTTAGATAGCATGTTTTCTCTTTTAACTCCAAACTGACCAAGCCTAATGTAATAGCAAATGAAGCAATGGTTTCCATAACCAAAACTGAAGGACCCCCTAAAATAAACTGAAACTATATGTATGTGAAGTGCATACAGGTCAGTTGGCTGTGTTTTTCATTTCTTTAATACATCATCACACATTAACCAGTAACAGTTTTGGTCTCACTTAACTTTTGTTTCATGGCCAGTCCGGCTTTGTAATGCCCAGTCATCAATACATTTAGGAAACAGAAAATAAGAATGGTGAGTCTGTACCATGGGTGTAATACCATGGGTCTTCCATATGAAATATTTATTGAGATTTAGATCTTGAAATTTAGATGCATGTTTACACAGACAGTGTTAGATTTGGGTGAAATTTTGAGTGGGTCCAAATTGATGAAAATAATGTTTCTGGACCCCCTCTAATGTTAAATAGATGGGCAGATGTAAAATAGAGGGGGTCCTCACTGAATTTGATGAGTCAAAACATTCCAAAATAATTTCTTGAGCCAACACTGCATAGATCTACACTATAACAAGGCAATAATCATGCTCAAACTTTGACATAATATTCTGTGCATATCTGTATAATGTTCCTCATAAGAGAAAAGGTCAGGACAATAGCTTCAGATGCTAGAGGTATGTTGAGGACTCACTGTACTTAAACTCAAAGGTAGACAGACATCAACGGAACAACTGACATTGAAAGAACTTCTCAATGCTCCTTGCATCATAATTTAACCTAGTTTTAATCAATAATTAAAAAAACCAAAACATTATCACCCAAATTTGATAATTCAAGAATTAAGACTGCCGAAAACCAGGATGCATAATACATGAGGAAATACATACATAATATACAATAAACAACAAGCCTCATTCTATGTGGGTAAAATATTTCTTTCTGGCACATCAAGGTTAGGCTGTGTTCTAGCTATCATCAATCACTGACAGTTTTGATGGACATATCAGGAAAAGAAACAAAACAGGGCCTCTCTCAGTATGCTCACTACTTACAGGCACATTCACCTCTACATAATAATTCTAGCTGAACTTCAAGTACTCCAAACTTGACAATCAATAAGTGAGTGAATGACTTTAGTTTTATGCCACTTTTAGCCATTTTCCAAAACTCTCACAATGAGGGGACACCAGAAATGGGCTTTCACACATGGTGCCCATGTGGGAAATTGAACGTGGGTCTTCGGCGTGACAGGTAAACACTTTAACCACTAGGCTAGCCCACCTCCAAACAATTAATGTATATTCTGAAGGGAGTGTGCTCAGTACTAACAGCTTAGCCATTTAACAGATACAGTTTCTAACTATGTTGTACTTCGACATTAAATCACTTAGTTTACATAAATAGATGTCAACCAAAGACCCACCTGAGAAACTTCATTAAATGTATTAGCTATATCATAAACCTTCTACATAATCATTAGGCAAAGAAACTAGGATATAATTACTCATAGAAACCAGACTAAATCCTAAAAACAGTATGTGAGGTTAGGCTGTCATGAGACTACGTTCAGAGACTAGGATAACAGTTTTCATCAAAAACAAACTATTTTGAGGAAAATAAAGCAGAAACAATTCACTCACCTTCCCAAGATTTCTAACAATTCTGCAATACCATTATGATGCTCTGTTTCATAAATAAACCTGGAAAAAAGACTAAAACACCTTACCAGAAGGAAACAACTGGCAACCATCCAATGGAATAAAGCTAAGTGCAACATTGAGAGCATGCTTTCTAATCAAAGTACAGATACTATATTGTAACCTCTTTTAGGAAACTTCTTGTCATATTACACACTTTTACAATATTCCAAATAATCAGGAAAATGAAGACCTATTACATTACAGTGAGTGATGAGTGATTATGGTTCTACACTGCTTTTAGCAATATTCCAGCAATATCATGGTAAGGACACCAGAAATGGGTTTCACACATTGAACCCATGTAGAGAATAGACCTCAGGTCTTCAGCATGGTAAGCCTATGCATTAACCATTTGGCTATCCCACCATCCCGTTACATTACAAGACAGATCAAACTGCCAGTCTTGGGTGTACTATTCCATGTAATAACACATCACCACATACTCCTAAGTAGACACAAGGCTAAATGTTGCCTTCAGCATCCATGTTGAGGTAATCCACCATAATAGATGGTCATGAGGCTCGGTAGCTCACTTTAATCTCACTATGTCTCAATCAAACTTCAATGTACATTGGTAACTGTTTCATTATCTAAAGACGTTTGAGAGTCCTAACAAATCCAGTTGTGTGAACCTATTCAGGGATTGGAAAAGAGAACTTTGACAATGGACCATTTTCAGGATTATTACTCATATCCTGAATTTTGAATGTGCCACTGCCCTTGTATCAATAGTAAACTTTTTCATTCTAATGTGTAAAATCGCTCATGGCCCATGGCTTTCCCAATCCCTGTCAATTATGTATCACATGCATATTCTACACATAAAGTTTGTATCAAGTTAGAATAACAAATTCTGGGTGAGTTATCAGTACCATCATATCCTTAATGAAAGTTATTTCTGGAAACAGTTACTGTCACGTGATGTCAAAAATGGATAATTACAATAATGTACAAATCACTGTACTTCAGATTTCAGCCAATGCCAAAATAATTTTTATTGTAAAAGCACTTTCTGATTCTAGTGATGTTTTGAGATAGTGGTTAAGGTAACAGACTGAAATTTTACACTGATCTATGAGTGCTGACTGGGAAACAGACAAAGTGACAATTTAATATGACTTCTAGTCACATTAGAAACTGGATCTATATTCTGTGAGAAAAGTTTATTGTAAGCATAGTTGGGATCATGTTTTAACAGGCATTTTGAGAGGAATCATAAAAAAGTGAACCTGTGGTTCTGATGACTGAAGAATTTTACAACAACTTGACACTTATAATATCCCAGTGTTAGGGGTTTTCAACGGTATAAGACAAAAACGTAATTTTTATCTTTAACATCATTTTCAGTTTTGATTTTGCTAACCATGAGTGATAAAGGTAAATTCATTTATTTCACAAAAAAAGTATCATGTTTCCAACAAAAATAGTGTTCATAACATCGTATAGGCAAAACTACAGTCGCTTGTCACATCCGGGTATTTTTGTATGTGTTTTCGACGGTGAGCCATACTTTTCCCTCCGCACTGCGAGAGAGTGTTTAGATCACGCGGCTTCCTGCTTCATACATAACCTGTCACCAGCAGACGACTGATGTTGTTGAATTTTGCTCGCTATTTTTTGTTATACAGGCAAATGATTTTGCATCTGAAGTGGTATTAACGATCGAGGGTAAATAATATTTTTGTTCGTTTGCTCTTTACATAACTTAATTTCTTGATTTCAATTGTCAATAAAATGTCTCACGACAGGAACTGGGCATCCGCCCTACCGATGAAACTGTTTGTGCAATCTGATCGTGCACATACTTCCTCGATATAGCGCTGGCAAAGCAATCGTCAAAATCACCAGAACGTCAAATTCAGCTCGCTTTGGTATATTATGTCTAAATCTTATTACATAATGTCTAGAATATTAGTAGATACTTACCTATAAAATATGTTATTAATTTGTTTTCGTATGTATGCCCGCAAACCCAGGAACTTTCCATATATCCTGTGTAATATTGTTTTCAAGAAATCTCTTTCCCTGGGATCTTCACTATCAAATAAATCAAGAAGCTGAAACAAGAAAAACAATAAACTTAGAACATGTATTTCTCAGAAGTAAACTTTTTCAATGACAGTCGAAAGTCAAAGTTCAAGATTCTGAAGTCACCTTAGTATAACAATTCAAGTAACAGTAACAGTTTTGAATGTAGAGATTTCCTTAAATGTAAGTTAAACAATTATCGGAGTTATGAGGAACCCTTCAACGTACATGCCAAACTCTAAACCATGTACAGCACCTCTGAGCTATGAGCATCATGATTTTATTGTTACAACATACAGCATACATTCCAGTAAACAAACCAAACCAAACAACTTCATTCATTCATTCATTCATTCATTCATTCATTCATTCATTCATAATATCTAGAGGTGAGATCATGCATTTAGCCACCTTGATGACTGATTAATAGTTTAACCATGCAAGGACTGTATTTACCTGCAGTACAAACTTCTGATCTATGTATCTCTTTGCTGTATTTGGTTGAAAATCCGGAGACTCAAGAAACCGGAGGAAAAACTCATACACCAGCTGAAAATATATATCACCATAAATATTGATGACTTGCAGAGATACATACAGAAAACAAATTTGGGTTCTTTAACTATGGAAGAACTTCCCCCAACAGACTAAACATATTTAAGTTAGGTGTTGATGACATCTTGTCCTTCAGGTGTGCTCTGTATGCTATTTGGAAGAACAGCTGTACATCTCCGTTGGACAAGTGAGCTGCCACAACAGTGGTCAAGTGGACAGATAATCTTGATCATGACTGACAGATCAGAACAAATAAGCTATCTTCTACAATATCTGGAACTGTATAATAAGAAAATAGAAACTTGATAGAGACTGTACTGCCCTAAAATAACTTTGAATTTGTATGAGTTTGAATACTATCTCTTCCTACGACTTCTTTCCATGGCTATGTTTTACATTAGCACCAAATCCTTGACAGACTACGATGCCATAATAGTACAACCACCACAGAAAGCCTTTCTTTTTAACTATGAAACCTTATGCCATGTGACACTGGCTAAAGAGAAAATTGCATGACACTAGTACTTTCACCAATGCGAGGGATGAGAATGGGTATGAATGCAAAAAAAGAAAAAGAGGAAAATGTGATGGGCATCTCTGGAGTCATGTCAACTGGAACAACAGAACATATATTGTGAATGCCAGTGCCATCAAATACACACAATTCCACGGATTCGGGGAAAATTCTCATCCCTGCAATGTTTGTGTTATTTCCCCATGCTCAGTACCATATAAAGTGGAGAAGCTCTATCAACACAAACCTGTAGGTGTGGCCAGGCTGCCTCTAGAGTTGGTTCATCTTCCTCTGGGTCAAACTCAGCCCCACTGGGGTTGGACGATGGTGGCAATGTCCGAAAGAGGTTTGACCCAAACTGTAAGACAAGCACAAGTAAATTTTATACTAAATACCTGATTGTTGAAGGTAGTTATGATAACATCTCTGATCTGAATGATACTCACCATTCAAATGACTCCATAGTGTAAATTATTAATAACACTAACTTTGGAATAAGTGATTTAACATTAAATGCTTCTGCCATACAGCAATTAGACCAAGTTTACATATATACACAACTCTATAATTACACCAAATTGCACTCAAACATTTCAAAAATGCAACATTATCTAATTAATATTAAGAACACGAACTAAAGCAATATTATTTAACTCCAAACTCATATACATGAAAATAGTAACATAATATGTTGTTCATACATGCTTGATTAGCATTTTAAAGATGCTATTTAATGTACTTAGAGAATTTTCTTTGGTTTCATCAGTTTTTACCCGATGATGGGGCCAGAACAAGTCCTAAAACATATTCAAAGAATACAAAGAAGATGAAACCCGGAAAATTCTCCATGTTCATGTTTATTCATAGTTTATGGTACTGATCCCCTTGTTTCAAGTAATTAATCATAAGATGACAGTTCACATGTATAAATAGATCTTTCTGGTTTACTGCCTGACAGTATGAATCCAGAAACGTCAACACAACACAGTTAAGCAAAATATGTTTGTTGGTGACCCTTTCATAACAAGGGATACACACGAGAGGCTTGTAGTTATCTGTTTGAAACAGATATTCATGGACAAACCAACTGAGGTAAAACAACATCAACGCAAAATAACTTCGTCATGTCTTGACTGACAACATAAGTAGGTATAGTGAGTTACTGAGTTATGTTTAACATTGCTTTTGGCAATTATTCCTGCCATGTCGTGGTGGTGGGACACCAGAAGTGGGTTTCACACATTGTACCCATGTGGGGAATCAAACCCAATCCTTCGGCGGAACGAGTAAGTGCTTTAACCACCGCCCCCAAGTACATTTTGAATGAGATACTCACCATGTGTATAACCTCTGGATAAATGGCATCTGTGATGACACCCCTGTTCTGGGTGACATATTCCACCATCTCGTTGAGAGCGGCCCTTTTCACTTCCTTCCATTTCAGATCACTCAGTGGGTCTTGCACGAAGTCAAACAGCACACAACACTGGCGGATCTTCTGCACAAACAGCTCCTCCCTCTCAGCCGGCGTTGCCTCTGTAAACAGCAAACAACATACATTCAAACATAAGTCAGCGAGATTTCACAGACTATTGCTTGAAACATAATCTTCCCTTCCAATATCCATTAACAATAGACACTTGGCCCACACTACCACTGGCTGCAAGTCTGATCAAAACAGAGGCAGTGGGGTAGCCTAATGGTGAGAGTGTTCCCTCGAGACACAGAATACCTTTGTTCAATTCCCTACATGGGTACAATGTGTGAAACCAGCATTTGCCCTAGATATGAAAATTTAGGAGTTGTCATAACTCCCTGGTGTCACAAGAGGGAGTCATGGACATTTTGGGGAGTCAACTCTAGTATGGAACTTTCATCAAGATATCAACCATGATAGTTTAATAACAATAAAAAACAAGGTAAGTAGGATAGATATTTGATCAGAACTGAGCTGTTAACTGGCAAACGATAAACAAAGTAGTGCTGAACAACAGCAAATTACTTAGATAATCTGAACTTAGTGTCCAGTAGCATTGTATCAACAATGATGCAAGCTCTTAAATTAAATGCATATTTGAGATAATTTGAGTGTCAAATATGCAAGTTTTCAGCATCAGGGCAAACACCGTGAAACCCTTTTCTGGTGTCCCGTAACTGTGACATTGCTGGAATGTTGCTAAAAGTGGCCAAACTTAACTCACTCAGATCAGCTAAGGTTCAAATGATTACATCAAGAGTTGACATTGAGATAGTCTGTAAGTCTGTGATAAGTAACTGTAGGAATAACAACTGACGTTCTTGGAGACTATCACAGAAAAGATAGCAGCTATGTGGCAGATCAACAATGTGGACAGTAAGATAGATATGCATTTCTAGCCCTCTTTAGTGGCAAATAAGTGACAGCTGATATAGGAATGTCCTGCACTGTGATTGACTGAAAGCATGTTGTCATACCCCTATAACATGGATTGTGGTTTAATCCAACAAAAAATGACAGTCTGTCAAAATGTTATAGGAAAAGTTCATGCAATCTGGTGTGCTGAACTTTCAAGTATAATGAAGACTATTTCCAGCATAGTTATCATCAAAAGTATTTAGTTGACAACATCTGAGTTTCAACTTTGCAACAAAGAGTGTACCGTATCGAAATGCTTGTGATATTGCAATGATAATTCACCTCAGTGTGGGATTACCACACAAACAAAGTGTTGAATTAAATCAAGAGAGATTGTAAGTGGCAGGAATGTGAATATAAGTGAAAGAAGAAAACAGTGGTATCACTTATATATAGCATGTAAGAATTTCGTGTGTTCATAGCTGAAAAAATATATAACACCAATGTTGAAAAGCATGCATCTAGCTAAGGCCTTAACAATGTAACACTGACACGGGTGTAAGTTCAGGACAAAATATCATTAATAACTCCAGGGCATTTTTTTTTTACCTCCTTCACTCAATGATTATCTCTTTGATAAATCTGCACAGGTTCAGTCATGACACTTAATCTTTTTCTGACAAAACATGTCCGCGCTGTGGACACTACCCAATAGATAGAACAAGGAAAAATTGTTTTTCAAAGAAATACAAAAACATCAAAGTCCACAATTTAGAACGTGTTTGATGTAGATACAAACTTTTGCAATAATGTATCAAGCAGTTTTGCACATAATGGACAGACAGATCCCCTACTTACTTCTATATTCTACCTCTAATCTTTGGTAGGAAATAACAAGAAAAAAATCAAACATTTCAATCTAGTGCCATGGAAAAGTGGTATTCCCACAACATTTACCGAAACACAAGGTACAAAGTCTTTTGAGAGTTTTTCAATATTTAAGTATTAGACCACTCTGCCACTATCAGCAATATACCAGTTACATCATCGACTTTGTACATCCCAGTGACTGACCTTGCCAACAATGTTCAGGTCATGAAAACAAGATTTCAAGTCACACCTGCCCTGCTCGTCATCTTGAACAAGGAGGACCTATACTCTACCAGATCCCACTGGGTTTTACATATTGAACACATGAATGAAATGTACAGACACCTCCAAAGGGCAAAGGATTACATGTGGCAAATAAACATAACATTTAACACTATTATGTAAATTGTTACTGAATACTGAAAACTGGTGTATCAGTGCAAAGAATTCATTACTTCTGTTGCACTGACTTTCTATTTACATCGCACAGGGCACAATCCAACCTGCATAAACACTCTCTGTAATCCCCTTCCCTTCATACACAAACACACTACCAAAACAACAATGCTGGTGAATACCACAACCAGAGACTTCAGCTTCTGAAAATCACATACTCAAAAATACCAATTTCAGGTTTTTTAATGCTAGAGTGAGTTTGCAGTCTCCAAGGAGTCAGGGTTTCATGTAGGTTAAATAAGCGTCATGCTTCAGAGATTACTCTCTTTCAGACTTGGACTCTGTTCACCTCTCCTGCAACTACACCCAATACAACCCAATGTATTCCCCTCCACGACACAGAGGGCCATAACACTTAAGTGATCTTGTCCCAGCAGTCTAGACTTGTTGGCTTCATGGAACACTACAAGAATTTCTCAAAGTTACATTTTCTCATCATGACATAGACTAGCTTTGACATACAGAGTTTGCACATTTTATATGTCTTAGAGAAACTTGTTGTTTAAAGCATTCATTTGAATGACTAAAAACTTTAAACATGCTGGAGGAGTAATGTTTCTAACATTTTTCATTAAAAAACTTGAAAGTAAAAATGATATAATGCTTAGCACATACAACTAAACAAAGCCAAGGCGCAGCTTTTAAATAGTATTCACAGAAATTAACAATATAATTAATAGTCCATTTTTCAAAAATGAATTAACTGAAAGATGACCTATGTAACCATTTAACACTTACCTGAAGAACAAAGTTCAAGTGATCTGAATCTAACTAAGAATCACTATATAACAAGCACCTCTAACCTTCACTGACTAATTATTCTTAATGACTGGGTGTTGAGGTCAACCTGATTTAGTACATAAGAACAGAATACCACATAAAACAGCTGGTGTTAATAACAATTTCAGCCTTAAAACATCTTCACGTACTGAATATAACTAATGACGTAAATGCTATACTACTCACATTACAGATCTGCCAAATCAATATATTGCTAAGGCAATCTAATTTCAGACTGGAGGTAAGTTGAGTTGATACAGTGCCAGCCTACACAGACACCAAGTAACAGCATAATCTATATCATTTGAAAAATCATTTGGTAAGATCAGACCACAGCACAGGTAGTCTTTTTGTCCAAAAGGGTGGAAGGTGTGATCATGTCAGACAGGAGGAGACATATACCTGCACAACTCCACACATGGATCAACAACACAAAACCATGTTTGATAGTGTACACTGTTGTGAAGAATCGGTTGTGCTACCAGCACATTAACAAATTTAGAACAAATCTAATCAAAAATAAATAATTTATTGTCATCCCTCACGATGTTAACAGCAATAACATTAATCACAGATTCCTGCTTTCCAATGCACCAGATAAAACTGTCTCATTTAAAGTGCACAATAAACCAGATCAATCATGGCCTTGACAGTAAGATTAAAAATAGACAGCAAAGTTAAAATGTGTTGGTGCATTACTATATACAGGGCTGTCAATATTCCATTTACTGCAACACACAGGCACATACTTGTACAGAAACAGCGACAGACCATCCAGTAAGATATGCATGCTGTCTTAGCACACACTGCCAAATCTCACAGATGGAAGGAAGCTTCATCATGGTCCCTGGGCCCCAGATATAGCTCTCACTACACCACTGGCCACAAAATGGAAGAAAACAACATGGAGCACAACAAAGTACCTTTGCAGAAATCTGCATCTAAATTGGTCGCTCGGCAAATCAGTGCATTTTGGGATGGTTTCTCCATCATCTTGACAAGGATCATTCCATGAACATTTGTAACGAGATGATTTTAATTGCTTCCAGCAGCTCGTCTTTAGCCTGGTCAGAAATCCTGGCTGCCTGCAACAGGCGTGCTATGAACGACAACAGAGTTTGTCACAAGTCCACCTACCTCCAAGCGAGAGAAACGTCATTGCAGCACAGTGCTAATCTGTGATATATTCAGTGTCATTCTCTGAACCAAGTCCAGTGTGGACACACAAATATTTTTTTTACAAAAGCAGACATGACTCAGTTGTGCTAAACATAGCAACTGTCAAATCCTGTCGAATGAATGTCACGTGTAATCAGATCTCAGTTAATAACAACTTGTACATATCAAGATGTTACATATTTCTCTATCTGGCAGCTACTGACGAGACACTTGCAAAGGAATTGATTTTCTGAGGGGGGGTAGACACTACTTTTTCACCTGCAAGTGACTGACGTTGATGGATAAGAGTGACCATAGCAACTGTCTGGAAATCAAACTTTGACAACGAAACAATTTCTTTCTGCAAAGCCTATTCCTACCTTAAAAGCTATATTTGAAATGTCAGTGTATTTGCTGAGGATGAACATTCTACCACAGTGTACTTACTGTAGAAATACATGCTACAGAGACATGTGACATCACTTGTCTAAAGAAACCTCTTAATGGCATTTAAATGTCAATAACTGTGTAATGTTTACACAATTCATGAACAGAATAAACTAAGTCTTAACATTTGACAGACTCTGGATTAAAAATAATATTGATATTTTTAATTCAGTAAGATCTTAAAGATCACATATTCTCAAGGGGGTACAAACGCATAAAACATTTGTTGACATCATTGTAAATGAAATCCTGTCATTAAAACTACTCATTTCGACATTTAATTACCTTAAATTGACCTTTTTGACAACAGTGCACAATTTTCTCCCGCGAACAAAATTTCAAACAATCAGAGGGGCACCCCTCCGTGATGTAATATGAGGTATACCTCTGTTGGTTGCTGTAGTATTCATCTACATTTCTGAGGGTAGATTATATTGTTAATAGGTTTGTGTAAACTTGCAAACGCGACAATTGTTTTGAAGGATGAAACCTCAATGTTTTCACAATCTACTGCCATTTAACCTTGTCACCTGCTTTGCTTATTTTCCGAGATATAACTTCAAAGAACTACATAGAAGGCTTTGTCAAAATTGCTTGTTGTGAGAATGCTTATAAATCGTTCTTGTAGTTCTGTTGGGTCATGATCCAAAAACATAATTAAGTACAAGTAGGAAGTAGTGTTGATCTTTTAACTTGACAAAAAGAAAGCATAATCTAATTGATTCTCAATCTGACTTTAGACAATGATGCCACGATTCTAAAATATGGCAGCTCCCTGTTGCAAATATCCGCCAGTCTGAGAATAAATGCTATTTAGAATTGCTTCCACCGAGTTACAAAATCTAAACTACTTTGTACTGGTTGTAAAATATGTTTTTGATTGATGGCAATAGGATTTTGCATGACATAGCTTGTAACATAACAATTTCACTTTTGGAACCAAGGTGGGTGTCAATATTACTCACTTCGACCGCAAACTCGCTTTCGACGAAGAACCTGTTGTTACAAGTTGTGTAATGCAAAATCCTTGGGGTCATCAATCATAAACTACAACTTGTAAGTAGTTTCAATTTTATAACTCAATGAAAACAGATCTAAACAACACCTTTTATCTTGGAAGCGAGGTTGGTGTTGAACCACCAGTTAGTATGTACAGGCTTCCACAACACTTGCTTCGCACCCACAAACAACATATTCAGCACAAACTGAGGGGTCCAGTGGAAATCTGTGCATGCTGATTTCATCACCAGACACGCAGGAGCATCTGATGCAACAACAAGTCGGCATGTCCTTGTTGACATCGGGAAATAGCAAATTGACGAGCTTGTTGCACATTTTATATACAACAGAAAATCGTTCCTCACATAACATCACTGCAGTTCGCTGCAGTGCTCTGGTGACAGAGTTACGTAACCTGTTTGTGATTTCATTGGAGGGTGATAGTGAAGCAGGTGAGTTTTAGGCAACTTTTAATTGCTCAGTATTAATTAACCACACATTTTTTAAGAATGAATTTGGTGTTCCGCTAAGGCCAACCACAAGTCTTTCATATGTAATGGTTAAAAGAGTTTTAAAACTGTGAGTTTATTCGTTCTTTAAGAAACACAGCAACATGTAAGTCGTCATTAGAATCTCCATGCAAAACATAATTCATATTATGAAATATACAAAAAGTCATGTCCAGAATATGAAACATACAATTGTAGGTAAAAGAGCAAGCATTTGCAACTTTCAAGAATCAACACTTGCAGGAAGGAATCCTTCATGACAGTGGAAATGTCTTGTTTATTATGATATTAAAAAATTAAGGTCAACGAAAATATACACTGAAAATGGCAGCATACAAGGCAACAGCCAAACATTCACTCCAAGGTAACATACCATCATCCATCAAAGACAATATGAAACTCTATATACCACAGCAATGAGTGACATATGTCAATGTTGACAGGTGTATAGAGCACGACAATCAGTCATGTGTCACACCAGCTCCAATGTCAACTCCTCCTATCTTAGCTTTAGTTCTATGCAAAACATCTATTATTGACCTGACCTACATACCACACTGTCATTACGCCCACTATCATTGCTGTGAAACGTAGACCTTACACATACACCTACTTGCAATATGGACATCAGGTATACCTGTGTTCAGGAACTCTTCACACAGTGTGTGTTAGTTGGTATCAGTCAAGGTCACTGTATTGTAAAGACCAAGCTCTGATGAATTGATCACAGCCCTTCTTTTGCACTTCACCTGACAGTGATGTGGGATATCCAACTCATGTCCAGGGACATAAACACAAATTAGCACATATATTTGACATTTTCCACCAAAACATGGAACAATATAAAAAGCTTACATATTTCAAGTGCTTTGTTGCTATGTAGATTTGAGCTTGATGTCAACAACACTGCAATTTTACAATTTATTTTTCTTCAAATATATGTGCCATAGCATAAATGGGTATTGTAGCTATTTATCTAAGTAAACTGTCCCACATATCATCTATATTTGTTATGATTTCAAAATTATTTCTTCATAAGTTCATTACTTGTACGGAGTTGAACACACAGAAATTCCTAACAACTGTTGAAAAAATAGAAAAATCCATCATAGTGTATCTGCCATCAATACAAAAATGACAACTAGAATTGTAATGCATATCATCAGTCACTGAAGCAGGGGTGAAGGGGTTTAATGGCATGACTGTATTTTATACTTGATGTTCGAAGCTTACAATCTACTGTACTTCTACTTCCCTTGTATACCTGTTCCCAAATTGAGTATGGCTTTCAGCATGACTAGCCTTAATATCAAAACAAAGAAAATGAAATTCCCATGTGACTAAATGTTTGGATCATAGATTGTTGGACAAACTGAATTGTTGGATATCTACACTCAATATTACCAATGAGGCTCTTTCGAACTCTTTGAACTTTGGTGAGTGCTTTCAACTGAATGCCTTACAAAACACATCTGTTGGTTGCCATGGAAGTTAGTGCTCAACAAGAACACATATTTCATGATGTCAACTCTACTGCTGTCAACTGGACCATTGAACCAGTCTATTACCATGACTACACACAGGTAAACACCAGAACTTAGACCTTGTAAATGATGCATGTGTTTCATGAAAAAGACATTGAAAATAAATAAGAGATGGTAACCTTATTAAAAAATGAACTGAAGCAACAACATATCTATTTCTGACATTTTGTAATGTGGCAGTATGTATTTTGGGTAATTCCACACCAATAAATGGGTAAAAGCATACAAATGATTAAGGTCACAGAACTAAGTAAAGGTGTATCATAAAAATGGTGCATAATAATACCGGTTGTCATGCCAAGTGGTCAAGGCAACAAAACAACGTTGGGGGCAAAATCATAGTGTATTTGTCTGAACCTTATGTACTTCAGGTGGTATGTCGAAACAATAGCACCGGGCAAATGACCGCCCAGTGCAAAATACAGAGGCCTTATTAGCACTAATGATACCAAGTCTTCTGCTCTCTGACTCTTCAGCTAACCCACTGGGTAATAGCCACGAGCATTGATGTTTGAAAGAAATGTATTTCAGGTATGCAGCTGCACAAAGCTCTCCCTGATAATGGTAGTTCTTCAGCAGTGTTGTACACAGCGCCACGGAACATGATCATCGTCTAATCTAGACAGCTGAAACAAACTGTGGGTGTCATGGCACAGCTAGTCTGATAATAACACACCCACAACTGAATGCTACTAAAAATATTGACAACATTTCTACTTCATAACATATTTGATTCAAAGTAATTATGATTACTCCTGACAGACTTAAGATAGGTAAAATCACATGATTGCTAGGACTAGAGTACAAGTGATTATGTGAACTTAAGACAGATAATACCAATATATACAGCTGGATCTATTCATTCTAAGACAGAGTAAAGAAAACCAGGACAAATAAACTCATGAGGTTTTAGTTTTACGCAACTCAAAAGGCATTATATTGTGAAAGGTTTGTAATCCAAATCCTGGTTCCAATAATCCCATCAGCCTTAAGCCTACTAACTGGTGTATCAGACAATAAGTCCCTCCTACCGAGTCAAAACAAGCTAAGAATGTCCAGCCAGACTGACACTCTTCAATGAGACAGATATGTCAAGGCTTGGCAAAAGCTACTATTTATCACTTGCATCTAGGTCAGGAATGTATAAAGACAACCATCACCTGAATCTCTAGTGAAGACATTTACATGTATCCAGTACCTACTGAATCAGCTGGTGTGTTCAGCTGTTACAATACAAACCTACATCTCATGCTGCATATACACTGCAGGTTATCACCATCCCACTGTTCATAGATCACCATAATATGACTGGAATTCTGAACCAACCAGCATCAAGAAAGTGAGTGAGCGAGTGAGTTTTTCGCGAGTTTTAACAATATTCCTGCAATATCAGAGCCGGGGAATACCAGAAATGGGTTTTCACAAATTGCACTCAAATGGGAAATCGAACCCCAGGCCTTCAGCATGGCGAGCAAAAGCTCTAACCACCAGGCTACCCCACCGTACATGCAAAAAACAGCACAATACAACAAATAAACTCTCTTGATTGTATATGGATCACAACTTTTTCGATATAGATAAAGAAGTCGCAACCATATATTAGTATCTTGTCACTATTGTTACTCACCAAATTCTTAACACCAATCAAACAGGACATGCTTAACCACTGTTACTTCATAGTCACAGCAACATCGCTCTCCTTCACGTACATGTGCATAAACTGGTAACTGTTACTCCAAATATAATGTTTCAAATAAACAACAAGAAAAAATCAAGTTCTGTTTCAACACAAAACAGTCCATTTAGTTTTTCACACAATCTTAGGCAAAACCTTTTCGAGATCACCCAAACTGCCTGAATGTAACTCTTTTAATAACTGATGGTACATTATACTGTTACCCTCATATGAACACCTATGTCAGTTAAACATTACTAGACTGCACAATTATGCTGGTCTGGCTTTGGACTGAAGTCATCAGACTGATTTCACTTCACAGGCTTATTTCACTCTTAAATTATTGACTTAATTGACACTCTTCCCATCACGATATCCAAAATTCATTGGCGGTTCCACAAACAACCTAATGTCCTGTTGGAAACATTAAGGTCATGATGACATCAAGCACAATTAACACACATTTTCATCTGTTTGGTATCAGTGTATCAATAATGTGTATCATGTGAATCTTGAGACCCTCTAGCCCTTATTATTTCTATTTGTTTAAGGGTAACTATATATTTTGAAAAACTGAGGGGCTGCACAGTGGAGCCAACAATATTCACAGCCCAAACCAGGACGAGACAGCAGCACTTCAGGATTTAATCTGGGACCAGACCTCTCAACTGTTTCACTGCCCATCTGCTCAGAACATTTGAAGGTCACGACTCCAACATCAAAACATTAGGAAGAAGACCCATGTAAGATGTATCCAAGCCATCAGCACTAAATTTAATTAATCCAGGAAAATATACTAATAATATGGTATCATACAGGAGGGCAGCAAGCTGGTAACAAGGCGACAAAGCATGTGAATATCCGATATGGGTATGCAAGGTGATATACTTCCCCATTACCTCACACAATGGAGAAGAGGAAGCTGCCAAGAGATTGGGATCAAATAATTTCCCTGTGTTCACAGACAGCTGGTGAGATATGTCACCTAAACTATCACGTATCCATGTCCAACTGCTCACCTTGTAAAAGGCTACGAGATATGTTCAGCCACAGGACCCTTATACCAGAAATACTTTATTTCAAATAAAATGCTCCCTTCATGGTGGAATCAGCTGAAATCTTATCTGTAGCTGAGCATGTCATGGCATGCAAGAACGCAATCTTCTAAGTATCACTTACATTACATATCAACATGCCCCTGTCAACAGTCCTATTATTATTAACTTCATATCTATTTCAGGAATTTACAGGACACAAGGTAGATGTCAGGGAATAAGACGAATGCAATGAAACACCCTGAAACTCGAAATGTGACGTATAGCTCATATGTGCTATATGAGGAAGGAAACATAAAACATAATTTTCATACCTAGATGTACGAAAACATGATGAACCAATACTTGCATCTGATTAGATTATAGATTGTCCGTAACAAAAATAGTATTTCATTCCAGTGGAATATGACCAAACTAATTCTATATAACCATTAAGGACTCTCTCATATCCTTTTTTTTGACTTCAAACTGTTGAAATATAATGTTAACTTATCTCTTAATATCTCTAAGCTTTTATATTTACGACATAATTTTGTGCATTACAGAAGGAAACTTGCACAGAAAGCTGCAATCCATCGAACTGGGCCTGACACTGCCTACACTGTCTAAGCCTTCTTGATTTATTGATTTTCAAACATACAGGCATTGATGCTTCCCCAAGATCCACTCATCCTCTAAAAGATAGGACAGCAGATCATCAACCTCATTTCAATCTTGAAAGCTTATTTTTAAGACGTCTCAGTGTTTTTTTTTGTGAGGTAACCAACAAGATCAATTTTCTGCCCTTCGTGATTTGTAGTTTCCTCAGCTTTTGATCTCTACAGTGATACATTATCATTACATGGTTTGACAATTACGATTGCCTGTTGACTGTGTCAAGTGAAAATATGGGCTGGGACAGGACAAAGGTTTTGACTGCAAAACTGTTCCTCATTTCCTTGGGTCAATAAGGACTATGCTATAAATACATGATACGCATATGTATGTATGTGCGTGCGTGCGTGCGTGCGTACAACTGGTTTGAGGAAATTATGCTTAATCTTGTAATGCATTACGACTGGTGGGTGGAAATTAGTTTGCCCTCCCTACCTTTGTCCATCTTTTCTCCACAGATGGACTACCAGCCCTCTAGTTCTAAATTGATCATCTGCTTATCAACACCAAAAAATCTTTAAATTGTTTCCCTTTCGGACAGTAGGTTCATGAGTTTCATTGTAAATCTATCATAGGGCACGAGATACCATCTTTTATGGGGCGAGATTAACATGTGCTATTCCAATACTTCCTCAGATGTTTTCAATATATATTAAATCTACAATATGTCTGATATCTACAAGTCTACTTTTGATTATGCATGACGCCACTGCCTTCCATGAGTAAAATTAACTGTAGTTGGTGAGTGTACGTGAAATTATTCTGAAATACTTTGATTACTTATCTGTAATCAACAGTCAATAATATATAAGATACTCAGAATACCATTTGACCTGTAGAATGATTACAAATGTGAAAGTACACTTATTCATGCCAACAGACAAGGGAACACATTCCTGGAGAATGTCTCGTTAGCTTTTTCTCCCCATTCCACAAAACATAGTTGCATTACATACAGCGTCAGTATTGATTACATAACTGAAAGTGCTGAAGTACTAGAGGAGACCTGTCCTCATGATCCTATCAGACTAAGCACGCAACCCATTACGTAATAATAAATGACATTGAACCAGGGGATCATGATGCCTTTATCGACGTGGCTGATATCAAAATCAATATATAATCTTTACCCAACTTTAATCCAAACAGTTTATACAATTCAATAGGCACTGCAGCATACATATAACAAGCATGCTAAAGCAGTGAAATATGTAAATGATAACATTATCACTGTAGGAGTACACAGGCCATGAACTAGTTCTATGACGTCACGAGCCAGGCTAGGCATGGCTACCATTGATCCAAATAACTACACCAAAGAGAAAGGATCTACTAATAACTGTTACTGTTTACAAAGCGCAAGTCAGGTTCCACAAACACATTTGATTTGCCAGAAAAGCTCCTGCCAATTCCACAAACAATTCTTGCCAGGCCTATTGGGGAAAGCTAGCAAGACATTCACCCCATACTGTCTGTGCCTTTGGTATGAGGAGAAACAGCAAGCTTCAACAGAAATAATTAGAAAAAGCACAAGCAGTAACACCAGTGGGAACTGGTACACAATTTCTAGCAGATAACTGTATGTGCGAGTCCATTACTGATTGTTTGATTATCTGGTCCAGTCAATGACTGCCAGGGAACTTGTGGGGTGTGTTGTTTTCCTTCTCTCAATGAAATGTAAAGACACATGTGAGAATCATTCTCCTCAATCAATACACTACTACCTGAAGCGTTCAGATAGATAATTGCCAGCTGTTTCAAAAAGTTTGGAGTGGATAACAGTTTTGCATCTTAGAACAAAAGAACTGCCCTAAATATCAAGTAAAATGATCTTTTGTCAGGAACAGGAATATTTGGTCATGGTTATGAAATCAAAAGTAAGCGACTGTTGTTTCAAATGTCTGACACAAGAGTAACGCATATTGCACAGAAGGCTGTAGCTGACTGTTTGACCACACACACCAGTGTCCGACAGTACAAGCAATGATCTAGAGTGACAGTAAGAATGTGACAGCTCAAGTCAGCACGTAAGTATGAAATACAAGGGAACTTGTCTTTTCAATGCTATTTTTCACAAAAGTAACAAATGATGACAAATAATGCTCTTAATGCATGAAATGCTTATAAAATGAACAAAACCTAGTAATTGCTTTCAACATACAGATCATTTCCACTTGATCAACATCTTTCCTCAAACCACCATCCTAATCCTCAAACAGCCCTCCCCTGCTGCTGCATGGCATGTTGTTGCTGCTGCTGCTGCTGCCTAGCACTTACTCCCTCTCCACTCCCAGCCAACATCTGATCTTACAACACTTCAGATATTAACACAAGACCAACCATATGGCCAAACCCAATACCATAAACCTACCATGATGCTCTTAGCAAATCTAACTTCTCAACCACCAGAGTCACAGTTCTGTGTTCCAGTTAACCATTATTACAAGTAGCTCTCATCATAACAAAAGATGTGAACCCATTCACTGTAACTAACTACAAATTCCACATTTACCACTGGTTGTAAACACAAGTGGCAAAAGAGAATCGTTAAGTTTGTGTAAACAGATAAATACTAAACTGGTTTGCAAGCCATCAATAGAAGATGCTTATGCTTGAAGTAACTTACAGACAGTTCACATAGTCAAACTGAAGCCAGCATTTCATCCAGTCGCATGCACGCTATATTGAATTCCAGACAGGCCGTACAATTCAGACAAGGTGAAACTGGGCACTATGGGCTGCTACATTCTCATATGGCAAATACTTCAGAGACAAGCTTATAGAATTTAGTTCACGTCAGAGGCAATCAAATATAGGCCCATCTTCCCTCCACAAATCACCCTATTGATTACAGGGAATGCTAAAAATACCTAGGCAATCAATAGAGAATGTAGTTACCACATATCTAGCTGTTTGGGGGATACTTCTTATGTCATACCCATAGGAAGACCGCAACCTTTTCCAATGAAAGAATGCAGAATAATTTCATGTCAAGGCTCATTGGGGATTGTATTTCTTGGTTAAAACTCTTTTCAGTGGTTTGTTAAAAGTTCACAACCTCAGAAATAAATTAACTTGGAAAAAGTTGATACTACATTTTAACTACTGTTTGAGGATGTCATAAACTTTAATGAACAAGTCTCTGAAAATAAATAATTTCTAAAAACAATAACACTGGTCATGGTGCTTCACTTGTTGAACCTAACATCTGTTGTTTCACTCATTAAAGTTGCTAAACCAAGCAGACAAAGAGACATTTTCTATGTCACACCTCTTTGGAAAAGAAACGCAATATTTTTTATAAATCTGTGAGTTCAAAAATACGGGACAAACCTTGAATGAAGCCCAAATGTCAAAAGGTCAGTATTTAGGGATACTCAAATTCATTTTACAGGAAGGATCAAATCACAAGGACACCTGGGTCAAAACTAACCAACACCACAGGAGAAGGATGGTTAGTGCTGGAGAAAAAGTCTCACATTAACTGCCTTGAGATTTGGGCAGACAAGCTGACTATCCAGCATTATTGTGCCTCATTAAGAGATGCACACATAAGGGTGTTAATCGAAAACACTACTCAATTGGTGCATTGAAAGAAATGTTTGAGTTTCTGCTGCGTATCTCCTGGAGCTGATAACACAGTTGCTGATCACGAGTCAAGTGATACTAATTGGCAAGTTAAAGAATGGTCACTTGCAGATGATGCGTTTACTGAGATAAGAGAGAAGTTCCCGGACATACAATGTGACTTGCGTGCTTCTCGACTCAATCATAAATTTGAAAGCTATGCGTCATGACCCCGGTGCCTCAGCAGTTGATTGTTTCAGTGTTAACTGGAGGTCTCAGAACAATTATTTTTTCATTCCTTTCAGCATCATCCCACTGGTCCAGAGAAAGATTGAGCAGGACAAAACGGATGCCACACTCATACCTCCAATGTGGCCTACACAAATGTGGTCTACCAAGCTACTGCTAACAGTAAACTATCCTCTCATTCTTCCAGTGAGGAATCGACTACTACATCAACCAACAGAACCAACCTTGCTTCAACCGTTGAGTAGGAAATTGAAACTAAGTCTTTTCAGATTATCAGGAAATGCTACGAAACAAAAAACTTTACAGAGACAAATAATTTGCTCGCATCGAGAGACAATACCAAAAAACAATATCAGAGTTATCACAAAAGGTAGCACAAGCAGAATACGGAAATACCAACACTTTATCACTTAAGGAGTTTACTTTCAAATTCACAGTTTTATTGCATTTGCAATCAGAGGATCCAATCTATCCATTTGTTACATGTTGACAATGTAGAATTTAGAGCCATCTATTAGAACCATCTTCCTGACTTAGGGGTTATGTGCCCTGTAATATTGCTAAGATGAAACAGTTTTGCTCAAGACTGACTAGTGCGCACGTACGTCTCTCTCTCATGTAACCCCCATATCAGGAAGATAGTTCATGGAATTACTCAAACTTCACCTTCGCCAAGTAAGTTTCGCTTAATTTTGTAATTATTCCAGCAACAAGCACGAGCCGATATAGAACAAATATATTCTTGAAAGACTAACTCTTCAATGACTTTCGTGACTGAAATCATGATAATATGTTCCTGTTCAAAAATAGAAACTTTAACTTGGAACTTAGACCAATGTTTGTTGTTTAACACTGCATGAAGCATTTTTCTATCTTATTGATGTGCTTTGTAAATGACACTGTATCTGGACCAGACGAGCAACTAGCTGACACTATAAGCATCAATCTAGGTTACAGTGAAATGCAAAGAAGCCAAGTCTCACCTGTATTTAATCATCACATAAGACTTGGACCTTCATATACATAATATACCTCTGCGGACAATTTTCAGGATTAGGCAAGTGAGAAACTCTCAAGCTATAGTAAAGAACCATATTCTGAACATATTTCATGGCACAATGCTACAACCCTCTTAACGTAATTACATACACCTCACAATCACGCAATCAAGACCTGCATGAATAGAATGAAGCGCAATAGAGAACAGAAAGTTGATTTAATTAAGTTAATCACAACAGACTCTTCCTATAATCATTTTCTGTCAATGGTAGGCACAACCATACAAGATTACTCAAATTACTTGTCATTTTCTCAGCTGATTGAGAATACCCAGTGAGACAGAGCTACCTGTTTGTTGATGGCAAGATACTGCATATTACCTAGATGCAACATGAATTGATCAATGCTGGCCACACCAGTCGACTGATTGACCTGCTTCCTAACTGGACTCTACAGATCAATACCTACACAGTATCCGGCATTTGGTTGTTTGCAAGATGATTGCTGGATGCGTCTGGTACTGCAGGCACCTTTGAAACATAGCCTGCAAAACTGACTGCAAACCCACTTTTCTCAGTGAAGTGTTTGAAATGGCATGAACGTCAAGGTGCCTTTTTCATTTAGGAACTACTGAAAGTAAAAGATTTAGGGGATCCCATTGAAATGAATAAAAACAAAATGCGCAAAGTCAAGTCTCTGTCTGCTAATAATCAAACACTCAGACAAACCAAGGACACTTTGTCAAGGTCACCTACTTTGGATATGAAATATGAGATATTCAACATAATATCAAGCATTAACTGACTTATAAGGACTACTGTTAAGAAGATTCAGGATACTATCATTTGAAGCCATATGACGTAACTAAAGAGAATTAAAAAAGAAAACAAATATATCATCGTCTGTGTACTCAACATGCTCAATCCTGGACTTTTTCTAAGGAGGCACTGCAGAAAATATATTGATCCTTTCTTATCTGTCACTCATGTCGAGGAGATTGGGTAGTTGATCCATTCGGCACATTTATGCATCACTATCAAGCATTGGCTCAAACAGTAACACAAGGCCTTCACCTGAAGCTTTACATGGGAATATTCACATCCAAAACTCTAGACAGCATATTCTGTAGCCACATACTCATTTCATATAAAAAAGTACACTAAAGAAATATGGCAAAGTATGGTAGGAACATACATTACTTTGTTAATACCACTTCATGTTCCGAAGGATATTGTAACGTTGCTTGTGATGGCATTCAATTCTGTTTTTATTATCTTACCCCAAAGCTTAATTATTCATTTACTCTATAGTAATACAATACTGCAAAAGATTTTGCCGTGATAATCAAGTCACCAGTATTTATTGGCATCATAATTCTAAACTGAACCACAACATATGACTCCAAGGCTTGTGGTGATGATATTTTCAAATTGTATCGTGTGTTGTGAGATCAATACTACTTCATATTAAGAAACATAATCCTTGATAAGCAAAAGGAGGAACCCTAACAACTCCTAGAAACTATTAAGTGGCAAGCTATCATTAAGTTCTTTAGAATGGTAATTAGGCATGAAGCCCTGCATCAGATTTAGAACAAGTGAAGCATACAAGTACTCTGAGCACATTCAAGGAGTTACGACCCAATCAGTTAGGATAAGGGACAATAGCAATAATCAATAAAATAGACTTGACTTTAAGGTACAAAATTCATCGATCTACAGCTACAGGGATGGACAATGACTTCAGTGTCAGAGTTTGAGACCAAAAAATGTGAGGGAATAGCAGTTTCACCATACACAATCATTGTTATTTATTCCAAAAATATCCCCATAACCAGTAATCAAGGTTAAAGGTACGAAATTCATCAATCTACAGATACAGGGATACACAATGCATTCAGTGTGAGAGTTTGAGACCAAACAATGTGAGGGAATAGCAGTTTCACCATACACAATCATTGTTATTTATTCCAAACTTATCCCCATAACCAGTAATCACCTGAAAGGAGCTGTGGTTATGAGTCTGACCTCTGGCAGGGATGGCTATCGATACAGATAATAGAGATTATTTTTCAAATAGTTAGGTAAATGTCAATCATCAATAAATATCAGTGAATTAAATCTAAGCAAATGTGCACCAAAAACATGTGAAACAAATCATCGCTATAATATCAGAGCAAAAACTCGTAGCGATATGATACTGGCACTTGACTAAAGCATAAAACATAGTGAACAGACACTGCAATCTTCCAGCCCATGACCCACTGTATCACCTGAAAACAGGAACTTTGAAAGATGATGTATAACCTTAACTTCAGTCAAAGTAAACTTAGTCTCAGCATTATTTATTTCACTCCTACATTGAGTCCAATCACACAACAGCTACTGTCTAGGGTTTGGTGGGACTTACAAAATTCCCAGGCATGAAAATCAGCATCAAACACAGATATTCGATCACAGACACTTTATGGATTTTGTTGACACGGTTACCATTAGCCAATACTTCCGCAAGCTC
The DNA here is from genome assembly GCF_037392515.1 of Haliotis asinina. Taxonomy (NCBI): domain Eukaryota; kingdom Metazoa; phylum Mollusca; class Gastropoda; order Lepetellida; family Haliotidae; genus Haliotis; species Haliotis asinina. The sequence goes on from NC_090287.1 coordinate 15,478,396, forward strand.
ACATCCATGAATTCCTTGAATATTGCCAAAACGCTGGTACATTATCATTCAGGTACAAACTTTTTTAGCTAAATGTTTAAAAGGTATGAGCAAATGTCAAGTTTTGCGACTGAACATGACTCACTGACTGAACGAGCTTGTTTTTACACCGCTCCTAGCAATATTCCAGCAACAACATGGCAGGGGACACAAAAAAATGGACTTCACACATTGTACCCATGTAGGTATTCGAACCTGGGTCTTCGGCATGACGAGTTAACACTTTAACCACTAGGCTATATAACTGTCCCTATTGAGCATAAAGATGAACTCCATGTAGAATATTTCTAATCATCCAAAATACACAGCTTGCAGCCAAATAGCCTGGTGACAGTTTGTAGCAATTTGATTTGCTGTTTGAGATTGATTTGGTAGAACATGGTTTCAGATCAATCGATCCAGTACTCTTTTCTGGATCTCCCTTGGACTCCTGAAGATGACTGCAAATGTATTGGGTTAGGAGGTACCTGACATAAATGAGTGAACTGGTCGCTGTGCACTGGCGTTGACCAGTTCCTACTTTGTCCACACTTCAAACATTGTTTGAGAGTAGCAGATATAGCAGAACTCGTTCGTAATGAAATAATGAATAGTTAAAGAATAAGATGTGATTCATCGAGATAATGGTTCACAAACTATACCTGACAAAATCACCCAGTCACCAAGTACATATTGTGTCACTACTGTACAGGGCAACAAATGTAAAAAGCTCTTCACGCTGAATACTAAATATTTTTCGTTATTTTTACGGGCACAATGGTTTACATTTTTCACTATATTTACTTCCTAAATTATCGATATTGGGGCAAATGCACTCACTTTAGCTTCCTATTGATGAAATTAAAGACTTATTGTCTCTTACAAATAGAGTGAAATCAATAGCTGACACTTCGAGGCTAACAGTAACAGCTACCAAACACAAAACACTTGAAATATATGGAATGTAAGCAATTCCTCAGTGCATCAAAAACAGTTCATTAGAGTGTTGCTGGTATTTGACAAACTCGTTTTAATCACAAGCTGTGCATGGGATATTCCTAATGAGCCGTCCAAGGGACACAACTCCCGCGTGGTGTTTGAAATAATGTTTGGCTGATAGGGGGTGAGAGAAATTTGCATTAATTCATTTGAACTTTTTAACTTTAATATTGTAATTGTAAAATACTCTAATATGTCCTTAGAATATCAGAATGACAGTACTGACTGCATGACATACTAGTTGCTCCAGAGGTCAGCAATACACCAGCAGCTACGAGCACAAAGTAACCCATTCAAACATAAAGTGCATTGAGATGTGTACTCAGCACTGTCTGTGTAACAATCCATTAAGTCATATCTCCATGGCCATCTGTTTCAACAAGTAAGTGTACCCTTAACCTCTGTGTTTCACTACCTTTAATTATCTGGATTGCTACTCAATCTTTATACCTTTATAAAAAATATGGATGAAAATCAACGTTTACAGTTACAAAAACCAAAATGTTCATATTCAGTCATTAAATAGTAAGGGAAGTCATCATTTCCATTAGATTTTCATAGCTCACACTGTCAGATATTCATTAAAAATGACAAAAAGGACTGAAGAGTTTCTGCCACTAAGCCTGCTGCAAGACAGTGTTGCACTACCAGTTGTCTGGACCTCAGTCTGTTATTTACACTCTGACACAGCAGGAGTATTGCCGATTCTTGCATTAATTTGCAACATTCAAGAAACCTCAGGTAACCTAGTAGTTAATGAGTCTGATGATAGAGCAAAGGTTACTGGTTGATTTCTCACAATGGTACACTTTGTGAAGACCATTTACATTGTCCAGTGTTGTGATGTATCTATATACAAATCAGGTGCTCTTGGCAGGCGATTTGAGGAAAAAGATCAAAAGTCTGATCAAACTGGTCAGTAGCAGATCACCTGCACAAAGCTGCAACTCTAGACATATTAATAATATGAAACGGAACTATTGCATTTCTGATAAGGATATATTTACAGACACTCGCTGATGGCCTAAACGCAAATATCAGCCTCTCAGTTGACCTTAATATACCCTCAATATTGTAATAGGGTGGAATAAAAACATTCAGTAGAGGTACATTAGGCTCACAATGAGCAGTTGTTTGCAAGTTGTATTTTAAAAGCTTTATGCAGGTCTGTTTGGGATCATTCCATTACAAGGTCATAAGGTCAGTTAGGTAATTCCACTTTTCTGTCAGTCATGTGATTTGTGACCACCTGGATGATTGGGATTTGTACTCCAGAGGTCATCAGTCGGTTTCACTTGCACAGCACTTGTCACCCTCACCTGATATGCACAGCAAATCAAGATCATCAATAATCTACTTGTAAGGTTAGTAATTGTAGTCCATTATTGCAATATGCTTTAATTACAGCATAAACAACATAAATAAGTATCATAAGTAAGCATATCAGTAAAGTATTTAAAGTCAGGCCGCGTTAATCCGGACATTTCTGTTTTTCATCAAAAACATTCGGATAGTGAAACGTACGGACTACTGAAACGAACTTTTATGAACACAACTACAGCAGCGTTACTTCCCTTTGACAAGGCACTACAAAAACATACGAACGTATACAAGTTTCAAAAGATTTGTAGACATAATAACAAGAATATTCATATAATAACCAATGCTTACAATCATGTCTGGATAGATTACACATACATACACATAACAAAACTCACTTGTGAAAGAAACCTACAAGACGGTAACAGTTCTGAATGGTGGAGCTTTTTACTTCGGATCAGGCAGTTTTCTCAGTGCTTCTTGGAGATTAAACTTCTGTGGCCGGTCGGCACACTGGATGAAATGCTTGACGAGATATTTCTTGTAGTTGGCCTTGAAAGTTCTCATGATGCCAGCATCCATTGGCTGAATGTATGATGTGGTGTTTGGGGGCAAGAAATTAATTTTCACGGTGGTCAGTTTGACACTGGCACACTTGTGACTGGCAGTGGCAGCATTGTCAGTGTCATAAAGTAAGATCATTTGTCAACCACGTGATTGCATCTGTCTGTCAAATGATCATAGCCAATCACAAAACATATCCGATGTCCGAAATTCTGTTCTTGCCGATAGAATGTCCAAATTCTTGACCAAAATGTTTACACATAAGATCAAAACTGGCTTTACGGTTTTCTCTTTGTATCTACAAATTTCTCTTTTTTTGTACGGCAGTAATTTCACATCTTTTACACTTAAGGGCGGGACTTGCCATTATGACTGACAAACGTCATCTGATCTCATTTTGACACGATCAGTGTTTTACACAGGAAGTAAGCATGACAGGTATTACTCCAACTAACCAAATGTGAGACCTACTAATTAATCAAAATCACAAACTAACGACATGTGTCACTTAACAATTACCACCGAATGGGGCTCATTGTGTGAAGGGATTATCCGAACCTTTATGATGTACCGCAGGATTAATGAAGCAAAACTATGTGTAATTAGCTAATCTGTTACCGCTGACTGACGTCCGGATACGGAGAGTGAAGCACCGGATTACTGAATCAACAGGTAATGAGTTTACATAGTAAACAAGATTGGTAAGGCTATTGTTCGGTTATCACGGGAATCGGATTGTCGGGGTCCGGACTAACGCGGCCTGACAGTATTATAGTGTAATTAGCATAATCTTATGCAAGAATATTGGTGGAATATTGATAAAAGCATTGCAAACCTTGTCACTAAATCCTACATAAAGACTGTAGATATGGCTGAAAGAGATGACATGACTCCTTGTCCATGATCTTTAACAGCATCTTGCACTCAGTGAAAAAAACTGAAGAAAATACTGGAATCTGATGTGGGTGTTCAGATAAATCAGACAGCATCAGTTCTGGACTGATGGTCATCTGTTTTATGCTGTTTCAACACGCATTAACAAGACTTATTGTGAGAACTACTTCTCTATGACCACAATGATGGCAGATCATAACTACAACTCCGTGGATTTTGACGCAGACTTTGGAATTATCTACAAAAGCAATTTGAAATTTTTGGATTGAAAATATGTGATTTCACAGCATACCAATATGCATGCATAAACAACACTGCCGCACTACTTAGCTTGACTACCAACATGTCTGATATCACCACAACAGATGTGATGGAAATGGCGATAAAACATTTATTAAAACTAAAAAAATACAATAATATTTTTCTCCACAATTATCTGGGAATTTTACAATAATATTACCCTCTATTATAAAAATATTCAATTACAATACACAGCCCCTAACATCAACAATATCTGACATATAGATTAGAATGCCTTGCAAAATACAAAATTGTGCAGCAAAATGTTAGGTAACATTTACCTACCTAGAAAATGGTACATTTGTTTCCATTTGTGCATCGTTCACAGTGATATATAGAAACAATTGAAGCACCAGAGTTCTTCTCTGCCATGATCCCCACAGGGCAGTCACTGTCATGTTTGTATTCTTTGAAAAAAGCTTCGTCTCATTCCATCCCCAAATGATGAAAACAAAGTTTCAAGGAATCCCAAGTTAATCACCTGTACACACATTTTGACAAAGTAGCATTGTTGCTCTTTCATCGCATGCTGGGGTGGAGGCAAGTATGTGAAAGCATGATTGACACTTGCCGATTATAAAAACCAACAGTTTTTGATGAGTTACAGGTTGTAGGTCTACTAGAAAAGGATCTATTCTTCCAAGAAAATAAGCAGGTCAGATGATTCCATTATTGAGTGACCAGTGGGGTACAGTATCACGGCTAACAAAACAATAGGCTGGTTTCAGTAGTGTAGAGTTCAGATCATAAAAACAAGGTCTATTTTCAGTGTAGGAAATAGTGAATGACCCTAATTTTAAGTCAGGTATCTGAAATGATGCCTCCCTATCTACACCTGATCCTGCAACAAGGGTGTGATACACAGATCCCATTACATTAACCAACAAATCAAATCATCTATATTTATATCAACAAAGAATGTCACAAAAATACCTTTGGCGTAAATGTGTATATAAAAGTCAGCATCAATTTTTACTCACATTATCATTTCCTAAGGCAGTCTAAGTCAATTTAGTGTCAGTATCATTAACTACACTCCTATGCTGAGTCAAACAAACCCTAGTACAAGGTTGTGTCAGATATGAGCAATCCATGACTGTCCAATCAAACACAAGACAGCCAAACAGATACAACCAATCAGACAACTGCTACTGTTTAGGGTTTGGAAAGTCACTGATACTGATCACTGAACAAACAAAAATCAGCATAAAACACAAATATTTGACCTGCAGTATATATGCTTAGGGCTTTCTAATGACATGGTTACCATTAGCTAATATTTCTGCAAGCTGACATCCTTGAATATTGACAAAAACAGTATTTTTAGTGACTGTTTACTCACTGTTGACAGTGTGGTAGCGGGCTCCATGTGTATTTCCCGGCAGAAATCATAAGGACAACAGTATTTGGAATCGTTCGGGTACAAACCTTTTTGTGGTAAAAAGTTCAAAAGGTATGCGTGAAAATCTACTTCGTGACTTGGTAAGCTGTGTTCTGATTGGTCAATCTCAAATGTTACCTGACATGAGAGAGTGAGTGAGTGAGTGAGTTTAGTTTTACGCTGCGCTCAGCTATATGGCAGTGGTCTGTAAATAATGTCTGGTGGACCAGACAATCCAATGACCAACAACATGAACAGCGATCTTTGCAACTGGGAACAGATGACATGTGTCAACCAAGACAGTGAGCCTGACCATCCGATCCCGTTAATCGCCTCTTACGACAAGCATAGTCGCATTTTTGGGCAAGCATGGGTTTCTGAAGGCCTATTCTACCCCCTGACCTTCACGAGTCTTACCTGACATGACCTCCTACTAGGATTTTCCTACTAGGATTTGTTAGGCTCAGTAGAGAAGTGTAACAAATAATACTGAGACTAAGTCTGACTGAAGCAAAATGGAACATGCATTCACATGATTGTATCTGCAGTGTTCATGAATAGTGTCTGACCCTCTGACAAATCCTGTAGATTTGCCAACGGTCAGACAGAAGTCCCAAACCTGCTGGCCCCAGTGTCTGACAGAATATATCACAATAACTTTGTCTGAAGTTGTTATTTGTGGCATGTGACACTTGTTCACTGTGTATAAATTTATGTTTATAATGTTTGTCATTGTATAATGTTAATAATTTCAATGCCAGTTATGATAAATTTAAATCTGAAATGTGTGTTTAATTTTATTCTTTGGGTTATGTGAATTTTCAGTGGGTCAGAAAGATATCTGAAGCTAACCCAATGTCCTGTTACTTTGAAACACCATTCATGAACACTGATCTGAATGATCCAGTTTCCCGTGTGCATCAAGTAACTCGCTGTCTTACCCGTTTCACACTGAGGGCAACTTTGTAATAACGAGGACTTTATTTGATTAAATTACACAAAAATATGTCATTTTCAAATGAAATGAGACACATTAACTGGAAACTGGAACTATTTCATTTACACTTGCTACTGGTTTTTTCAAATATAGTAAAGAATATTATTTATCCTATCACTCCACCGTCCACACCAAGATACCTTTGTTCCATGATGACCAATTTGGTGTAAAAAGATATTAACACTGTGAAGAATCCCTCCTCATAGAAAATAGTTCCAGAATTTACAGTTGACAGTTATTGGGTAATTTCACACTGTACAAATTGTAATTAGATATATTTGAAGGGTGAAATGGCAATTATAAAATATTCTCTGGTTTCACTTTAATTTTTGACTTGTTGTGTGCATGCGCAGAACATGTTAAAACATCAACTGGTGTAGTTACAGTTTGTGGTATACGATAATGTACACCCCCTTCTCACAACTAAACAAACACATCTCTGAAGCAATTGCAACCAAAATAGGACATCAATTATCATGATTACTGTAAACCATACTGGCCAGTGACCAGTTATCACCATATTTTAGTGGTATTTCATGACTATTGTTTCGTAACATAATGAAATAATACTTATCTTGAGGAAACATTTGCTACTCACCTGCTTGTGTACAGTTATCACCATTTCTGAATTTTTCATGTTATTCACCGAACGTGACATAAAATTGGTAATAAAACTTCTGCTTCAAACCTTGACATATTGAGGAAATTTCATAATTGGAATTTGTTTAAGAAAATAAATACAGTCAAACCTGTGACTCCACACATCTGGAAACCCTTCCACACGATTTTTATGTGACACGAAACTTATGTTCATTAATTGTACTCGCTTAATCGGACCCCGTGCTTCCAGACCCGTTTGGCGAATTTTCAGACTATTCACTTAGATTTCCATTGAAAAATTATCCAGTTATCCAGACGGAGAGATCTGTGCAACGTGCATGTGTATGTGTCACGTTTACCGCACAACTATGTGATTTTATTCTTAATCTATCGGAAGGCATTTGATGTGAATTGATTAATTAGCAATCAAAACACTAGGGACGTGTGTCACTCAGCTTGTTCATTAGGATTTGGATTAGGAACATCTCATCAGTAACGAAAACACATGTTAAGTGGGATTAAGGTAAACTACCCTTTAATTGTACTGTATATAACACTTATAGATCGACCCCTCTTATCTGTCGCAATGCAAGTTAAAAATAGCCTACCACATGATCAAAGTCATGTGATACCCATCCTGACGTTTACTTTCTGAAGACAGCATAAGTTCGATACGATTCCATATGTTTTTAGGGCATTTAAAATAGAAAAAAATGGCAAAATAGAGACTTTTTGTTATCGATTTAAATATTTCATTTAACTTACTACCTGAAGCTCCGCACGCTACATGATTACATCCCAGACAACCTGACAAATGCTAACCTGCGTTCCGCCTTCCATGTGTTTTCAACAGTCTAAGTAAACTTATCCTCAGTACTTTTCGTTACATTCCACCACTGAGTCTAACAAACCCTTATGGGAGCTTGCATCAGATAACTTTTGAGATTGACCAATCAGAACACAGCTTACCAAATCGCGACAGTGCACATTCGCACATCCCTTATGAACTTTTTATCTCCAAAAAGATTGTACCCGAACGATTCTGAATGTTATTTAACGTACGATCGCTTCCAGGTGATGCACACGGCGTACGTACTGTTACAACGGTGAGTAAACAGTCGATGAAAATAGTGTTTCTGACAACATTCCAGGATGTTAATTTGCGGAAATATTAGCAAATGGTAACAATGTCAACAGAAACCCAAAAGCGTATATACTGCAGGTCAAATAACTGTGGTATATGCTGATTTTTGTTTGTGGAGAGATCTAAGTCAGTGACCTGAATATTTTAAAAGTTCCTCCGATCCCTAAATAGTACCCATTGTCTGATTGGTTAAATCTATTTAACCGTCTCGCATTTGATTGGACCATCATTGGTAGCTCAAAGGTTACCTGACGCGACCTTCTACTGGGTTTTGTTTGACTCAGTGATGTAGTGTAACCAAATACTCTGAGACGAAGTTTACTTAGACTGATGTTATCGGTACACTTATATGTTATGATAATTCACTGTTATTAGTATTGACTGTTGTCTTATTGATATGCGTGCGTGAAAAGTTTTGGCTTTCACTTAATTTTCACATTTTGTTTGATCCAGTTAACCGGACGCCTCACTATGCGGACAATTTTGGAGTGAAACCAAAACGTCCGGATAAACGGGGTTTGACTGCATATAAAAGAACAAAATTCACTCCCATTGTGAATGCTGACTCACTCTGATGAAGTCAGAAATATGGAGATATCACTGTGAGGATAAACTTATCAAAGTTGACCTTTTGAGGAGTTTTTTGCAATTTTGGTAAATTTTGTTTAAAGGTGAAAACTGACAGCTATATTTTGTCAGTATCATCTGCATGTATCTGTTGATTCCATAAAAAGAAGATGGAAATGTAGGTCAATTCAAACTTCAGTGATCAAGTACTGGTATTATGGGTATGTTAAGTCAAATTAAAATCTGCACTTTTTATGGACTGAAGTGTAAAGTCTGAGATTCACAAGAGAGCCAGCATGATTTTCATTCAATTCTCATCATTTATGAAATTTCATGCTAACACATGGTCACGTGACATCTCCCTGACGTGTTTCGGCCGAGTCGTCTGAGGGATTCATATCTGTAATGTCTACAATGTAAACTACTTACAGTGATTTTAACTCTTGTAAAAGTTGCAGCCTGTCACTTTTGTGATGAATCAATGTGTGAAATACTAGGGAAGCACTAGTCCAGCTCTGTGCGCAAGCACTACAGCCAGGTATTGGCAACAACTGGTATGCAGTGATAACTGGTCACTAGCCAGTAGGCAAATGGAAGTATGTACTCAGCTCTGACCTGTTGTCACACTTAAATAATCACCATAACAGCTTTCCTTTAGAGTGTTTACATTATCAGTAACACAAACTAAACTGGAAGTAGGCCAATGGATAGTTCTGCACAGCAAGTCAGAAAGTATTAAAATACAGTAAACAGTAAGGATCTTGTGCTTAAAATTGCAAAACCCCAAGATAGCTGGGATATATCAAGAAATATATGCTCTCCATATCTAAATTCACAAAATACTTTTATTTCATACCATTAAAACCTCTAAATACATAAATACAGATCAAACATGTTACTAACTATCAGGTTACTGTAGGTACCAAAACAAAAATGTCTCCTGAATTTACATTTGGGGTAACTTACCGGACCATTTTAACTCCAGTACATTCCATGACATTAGAAATAAGTCTGTAATACAATGAATGTGACAACAACTTACCTTTCAGAGGTGGCAATTTCTGCAGTTCTCTGTTTTTGGAAACATTGAATCGTGAAGAGTTTTGTCTTTTGTCCTTCTTGACGTGAGGAGGTCCTGTGAACTTGATCTTGTTTATTTGGGCTGGAGGTGGATGTGTCTCGTTATTCTGCTGAGCTTTCTTTTTGGCTGTCTGTAAAGGAAACATTATTTATTGAGACTCGTTCGCGATGAAACGTGCTGTAATAGATCACACGACAGGATTTATAGGAAAATACAGTCGATAATCTTCATGGCACTCGATTTTAGAAAAGTTGGCCGCCATCTTGGATATCCATGTCAATATGGCTGCCTACTGCTAAACAGTGATCAACATCGGGTCACTAAACGCACACTCCTACCTCATTTTCCGCATTCTCTGAACCTTCTTTACCGCCAGCTTTGGAACTTCCCGTTGTCTTGGTTGTCGTCTGAAATGCCAAATGACATATTAGAAGCACCGATATCTAAATTAGTGCCTAACAACCTACCCACTCCTTCAAATTTTGACAACAGTAATATGCGGGAACACTGCCATCATTTGCGCGATCGCCACGTAAAACGTGTTCCATTGAATGCAGTAAGTTTCTAGCATGATAAAATTTAACGTACCTTTTCTTTCTTAGTCTTATTTGGCATGTCTAGCGGCGACCTGTACCCCAGGGAAGGTTGATACTCTATTATCGACGTACTCAATCGCCTCAACACTAAACAAGGAAGGTGATTGGTCTATTTAGGTCACATGGCTTTCGAAGGCTCTGCCGAAATCATGTGACAACCAAAGCAAAAGTTTGGAAACGTCAATAAAATAAATGAATACATAATATTATCGATGTGTTAGAGAAAGTTAGAAATGTTTTGATACTAATATAATATTTTCAAAAAAGCGAGTAACAGTTTTAAACAACTGGACTTTTTTTAAAAGTGGAAACCAACATTGCAGCAACATGAGTTTTCGTCAGTAACCGCAAACGTGACTCTTCTCAAATGGTATTTATTTTATATTCAAACGGCTATTTTTACGTACCAAATTGACTGACGTGATTATAGGCATCGTTTTGCAGTCTGGCCAGATAAAAAATTGACTGTCAAATGATGTTGTCAATAAAGGACATTGGAGGTGTTCTAGGATATATTGTAGCACCGTCACATACACGGTTGAAATAAGCATTCCTGTTTGTGTACACACTCTTTGGTGGATCCAGAGGGGGTGGTCGGAGGGGTAGTGGTGGGTTGTTCAGAGGGTTCGAAACCACCCCACCCCCACTTGAAAATGACTCACGATGACATTGATGGTGGTTTTGTTTTTGCGTTAGCGGAGCCAATTCCTGAATCCGCGCATGCACATTTGTAATATTAATCTTACAACACAAACACCCCTACGTTTAGAAAACAAACCTTTAATATAGACGGTTTCGTTTCAGATACAATGGCATGTATCTGCAGTTAAAAGTATCTTAGAAGTAGATGCAGCTAGAAGTATCTCAAATGAGGTCACGCACATGCTCTAAAACGGTATACGAATTTATAACTATATAAAGTTTCGCCATCTCTATAATACCGACTTCTAGAGTGCCACTAAAATAAATTACTGAATATGTTGTTCATCCATATTGTTATCCTGCATGACTTTATTCCCGAACTTTCATTTTTAATACGAAAAATATATTCTGATAAACAAGTACACGTTTTCAACAGACCTTCCTCACGAATGTGTAAGGTAGATGCACACGTATGTCAAGGTTTGCATCAAGAGATGTTTTTTCATGTGTTTTTCCCCCATTATAGCCGTACCCGTGAAGATCCAGGCAAGTCTTCACTAACCCGTGCTTGTCGTAAGAGGCGACTAACAGGACCGGGTGGTCCGACTCGCTGACTTGGTTGACACATCTTATCGCATCCAAACTGCATAGATCAACGCTCATTCTGTTGATCACCGGATCGTCTGGTCCAGACTCGATTGTAAACAGGCCATATACATTTTGTTGGAATATGTCTGATTGCGGCATAAAACAACAAACCAAGCAACATTATAGTTGTATATTGTTGTACCAGCTATGCACGTTTCCGCTGTACAAACTATGAAGATATGAATACATGTAGCTTATATTTGTCAACAGGAAGGTATATCGCTTATTCACAAGCAGTCATATATCTATTTACACAAGTGGTCTAAATGTCATCAGTTTCCCTGTATCGGGCATGATATATGGCCTTCCTGTTAGATATGAACAATCTGGAGTACATAACATTTTTTGAGACCAGTCCTTGGACAGATTATATATAAGTATATGATATATATCATTCAAAACATGTTGGGGATATTGGATTTACAAGATTGATAAGAGCAAACGATGAAGCCAAGGAGGAAACAGATTATGAAGAGAAATGGTATAAATAAATAAAATAATGCTTCACGTCGTTCATAGAGTGTATCCTCTCATAAAGAAATGATGTAACCTGCAGTTAAATCCTTTCCTGCACACATTAACTTGAGCCTGAAAAAACTTTGAAAGGGATTTGAAAGGGACTCATTAGTGTTCCGACTGGACGTGGTCTCAATATGAACGGACCAGTATTTCCCCGACTGGCGTGGTCTCAATATAAACATAACAGTATTTCCCCGAATGACGTGTTCTCAATATGAACAGACCAGTATTTCCCCGACTGATGTGGTCTCAATATAAACATAGCAGCAATTCCACGGCCGACGTGGTCTCAATATAAACGTAGCAGTATTTCCTGTTGTCACCGCAGCCATATGTCCTTCCAGCTGGGCCCTCGCCTGTGAGTGACGGTATTGCCTGGAGTAACGACATTCCCTCGTGTGCTGAGAGTGAGTGAGTGAGTGAGTTTAGTTTCACGTCGCTTTTACGGTTATTCCAGCAATATCACAGAAGAGAACGCCACAAACGGGCTTTCACACATTGCACCTATGTGAGGAATCGAGCCCGAGTCTTCGGCAAGACGAGCGAACGACTTAACCACTAGGCTACTTCACCATCCCATGTTGTTTCTTGAACTGTACAATACGTTGGTGTACTTAGAACGATAAAAATGCCCTTGCTGTAGCTTTAAAGTATGCTGTTATGTACAAACAGTTTTAGCGAACTTAACAGACGAACCCTTCGTCTCTCATTCTCTTTCTACAGAGGTTGCTTGTCATATCTTCCTGCGAAGTCACCAAGCCTTACCACCTGATTTTTTTTAAGTTGACAGGGTGTCAGAGAAACCCTAAACGGAATCTCAAGGCATATTGTACGCCTTTCCGTGGGGGCTCATTGCTTGCTTGCATGCATGCGTGATAGACATCATGCCAGTCGTATTCCCTGTGAGATTGCGTGCACGTCTTGCCTATATATTGACATATTAATATGTAATGTGTAAATTTCTATCAAACTCTGCATGACCTTCGAAAGCACGGAGGGTAACATTACATTCCAAATGCATCAGGCAGAAGTTCACTGAATATACATTCATTCGAATGATTGTATTCCTAACGTTCGCGTTTGCACATATGTGCAAACCAGGACATGTATATATCCACAGTTGCACGCACCCATACCCCCGGCCTGCCTATCTGTATTGATGGGAAACCTCTAATGTGTCCCTGGACCACATTATTATCCATACTCTCTGGCAATGCTAAAGTGCCAAATAAAGCAAACCTAGATTTGCTCACTTTTCAGTAAAAATGGTTTATATGTCACTGTCAAAAAATTTCCATACGGGGATTAAGGGATTAAGCGTTAGTCTGGGAGACCACCAAATCACCTGAATGTTTGTCCAAGCATATAGTGAGACTCTCTCTCTCTCTCTCTATCTCTCTCTCTCTCTCTATCTATCTCTCTCTCTCGCTCTCTTAATCTCTCTCCCCATGTCTCTAGCTCACTCTCCGTGTGCAGTTCCGTGTTTCATATATTCATGAACATTTCCTGACGATTGTATAATGACAATGAAACTAACACACGGACATCGAAATTGATTTATTGATTTACGCCGCACTCAGCAATATTCAAGTCATATGGCTTGTATAAAAACGGACCAGACAATCCAATGATTAACAGCATAAGCATCAGCAATTAGGATGCAACGACATGTGTTAACCACGTCACTGAGTCTGACCACTTAATCCCATTTGTTGTAATTCAGATATGCAATCTATTTCATCGCAATCTTTACGTGAAATATTTAAATAATACATAAATATGTGAATATATGATGGATGTTCGTGGAGTTAGTCTTTACAGTAATTTGCAGTTTTTGTATGTTATTTAACAAACGAAGGGGTAGTTTGATTCTCATGCTGTTCATTACTGGATTGTCTGGCACAGACTCGATTATTTACAGACCGCCTGTATATATGGCTGGCTGGAATATTGCGGAGTGCGGCGTAAAAGTAAACTCACTCACTCTGTAAGACATAAGGGGCCAAGCACATTGTGTGTGTGTGTGTGTGTGTGTGTGTGTGTGTGTGTGTGTGTGTGTGTGTGTGTGTGTGTGTGTGTGTGTGTGTGTGTGTGTGTGTACGAAAAACAAAGTTCACAGATGATATCTGTCACTAACTCCATCGGTTCCACCATTGTGACTTTCAAGAGTTCAAGCTGCACCTGAACAGTCTATGTATCGCGTTGTCCGATCTAATGTCCCATTAAGTGGGCATCGATATGGCGATCTAATTAATGTGCCGCAGTATACTGTTGAGATCAAACGATTGCATCGTAGACTGACCTTTATACCACTGCCTAGGGTAGTTTGGTGTATCTACTCAACCAGGGGCCATTGACATGAGAGAGAGAGAGTGAGAGAGAGAGAGAGAGAGGGAGAGAGAGAGAGAGAGAGAGAGAGAGAGAGAGCATACTCATGGAGACACACCATTGGGCATCTGCTCCACACGGTGATCGAGGTGGGTAGTTTATGCATACGAGCGAATTCCCCATTGACAACCCACTGTCTCTGTCAAGGCCTAAATTATTGTTTTATATGCGCATTTATCTAACGTTAGATGTCTTGGAATGGTGCGTCTAAATTTAATAAACACATGACAACATATTCTGGTGATTTTAGCGTTATTGACAATATTCCACTTAATAATTTGGAGATTGTCATAGTTGGTTTACCACGTAAATTCCCTCTCTGCTACCTCTACTCAACCTTTACTATCTCGATTCCATTGTACAACCTAAATTTCACTGTTGCTACAAAACAATCCACAATGACACGTCGGCATTAGTTGGTTTTTTTTAGTCACTTATAGTGCATTTTTAAAAAAAAATAGCATCAACTATTCATGGAAGCAAAGCACAGCACTCTACCCTCAACCAAAAATCCCATCCTTTACTATCAGATATTGGCAGGTGTCAAAACATGGCAATTAACTGCAGAGCCAGCCCCAGTAGTGATGTTTAACTTCCTAATTGTTCCACCGACCTACACTATATTTCGTCACTTGTGAACGCTAAAGCAGCGCGTGGGCGGATTTTATGTACGCATCCAAACCTTAGTCACAGAGGAGTTACCTCCCTGTCCGCGCCCGTACACCACATACTACAGGTATATATTTTATACATACTGATTCGTTATTGGCGAGCCGAATAGTACAAGGTGTCCCGTCTAGTTGTCAGTCTCGATGTAGTCTGTCTATCTGTTAGGGCTGGAAAGAGAGCCCCGGATACCCGCAACGGGTGAGTAATGAGTTGGACCCGTGTATCAGTCTCAGTACCTGGACCCGATTTGATCATGTGACTAATAGATTAAACAACGGATAATTTGTTATTCTTTCGTGATACAAAAGGCAGTAATGTCTTTGAAAATTTAGACATTATTAACAGCCCCCGGTTTAGATATCGAAAAAAAGCCCACGAAATTTTAGACTCCTAGCTGAAGAATGTATTGCCGTTTCTTACAAATTCGATGTGAGGAATGAACATAAGGGGTATTCGTGCAGAAAATAACCCGTCCAAACCCTAGTATCCGAAACGTTCGGTCACTGTGGGAAGAACAGTTAATGTACGGACAAGTTAAACCATGGCAGCAGGTTACAGGACAGTGTAAATGGATGAATCAAAATGACGAATATTTCATTAATGATACGTTGAAAAGAATCTAAATGTTTGTTTTGCTAAAAAGTATAGAAATGAACGTGTGAGGTTTATTTTGAACGCTACAATAACATTTCCACAACACATTCAGTAACATAAGAATAACAAATCTAGAATTATTGAATAACATTGCTCATGGCAGTCGGTTAACGTCCACCTGTGTTACACCCTTGGGTAACACACAGGTATGACATTATATTTAACAAACATATTCGTGGGTTGATTTATTGTGTAACATCGCACTCAGCAATATTACAGCTATATGGCGTCGCTCTGAGTCTTAACCTGTCTGTTTGCAGAACCTCACCGATACTCAGGAATATTTACAAACATTTGTGTGAAGTATGTCTAAAGTAGATGAACGTGAAAAGCCCTATCCTTCACTTTGCGACAGAATGACTTTATCGTTGCCGTCAAAGTGGCAAAGAGTAACATTTTAAGTATACATTCAAAAAGACCCCTACGGGTGTGATATATATTCAGGCCCAGATTTCTCGAAACAATCATAAGTCTTTACTAAACTTTCAAACTGAGTTTGACAAAGTGAAAAAAAACTGAATTTTTAACACAGCTGCATTTTTAAAATTAAAAAGACCAGACAATCTATACACACACACAAAAAAAAACCCAAACAAATTGTCTACTATATTTAGTGTAATATTGAAGTTCAATTCATGCATTTTCCTGCGCTTTCTCAAATTTGAGTATAACTTCTAACTTGAGTCAAAACTGTATGTATAAATATGCTGTCTTTTCGGTCATAGTCTTGGACTTCGAGATAAACCCTACATAAATCCGCACTACATTCTCTTGTCTAATTAAAATATTCCTCATTCTAACTATCGAAAAAACATGGAACACATTTTTATTCCCATGGTAACTAAGCTACATTGTATACCATGCTTCATAAGCTAAAGACCTATATCAAATCAAGACAGTGTGGATGTACAAGGTATAATGCATGTATATTACTATATTATATATACAAACGATACCTCTGGGCTGATTTCATAGTTGGTGTTTAACGCCGCACTATTCACTATATGGCGGCTGTCTGTAAATAATCGAGTCTGGAGTTTATGTTTGTTATTCATTATAAATATGAGCACGAGAAAATCGTTCCCTCTTTTTGTGTCTTTGCGTTTCATTGGCGATGACTGGTGCATTTAGGGAACTTCGGCCTTGGAATATGTTCATTTCGTGTTACAGAGGAAGTGACACGAACATGGGTTTTAAACCTCAACAGAAAAGTAGGGCCCACGGAGGAGTTCATCTTTTTTCGTTGCTTCAGCGTCTAATTGTGGAGGTTGAGTCCTAGTATGCCATACAAGTACCTGTAATCAGAGACAAAATGAAGATGTGCACACTCATAAACACGCAAACACGACCACCCACTTAAGCCCAATTAAGGATGAAAGATGTTTTTTTCCAAGACTGCAGTCACTACGAGTAAAATACCACACAAATTTTGGAAAGACTTCCTCTCGTATCACCCTTTAATCAGCGAGTGTGTGAGTTTAATTTTACGCAATTTTCGAGAAGCATGACTAAATCTAACCCGGATCCTCTGAGGAAGGATTCCTACGTGCGTTAGTGCCTCAGTCATATACGAGAAGTTAATCAGTATTCCGGGGCGGACACCTTAACCACTGGGCTACCTCGCCGCCCCGGAATACTGATTCACTTCTAGTATATAACTGAGGCACTAACGCACGTAAGGATCCTTCCTCAGAGGATCCGAGTTAGATATATAAAAAATTATATACACTACCGCAGGGGACTTGACACTCACCTTTGTACCATTATCTGCCAGAGGTTCAAAGTCGCTTAGTGTAATATTAAGTCGCCCCAAGATGGTAGATTCCTGCAATCCTGACGGAACGTTATAGGTGAACTTTGCCCCTGGGTATTGGAAGAAAAGCCTTAGGTTGATGGCAAACCCGGCCATGTCAATAGCGAAAGGGCGGGGAAAGTTAAGTCCCGTGAACCAGCTAGTCACCTGTGAAAGCACATTGGTATTATATACAAAATATACCTCAAAGGAAATGCACTATCTGCTGAAGAACATTCCCGAAGTACTTATGTAGCCAAGTGCTCATCTTACGTTTGACTTGAGTCAGTAAAAACACGTGTTGATTACAGGTGGGAACACGGGTTCCAGGTAACTATGACATTAAGAATTAAGAATCGTTTCGTAACGTATCTATGAATGGGAATGGCGTCGAAATAGTAAAGGTGGAACCGAGATAGCAAAGGTGTAATCGAGATAGCAACGGTGGAATCCAGATAGAAAAGGTGGAATCGAGATAGTAGAGGTGGAATCGACGTAATAAGGATGGAATCAAGGTAGTAAAGGTGGAATCCAGGTGTTAAATGTGAAATGTAGGTTGTAACCCGGAATCGAGATAGTGAAGGTGGAATCGAGATAGCAAAGGTGGAATCGAGATAGTAAAGGTGGAATCGAGATAGTAAAGGTGGAATCGAGATAGTAGAGGTGGAATCGACGTAATAAGGATGGGATCAAGGTAGTAAAGGTGGAATCCAGGTGTTAAATGTGAAATGTAGGTTGTAAACCGGAATCGAGATAGTGAAGGTGGAAGAGGAGGTAGCAGGTACAAGAAGCAGCGGTAGAATTTAGGTTGTAAAGGTGTATTCGGTTTGGTAAAGATGGGATCGAGGCAGTAAAGGTGGAATCGAGGTAATTTAAGACATATACTAGCCACATAAAGAAACAGTACATTGTCAAACCATTATCCCAGTTGATAAGTACTGTAACAATGTCAAAGGTATATATAAGCTTTAATGGAGGGATCACGAGACCGTAAGAAGTCGGGAGGGTTTCAACTGAAATGTCAATCACATTGAGTGTACAAGCGGGACAGGGGTCAAACGACCATGTCACAAGCTCAGTGCCTACCATCGGCATTGAGAACAGCAGTGCATCGACGACGCATAGAGCCTGTCAAACGTGCAAACAAGGCTTGTGGGATGTCACGCCAGATTCTCTCAAGTTTTGTTGCAAGGTCAAGGACGTTTTCTGGCAGACGAGGATGACGGCGTAAACGTCGATCCATCTCGTCCAAAACATGCTCTGTCGGGTAGAGATCCGGTGAATTTGCAGGCCAAGGCAGTAAGACAACGTTGTGGGGTTGCAAGAAAACCAGAGCAACCCTTGTCGTATGAGGGCGGACATTGTCTTGTTGGAATGTTAACCCAGGGCCATGACTTTGCAGAAAAGGAATTGCCACAGGTCGATGAATCCGATCCCTGTAGCCCATACCAGTTAAGATTACACAATGCCATTAGAAAGCGGTCAAATGCAACATATGTCATATTTGGGATTTCACTTTCTTAGTAAAGTACAAATTCTAGTACTTTTTGGTTGAGTCCCATCCGGGATTCGAACCCGCACCCTCAGTGTCAGGCACCTAATCGCCACCACACAAAGTTAGCCGCCAAGCCCGCTCAGCCACCGCGACTTCCACAAAGATTCCTCTCAAAGATACATGCATAACGTTCTTCCAAGCGTCTATAGGCACGTTGACGTCCATCACTATGGGAAATCTTAAACCTGGACTCATCTGT
This sequence comes from Haliotis asinina, assembly GCF_037392515.1. NCBI lineage: Eukaryota > Metazoa > Mollusca > Gastropoda > Lepetellida > Haliotidae > Haliotis > Haliotis asinina. The sequence continues at coordinate 15,497,923 of NC_090287.1, forward strand.
ACCAACAACATTTCTCCACCAAAACAAGGATCTGCGGACATGATGTTCCGGTGGCAGTGGAAATGTGCAGCCACTTGTCGTTGAGACATCCCCCCCACGGACCATCCCAGTGGCCTCATGACGTTGTGCAGACGTTAGTCTTGGCCTGCTATGTGTTTCAATAGCCGTTTAATATATTGAACGATCGCAAGGGCAGGGGTTGAGGGTTTCTAAAGAGACAGTATTGTGTGGCATTCATTTGCTCTGTTTCTCTTTCCCGGAATGCACGTGCAACAACGTATTGCAAGTCTCAAGAACGAAACCACTGACGTCACGGAATGTGGCACGTGCATGCATGTTGGATACATGTCACTACTCGCTGAGTTTCAAAGCTTATGTGTCTACACAGGTTTGGTAAATTTAGATATTTAATTTTTGCATGCACAATTTCTTAACATGGCTAGTATATATGCAGCAGAGAGGGTGCGGGTGATCCTGGCACAGTCAGGCTGGTGAGGGTCATCATCAGCGCAGGCAGACCCCACCCTTCTACATACCCAGAGTGTCAGAAGGGAGGTTCTCCCGGTGGAGAACCCGTGCACTCTCCTGATCTGCACCAAGAGATCAGGGAGTACCAATCCAAGGGCACCGACAACAATGGGTGAGCCTGATGACAGTGTACCTGGGATGCAAGCGAGACATTTCAAAGGCGAGGTCCGCATGTTTATCATGCTTTTCCTGAATCTTGCCAACCACGTTCCTTTCGAAAGGAACAGTATATTCAATGATGTAAATACGTAGATGTACTGGTTCTTTCAAAAACCACAAGAACAGATTTGTTGACCGGAATTCCTCTGTATATAAGGCTGTATATTGGCCAATTCCAAAAAATTTAAAAGCATAATTTTTCATGTTCAGGGTCGTGGACATGTTCAGGGTCGTGCCATGAATGGACCTTGGAGTCAAAGCCACAGGCATGACTGAGAAGGTATTAAAAGCAGCCACCCTGTCTTTTAAGAGATTGTTTTTAATACAGGTAGTAAAACTGACATGGGGGACGACATACGATCACGATAGTACAAGAAGAATGACAAGATTTTAGGTTAAGGTTTACAGGAAGATTGTGAAGGCAGAGGCAAAGTTTCAAGGTTGGTTGTATGGATAGAATGTAGTGTGTAGACAGTATCGAAGTTTGTAACAAGCAAACACAGTAGCTGGTGTACAAACAAGGAAGAAACAGTAGACACGCCACAACACAGGTATAGTCAATGTATTAACGGTAGTGTATAGTGGTAGAGGGTTAATGCAGAACAACTGTTATCATCACGGTCCGTTATCAGGATAAACTATACACGTCCTTACATAATCAGTTTGGAACAATCTGAAATCAGAATCCGAATAGAAATATAGTGGCAATGACCTTTCCATTGGTAACGACTGGTCCTCCATATTTCAGTTTTCCTGTAAATCCCACGGGCCAAACTGCAACCTTTTTGGTCATCCTCATCTGGAATAAAGCAATAGTTTCTGGATGTTAGTGTCTGGAGGCTCAATACCGCTTATGTGTTTGTAATTAATTCTAAGCATGAAAGTTTAGAGTAACAACATGCTATTGAGAAGAAACGAAGCGGACGACGTCAAGTGTACATATACATTTCCATTGTTTCTAGCAAAATACACTTGGTGTTCCTGCTCTTCTTGGCGACTACATTTCACAGCTTTGATGCTGTATCTGTTTCTTTGAAGAGCGTCATGGCTTCAACGTTGTTTGTTACAACATCAACGGCCTAACAAATCCTTTCGAAATGTTGCTCTATTCAGTTTCCCATACCGTGAAATGTGTTACAGGGTTTGGTCAGATTGAAGATCATTCATGCCTATATATATGATGTAGCCTATGCCTTTCTTCTGAGGCTTGACAACAGGTGCTGCTACTACGTGTATTCCTATCACTGATTTTGGTTATAAATAAACTGCTTTCATGTTTCATACAGCGAATGAAATTGAATTGCAGCTGAAATTTGTATTCTCTATTGCTTACTGCCATTGTAATCGGTTTTCAGTTATTTCTATTTATTTGTAGACGTAGTTTATTTTATAATGCAATTGTTAAGATATAACACGACTGGTTTTAGACACGCAACATTGTATATTTCAGATGTGACACGTGACATTATATATTTCAAACGTTGATTCCCGTGCAGCCTTCTCTTTCGTCGTGACGCCTTCTTAGATTATTTACCCGACGCCTTGACGCCTGTGTCATGTATTTACCTGATGTCTTGACATCTTCGGATTTGTAAGAAACCTGACGTTTTGACATCTTCAGAAATATATTTACCTGAGGCCTTCAGATATGTATTTACCTGACGTCTTGGCGTCTTCAGATATGTAATTACCTGACGTTTTGACATCTTTAAACATGTATATACCTGACGTCTTGATGTCATCAGATATATATTTACCTGACGTTTTGACATCTTCAGATGTTTATTTACCTGAGATCTTCAGATGTGTATTTACCTGACGTCTTCAGATATCTATTTACCTGATGTCTTGACATTTTCAGATATATATTTACCTGGCGTCTTCACGTCTTCAGATATGTATTTACCTGACATCTTGAGATATTGATATATATTTACCTGACGTCTTGACATCCCCTGATAAATATTTACCTGATGTCTTGACATCTTCAGATATATATTTAATTGATGTTTTGATGTCTTTAGGTGTGTATTTACCTGGCGTCTTGGCACCTTCAGATATGTATATACCTGACGTCTTAACATCTTCAGACATATATTTACCTGACGTCTTGATGCCTTCAGGTATGTATTAACCTGGCACCTTGACATCTTCAGATGTGTACAAATGTGGATCTTACCTCAGCAAATATCCGTAAATCGTAGGTATTGTCATCATCAGCAAAATATACAACACCAGGTTGGATTTCGGGATTCAACTTGTTGCGTATCCATGACAACCCGGCATTTCTTTGCGACACCCCTCTTGGTTTTGCAGAATGGACATCTGTAGGCTTCAGCTTCATTCTTGGCGGTGTTAAAGCATGTAAATGTGTAAATGACAGTCCGCTTGACCGTAAGAAGTTTGTCACTAGCCTAGTCTTGTTTACGGAATCTTCTACAAGTATCCAATGGAAATTTGGCAGGTGAAGAAATGTTTGTGACAACCTTGTAAGCTCAGCTTTCTGTTCAACACGGGCATACGTTGGCGTTACGGCATATATGACTGGTATAGCTGGGTTAAACATCCGTTGACTGTCTACTGCATCGTCAAGAATGACATGCCTATATCGGGAGCCATTCGCACTCACTCTGAGTCTCTTGGTCGTTTCTATTTGCTTTCTTCTTGTCTTTACTCCAAAGGTACCGCTATGTGGATGGCCTGGTTCTGGAAGAGGATCTTTAGTGCAGTTCCATATATCTGTAACGAGAGGGGAAATATCGTTCAGGTGACGTTTTATTGCGTGAGTGAGTTTTTTTCCCCGCTTTTAGCAATATTCCAGCAATATCAAGGGGGATAACACCAGAAATCGGCTTCATGTACCCATGTGGGAATCGAACCCAGGTCTTCGGCGCGACGAGCAAAGGCCTTATCCATTAGACTACCCCAAGGCCTCAAGTGGCATGTGAAGTGTTTCCACAAGTGGCAATGTTTCCAGTGACCTTATAACTAATGTATGTACACATGTACTGAAAAAAAAATGAGCGACACTATTACCAGCCAAATACTTTTTCCACATAGAAGGTCTGTGCGTCAACTGTTAGAGAAATCTGCCCAAACCAGTGACCATTCCGCTTATAATCAAACACGCTATCGAACAGGTTTGTTTTCTGGTGGGAATCCTGGGTGCACGCACACGCACGCACGCATGCACGCGCGTGTGTGTCATCAGAGGTCAGTGAGCCTGACCACCCGGTCCCGTTATTCGCCTCTAGCAACAAGCGTGGGTTACTGAAGATCAGTTCTAACCCGGGTCGTCACTGAGAGTGTACGCCCGACTGTCCAACATGTCCGCGCAAAACGGTACATGGAGTTGCAGGAATTTCGCTGCATATAAAGGGTTAACTGTTATCGTAGTGAGGGTGCCTTTCGTCACTCCAAATCATTGTGGATATATCTGAATACGAAACAGATGATTCAGTTATACTGGACTTTTTTGCAGATGAGTAAATAAGTGTACCGAGTTGACCTCATTCGTCATTGCGACGATTAAAGATTTTTTTTAAAATATACAAAGTTTGAGATGAACCCCGACTCGAAACGCTTCACAGTACAATAGATATATCGTTTCAATTGGGAGGTTATTTCAAAATTTTTATATTTTTTTTACAAAAAGTCTTTAATCCTCGCAATGAAACAAGGGCCTGTGGTTGACCGATAATCATCATAGATACGCCTCAAACTTCAGCTAAACCTTTTGACTGTGCGCTTGTTTCGTCATAAGTTTCTAAACGTAAGAGGGCATTTTGGAATACAAACTAAAAAAATCCGAAACTCTTGGATGCAAAACTATAGTAATTATTTCTCTTCCATTTTAATTTGAGATTAATCGTGTAAAGGGTGGAAAATTCAAAAGTTCTTTATTTTGTCTAATAACTTTAGATTCGTTTAAATGCGTAAATCAATTGGAATGGGGTTATTATTCCTAAAGCTAAAGTTAATCAATTTGCCCATAATCCAGGGTTTGTCTTTAGCGAATATACAGCCAAATCCCTGTTGATCAAAGAACAAAAGTATTCTTTCAATATTTCATCAAGGTCGATGAGTGAAAGGTATCGTCCTTAAATGACCTAGTGTATATATAACCTGACATCAATTATTGTTCATTAAACACAGGGTGGTTCGATTGATTTTATAGCGTTCAGGCATGACTGTACCTACAAAAATGGTCGCAAGTGAACGGATGAGAGAGTATGTAGCACACTAAACGCAATACCTGCTTCCATTATTAATGTGTCAGGTGAATGTCTTCAAGAATTTCTTTTGACAATAATAATTCAAGAAGAACTGTTAGGTACCCGTCAAAGAGTACTGAGTTGTTCGTCAAAACGGTCTTCATGTTGTCGGCGTGACGACTAGGCTACACCACCACCACCAGGGACGTAGATATAAAAAAACAGGCTTATACATGAATTTTGTCAAAATGGTGCCCTCAATACTATGTAGACATGAAGTATTGTAACCTATGGGTCATACACGAGGAAAATGGCGGGCCACGAGTCTGACCACCCCTAGTGTCAAGTGGAAGAGTGAGTATGTGAGTGAGTTTATTTTTACGCTGCATTTGGCAATATTCAAGCAATATCGTGGCGGTGAACACCAGAAAAGAGCTTCACACATTGTGTCCATGCGGGGAATCGGCTTTGACCATTAGGCTACCCCACCGCCAGTCTTGTGAAAGATGTGGGATGAGTGATGTGTTCAATGGGAACATTGTAACTACGGAAACGTCTTGGCCATACCATGGCCTCATAAGTGACTAACTCCAGTCAAACATCGCCATCAGCTCTAGCCTGTCCCTGGCGGTCGGGTAGCCAAGTGGTCAAAGCGTTGGCTCGTCACGCCGAAGACCGCACATGGGTACATTGCTTAAAATTTGCCAAAGGCTTCGTAAACCATATTCACTCACTCCCAACCTTTCCCCAACAGAGCAAGACTTTGGACATGATCAGCTGACAGATAACTGGTAGTGACGGTTCAAGAGTAGTCTCCCTCAAACTGGTTGTGGGTGATTAATTTCCACCATGCCAGCTGGCCCACAGCACCACTGAAAAAACACCTTAAACGCTCAATACATACCCATATGCAGGCTCTTTAAGAGACTTTGTCTCATTACAATACACGCATATATCGTTTGTTCATTTTGTTGTATTCACCATTTGGCAGTAATTGCAGAAACGAATTACTAAGAAACACACGCGCGCGCGCGCACGCACGCACACACACAGCATACAGCTCTTTGTTAGCTTATGACCAGACGCCACAGACTTACCGTAGATAATCCGCAAAATGATGTATTTACACTTCGATAGAAGGTATCAAGGAAAGACCAACAAATGTTTGAAAAATGTAGTATTACATTCTGTCGACGACAACGATAAAACCCGTTACTGCAAAATGCAAACAAAGCTATTCATCTTACTTCAAACATAAATGTCGTGTTCTGATTGGCTAAGCGCTCTTCATTTCAACGTACCCCGCTGCCAGTGGCAGCTCATTCAGTACTCATTCATGGTAGCATTTCTTTATCTCGAATAACACTGAATCACGCATGATACTTTGAGATGTTTTGCGAATACAAATCGTTGGAAGGGGGACAACTCTAAATCTGTTTTTTTTTCTCTTGTGTCGTCTACAAACTCTAGCGATGGTTACGAAAAGGTTTGCTCGCATTCGAATAAATAATTTTTGACAAAACGTTCAAATGTAGTCCCTGTGAATACTAAGAAGGGGAATTTCACCGCGGCGACTTTAAGAAGACAATACCTGCGGGAGAAACAGCAAGATGCAAAATTCGAATTTGATTCACACAGGCTGGCAGGAGTATACGATCAGAAACATTATCTTTTTACTTACGTACTTAAGATTATTTCGCACATGACGTGCATGCATGTATATGTGTGGCTGCTTGTACTAACCCAGGTTTCAGCTGGTCTTATAGTGCTCGCTCATTGAGATATTTGCTTGTTGTTTATTGACGACGACCTATAAGGGACAAGCTTACATGTACGCACTCTGCAATAGTATAAAGTGAAAATATAATCTGAAAACAGGGTCGTATGTTAAGCAGTTAAGCATGAATTCTCCTCTCAGACACATAACACTGACTCCGAGCCGACAATCCTTGTTGTGCCCATAATGCCGAGCACCAGGCAGGGACCAACAAGTACCATATTGTAACGTCTTTTGGTATGACGTCGCCGGGGATCGAACCCCGACCTTGTATATGTATACTATTACAAGTGCACTATCATCTATAGACGGTTATAGAAATAAACTGTAAGAAACAGAAAGATCTGCATAGTCAGAACAAAATACACACTTACCAAATTCGTAGAACACCAACACAGGAAACATAATTCCCAGCAACAGGTATTTTAGTATCCTAGATCTTGGGAACATTTTTTAAACAAACTAAACCGTGCCAGCAGCCTAAAATATCGAGTTGTTCAATCGGCTGTACGTATCTTCAATGAGGCGGTGTTTTAGAAGCGTTCATGGTCACGGTTCACATGTTAGGCAATGTCTAGCCGGTCTCAAAGACCCAGAACCATATTGAATTTGCTACTACCCAGCTCTTACTGTAATCAATAAGCCCGAACTGAAGCACGTCTAGACTATCCTTCGGTTCAGGTTCCCAGTCTTCAACTTTAGTGGGGTTCTTTCTCACTTCAAATGGAGTTCTTTGTCTCTAGCAAAACATTACATTTTTACAGACAAAGTTATAACTTGTGGATTTAGTGTGGAGTTGCATAACACTGTCCATGCGATTGTACTGCATGAAGGTCCGGGTTAGAATATCGGCCTTCAGCAACCCATGCTTGTCGCGAGAGGCGACCAACGGGATCGTGTGGTCAGGCTCACTGACTTGGTTGACACTAATCTTGTCATCGGTTCCCTTTTGCGCAGATCGATGTTCATACTGATGATCACTGGATTGTCTGGTCCAGATGCAATCATCTACAGACCGCCTCCATATAGTTGGAATATTGCTGCGTGCGGCGTAAAACTAACCCACCTAAGTTACGTACATTTGTAAGATAATGAAACGAGCTTCCCCTTTCATATTGTCCCAAGTGAAATGCTTTTGGTTTGTCACGAGCTTTAGACACACGGTCGTGCTTTTGAACAAAATCACATGCAAGTACGCAAAATAGTATTATGACGTGTCTTTAAAGTTTGTGATGCTGAATTCTAAATGCAGGCCCTTACAACAGACCCACTGAAGGTATTCAATCTCCTGATTATATTCGCAACTCCTCCAACCAATTGTCCGTCAACTTTGACCAAATCAATAACTTTTACGGGCGATGCCATATTTGTATACTCTCACGAGAGACTTACTAGACGTATTGGCTTAATTATTTAGAATGTTTTATTTTCGCTTTTATTACAGAAACTTGAGTTATTACAGGATTGAAATTAATGCCTGTCACCACACTAAATTAAATACATTTTATTTAATTCCATAGAAGTGTTTTCGTTTTACATGCTTCCAGAAGGTGAAAACTTCTGAATGAAAATATGAAGAGAATGAGTGATGAAAGTACTACCGGTAATGTCAAAGTTCACGTATTAGCCATTCAAATCACTGGAATGTGTTATGACACATATGTGTCCTGACAGTTCGTTATGAAGGCCATTACAAAGTATCACGTGGGTAATACACAAGGAAGCGGATGTTGCTGTTCCACGAAGGCAATCTTAGCGCTTGGACACTCCTTAGTAAGGATAATCTCAAGACTAAGGTCGCATTTTGTAAGGGAGCGAACACATTCTTTCTGAAGGATCAATACGTTCATGTTGTTTTGGTTTTTGTGAAGACCGTTCCACGTTTCCACGCGAAATACTCCGTCACAACAAAACTGACTGTTTTCAGATTATATTTTGTAGACACTTATTACTATTGCAGAGTGCGTACATGTAAGCCGGTCCCTTATAGGTCGCCGTCAATAAATAACAAACAAATACACGATTGTACGTATTCCAATCATTACCACCCTTTCAACTCCAATGACCTCTCTGCAGTATTCGAAACTATTCGACCCTTTCCCTAACCCACAAGAAGATTTGCTCTAATGGGCGATTGGTGAAATCCTGGCGGGCTTGGATTTGTATTTATGGGCCGCTTCTCTCAATGTTGATAGAAGACTTTTTCAGCCGCATCCCATCAACATCATGGTTGGGGACACCAGAAATGTCTTTCACACATTTTACCCACATACGGGATCGAACCCAGGCCTTCGGTGTGACAAGCGAACGTTATAACCACTGACGTACCCCAATGCCCCTAGGACAGAAAGCTAGACAATTTTACAAAGGCTCTTCCAAACGTATATCCAGTTCTTTTGTATTTACAAATACACTTGTATGTTGTATAAGGGATTTACAGTCAAGCTTGTCGTATTGAGGTTGTCACGTGTCAAGATGATGATAGTGAGTGAGTTTAGTTTTAGGTGACGCTCAGCAATATTCCCACCTATATGGCGGCGGTCTGTAAATATTCGAGTTTGGACCAGACAGTCCATTAATCAACAGCATGACCATCGATGTACGCAGTAGGGAACCGATGACATGTGCCAACCAAGTCAGCGAGCCTGACCACCCGATCCCGTTAGTCGCCTCCTACAACAAGCATGGTCGCCTTTATGGCAAGCATGGGTTGCTGAAGGCCTAGTCTACCCCGAATCTTCACGAGAATGTGAATCAGTTGGATGAGTAATTTAAACGTCAGCTTGTTCAACATCTACATTATAATCTGACGTTCCAATAAACCATTACATGTAAACACTTCCGACTGTGAACGTTTTGACTGTTCTGAACGAAGGATATAATAAAAATCCAATATCAAACTCATGGGAATACAACTCATTAATATTCCCCATTATATATAACCTCTCCACACAAGGGTAATGGTCTTGGCTATTTTGCCTTTTACGCATAAGAGAATCCTTATGGCCGTATAATCGTTAGTCCGACTTCACGTAACCTTACAGAAACGTCCGCAAGAAAGGGATTACGCCTTTCCACTTTAATTGCAGCTTATCTTCACGCAACTTAACACTGACGTGATTCGTAATCAGAATATATCGGAATTGCCTGACCCTACTGGCAGATTATCTTCAAGATTCGAGTGATACGGTTATACTTAACCTGTCCTACTGTAGCCCCACCCCCCAGCCAACCCTGCTCCTCCTCCTCATCGTCCTCATCGTTGTCGTCGACCCCATCAGCACCATCATTAAATAATAAAAGTAGGTCTATCACAGGATCATTAATATTGTGCAATTTGTGAAATCTAAACCCAGTGTTACACGAGATACTTGATAGTGACGTATTCTTGACAATCTGATAATGTTAAAATTCCTATTTGGGTACAGTGCCTGAAGTCCATGTCTGGTGTCCACCGCCGTGATGTTGCTGAGATATTGCTGAGAGCGGTGTAACACAATGCTCACTCACCACAGTCATCGGTCAGCTTCAGCTTCACAACAAGTACATACATCACTACGTTATGTCTCATCTCCACATACAATCAGTTGTCTATGTTCCCTAGTTTGTTACATTGTCCAGTATTTATCCTGATTTGCCATCTAATAACAATAGTTATATTAACGATAATTTCCCCATACAATTGATCGGGCAAACACTGTGTGTGACATATGGCGGTATATATTGAACTGGCTTCACTTCAACACCTGATAATGTTTCATTATTTGAACAATTATAAAAGGAAACGCAAGAAATTAGTCAATAACTAAGCGTAGGATCGAGTATATGACTGACATAGTGTAAGTGTTTGAAACTAACCTTATTTTGCTAAGACACCCGTGAAGATCTGGTTTAGAATTGATTTTCAGTAACCCATGCTTCTCAAAAGAGGCGATCGGGTTGTCAGGCTCGCTGACTTGGTTGACAAATATCCTAGTATCTTAGATCGATGCTCATGCTGTTGATCACTGGAGTCTCTTGTCCAGACTGGATTATTTATAGACCGTCGCCAAATAGCTGGAATATTGCTAAGTGTGGCGTAAAACTAAACTCACTCACAATTTTGCAAAGGTGATCATATCAGTACTCTCATACAGTTGGCATTTTAAAGGTTGTAATGTCAAACCGTTGTTAGCAATGCTATCGTGTTCTGTGTACTATTGAATACACTGAATAATGTAGATGTGCAGATGTCATAGCTTCCGCAGTGCTCAATCCCTGTTATGACTCTCATCACAGTTATAGTCGACAAATTATTTAGTATATTTCTCATCTGAAATGTGACATATATGTAAACAATGACGTCAGGAAATTTATTTCGGTTAGTATGTTGTCTGTGAATCAGGGACCTTTGCTAAAGGCGGAAATCCTCACTGGTTTCCTGCTTTACGGGTCGAGACCCTTGAGTTTCTTGTTTCAGTCATATTTGTATCATGTTCCTGAAAACAAAGGGACGTATATGTAGATTTATACAAGTGCGAGCTAAGTATGAGAGGACAGGAGTGCTAGATGATTGCCTACGAACACGGGTAAGTGAATGAGGCAGCCAACCTTCGATTCCAACTGAGGAACGGGGAATTTGCTCAAGAGAGGCAACTCTGTATAGCGTATTGGTGAGCTTGAGACATCTCACTCTTGTTGAAGGACACATTTTCAGGAAGCAGAACGTTTTGTCTCGTACCTTTTCAGCATTGTTTATCAAGGGAGTGAGTGAGTGAGTGAGTGTGGTTTTACGCCGCTTTTAGCAATATTCCAGCAATATCACGACAGAGGACACCACAGCTTCAAACATTGTATCTATGTGGAGAATCGAACCCAGGTCTTCATCGAGACGAGCAAGGCTATAACCACTATGCTACCCCACCGACCCTGGTTATCAAGTAGTATCATAGGCACAACAGTACAAAAATCACAATTATCAAATTCATTTCTGCATGATATTGATTCATAATTTGCACATTCACCACAGGTTTTCACAATATACACATCATGACTTATCTCCCTTTCAATATGACGTCACTGTGGGTTTTCTTATGTTTCTATGAGCAGCCTATTGTTGCAACCTTCTTGTTGCCTGGTCACCTGGTCAATTCAACGCGGTTTGCGATTTCAGAATACGCATCCATTGTACCAGACATATTGCCACATGTCTCTACCTCGATGCACCGACTTCACATACTTTAATGAGCACTTCACGTTCATCAACGAATTGTTTATTGTTTACGTCATAGGGACGGCATTGCTGACGTCATCTGAATGTCACTTCGGGACGATATCACACCAGATGCCTGGGGTGCGTTGCAAACAACCAATCGCTTGCAAGCGATGTACAGTGTTTCATCTGACAACTTTCAACCGCTTGCAATCGCAGCAATCGTTGAATGTGGTCGCTTCGTTCTCAAACCAAAATGGCGGCTGAGAAAAATTTGAATTCGACCGCTGAACAAATATGTTCGGCTGCCAAAGTGGCAAAAAATAAGCTTATATCCCAGCATCCTAAGTTTGGTTCAATGTAGTCATAAACAATCATAAATTCATCACTCGCCATCGAGACTCTCCTAATACGTTCTTTATTAGCGCCACACGAGCAAATGGTAATCGCGCCGCCATTTTTGGAAGAGCGATAAACTCTTCGAGCTGTTGCAAGCCCAGAATAAGCGATTCATGCCTTGCAACGCACCCCTGGTTATAGCTGAAGTTTTGTCTTTCCAAGGTCAGTGATTTCTAAGGGGAATCGTAGATGGAGGAGGAAAATATTACACTTGCGTATCAGACTAAATTAACGAGTCTCGTGAACGAATCTCTAGCTCGGAAAACACATAATCCTGACACTCTTCCTGAAATCAACAAGGCACAATATTGGTATAATACTACCTATATAATTAAGACACCAGTCAGACAGTCGTGTGTTTGTATTCGGCGTTCCGTCATTTTTAAATCACACTTCGACATAATAGAACTCCGCGGTAATTATTTGAAACACTGTACTCTTCACGTCAAGAAAAATCAGCCTTGCATGTGTAAAGTTGCCACCACTATTAATTCCATTTTACTTCGAAATAGCCGAAGTCAGTCGTTGACCTGTAAGTGATAGAACTGCCTCTTTTTTATCTCGTTTATATTCGAGAAAACAGAAATCAATTGTAGACATGTATGTGATAGAACTGTCTCTTATTGATCAGAAGTCAGTCGTAGGTGTGTAAGTGATAGAATTTCCTCTTTTTCATTCCTCTTTTTCAATTTCGCGCATATTCGGCATAACAGAAGTCAGTCGTAGACCTGCAAGCGATAGGATTTCTTCTTTTCTGACCTTATTTATATTCGAGAAAACAGGAGTCAGCGCTGTATATTTATTGCTAAAAATGCATTGAAAATGTATTGCTTCAGATATCAACACCATATGTTTCCTTTCACGATTGGTGGTTTGGAAATGATGAATAAGAAACTTCAGTTCTATTTTCATTATATAAAATGGAATCTATATTTGCATGGATAACCGCAGCGTTTGTTAAAATTCACTTAAAATATTTTTTTCTTCTTTTCATATTTCTCGTGATTAATGTTATAGCAACATTGTGGTCCTCTGGTGTTAGGGTTCTGTGGCAAATCACTTTAAAGCTGTCATCAATCTCCAAAATTGTATATTTTTTGCTGTTGTACCCATGGTCTAAATACCTTCTTTAGATCATGAGCCCGATGTCTTAATGTTGAATGATGGATTGACTTTGATGTGACATAAGTCGACCATAAATTACATGTTTGAACAACTCTTTTAATTGATTCAGGTTTATATAAAGAACAAGTGGACAGGTGTTTCGGAAACGTTTCTTTAAAGATGACGGATGGCAACGTAGGCACAATTAACGGATTAGAAGCGACGTCTTTCTTGACAACAGTAACAGTGTTTGAAATGAAACGTAGCTGTGATAGTCCAGCAAAGACGTTGTTATATTAATGGTGTTTGATGTGTAATAAATGGGCGGTTACGAAAGGAATTTGATTTAGCCACGTGAAACGTTCACCTTCATGTGAAAATAGCAAACGTACTTGAACATACCAAGGACCTGCAATGATGATTCGTCAACATGCCAAGGGCCTGCAGTAGTGATTCTTCAACATTCCAAGGGCCTGCAGTAGTGATTCTTCAACATTCCAAGGGCCTGCAGTAGTGATTCTTCAACATTCCAAGGGCCTGCAGTAGTGATTCTTCAACATGCCAAGGGCCTGCAGTAGTGATTCTTCAACATGTCAAGGGCCTGCAGTAGTGATTCTTCAACATTCCAAGGGCCTGCAGTAGTGATTCTTCAACATGCGTCGACAACAGTTCTTCAACATATGCCGATTTTTCAGCGTGGTATGAGCCAGTAACAGCGGTCCCAGAATATATATACACAGGGTCTGTAACAGTGGTTTTTTTTCAACGTACTACAGGTCTTTGATAGCTGTTCCTCAATATGCCACAGGATTTTCACTGTGTTCTTTAACCTGTCTGTAGAAATAGTCATTCCACATGCCACTGGTTTGTAACAGCGGCTCTCTTGTAAACCACGGGCCTTTAATAGTGTTTTCTCAAAATACCACAGGTCTGTAATGCCTTGCCTTCGATATACCACGGGTCTGTAATTGTGGTTCTTCAATATACCCTGGGTCTGTAAATGTGGATCTTCAATACACCACAAGTATCTTAGAGTGTATTTTCAATATACCACCGATCTGTAATTGTGGGTCTTCAATATACCACCGATCTGTTATTGTGATTCTTCAATACACCGCCGGTCTGTAACTATGGATCTTGAATTTACCACGAGTCTGTAATGTGTCTCTTCAATATACCACGGGTCTGTAATTTTTGTTTTTCAGTATACCGTGGGCCTGTAACTGTGGTCTTTTCAATATATCGCTGGACTGTACTTGTGATTTTCCGATGCATCACCGGTCTGCAATTGTGGTTTTTCAATATATCACCGGCTTGGCATTGTGGATTTTCAATATACCACGAGTCTGTAATTGTGAATCTTCAATAACCACGGGACCAGGTATTCTATCGACCTGTTACAGTAGTTAAGCATACCACGGTTCTATAATATACCACGGTCTGTAATTTATTGCCCGTCGTCGCAGTTCAACTCAATCAAGTTACAATAGGCCACTTTGTATACATTAATAGGTGTATTTCAAACACCTCAATTATGTTGGAGTTGGCTACACTGTATGTGTTTGATGACAATACCTCACGCCTCAAGGTATAATGGCGAATATAGACCCTCAGATATGTGGATGCCTCTCAGTAACGCTGCAGGCTGCTCGTTAAAAACGTCACGAAGGAAGTCACAACACTGCCGAGTGTCTCAAACGACTAAAACACATTTCATTGAACCATTGAAATTTAATTCCTCGTTTTCTTATTGTCACGCATGTTTGAGGTAAATGTGGGTATTTATCTCAACGTCAATACAACCACAGCTGCTGTACGACACCACACATTGTATTTCAACTCGATAAAAGTCAATATGTGTACAATTCATTTTAATCGCATTGCCAAAGGTTTCTATTGTCGATGTAAAATAAGGCTGCACAGTCGTAAATTAAATATCAGCACCAAAAGACAACAATAGCAAATATGGTTTCTGGTGTATAATAGAAATGTGTACCCATGTCACGGACAAGCATTCAAATGAAAAAATCAGTGCAACACATACGAGAGTCATCAATGAAAACACTACAACATTGTAGCACCGTCTTGGTGATACTTTTAACAGACATGCTCTGTGAACATTTACAGATTTAAGCGCATGATACTTTCTACAAAACCCGGTAGTTTTGTAGGTATCATTTTGAAAATGTCGAAAAGTGTGATGTGTCTAAGTTACGTGGTATTGTTAGAGTTAGAGAACGACGTGACCCACTATGATCCACTAGAATGTATATCATATTAAACCAATATCGTATTAAACGCATGTCACATCATGTCAAGTCATGTCTAAGATTTGTATTGTTTGATCCGTCAACATAATTATTATTTACAGATTAAAATATGAAAGTAACAGTGAGAGTTAGGCCGATGCTGTCAGTTATGCTTATTAGTCTCATCATCGCAGGGCCCTTGTCCCTTCAACACATAGCACAGACAAAAGGACCTCTCCCAGTAAGCACTGGCACTACATCTAATTGTATTGCCGAGAGCCGAGACGGCCTGTGATACAGGCAGCAAACCCATTGTCAGTGCCACCCAAACACGCTTGGAGAACAAGAGAGGGTCGGACAACCTGGTTCCGATGGGGTCATGCCGCAGGCCGCAGGCATTCCCCCCCAGAAAACACACACACACACACACACACACACACACACACACACACACACACACACACACACACACACACACACACACACACACACACACACACACACACACACACACACACACACACACACAACCCGAGAATCCAATGGTATAATTAATTTATTTCACCGAAATCATTTGGATTTATAAGAGGTTTATAAGAAAAATATCACGACGTCAGGTTTGTCTGTTTACATTGATCTGAGGTTGTATATGAGCCTATTACACAGAAGCGTATAATTATCACATTCCATGACACGCTCTACATGCTCTTGGCCATAACAAAGTTTTGAATCAAAACCACAAACATGACTGAGCCGGTACTTCAAGGATCGACCTTGAGATGACGTGTTTGCGCTTGCAATCAGCATAAGCTGCATGTCATACCTACGTCTTATGCAAAATGAAAATGATATTTTTCTGGCATGTTTTACCATGAGGATGAGTAGTTCTGACAGGCATGCGAGTTGGCTCATTATCGGCTCAAATATCCTTGCCTCCTCTACACGCAACGGAACGAGCGCTTTTCCGAGTGTACGTGGGCTCCCCAAAGCGGCAGCCGGACAGTTTGGTACTTGGGATGCAAGCGTGACATTTCGTAAGCGTTTTTTTCCCCATAGTCTTGCCGATTAGATTACTGTCCAGTTCAGTTGAGTTGGGTTTACGTCACATCAGCACTATTTCAGCCGAATAGTGGCGGGATCAAGCCTGAATTCATACGTATTTTAAGCATAAAATCCAAGATGAAAAAGAATACGTATATTCATTACATTATTAATTAAAAACAGAAAATGTCACAGCACCAAATTCAGAAACAAGCATTTCGGTTGTGGTCAATATATTTTCTTGCGATGTGTATGGCCTTATTAAAAAGTAATGATAGTTATCAATTTCCATGACTCTCTGTATATATACTGAAGGAGACAAATAAGGGAACGCTTCATGGCACTGTTCCTGTATTTGTTCTTAGATTTCCTCCCTCGGCGCTTGTGATGAAAACTGGTAAATATTATATGGCGCTATTCAAAACTTGTGCTGAAAACTGGTAAATATTAAATGAACACTTGAATGTTCCTGTTTATTTTTTTCTTTCAGGCAGCTTTGGGTCGTACCATGGATGGAGCACGGGGTCAAAACAAGGCGCACGGAGAAGACGGCTGTAAAGAAAACAAGCCATGTCATAATGGCAAGGCTGTCTCATTAAATTCATAACATTATCTACATCTCAAATTTACAATCTGAATCATACAAGTGACTGGTTCTGGGCAGGAAAAAAGAAAGCCTCCTGCTTCACTTTTCAGGAAGCCGACTTCATCGAAGCGAAGGACTCGACAGGTCTTGACGGCTCTTCTCCTCAATGTGTAAACCATGTAAAAAGAGTCTGTGCTGATTTGATTGGTTGACTCTCATTTCTGTGTATACTATTTTTGTTGCTTTCATTATTATTGCATTTGACATTGTATCTACACGAACAAAATTACATTATGACATGTTAACACTTACCGAAAACTCAAAATCTATTGTTTTCATGTTTACTTTCACATCTATGTCGTGCTGAAAAATGCCCTTCAGCAAAAAATAACTCCGTAAGTAATCACTCACATGTCTACAGTCAACAAAAACACGAATAATGACAGTAGCGACAACAATAACTGTAACGCCACTTCTCCACATTAATGCACCATATTAAACGCACCTGTGTTTGTATACATAATAAGTAGACTATTGATATCCTACTGTTGTCATGTCACCTGTATGTTTGTTCTGGTGTAATCAAACCCTTGTCACGGATTTATTGACCGTGCAGCCACGTAGCGGTTTGCCTTTGTTTCACGGTTCATCGAGTCACACATTGTCAGAGGTTGTCTTATCAGCCGATGCATATTTCACAAGTGCTCCGGGATATACACTTCGACTGCGGGAGATAGACGGCGAGGTTGGGCTAGAAGCGTGCTTGAGTTGTGTGTCGCTGAGCTACATTGACGCTGTGTGACGGAAACACTGGGAGGTAGTGCTTGGTGGACACTCACTGAGGTTGTGAGAGGGAGGACACTCGCTGCTTGGTGGACACTGTCGACGTTGTGTGAGGTGACAGTGAAAGGAAACAGTGAGGTTATGTTTGACCGCGACTGGGGTTGTGTGACTGACACACCATGACTCTGTGTGGAGCAGAGTGGTTTTGTCAAAGATGCATATTCAGGCTGCATGAGGGATGTATTGTGTGTCAGTGTAACACACAGGAGGTTGTGTTAGACGGGTTGTAGAGGACACAAAAAGCTCGTTCCAGAAGATATGCAGAGAGGCTGTGTCAGAAGATATATAGTGAGACAGCGTCAGAAGATATACAGTGAGGCAGTGTCAGAAGATATACAGAGGGGCTGTGTCAGAAGATATATAGTGACACAGTGTCAGAAGATATAGAGGCAGTGTCATAGATATTGAGACAGTGCCATAAGATATACAGTGAGATAGTGTCAGGAGATATATAGCGCGGCAGCAGCGTCACACATATACAGCCTCATTGTGTCAGATGAACATTGTAACAAGATGCTCTACAGATGTTTAAGAAGACGAGGTGGATTCCGGGTTTTATCTCTGCTCGGTATTATACTGTTTTTCGCATGTACAAGTGTGTCGATATTCAAAGTCCTTGATGATTCCTTTATGCATGAAGAAAAAAGGCAGTTGCTGAACAAGGTAGGACTAATCAATATCATGTACATTTCATGTTTTGCTGTTAACGCTTGAGGGAATATAATCTCGCATACGTCATTGAAAACTGATTTTTCAAGGTGGTTACTAAGGAAGGATACACATTATCTCTATATTTTCATTTAAATGCAAAGGACCCATCCCTTTGTTTGATATGGTAAGTAAACACTGCCATCGGTGTCACAAAGTATACGAGAATATTTCTTGTGTTCATTTCATTCATTGAGCGAACTGTCGCGATGCGGATACATATTTTATGGACGTGTACGTTCTTGTTGTATGGATGCGTATCTGTTACACATATACGTATCTGTTACACAGATACGTATCTGTTAGATGGATACGTATGTGTTGCAGGGATACGTTATTATTGCATGGATGAAAATTTGCTGCATGGATATGTTTTTCTTGCATGGATAAATTATTATTCCACAGCTATGTATTTGTTACATGAATACATATTTACGGTATGGATACGCATTTTACACTGATACGTATTTGTTACATGAATACATATTTACGGCATGGATACGCATTTTTACACTGATACGTATTTGTTACATGGATCCATGTTTGTGTATGAATACATTCTACATTCTATGGGCATGAATACTTTCTGAGTTTCTGATTACTTTCTTAGTGCCTGATTACTTTGCTGTAGCGCTCACTTTCTTGGTACATGAGCTGACTGACTCCGATACAGATGTAATAGATACAGAATACGTTCGTATTACACCTTTATGGAAGTGTTTGACAGTTCGTGCCGGTACAGCGTCCTCTGAGATGTATAAGAGCAGCTAAATATATAGGATCGTTAAGAATATTATTGATTTCATTGTGGCTTTGCCTGGACCAGTGTCTGGGAGCAGTATATGCCATCTAAGCAGAAAAGAGCGTCTAACACCCGTTATTCCCAAAGAGTGTTCAATCATGTACGTGTGTTGTCACGCTCAGTATTAACTCGATCTTATCCGTTGTTCCAAGAAACGATAATTATCTCAGTTGAACATGTGAGAGTTTAGACTGACACCAACATATGGCAGATAAGTCACTTCAAACCAGCCGGCATGTCTCTGCGCGTTGCTAGTGGGTTGTGGCTGACATGACTCACAGATGTCGGATGAATTATGAATCGAGCTGTTGGCTGTGGTAAAGAAGGATATAATGAGACCATCCATGTTTTGTGCCGTCGAATCTGGCGTTCTTCTTAATCATGTTATTTAGTGATACAGTACTCTCCCTGAATTCGTTAAACACTGTCTGAAAACAGTCCAAACAAGCCCGAGCCTGTCGATAATTGACTAACAGCATGAGCATTGAAGATTTCTATCTGCATTCGATGTGAAAACTATAGGAACTCCATTCAAACACTGTTTAAATACGGTCTTGATATTGTCTGAACGCAAGTGAAACATAGTCCGGAATATATACGTACGCATTGTGAATTTGTCATGAACACCGCTTACTGTTTGAAACATGCTTGGACACTGAACTCGGTGTAAACAAAATACACAAACCGTACTAAGCTCGACACTATTTTGACACTGTTTGAGTAGTACTGGAGCATGCTCCAGAAAGGGGCCAGCTATAATTAGCGTACAGATAAGTACAACTGGCTTCCACTTACAGGCTTTATAGTAACTCATTCCCACTGTGCCTTCTACTAGAGGTACAACTTGTGCACCTATATTGAAATATCACTTTGCCCCAGGTCTTATGGAGTTCAGATGAGTTTAGCTGAAGTTTAAGCCGCATCGGCATTATATCAGCGGAGCTGGTCTTATCGAGAGTAAACACTTGAATAGGTTCATTTCTCTGATTTACGGTCATGAATTCATAGTATATCTGTCTTATGTCACATAGACACGTGATACACATACTAGTATATACAACATTGACACGTGATAGGCATACATACTACATGGACACGTGATAAACGGACACGAGACACACATACATGAACATGCATGTTACATGGACACGTGCTACACATATACACCATAAGGACACGTGCTACAGGTACTACTTTGACATGTACCACGCATGCTAAATGAACACGTGACACATACACATGTCACACATACTGCATGGGTACGTGATACACATACATACTATATGGACACGTGATGCACATACACACTGCATGGTTACTTGCATACTGCGTGATTACATACATGATATTACATACATGATGGACACGTGATATCCATACACAGTACGTGGACACATGATATACTTACATAGTGCATGAACAAGTGATGCACATACATGGTGCATGAACCCATGATATACGTATATAGTGCATGGACACGTGATATACATACATACTACATGGACACATGCTACACAAACAACACGGAAATGTGCTATATATATACTGTATGGACGGGTGATACACATACTGCATGGACACGTTATACACATGCATGCAAAATATACACGTATCTCATATACCTACCTACTAAATGGACACGTGATACACATACGTGCTACATGAACACGTACCTGATATATCTACATACGAAATGGACACGTTGCAGACGCACATGGTAAATGGGCACATGATAGACATGCATACTACATGGACACGTGATACACATACATGCTACATGAACACGTACCTGATATATCTAGATACGAAATGGACACGTTGCAGACGCACATGGTAAATGGGCACATGATAGACATGCATACTACATGGACGCGTGATACACATGAACGTAAAATGTAAACGTAGCTGACATATTTCACGATCATACAATGAACACACATGCAGCTTGAACAAATATTTTATTGTCACCTTGAGGTTTAATCAGTGTCGACGTAACACAAGTACTACTGTGAATACCATGTGAGCTACGTTTAGCATGCACGCAGGTTGCTTGTGCAGGCCAACGAGGTTTAGACGCCTTTGATAGTAAGAAAGTGCAATGCTGAAGATGACGTGCCACTGACTGCCAGCGGCAATGTGGACCTCATCAAAACGCCACGCTACGTCGCTGAGACTGTCAGAACAAAGTGTAAGGTGATACAGTTTATGACAGATGTACAATGTATTTGAAATTCCAGACACCGAATAAGATCTATTTGCCGTGTACAGCCCACTGAAGGAAAGGGAAATATTTGTTTCCGTTGACACGTGATTATATCAGTAAATCGACACTATGAACGCATCAATATAAGATGGTCAAGTGCATGATATCGGTTATCTCTTACCGTGCTTACATGATGTCCATAACTGCCACGGTGGCCCGGTGGATATCAATATCTCTTACCCTTTTCACTTGTTGTCCATAACTGTTGCGGTGGTCAGGTGAATCATATCAGTGTTACTTACTGTGCATTGATATCAAAACTATTACCTTAAACCATTGATATAAACACTGTTGGGTGTGATGTTATAACTATTACCATAGACAGGTGATATCAAAACTTTTACCACAGACAGGTAATATCAAACCTCTTGCCATAGACAGGTGACATCAAAATTAATACCATAGACAGGTGATATCAAAACTGTTACTGAGGACAGGTGATATCAACGCTGTTACCACAGACAGGTGACATCAAAAGTAATACCGAGACAGGCGCTACTGTGCCACCCGTGATGTCGGTAGTAACTGAAGAACATGTTCTGACCCGAATAACGTTCACAACCTTCCAACAACAACGTGTAACATGTAATTGTCGTGCTGAATGAGCGAAATTGATTAGCCATCGGCCTAAGCCGTCTGTATATGGTAGAAACTTCGATTTTATACACATTCAGTTGTCACTCTTTCCGTGCATAAATTGCAAAACGCCTTCTGGTCAGACCTCGGACTCCACAATCCGCCTTACTTGCCTTACCTTCCTCACCTCAGATAGTACAATACCCAGGTGAAGTCGTGCTCCAGGATATGCACGCGGCACGTCGCTGTCTGTAGTTGAGCTGGTTTAATAACACTGAGGAAGGTGTGTTCTTACTACAAGATGTCCTGTCGGATTCGCTGGAGACGGCGCTGTGGACGCCAAGTTACACTTCTTGCTGTGGTCGTATTTGTGGGTGTTTACATTACAAAGAGTCTGTACTGGACCGATGTGCACAGGGCTGGGGATCTAAACCAGGTATGTATCACCATGGTAACGCAGAGTAGTAGTTATAAGTAGATAACTATGAATTAATGTACAAGATCCGTTTTTAGGATTGAGAAACTAAGCATTAATGTTACGTCCACAGTACAAGATGTGGTATTTTGATGTAGGAACTAGGTGTTAATATACAAGATACGTTGATACGATGAAGAAACTACAAGTTACTGTACAAGGCACGGTATTTCGATGAAGAAATTAGACGTTAATGTACAATACACGTTATTTTTATGAAGAAACTAGGTGTAAATGTACAAGATACGATATAATGATGAAGAAACTAGGTGTTAATGTACAAGATACGATATAATGATGAAGAAACTAGGTGTTAATGTACTAGATACGATATTATGATGGAAAAACTTGGTATGCGATGTCAATAACATTTATGATGAAGAAATTTGAAGTGAATCAAATGCTCTTGAATTATGACAGAAAACGAAATAAATGGCCCCAACAAACAGTTTGGTTTCAACAATAGATAGGTGTCATATATAAGCTGTGGTGTTGTTTCCTGCCAGACGACAACCATAAGTTATGTCGGTGTACGCACTCATCGCCGGAGTATCGCAGTAGTGATACTGGAAGTAATGCCTGTCCTGATCAGGGGTAGGTACAAATATGTCTGCCCTGGTCGGGTGTAGGTACAAATATGTCTGCCCTGGTCGGGTGTAGGTACACATATATCAGATACCGCCTAATACTCACGTGCAATGAAGTTGTGGAGACACATGCATACATAGACTGACAATAACGTGCACAAAGACACACATTCACACAAACACACACACAACAACAACAACAACCAAACAAAAAAGAAAACAAACCAACTCACACTGCATTTTTACTAGTTATGTATACTCTTCAAAAAGGTAGGGGTCGTGAAACATGAATATGACTACGTAGAGCTATGCCAAACAGATTTGTTGACGTTACACATCCAATGTAAGAGCGTGTCTATGAAGCTCAATACCACATCCAGTAGTGTCACAAGAGTGTCATGACTTTCAGGGAAGGATTAGTCTTGATAGTTCTGTCAACCACATACAGTTGTGATTGCGATGTCTTTCATTGCGTGTTTCATTCAAATCGAGCTCGAAAGGCGAACTACATTTTATCAGTCTCCAGGCCTACGAGTTTATGGCAGGCGATATCGTCTACATCTCGCCTTCATGCTATCATATTTCCAGCAGACATTAGCGGTAGGCAGAGAACGCGGATTCACGTGTCATATTTTCATATAAGTTCCGATTCGTTTCGTGTTTTGTGAACAGACGTCTGTCGAACTCTGACATGAACGCTAACCCAAAGTCATGCTAGGGCAAATATGTCATGACAAATATGGCGACAGGTCTTCGTTTGTGGTTGATTGATCAGTTGGTTGTAAAACGCACTGAACAATATTCAAAGTATATGGCGTCGGTCTGGAAATAATGGACCAGACAATCCAGTGATCACCATCATGAACATCGTTCTACGCAACTGGGAACATATGTCAACCATGTCAGCGAGCCTGACCATCCGGTCCCTTTAGTAGTGACGACATGTGACGACAAGCATGGGTTACTGAAGACCCAACAATTAGCCGATAGGAAACGTATCAAAAAGATTGGAAGATGTGTGTTTAAACAGCATTGAACGTCGACCAAGTCGACTGCCCAAGTGGGAGAGCAGTAGGGAAAATAACTCGTATGGCCATCTGGAGACTCATACGCAAATATTCTTCACTCAGGTTAATGATTTGACAAACTAGGACGATAACACGCACTACTGATCAAAAACACCTCGCAGTCATGTCCCACCTGACACACATCTTTCACTACCACATTTCTCAGTTTGTTCATTCTAATCATAGTCGCAACTTTTTCATGGTTTACAATGTTGGATATTGTTATTCCCGTGAATACTGTACTAAACAGTATTTTCACGTTTCTTTGTGACGATCCTTTTTACACACTGGATATGTTATACACGTATCGACCACTGGGTCAATTACTCAGACAGCTATTACTTTGTAACAGCTGTTGAATCTACTGTGACAATATAAGGGACCTGAATTGGAGGGAAATACATGCCAGGCCTCCGTGTTGTACAGATACTGTCAGGTCTCCCTGTTGTACTGATACTGTCAGGCCTCCCTGTTGTACTGATACTATCAGGCCTCCCTGTTGTACAGATACTGTCAGGCCTCCCTGTTGTACTGATACTGTTAAGCCTCCCTGTTGTACAGATACTGTTAAGCCTCCCTGTTGTACGTATACTGCCAGGTCTCCCTGTTGTACTGATATTGTCAGACTTCCCTGTTGTACTGATACTGTTAGGCCTCGGTGATGCACTGATACTGCAGACGACCACTTTGTACTGATACTGTCAGGCCTACCCGTTGTACCGATACTGTCAGGCCTCCATGTTTACTGATGAATACTTGTTTTAGGAGTATTAGGAGCTGGAGCACGAAGGAAGTACCGATACTGCGACGCCTCCTCATCAGACCCATAACCTGTGTCACAATCATTAAATCCAAATACAACAGCTTTCCGCTTACCACCCAAAACTCATTTCCCTGCATCGATACCTGCAACACGCTTACACTTTGGCTTCAGTCGTGAGTTTCACTGAAGACTTAGTCCGTCGTTGCCGAAATACTCAGGACCGAAATGAGAATCTCTTCTTCCCACTATATGGCCTGCAGGGTGTGTCGGAGAATGCACCTCACACCCCAAATTCCTCTGATTGGTTTGGCCATTTCCATGATGGAATATATTTCGAAGAATTTTTCTTGGTGAATCCAGGGTTAAACGATCTTTATAGCCAATTTTATGCTCCAGTAACGTGGCTGCGACAGGCACTAAAACTGGGAATTTGCCATGGACCTAAATACCCTTAACGTTTGTCCACAATTCTAGGATATAGTCGACCCTTTATTTTCATTTCTTTTTTAATGTTTATTTGGAAATGAGTTGCTTTTGTGTGTGATACAATGCTCTTGGACAATGTAGTATGTGTATCTGTGTGTCTGTCTGCGTCTGCCTGCCTGTCTGTCTACTCTTAACTTGGCCTGACATGAAGCGTACATTAATTTTGGTTTTTATCTGAAATTAGTGGTACTGTTTTCAACCTTTGTTTTATCCACTAGCTAACAAAGGTAATTATTTCCTAATGCGACCTCCACTTTGACAGTTAATTTCTCCTAAGGCGTACTCGACATCGCAAATATCATATATAATGATTGCTACATTAACGTTTGTTGTTAACTGTTACGGCATGCTGCATGTGTTGGATACAGTGTTTGCAAAACTTTAATTTTTCAGGTGGGCATCAGGGCCTGGTGTCGTGTGCAGTCTTTAATATCTGCAGGTCCTGAATGGAATCTGCAGGTCAATTTTGTTCACGAAGTCGCGCTGTAATAGTTTGCCACAAGTCTGTGGCGCAGAGAGACGTCCTTATTTGTTGCATGACGTGTGTTGTCTGTGTGAACGTCTTACATTGTGGACATACGTTACATGTTACATGATTACAACTACATAGTGATATTTAGGGCCAGATGTGGAATATACTCACAACACCAAGTACCTTGAGGAGATGAAGTGGGGATCTCGGTATGAGATCGGTGTTGCTAGGTTAAATTTCATGCAGTTATCATTGTTTCATGTCGCTTTCATCAATGTTCCATCAATAGCACGGCGGGGACACCAGACATGGGCTTCATACAATGTACCCATGTGCGAAATCGAACTCAGGTATTCAGCGTGACGAGCGGACGCTTTAACTACTTGACTTCCCCACCCATCATTCGTATTACGTGTGAATTCGGTAATGGACAATGTCATGGAATTGCTTGTATATATATAGAAGCATATTTTGGGGCAGAATCAGGAAAAGTGTATGTGAGTTGTGTTTCAATAGTGTTTAAGCATTTCTTTATATGGGAGACTGGACGGTGGTGTAGTCGTTAAAGGTATCGCTCATCACGACGAAGGCCCGAGTTCGATTCTCCACATGGGTGGAAATTTCTGGTGTCCGCCGCCGATATGTTGACACTCACTCACTTACCCACTCACTCCGATTCGAGAAAAAATTATTGTTGAATCTATGTTTATGATTACACGAATTCGTTTTTGATGACTGTAGGAATACCTTTTTCCCCAATAAATAAAACAGTTCTAAATATTATGTCAATTATATTGACATCGACTCTCGAAAATGAGAAACGCTTGCAAGATGTAAAATGTAAAAGTAAATGTGATGGGTGGAAAATGCTCCATGTTCAGCATTAACTCATAAGGAGTTGATAAACCGTTATATTGTTTTTCAAAGGGTTAAAATCAATGATCTTCAACATATGAATTGCCATGTTCAATGTTGCTCAGGTTCTACATCAGCACAGTCTGTCCGTAACAGCTTCTTAGCTGACGTAATCCAACCCAGCAACACCTAGTTTTACGTTATATCTCACGTAATCACAATCGACTTCGGCAGTGATGTCGATTGCACCATCCATGGCTTTGCCATCGGTGGCGATGTATTTGCTTTAGTGGCAAATCATGTTTACTCCTTCAGCGGAGAGGTGATCGGCTTCATGCTTATGGCGACGAAATGATTCTTTCATACAAGACAGAATATGGTTGGGAAACCTAGGTGTGTGTTATCGTGACGTTGTTCCGGTTCCGTAATGACAAGTAGTATGACAGTTTTAGAGCATGACGATGTCTGACTCATGCATCTGCACTGTTCCCCAAGAGTATATGGATGTCGGTTACAGCTTAGCCGTCACCGGTGCCCAATCCAACCCAACACCTGTCGCAGTGTACATGTCCCCGAGGACCAGGGCCACGTCGACAAGCTCCACGGGGTTACAACTCGCAAAGATGTCATCGACAGGCACCTTATTGTATTGGTGTCCAGTCATTCACTACAACGGCATAACGTCACAATTGCGTCCCCGTTAACGCTTGTGATCTGTTTCTCACTGTGATCTTCCAAGTTCTATACATCATCTTACAACTATCCTAGAACACCACAAACCACAAAACGGCCAAACTCCATAATCCCACCACCCACCCACTCCTTCCCCGCGGTGTATTTCAGTGTTAGAATGGGCTACTATCACAATGTGACGTCTTGCTCTGGAATTAAAAAAGGTTGTCATCCATATATACTTGTTCTATCTATATAAATGTGTGGTTTGCTTGTGTTTGTTTTGCCAAGATATAGATGGAAACAAGTACTTCATTTTGAGCAAGTTAATGTAAGACATAAATATTTCTCACTTCCGCAGATTCTAATGAAAAAGAAATTCGACCCACTCCAGCCTCCTCCCAAACCGGGCTCCCAGGGAGACTCCCCTGGGAAAGCTGAAAGCGGAGAGGTGCCACCTACATGGACGAAAAAACCGTACTCTCCTAACGCTGTCTATAAACCGGGTGTCCTTGGAAACTACGAACCTACGCTGGACATGAATAGAAAAGGACCAGGTATTGTGGTTTTGGTTTCATTCAACATCACACTAAAATGGGGTAGTACAAGGATTGGAGGTAGTATATGGCTAGGGAGTGATCGTCATGGTGGGGTTATGGTAGTGGATAGAGGTCGGATATTGGAAAGGGTGATGGTCGGGATGGAACTAGGATAGTGCATGGAGGCCGGATATGGTTAGTGGGTGATGGTCGGGGTGATGTTAGGGTGGTGGATGGAGGCCGGATATTGGAAAGGGTGATGGTCGGGATGGAACTAGGATAGTGCATGGAGACCGGATATGGGTAGTGAGTGATGGTCGGGGTGATGTTAGGGTGGTGGATGGAGGCCGGATATGGGAAAGGGTGATAGTCGGGGTGGAGTTAAGATCGTGGATGGAGACCGGATATGGGTAGTGGGTGATGGTCAGGATGGTTTATTAGGGACATGCGATTCCTGAGTTCGGGTAGGAGATGTAGGTGCCTTTGCGGAAGTTGGGCGTCCGCATGTTATGCTCATTTAGAATGCGCGTGTTTAAGACGCAGAAAGAGGAAATGAGAAATTTACTGTTCCTCTTTTCTCACCAAGGCAGCGTTCACATACATTCTGTTTTTGACCTTAAAGGAGAATACGGAGTTCCGGTTCCTACCGACCCAAAGGAAAAGGACTTGATTGAGAAAACGGCCAGAGAATACGGCTTCAACATGGTCAACAGCGACAAGATATCATTGGACAGAGTATTGAAAGACATTCGGCAGGAACAGTAGGTTATAGCATTGTTGATACTTGAAGATAGACACCTCTTTCAGTGCACATTAACGTTTATTGATATAATTGTATAGGAGATAAATCGGTATAGCTTGTATATAATGTAGTTAGTGAGTGAGGTGAGTTTAGCAATATGACAGCAATATCACGGCTGGAGGCACCACAAATGGGATTCACACATTGCACCCATGTGAGGAATCTAACCCAGATATTCGGCGTGACGGGCGAACGTTTTAACCAATAGGCCACCCCACTGACCCGTTTATATTTAGATCTAATGAAAAATCCTATCTTCATATTTGAAACTGTTGTTACAAAAATCATGTGATTTTATATGAGTATTTCCACTTAGTGGTTAGGTCCTAGGATTTAAAGGCACTGATAGTACAGATTGGGGCAGTTGACAGGCCTAATGGTTACATCGCTCACTCGTTACGTCGACGGCTGCTTTTCGAGTCCGAACGTACTGTACAATGTATACATAGTGTGCAGTGTATACACAAACGACGTCTAGAGATCTCCCAGCAACTTGGCCATGTTTCAGATGCAAGTACTGGCACTACCCAGAGACACTTCCCTCAGCCAGTGTCATTCTGGTGTTCCACAACGAGGGCTGGTCCACCTTCGTCAGGACGGTCCATAGCGTCATCAACATGTCGCCACCGCGGTTGCTGAAGGAGGTCGTCCTGGTAGATGACGGGAGCGACAAAGGTAATAATGCGTATTGTCTGGTTCTCTGTATCGCACACCAATGTACACAGGTGTCCAAATTGTAACAAGAGCTTCGAAGTTTACGACTGCAGAAATCATCATTGTGCTGGATTCATCTACACAAACCTACCTCGTGGTAACGACAGTCTTGGGTTCTATATACTGTTAGTGTACGAACAGATTACGGGTGATTTAATCATAGACTACGTGTCCATCTGTAGTTCCTAATACTCTTTATTACATGACGTAACGAGCATGTTAGTCCCTTGGACAGTCAGAAGATGGTCCCTTGGACAGTCAGTAGTGCCTTGTACAGTCAGAAGATGGTCCTTGGGGCAGTCAAAAGATGTTCCTTTGGACAGTCAAAGGATAGTCCCTTGAACAGTAAGAAGTAAGTCATTTGAACAGTCAGAAACTGGTCCTTTGGACAGTCAGAAGATGTCAATTTGGACAGTCAGGAGATAGTCCTTTGAGACAGCAAGTGTTTCAAGAGCAGCCCCAGAGCGCTTTACTCACTCTATTACCGTTGCGTGCCGAACTACTGACACTAGATGACATAAACTGAAATAAACGTTGCCTTTCACCATAAACAGTCTGTGTACGATCTCTGTGTTTTAGCATAAGGATATTTTGTTCATCCCAGTTTTGTTCATTAACAAAATCAGACTGGTTCGTTGTCCATAATATACCCAAGCTGCTCCCTAATAATGTTCTCCAAAGCCACCAACAGTCTAAGCGCACCACCCGTTTTCCAATACCGATTGCTGGAATTGTGTTCCGATCCACCGTATAAAGAACAGCAAAGGGAACGCAATTTTCGAAAACATGAAATCTCATAAAAGTAAGCGTTCGTGTTTATGTCTTCTATTCTAACTTCAGTTGAGTATATAACCAGCCTCTTCACTCACTGCCTTCCTGTTCTCCAAAACGATTTCAGTTTCCATTGTTGCTATGACACGATAATCCAAATCATGGTTAATTAATAACACAAGCGAGTACATGGTAAATGCCAACACTTTATTGATAAAGAGGTAGTCAACGATCCTATAGTTTATGTATTATGCCAAATATGGTTTCAACTCTATATTTTCTGGATTTCTGCAGAGCATTTAAAGTCCAGATTGGATGATTACATGCGCCGGTTTGGCGACAAGGTAAAGATCGTGCGCAACAGTGAAAGAGAAGGCCTGATACAGGCTCGTACCATTGGAGCTCGAGCAGCTTCCGGCGACGTCGTCATTTTCCTGGATGCTCATTGTGAATGCAGCCCAAACTGGTTACCTCCCTTGTTGACGAGAATCGCTTACGACAGGTGGCGTACACGCAAAACAAATATATCTCTACGTTTTTACCCAGTAATGATTCTTTGTTAGAAAGTACTCATTTGTCCTATGAATCAATTATCGGACGCCAAGCTGATTGTCTTGTCCCAATGACTGGGAAGGTTCCTCGTATTATCACCCACTTGTTTGGTCGATGTTGATTATTCACTGGCTGCTGATATTGCGCTCTAAGTAAACCAACCTATATAGCTGCATTCACCCAAGCTGCTGATTAAATGAACTAATGCTAACAAATCAAAGCAGCTATCGATTATTCATTCATATAAATGTTTAAAGCTATTTTGATTTTTATGCCCAGCTGAATATGTTTCGTCAGAAAATCGATGGTTGTAATCTGACATAATCTGTCAGGTGCAAAATAACTGGTTACAGGCATTCAGTTCACTGTCTGCACAAAACAAACATATATTCTGAACCTTGTTAAACGATTTTCACTTTCACAGACAAATGTGTATATAATCAGCTCTTAACACGACACGATACTGCATTTGTGTGGGCAGATAGTTGACATGCACAAATATCACATTTGGCACGCAGCACCGTTGTAGGGATGGAGACAGTGTATTGGAGACTCGACATACAATTGTACTGATGGACTCTCGACATACATTTGTATTGATGGACACTCGAAATACAGTTCCACTGATGGACATTCGACGTGCAGTTGTATTGATGGAGACCTGACATACAGTTGTACTGATGGAGACCTGACATACAGTTGTATTGATGGAGACCTGACATACAGTTGTATTGATGGAGACCTGACATACAGCTGTATTGATGGAGACCTGACATACAGTCGTATTGATGGAGACTTAACATACAGCTGTATTGATGGAGACTTGGCATACAGTTGTACCAATGGACACTCGACATACAGTTGTGCTTATGGACAATTGACAAACAGTTCTATTGATGGACACTTGACATACAGTTCTATTGATGGACACTTGACATACAGTTCTACTGATGGACACTCGACACAAAGGTAGCGATGTCACACCGAGTTCATACTGAAGTACCATATGATCAATCACTGCTTTGTTTCAACGTTATCAAAAGTTTGACAGTCATGTGTCTCTGGGAGGACCTTACATCAAATCACGTCTGTATGTATTGCAGGACAATCATGGCCGCCCCAGTAGTCGATGGCATTGACTGGACTACTTACGAGTATCGGTCCTCATACAATTCAAAACACCACAGAGGCGGTTTTGAATGGGGTTTCTTTTACAAGGAAGACCCCGTGCCCCAGAAGGAACTGGATAAGCGACAGCACGACACCGAACCATACTGGTGAGAGTGAGATCCTTCTCTAGCTTCATTTAGATGCTAGTATGTGTCAGCGATAACCATACAACCTCACTTTCATGGTAAGCATGTTTGGGATGTTGTGAAGGGTGGACCTTAAATGGTATATACCTGTGTTGTATTTTATGCTTCCTGCAAAGTTTTCTTCCTATAACATTTATGCCGCCCTTTCTGCTGTAGATCGAGACCAGGTTATGTTTAGGAGATTTTCTTGTCTACAATTCCCGTCTTCCGTAGGTCTGCCACCAACGCTGGAGGGTTGTTTGCCATAGACAGAAAGTTTTTCTTTGAACTTGGAGCATATGATCCCAACCTAAAAATTTGGGGTGGAGAAAATTTTGAACTTGCTTTCAAGGTAAGGTGTGTTAATTGACATATCAGAGCGACTGAGTGAGTCTACGCCGCTTCCAGCAATATTCCAGCAATATCACGGCGGGGGCACCAGAAATGGGCTTCACTCGTTGTTTGGGGAACGGAACCCAGACCTTCGGCGTGACGAGTGTTTTAACCACTTAGCTACCCACAAACCCTGACATATCAGATATGCATTGTTATTTTATGGCTGTGTCCGCGTCATGGTGTTGGCATTGAACAAAATCAAACCAGTAACTGTCCTACTTGCGAGCATTGGTGATGAGGTCTTGTTTTTGAAGGTTTATATTATACGAACACGGAACATGAAAAAAAATCATTTGCTATTTCGCATGTCAGTCTTTCATTACATATTCACGCGATACAATTTAGCTGGCTAAATTTGTCAGCATTTTGTCATATGGAAATCGCACATGTTCGTATCCAGAAAACCTGCTCCCGTAACTTAATTGTCCCGCGAGGTCCCAATACAGCAAAATCCGATGTTCTCCTTGCAGGTGTGGCAGTGTGGCGGGTCATCGGAGTGGGTACCCTGCTCCAGGGTGGGGCACATCTACCGCCATTATACACCAGCCAGGAAGAGTAATATTAAGACCAAACTCTCTCCAACACACATAGTATGTTTGTAATATTATTATTATTAATTGTAATAATATTATCCTGTAATTCAGATGTCGACTTCATAAGGGTCTCTCTCTCTCTCACTCTCTCACTCTATCTCTCTTGCACACGCACACGCACACGCACAAGGACGCACACACAAAGTCATGCTCGCTGAGTTGATTGGCATATATTATCGTATCGCAGCTGCGTATATTGGTGTTCATCATGTTGATCACTGGAATCTCTGGCCCAGACTGCCGCCATATAGTTGGAATAGTGCTGAGTACGGCGTAATACATCAAACCAACCACTTTATACAAACGCGACGTTAAACTGCAAGCAAACAAACAGGAATTTGTTTAAAGGGGATACATGAAGGTCATTGCTGCATTTCAGAACTACATCCGGGTCGTGGAGGTCTGGATGGATGGCATATTTAAGGAGTACTTCTACAGACGAGAGCCCCAGCTTCGAGGTTATCCTGTCAACATCACTAAAGAACTCAAGTTTAGAAAAGACAACCATTGCAGGAGTTTCCAGTGGTTCATAGATAATGTCGCATACGATATATACAACAGGTTTCCTCCCCCGGCTCCAAACAAGGCTTGGGGAAGGGTAGGTACCAAAATAGTGCACATGTATACTAAAAAAACAGTTATCATGCTCCTGTGTACCATATTTACATAGGACCTCAATAGTGAGAATTAGTTTAGTTTTCCCCGGCTAAATGACCTTCAGACAAACTATTTATTCTTTCAAAACAATTGTATATGAAACAAACCGATGACAAACGAAAAAAGATCCAAGTTACATTGTTACGTTTGCGTTTGTTTTCGCATGTCGGGAGGGAACGATCGTTATAAATATTCCGTTAATATTATATTACTTGCATCAAGGTACACCAATTTTTACATACACCTGACATGGGAAACCGCTGGTCCAAAACTACAAGGCTGATTGCCTAAGTATTAGGTTTAAAACATTTTTGCCTTCAATAGTCATACCCGTAATGATCCTGGCTGGAAATGGGATCGGGTGATCAGGCTCGCTGACTTGCTTGACACGTGTCAATGTATCCCAAATGCGAAAATCGATAATGATGACTGGATTATCTGGTCCAGAATAGATTATTTACAGATCGACGCCATATTGTTGACGTGAAAACGCTAGGTGAAACAGCCAACCAACAAACCGTCCACAGTCGATGTGTATGAATCGGTTCAGAGATACGGAAGGAAATATATATTTCAAGGTCTATTTCGTACAATCCATTTGACTGAGGAGGAAGACGTGTTGTTCTGTGTGAATATATGAGTGCACATCATTTGGAGATCATTTTTTAATCGACGTGAAAAGGTCTTTAGACGATTCGTCACAACTGAATGACGTGCAAAGAGTTACATCGAAACCACTTAAATACCATAACCAACATTATATGTTTCAGAACCGCGAAGGTCCGGGTAAGAATATTGGCCTTCAGTAACACATGCTTGTCTTAAGAAACGACTAGCGAGATCAGGTGGTCAGACTCGCTGACGTGGCTGACACGTCATCGGTTCCCACTTGCACAGATTGATGCTGACGCTGTTGGTCACTCTAGTGTCTGGCACAGAGTCGATTATATACAGACGATCACCACAGAGCTGGAATATTGGTGATTGCTGTGCAAAACTCAACTCTCTCACTGTATGTGTTTCAGATCAATTCGAGAAAATCGAATGGCACTTCGTGTCTGGAGTTCACGTCCAGTCACAACGGGAAGAGTGCACTCGGTTCCTACCCTTGCGCAGGTGCAAATGCTGTGAGTATAGCAAATACAAGGTTATGATCAAGCAATGCCATTTTGAAAGTGGTCAAATATAACATATGTTTTGGAACATAACATTTGGAATTGCATTTTTAGTAAGAAACCCGCAGTCTTGACTACCAATTATCCGACTTCCACTGGATGAGCGGGTTAAAGTTGCTGACAGTTGACGATTAGGTGCCTGACCCTGCGGGTGTGGGATCGAATGTCGGCTGGGACTTAACCCAAAAAAAGTAATAGAGTCTGTACTTTACTATGATAGTGTTGATCCCAGATATAATATATGTTAAAAATAGGGTTAGTGTAATCCCAGATATAACACTTTATATATAGGGTTACTGAACCCGTGAAGATCAGGTTTAGAAATGATCTTCAGAAACTTTATCGTAAGAGGCGACTGACGGAGGTGGGTGGTCAAGGCTGGTGATGAAACATGTCATTGTATCCCAGCTGACTAGATCAAGGCTCATGATATCACTAACTGGATTCTCTGGTCCAGACTGAATTATTTTCAGACCGCGTCACGTGGCTGTAAATCTGCTGAATGTGGCGTTAAACAATAACAAAACATGATAAGAGTGCTACAATCATGCGCAGTCACATCAAGTGTGTCATAGACAAACTTGTCGATTACTCCAATACATAATACAAAATTTAATTATCTCGAGGTCTTTGAAGGGCATTTTAGAAACGGCAGACATAAGGATGAGAGTTTATGGATGTCTGCGTCTTTGTTGTGAGGTGTTCCTCGTAATAAAGAAATTGACATCCATAAAACTCTCTTCCTTACGAATTATCTTGTCTAGACGAACACAAATGATCTTAAATAACTCTGTGATCATGTCTGACTTCTTAGTGACCTATTCACATTCTAATAATGGTCATTATTTTATCATTTACTCCAAGAGGTATCTGCTTTGGGAGATAATAGAGACTCAGTCTGGATATTCTCTAGCGTTTTTGCAGTTTACGTTTAATGTTGACACCATGTGTGCGCACAGAAACACGTGGATACAGCCCGGCTGTAATAATACATATGGCTTGGTGAATAATTTGATACAGATTGACCACGATGTTTACCCGTGGGGATTCCATTTTAGCACTGAGGATTCGCCGTATGGAGCGGCGTCAACAGTGGGATGTTCTGAGTTCGTGACTTGGTCCTTTGCTGATTGGGATTGTTTGGTCCAGCGTTGGATCTTGAAAGGCCACCACTACCCCACATGGGTACAACGTGTCAAGCCAATTTCTGGTGTCTCCAGGAATTGCAGGAACATTGCTAAAAGCGGTGTAAATTTAACTCAATCACTATTTCAATCACTAGTTTGTGTGATCTTGACAGTTTTACAAAGCTTGAATGTGCTACTTCGACGCAATACATTACTACATTAACTTGTTCTATTTACATGCAGATATTCAGGTTGAATACTCTGGGCCAGATTGGTAACGGGGAACGTTGCATACTGGCGTTAGATGACGGTGGCGTCACCCTGGAATGGTGCAGTACGAGAGACCTCAGTGGCCCCTGGGACTGGGATCAGGTCAGTCACGTAAACACCCGAGGAGATTCCGAGTGAGAATATGTCCACTATGTTTGTGAAGTGGGCTGATCAAAATGATGGTGGTCAGTCTCGGCAACTTGCTGATTTGAATGTCCGTGCACCCAGACTGTGTATGACGTTGAGATCAACCACTGGTATCTCTTGCCCATAGTGTCATATATAATCCATGTTATTGCTGGAACATGCTGGAGTGTCGCGTGAAACATTATTCTCTATTTCCTGCTTGAATTTCTAAATTATTTAAGATATACATACCATGTCTTGAACCTTAATTCCAGTTCATTTGAAGATCAAATATTAGTTGCCATAATATTCACACCATTCACTAAGCCACTCCTGGTGTCCCCCGCTGTGGTATTACTGGAAAATTGCGAAAAGCGGCGTACAACTACACTCACTTACACACAACGCGAATGACAATCATATGTGTCTCTAATTGTGACATCGTGTCTTTTTGATTGCACTTCTATACTGGTGACATCATATGGTAATTACG
Source organism: Haliotis asinina (assembly GCF_037392515.1). Taxonomy (NCBI): domain Eukaryota; kingdom Metazoa; phylum Mollusca; class Gastropoda; order Lepetellida; family Haliotidae; genus Haliotis; species Haliotis asinina. The sequence goes on from NC_090287.1 coordinate 15,535,250, forward strand.
TTTTTCTCTTTCCAGAAAAGCGGTCGCATATACAACAAAAGTCGCAATAAATGTTTATTCCTCAATCCAAATGGATCAGTGGTCTTAAAGGAATGCAACGACAACGAAATGGAACAGAAATGGGACATTACAGAATATTACGCATGGAAATGAAAATACGGACTATTTATGAGTGGGTTAAATGTGTACACATACAAAACAATAAAGACAAAACATCGTGGTGCGACATGAGACTATAGAAGTGAAACTGGCACGGTACGTGGATTCTGGGTGCAAGGCGCAGCTAAATGTGGATGTACCTCATGACGCCACAGTGAGCTGTTCACATTGTGAAGGAACGTCAACGATGCTTCATTTGGATACGCCACCATCTCCCAGCACGTCGTCATCCATCACGGTCTCATTCTGTTGTATATTGCATCCATCAAGAACATCGTTTTGCCTTGGGTTCCTGGTCCGGTTTAAATGCTTGAGGAGTATGTTACAAGTTAAGAGTCACATCGGCAGTACTTCAGCCATTTGGTGACCACGCTTTAGTGGTATGTGGGTCTGTGTGTTTGACTTACAGGAAGCATAGCTGATGCACTGGTGCAAGACAAGAGGATCCCAAGGACCCAGCGTCACGTGGTCCTCAAGATCTAGTCCAAGTGATGAGTCTATGGACATTCCACAATGGGAATTGCGGGTGAAATCTATATTTAATAAAAATCAAAAGTGAACTCAACCTTTTGCTTAGTCCTGTTTTATCTTGTAATCAAAATATAGTAATTATTCATGGCTGTACCTAATGCAATATAAATATGTGGATACTTTGGAAAATTGTATGACAGTGAGTGAGTATGGTTTTCCTCGCCTTTCAGCAATATTCCAGTAATATCATGGCGAGGACACAAGAATTGAACTTTGCACATTGTACTCATGTGAGAAATCAAACCTGGGTCTTCTGGGTGACCAGCAAACATTTTAACCACTAGGCTACCCCATCGCCCCTATATAACACAGAAGGGGCTCAATAAAGATGTGGTTAAACTGAGGATAACAGGGACCGACACTGATTTGTCTGGTGCCGTTGTAGAGTGAAAGTTTCAAGGCCACCATCTGCCATGTTCAAATGTAACGGTCTCCTGAACCTGACCAACCACTGTTCGGACAATGTTCTGAGCCTCAAGTCCTCTCGTCATGAACAAACCCTATTCAAACAGGTATATCTGTCATTAACTTAAAAAATCCTTTCATGTGCCAAAGCAAAACATTCAATACAAAAGACAAACAATCTCCAATCTTCTCAGGAACCACTTCATTAACATTTATTCACTCCACAGAGAGTATTCACACGACCACACATATTGGTGATTTGTTCACAATACTGTTAAGTCCAAAACTAGCAATGGGTCAAAATCTGCAATTTCTGCAGTACAAGCTAATAGTTATCAACGATACTGTCTTCCAAAATAGTGGCTAAAATACTTTTTTGTCGCAGCAGAGGTAATGAAACCAAATTAATAACGTATGTTCAAAGTAAATATAGATAATTCTGAATTTCTGCATTGAGGTTAAGTTCTTTGAGTGGCATCTGGGAGTTGGTGTCAAGTTGAACAAGAACAGTTCTATGGATACTTAACTTCAGTAATATAATATGACCCTTTCGGTGTAGCCTCTAACATCATCACATGCTTGGCAACAATGTTAGCAGCTACACCGAAATGTTGCTGTGATGAAAATACAGCTTGTTCAGCTTAACCTATCAAGTGAATACTAATGCATGTGACTGTGCCTGTGCCATAACTGGTTGGGTCTGTTATTGTGAAGGGGTGCACCTTTGTCATCAACATGTCCAAACAGCCGAGACAATGTCACATTTAACCTCTGCTCCCCTATTTAATGAAGTTACCCTGACCTGCTGTTTGAGCCAACAGAACGGGTCATGCATATATAGAGTAGCTCAGGCCAAGCTGAACAAGGTCTAGAGCTAAGTAAGTAACTCATGGCATTTGATGCATCTTGACATTTAGAAAACATGTAAAACAGTAACAAATTGGTATTTTCAAATATTAATTTACCCTCAATCAAATTGTTCATTTTTTAAAAATATTAAATGACTTGGTATCTAAACTTCCTCAAAAACTGACATTCACTGATACAACGATAGCACTAAGTATAAATTGTGTGTAGCCATTAAAAGTGTCTTACCACCAGTGGTGCTTCAAATTTGAAGGGGAATGCATCACCGATCCACTTGGGATTAGCACTGCTCAGAACAGTATTTCACATCAATATTGGAGGACAGGCAGAATGGGTTTTAACTTCATTTTTTCTTTGTAACCCACCATAAAAGTGGCTGTGACAATTCAAGCACCATAATCATCATTACCTGGGACTCCTATCTATGATTATAGGTTCCTGGAACACCAAAGGGCTGCAACTCTGCACAGTGAACACATAAGAGGATGAGGATAGGATTGGGATGGGTCCAAGTTTTCAACCCGGGTACCCCATTCCCTATTACCTGACCGTACACGGACACATGTTATGCTAATTCCTGACTACAAATTTGTAACAAATTGTAACATATTCTTCAGCTTGGAGGCACAGCTTTCGCGCTTTTCAAAATCTTAACCATGTATTAAATTCAAAATTGGTGACTATAAATTATGTTTAAATCTTCAAGGACAATACAACTTTGTAATCATGAAAGAAAATCACAGTACATTGTTTAATCTAATCATCCCATGATCATAACAGGGCTGGGTATTGAGGTGGACACCCAGGTCCAACCCAACAACCACCAAACCCAGGTATCCGGGGTTACCTGTCCCAGCCCTAGATGAGAACATCCTTACACTCCTATAGTCACTGCCAATGAATAAGAGCTAATAATCTTGAATATCAGTGTAACGCCACTCTAATTCCATACTCATCACTCATCAGTCTGAAGCTCTGGGTCATGTCAGTCGTGTAAACATATGTAAAAGTAAAAGTGGGATAGTAAAAAACTTTGATCCTGGCGATTCACACAGAAGCAGAAATCTGGAGTACCATATTTCATTAAGCAGTAGATACATATTCAAATCAAGACTGCAATGGATGCAGCTAGAGTACTTCATACACTATGTCTGACAGTACCTAACACTGTTCTTGCTCCAACTTGAATACTGAATCAGTCAATCCAAACTAAAATATAGAAAAAAGTATTTAATTTTGCTGTCAGCTAAAAATATGCTAACGTAGGCAACAAAGCACCAACCCATGCCTTTGCTAAACTTTACCATTCTTTCAATGAGAATTTACAAACAAAAATTATTCATTTCAAACATTTCATAAAACCTCTGTTTTTCCAACATTAACACTGAATTCATATATGAGTAATATAAAAGAGACCGGAATGTTATTAACAACTCATGATAGCATACTCCAGGATTTTGATCCTGAATAATCTTGTAAGTCTGGTTCATGAGACCAAATGGTCATGATTAAAAGGGAAGGGAAGTTTTAAACTGCTCTACTAATATGTCATCTCACTTTATTGTGTCAAGAGAGCCCATAATGCTGTTGGCCAAAGATGTTATGACTAGACAACTAGAATCAAACCCTGGTATGATATAAGGATCCCAGCGCGCTCATGAACCGCAACTCTGTACAGCGATCTGCAGGCCATGGAGGTGACTGTGTGCCATTTCACTCATTTCATATCAAAGTACCACTGAATCAAGAGCTAGGGTTGGTTAGGTTTCAATGTATATTAGAGTCATTTCTGGTGGTTTGTCTAAAATATCAACACATTTAAGCCAATCATTAAAACCATGATTTAACAAATTAACAAAATCATTTAAGCATTCTTGTATTCAAAGACATAGCATCAATCATCAGAAGACATTTCACTAATGACATGGCTAAGTTTATTCCATAACTGGAATGTACCATTAAGAAGCTAAAACAGAAGCATTGACACAAGGGGTAAAACATCGCATCTGCTTAACAGCTACACATGCACATGTTCTGCTGTTTAACATTTGGCCATAATTTGGCCATAACTAATGAATTATATAACAGAACCATAAACAAAAGCTTCAAAATATACAACTCATGACCAACCAGGGATAAATCCTAAAGTTCCACAATATACAAGTCTGCAAGTTGCTGAAGCTGAGGTGTGAGAATGATCTTCAGAACAGAGACAAATATAAATGTTATTACAAAACAAAGATGATTAAAATCATAACAGCCATTCAGAAAAAGGTGCACATCTCACTCTGCCGTTCTCAAAAGTTTGTATCTGGTATTGCTTCAAAGAGGACAAAATTGTTCATTACACTGACAATTTTCTGCCTGTTCTATCAAACTATATCAATTCATAATTGATAAATACATGGGATATAATTTGAAGCAAAAATGCTCTCAAAATCTGAAAAACATGAATATCTTTTCATCACTTGTGAGTGGTGACATGTTTTACATGTACTTCTAAGAAAACAACATCCTGAAGATAACTTACCTACAGACCATGCACAAAGTCCTAAATCTGTATTTTGTGTGACAAGCTTGTTTCTGTCATGAATGTTACCACATGATTATATTTATAACACACTTTTCATACTGATCATCATTTAACATTTTGCTGATGATATTTCTGATTATCAATCAGTTTAGCCTGCCCTAACACACAAGCACCTATTCTCATTGACATAAATGTTCTCTACTCATTGAGGTCTCTGTTTATACTTGCACGGTACAACCCATATTAAGAGAGTGAGTGAGTGAGTTTAGTTTTGCGCCGCACTCAGCAATATTCCAACCATATGGATGCGGTCTGTAAATAATCGAGTCTGGACCAGACAATCCAGTGATCAACAACATGAGCATCGATCTGCACAATTGGGAAACGATGACATGTGTCAACCAAGTCAGCGAGTCTGACCACCCGATCCCGTTAGTCGCCTCTTACTACAAGCTTAGTTGCCTTTTATGGCAAGTCTGGGTTGCTGAAGGCCTATTCTACCCCGGGCCATATTAAGAAAGGCTAAGGCATGATCAAGATCCTGATCAGCACATTAGAATAATAATATTTTTAAAGAGAAAAAAATATGCACTTTGTAAGAGAGTTTACTTGTCAGACTTTTTTCAATGTGGGTAAACAATTTTTAATCATATTTTCACTGAGCATTTTGTCTCATGTCATAACAAGGACATCTCACAGATGCAAGATGGTTTTCTAAGAGATGCTACATTTTCAGTTTTCATCTGTTTGGCAACATTTCTAAAATTCTAGATGACCCTTCTCACACCTCATTTTAAAAGGAAGCCATAATTCCAGAATACAATTCTCATAAGTGAGAACTCTCTATCTTTGAGACAGATGCAGGTTCTTCACTGCCATCTGATGCTGATTTACCACTGGTACTGTTGACAACTTTCTCTGCTGATTCCTTCTTTGTAGAAACAGACTTCTTTTCTTGACTAGACTCATCTCCCTTAATTTCTGCTGATTCTCCACTTCCTTCCTTCCCCTCAGCTTTTCTCTGTGTGTTATCATCACCTTTGTCATCAACAGAATCATTTTGATTTTCAGACTGATCATCTTTCATTTCAATGTCATTTTCACTGCCCTTTGGTACTTTAGAGTTATCTCCCTTCTCCTTATCCAAATCTCCTGGGTCATCCACTTCCATAGACTCGTTTTTGGACTCTCTGCTATCATCGCTGACAATGGCTTCATCAACAGTTGTTGCTGTGGCCTCACCATCATCAGAAGCCTTGGCTCCATCACCTGATTCACCTGCACAGCAAACAAGACATTCTCAATGGACATAAATGGAGCTGACATTCTCATAGGCTGAGGTGTGGGTGCTAAAAGCTAAGTCAACATTATGATAAGGTTTGTGTGCAGTCTAAGGCAATGCAGATTTACTGCCCTTAGCAATGTCCATACTTTTAGTCAGCAGCCTTCCCAAACACATGTCTCCGTGACGTATTGAAAGATTATGACTTCAGGATTTGTTTGAGTGGCATTCTAGAAGTTGCTGGTGTAGAGATGACACAAAGTTATGTATGATCAACTTCTATATTTCATGCCTGAAAGTGGTATAGGCACCTATCGAAATGTTGCAAACATTAAAATAAACAAGGTGTTCATTCATAAAGTTGTGTCATCGCTATGACTTCAAAATTGTTCAAATATCTCCTCATTAACACATGTAAACTGACAATATGATGATGATTATCATGCTAATATGTACTAGAAATTGAGGATGCACTTAAGATTGTCTCTTGTTCCTGCAAGTTACACTGACAGACATTAAGAAGTTTTTGAGTTCTGCTCCAGAAACAAAATCGTTTCCATGGAAACCGAGAAACTAAAAAATCACAACAACCTGTAACTAGCAAAAGGCACCATTGCAGTCTCTGACTGGCACATCTACCACATTTTGCAGAAACATAATTTTTTTGTTATGCTCCGGAAACGAAGCACATCCCTTCATTTTGAGACTAAGTCTGAAACATTTCCATGGAAACCCAGAAAATAATAAATAAAAAAAACCTGTAAATACCAAAAGGCACCACTTTGGGACCTGCTACACATATCTACCAAGTTCTGCTGGAAAATATTGAACGGATTTTGAGTTCTTCTCCGGAAACGAAGCCCACCCCACCATTAGACTAACACCAAAATGTTCCATGGAAAAACAAAAAAGATAAAAATGCCAAAACTCTGCAAATAGCAAAAGGCACAATTATAGGTTCTGATTATTATATCTATCAAGTTTGGTATAAAAATATTGAACGGTTTGTGAGTTATGCTCCGGAAACAAAATGATTACGGACGGACGAGGCATCGACTATATCCCCCAGCATTACATGCCAGGGGGATAACAAATACCTACCCTCAACCCCTGCCTCGCTGTCACCAAGTGGCCAGCTCCTCACCAATACAAACAAATACCTACCCTCAATCCTTGCATCACTGTCACCAAGTGGTCAACTCCTCACCAATACAAACAAATACCTACATTCAACCCCTGCCTCAATATCAGCAAATGGTCAGCTCCTCACCAATACAAACAAATACCTACCTTCAACCACTGCCTCACTGTCACCAAGTGGTGAACTCCTTACAAACACAAATACCTACCTTCAACCCCTGCCTCGCTGTCAAAAAGTGGTCAACTCCTCACCAATACAAATACCTACCCTCACCCTCTGCCTCGCTGTCACCAAGTGGTCAGCTCCTCACCAATACAAATAGCTACCCTCACCCCCTGCCTCGCTGTCACCAAGTGGTCAGCTCCTCACCAATATAAACAAATACCTACCCTCACCCTCTGCCTCGCTGTCACCAAGTGGTCAGCTCCTCACCAATACAACATCTACCCTCACCCCCTGCCTCGCTGTCACCAAGTGGTCAGCTCCTCACCAATACAAATACCTACATTCAACCCCTGCCTCGCTGTCAAAAAGGGGTCAGCTCCTCACCAATACAAATACCTACCCTCACCCTCTGCCTCGCTGTCACCAAGTGGTCAGCTCCTCACCAACACAAATACCTACATTCAACCCCTGCCTCGCTGTCAAAAAGTGGTCAGCTCCTCACCAATACAAATACCTACCCTCACCCCCTGCCTCACTGTCACCAAGTGGTCAGCTCCTCACCAATACAAACAAATACCTACCCTCACCCTCTGCCTCGCTGTCACCAAGTGGTCAGCTCCTCACCAATACAAATAGCTACCCTCACCCCCTGCCTCTCTGTCACCAAGTGGTCAGCTCCTCACCAGTACAAACAAATATCTACCTTCAAAACTTTGTCACTGTCACCAAGTGGTCAGCTCCTCACCAGTACAAACAAATATCTACCCTCAACCACTGCTTCATTGTCGCCAAGTGACCAGCTCCTCACCAATACAAACAAATATCAACGCACAACCCCTGCCTCACTGTCACCAAGTGGTCAACTCCTCATCAATACAAATACCTACCCTCACCCTCTGCCTTGCTGTCACCAAGTGGGAAGAAATTGTTCATCTCCTCCTTGTATAAAGTGACATCCACCTTCATGAAGAGGCAGAATATGACTCTCTCCACCTGTATGGAAGAAGACAAGCATTAATAACCATGACACGCATATAGGGACAATCACACTGCAGGAAATATTCTACCTTATAGAGACAAAATATTTTGAGAACATTAAATCTATACTGAATAAGTTAAATTAATTTACAAAAAGTGATATAATTGCTAAAAAGCATAATATTAGAATATCCTGTCTGATGACTATAAATAACCAAGTTTGGACCAGATGATCCAGTGACAGACATCATGAGCTGTACATGCCATTCTCAGAAGCAGCCAAACAAGTTACCAAGTCTGACCATTAGATATATATATCAAATCGATCCTTACGTGAAACATTTCACTGATATTTGCACGAGCTAGTTTTGATGGAATCCCATTAAAAAGGTCATCAATTTATCAATATGTACATATCACTGTGCTTATTAATGTCAGTTTTGTAATCATGTGATCAACCTTTTGTCTTATGGGAAAGCAGTATAATGCCTTAAGTTGACACATTAAAACATTTGAGTCCAAAGTCAGTGTGTAATGTAATGTAAAGTGAGTGAGTGAGTTTAGTTTTATGCCACTTTTAGCAATAGTCAAGGCTACTCAACCACCCCTGTACTGTCCACAATACTATCATACCTCAGGTCCATAGGGATCATCTTCCAGAAATTCTCGAACTGTTTTCAATGCAACTTTGACAGCCTTCTCATTTGGATAACCTGAAACAGATGCATTTAATCAAATATCATCATAAGCTCCTCAGAGCGAGCGAGTGAGTGAGTGAGTGAGTGAGTGAGTGAGTGAGTGAGTGAGTGAGAGTGTGAGAGTGTGGCCTTACATAGCTTTTAGCAATATTCCAGCAATATCAAGGAGGGGCACATCTGTAATGGATTTCACACATTGTATCCACGTGGGGAATCAAATGCTGGTCTTCAGTTTCCAAGCAAATGCTTTAACCACTAGGATACTGATGGGTCCAAATATTCAGAAGCATGGCGTAAAGTACATGGGTTGACTGAATGTCCTGGTTAACTTATGAATACTCCTGGATCAGAACAGCGTATGTAATTAATGTCACAGCACTGAAGCTCACCTGCATATGTCAACAAACCTGTCAACAAAGATGTCCACAAAGACAGCTGAGCTTTGTGTATGCCTGTTTGTTTATTATTAATGCTGCACTAAGCAATACTTAGTGTTGCACCCAGGAATTTGAGATTAAGGGGGACATCCCCCTAAACTGTTACAAAAGAGGGGGACCTGACACCAAAAAGGGGGGATCACATACTGACTAATGATATTTATTTACTATAATGCTGATGCTGTCACAAAAATGCGAAATATGCATCTTTCTTTCTTACTTCGCCAAGCTGCAATAGCAGCATCACAAGGAAATTAATTGGAGCTGGGTCCCTCAATTTGGATTGTCACTAACTGATTCACTTTGAATCAAGTCTGTTTCTAGTGTTAGTGTGGATAATGTTCTGACAACTAAAGCCCCTCTCAGTCTCAAGGGGAATGTTCAAGTCAAGCTGAACGAGTTTCACAAGATTGGGGACTGATTTCCATGGTTTGATTTAACAAGAGTCATCAGAAGATGACACATCCAACCGGACCCCACATGTTTGAAAGGACAAATAATCTGAGAGTTTTTTAGACTAAGTTTGAATTGTTTCCATGGAATTCATGCAAATGATAAATGCCATATATCTGTAACCAGTAAAGTGACAATTTCATATATCTGTCAATATCTGTTGAAAGATATGAATTGGTTTTCGAGTTGTGCTCTGGGAACGAAGCCCATCCCTCCATTTTGAGACTATGTCTGAAATGTTTCCATGGAAACCGAGAAAATAATAAATCACAAAAACCTGTGCATAACAAAAGGCACCACTTCAGCTTCTGACTGATATATCTACCAAGTTCTGCAGAAAAATATTGAACGGTTTTTCAGTTCTGCTCTGGAAACGAAACATACCTCTCACTTTTGAGACCATGTCTGAAACATTTCCAAGGAAGCCAAGAAAATAAGAAATCACAAATACCTGTAAAGACCAAAAGGCACCACTATAGGTTCAGATTGATATATCTACTAGTTTTGCAGAAAAATGTTGTACGGTTTTTGAGTTCTGTTCCGGAAACATGGCCCATCCCTCCATTTTGAGACTATGTTCGAAATGTTTCCATGGAAACCAAGAAAATAATAAATCACATAAACCTGTAAATAGCAAAAGGCATCACTTCAGCTTCTGACTGATACATTTACCAAATTTTGCAGAAAAATATAGAACGGTTTTTGAGTTCTGCTCCGGAAACAAAACACACCTCTCACTTTTGAGACTATGTCTGAAACGTTTCCACGGAAACCGAAAAAATAATAAATCACAAAAACCTCCACGTAGCAAAAGGCACCACTTTAGCTTCTGACTAATATATCTACCAAGTTTTGCAGAAAAATATTGAACGGTTTTTGAGTTCTGCTCCGGAAGCGAAGCCCACCCCACCATAAGACTAACACCAAAATGTTCCATGGAAAAACAACAAAAATATAAATGCCAAAAATCTGTAAATAGGAAAAGGCAAAACCATAGGCTGAGGTTACTACACCTATCAAGTTTGGTTTAAAAATATTGAACAGTTTTTGGGTTATGCTGGGGGGGTAAATAGCTTCCACAATGTATTAAGATTAAGATTATTCAGACTAGTTGCTTCTGTAGTCACACGTTCGCATTTGGTTTCATTCCCATTAAGTCTAACAGCATGGTCACGGCTAACAGATTCAGAGCAATTTTGTTGAACTTCTGAGCCAATATTAAGACGTTGTTTTGTTGTTCGTTTTCCCAAGACACTGAAGAAGTCACTAAGTTTGTTAGTTTTCCCACCGTCAGTCATGTTTGTAAACTTCTTCTAATTAAACACACGTTGCTTCTTTATCATGTAATTCAAAACAATATAGAACTTGACAGCTTCGAGTATCAGCCAATGAAATTGCCCATATTAGCTTACAATGAATAAGAAGCGATGTCACTGGACGAAACAATTGTGAGACTTTCCACATACCTATATACTGATATAACACTTGATAAGCCTAATTTTTAGGAAAAAAGCCAGTCTGTACCAGGGCAAGTTACCGTGTGTATTTGTCTCGTATACTGAGCTGGAAATAGCAATCAGTTGTGCACAGGTACCCCCAACTTGATCTGTCAGTGATTTCCGACATGGAATCTGATATAGTGATCAGGAAAATATTGCATCTGAAACTGTTACTTTTATCAAGAGAATATGATCTAGCATTGTTTATTGCAGGTCTATCAATGTAAAATATATATAATTACAACTAAGGATTATGTGACAGCACCTTTGGTGTATTGTTTGTGCTGTTACCGCATTCTGAAGTATACCCTTGGTGTGCCAGACTATTTTCAGTTTGACATGTGGTGGTGACCAATCATCAAGCTAAAGAAACTACGAACGTCGCCGTAACTACTCGTGTCATTCTGGAAAGCGTCTTGTTGTAGGTCACGGAAAGAGACGAGTAGTTATTAATACTTAATAGGCATCACATGATTGGCTGGAGAAAACCTACGGATTATACCGTACATTAATGTATGCAAAACCGAAAGTAGACATACGTGAGGAAACTGATTCTGTAATGAAAAGATAGCGAATGATGCAACTGGTTTGATTTAACAAACAGAAGAATTAAACATGATTCACAGTCTTGTTAATGTATGTATTACAGAGGATTTTGATTTGTGATATATGAATGCGTCCAGGAGCTCCACATGTTATGTAAGTGTGTGAGTTGACACAATTAAATATGATAGGTACTTAGTGACTTAAATTGTGTGACAGGTCGCGCATCGATTTTCATTTTTTGCCGAAGGTGTACATTATTCCGTGGGGGAATCCTGCTATAGCGCGGCTTGAATGCAACACTGAATAATCCAGCTATTAAGTGGCAGTGTGTAAATAATCGGGTCTGGACCTGACAATCCAGTGATCAATTTCATGAGCAGAAAATCAGTGAGCCTGACCACCAGATCCGACCAGCATAAGACTAATTCTAACCTGGATTTTCACAGGACAACATTTCAACATTTCTATTCAGATATTCTGCATACACAGTTTAGACCACTCTATACATACCAAAAAAAAATAACTGAAAATGAAACCTATAAATTCTATATTTATAACACTTATCCTATTTCACAATATGTATTTTCCCTTGCTCTTTTAACCATGGAGTGAAAACAACCTCAAACAATGTTTCCAGTATCTTGTTACACATCACCCAAACACACCTCTGCTCCATCAGCTGTTGTCAGCAGTGTTTGGAGTTCATGCAAAACTGGCATCCAGTCATGCCGACTACCTAAAACTTGGAACCAGGGTGTGTACCTTGTATACTAGGGCTAGCTATCAATGTACATCACACAGATAAATAACTGTTAACTGTATCTTTTTTCAAAATGCTAAAAATATATTGTTTTTGCATGGGTTATTAACAAAACAGCATCTTGAACATTATTTACGAGAAGACCATGAATAAAGTTCAAAACGTGTAAGTTGAGTGAGAAAAGGAAAACATTTTCAAACACAAAAGTCAAAGAACATTATTATTGACAAAACAGCTTTCATGTCAATAATTATTGATAATTTTTCCTTTTGACAATATTTCCAATTATGAAACATTTAAGCCAGTCCTATTGTGTACTGCTGCCATTGTGTCTACTCACCATATATTCCTGTAGCTATACATGGAAAGGCCTGGAAAAGATTAACATAAAGGAATGGTGAATGCATGTTGATTATTTCAGTTGCCTTTAAGACCAAAACAATCATCCAAAACACATGAAAGTACAAAAATAAACACATGTCAGTACATTTTCGGTGTAGAAAACTAATACAAATAGTCAAAAATAATTTGGCATCTCTTGTAATGAGTGTAAGATCTCTTAGTATTTGAATATGTGTATCTCAGCATGGACACATACAAACTGACAATAAGATGATGATTATAATGCTTATCATGTGCTAGTGACTGGAAGCACTTACAATTGTCTTCAGTTTCTCTTCCTTCATTCTCTGTAAAGATTCAACATAACAACTCTCCAGAACCTTGGGAGATTCTCCGATTGGGCCAACAGTGTGAATAACATCTGGAAAACGACCAGTGTTATGACACATACAACAAAACAATTAGTCATTTTTTTATAACTGGCAGCTACATACAGGCATGTTTCACTGCTCCAAAAGTAGAAGTAGGTGTACATATACGACTAGTCCTCTTCTGCTACTGATTCGCCAGCTGCATGATCTGGACAGTCTTGCCAGCATTATGGTGGGAAGCAGATAAACCTATGGATTCAACTTTTAATCTCATCATAAATTACTAACTCTACACAACTACTGAAAAAACTGAGGATTAAACATCTTCAGAGTGAGTGAGTGAGTGAGTGAGTGAGTGAGTGAGTGAGTGAGTGATGAGCAATCACTTTAACAACTACACCACTGTCCAATTTTTCCACAACTCACGTACACCTTATATAGTCTGGTTCATAATTATTGAGAATTTTTCTTCTTACTTTGAGCTATCCTAACACCTCAACTGATTCACTGATACTTAAAACTAAGTAATGGTATAAGGGAGGTAACTCATCTTGGCCTACTGAGTATAGTACAATTAGAGTTACCTCCCCTGAATTTGTAGCAGACGTCATTTTCCTCAGCACTGTCAACAATGTCTGCTGAAGATAAAAGAAGGTTGATTTTTGAGTTGTGTAATCAAGGAATTGATGATGTAAATACATTGGCAGAGAGAACAGGAACTCCTCTTTCTACTGTGTATAGGATTAGGAAGAATTTTAAAGAGGGAAAGGATTTGGGGCACCAGAAAGGAGCAGGGAGACCCAGAAAATTGGACTTCTCAGATCGCGTCCGGCTGGGAATTTTAGCGTCTAAAAAGCAAAGGGCAAGCATCTCCAACATCAGGTATGAAATGATAGAAAGGGGATTAACAGTTGTATCAAAATCTACAGCTAGAAGAAATTTGATTGATCTTGGATGGGAGAAAAAGACTGGAATTCCTTCTCCTCTCATGAAACAAGAACATACAGACAGGCGTGTTGAGTGGTGTTTGGCACATGAAAACTTTGACTGGGAAAATGTGATTTTTACTGATGAAAGCTCAATATGGGTATATCCCAATAATGTGAAAATATGGACAAAGTCTGCGTCAGCACCGTTGTATCGACGACCTAAAAACAGCCCAAAGTTTCATGTATGGGGAGGGATATCCTTATTAGGAACGACCCCGCTGTGTGTGTTTGAGGGAAATCTGACAAGTCAACGCTCCACTAACATATTAGATAATTTTCTCCTTCCAAGTGCACATGTTTTATGGAAATGACTGGATTTTGCAGCAAGATAATGATCTTAAACACACCGCAAAACATGCCAAGCAGTGGTTTCAGGAGAAAAATGTGACTGCATTACCATTTTCTGCATATAGTCCTGACTTAAATCCCATTGAGAATATTTGGGGGATGATGAAGGAATGTGTGAATCAATAGGGGTTGACAAAAATTGAAGACATGAAGAGAGAAGTGGTCCGATACTGGGACAGCATAACTCACGAGACACTAACCTCTCTGATAGGAAGTATGCCTACCCGTCTTAGACTGTGCCGTGAAGCTCAAGGAGACTTGATAAAATATTAAATTGTTACCTACACAACATGAAAAGGTCTGTTCACTTTCACAATACATTCAATTTTATCTGATTTGTTCTAGTTTAATAATATGAAATGCTTTAGCTATTCTCAATAATTTTGAACCATACTGTATATGATTTTGTAAATGTACACGCAGTTTCAGTGAGTGTTGCTTAATGCTGCATCAACTACAGTCCGTTCGATTCCATTTGACACCAATGAATTGCTCACTAACACAAAATTTAATAATTGCAACAAAACCAAATTTTGCACAGCCACATCAAATCGACAGACCAACTCTGACAAAGTGGACTGGACCATGCCACCATCAAGCCAGTCGTCATCAGGTTAGACTCTGATGACAGCGACACCGATTCGGACAACAGCGTCTTCTGAAAGTGGCAACACTGACTCCCACTGAACATCTCAAGTGGTAACCAGATAATGGCTTTTGAGATGACACCATCTTCACAACACACGCTTGTTGATTACCTGGCTGTTCTACCAGCAAGTGCCCCTCCTCGTACAAAATAGCGAAAGGTGACAAGAAAAAGATGATCATTTGTTAAACAGTTTTTTTATTCGGGTGTCCCAAATTATGAAACACATCATCAGAGTTGGTCTGTTGATTTCATGTGGCTGTGCATAATTTGGTTTTGTTGCAATTATTAGATTTTGTGTTAGTGAGCAATTCACCGGTCTCAAATGGAATCAAACGGGCTGTATGCGGTTGCTTGTTTTAAGAGCCATTATACGAGCAGATGTACCCACTGGTGGGAGACAATGGTGGATCATGTACAAGCCATTATCTGCTTTAAGTCTTTAAGTCAGCTTTTATGACAAGCAGTGAGTTAGGTTTTAAGCTGCTTCCAACAAGATTTCAGCAATATCATGGGAAACCAGAGAAGAGCTTTACACATTGCATCCATATGGGGAATCAAACCTAGGTCTTTGGCATGGTGAGCAAATGCTTTACCCACCAGGCTACCCCACCACTCCTATTATTGCGTGACTGTTATGAGGCATTTGTCCTTTGTTTACTGATACCATAAATATGACAACTCACTTATCAATGCCCACACTTAAATAAAAACAGCTGATTGTATCTAGTGAAGTCATGGTGTGAATAATCTTCAACTGGTTACCATTCTGTTTTCATTGAATGAAAACATTCAAAACATCTACAAGTGACAGTACATTTTCAGAGTAAGACTGTCCTAACAGAACTCTGTTTTGCTTGAAATTTTTTAAATACAAAAACTGCATTGGAAATATGTCTGAATGGAAACAATGCATTTAATTCTCACACTTGGATATGTGTGGCTTTATTTGGAAGGACAGTCACAATATCGCTGAAAAAGTGACGATGTGACTTCAGATTCCTCATTCACTGCTTGGAAGTATTACTGCTATATTCAACTAGTAATGAACAATGGCAACCTTGATCATAAACATGATATGCATTGAGGCAGTTTTTACCTTTTGTTAGTAAGACCGCTTCCCAGGTTTTACTTTTCGTTAGTAAGACGGCTTCACAGGGTTTACTTTTCTGAACTTTATATGAACATCAACATTCAAATAATACATGAGTATTTGAAATCAACTGAAAAATATCGCTCAAGATTAAAGTCACAATACAAAGGTTTTCCAAACAGCAATTCTCTCATTCCCAGGCAGATGTTCTACCGCACGGCCACCGGGCCGACGAAGGTGAACGTGTTAAATTATCTACTTACAGTTACTGTCATTAAATTGATTTTACACATGCTTCAGTTATTGTTATGTAGCTACATTAAATGATCATCTACATCGTAATATACCCATCATTTTTTGGTAGACAATGTAAAACCATTGGGGGTCAGGAAATCCTGGGAGGCGTGTTTTCTCCTATACTTCTAGCCTAGATCCCTATACAGGTTCAATGTGTGAAGGCCATTTCTGGTGTATCCCGCACTTATATTGCTGAAATATTGATAAAAAAAACCCTAAAACTCCCTCACACTCATACTGACAGATTATTCTTTGGAAAGATTCAGCACTTACATTTCGCAGGAAGGTCATAGCCAGCCGTTGTTTTAGCTTCGCCAGTATTGCAGCCATTGTATTTTTTGCATTCTTTCTTCAGGTTGGGTCCTGCTGCTGAATGGATGGCACCATCAACTGCAATCAGTTTGACAGAGTGAAAATCCATACTGACAAATTTATGAGAAGAAGGTGATGCACACCAATGAGCAAACCCATTTGGTTTGTTATGCAGAGCAGATGTAACTAGTGCATGTGCAGTACATGACGATGATCTTGATTCCATGCATAGCAGTTTGCTGAGACCGTCAGACTACACTTGACTGTGGACAACCTGGGTCCCCTCACAATAGCAAACACCAGTGGGCGGCACTAATACATGCTAACACGGGTGTATCGTCAGGTTGGTGCTATGTAGCTTGTGACTTGGACCATAATAACACTTCACTAAATCTGCTAGTTCATTGCAAGCATACAGAGCTTATTGTAGTGACAGATTTTTGTTGGGACACAGGATGGAAATGGTTAAAAAAGGGTTCATCCACATTAACAATTCATTGTAAACATGTTTACAGATCATTGTGCCTGGTGCATTCTTAATGAAATGTTAGAACTCTTGAACCTCAATGAGCTATTATTTTGAGTTAAACATCTGCTGTGACGTACCCTGATACCTCCCCCTTCAAGGAGGTTTTAATTAACAGCATTGACAATGGCAGCCATTTCAAGCGTTGTGATGTCACCAACCCACAGGGACACCATCTACAGAGAGCTGAACCTGCTTCATCAGTGCCTGTCACTCAGCATCATTGTAACCCTTAAGCTAAAATTGAACATCTGCTGTGACTTACCTCCCCCTCCTCCTTGCAGTTTTTCATTAGCAGCATTGACAATGGCATCTATTTCCAGCGATGTGATGTCCCCAATCCACAGCGATACTTTCTCGTTGAGATCAGGTCTTATTTCATACTCTTTCTTAGACCCTTTGGCTAAAATAAACAATGTTTGATAGTGAAATTGAGGTCAAATACATGTACCTACATCTCTCTCTCTGTCATTACTCCCCTGATGAAGAATTTCTGTTGACTGCATAGTCAGATGAAAGTGTTTCATTTCCAGAACTTGCATAAGAACTTCCACTTAACCATTCCCTGATCATATTTCCATGTTATGAGGCTTTGCTAAAAGACATATTACGTACTTTCATTGCTAAATACACTGCTATATGTTTTATGACCCATCCCATGTTAGTGACAACAGTTTCTTCCAGCAGACATTGTTCCAAATCGTGTTGTTGCTGTAACTTCAGTTTGGAACTTTCATCAAGACATCAACTGTGATTGTTTAATAACAACAAGAAAAACAAGGTCAGGTATTTAATCAGCACTGAGCAGTTAACTGGCAAACAATATAACTAAGCAGTTCTAAATAACAGCAAATCACAAGCATATTAATAATCTGACCTTCCAGCCCAATAACATTTTGGCAAAGATGACACAAGCTTCTAAAGTCACTGCGTATTCGAGATAATTTGTATGTCAAATAGGCAGGTTTTCAGCATCACGGTAAACACTGAAAAGGTAACTGACAAAAATGGCAAAAATGCTGGCCTTCTCAACATGGACAGATTTGATCCAATTAGACTTGTTTTGCTACTTTCTCCAATATGAAAATGTGTGGTATGATGAAACTATGCCTTGAACTTTACACTAACATAAATGCTTGACCTGTTTTGTTTCCTACTCAAATTTGGTTTCCATGTTACCCAAATTGGAAATCCAACATTTTGCTAACATGCAAGAGCTTTATGCAAAAGTTAGGAACACTTTAACTGAAAAATCAAAAAAGAACAAAGAGGTTTCTTCTGTGACACATGTTCACTTGACCTTCAGTCAGTTCAGCAAATAATTATTTGAATTTTTTTTATATTTACTATACAAGTAGGAATGCAAATAGATCAAAATTGAAATTTTCTGAACAAAATTGATATTTTATACTAATCCTGACTCCTGCTTCTTATGCGTACCTCATGTCTCTCGGCAAAGATAATGGAAAACTTGAAATCTCTTGAAGCCCCCTTCAGACGCACAATACATTCACTCATCGGGTGCTTCATTTTCCTGCCAATATGGTCACATGACCAGCCATGCTTGCTACTCTCTCTGAATCTCGTAAGCTTGACACAAAAATGATAATGAATTCAGCATGCCTGGGAGGGGTGGTTCGGTGGGCTTGATGCCACAGTATAAGTATAAGATATCAGTTTTATTCAGAAAATAACAATTTTTTTCTTATCCTGACTCATGCTTATTATGCTTACTGAATACGACACAAATGGCGTTGGGTTAGGCCATGCTGGATTCTGCTGACTGCCATATAAGTACGTCCAGTACTTCCCCCCCATTCGGGAACTATAACAACAACAGTTTGGTCCTGTTCTTCCACTATTCATCTGTGCAATAGGGCATAACATCCAGCCGAACTTGTCTTCTCTTGAAGCATTCGTTGACTGGAATGTGATGATACATAGATCTGCTAATGTCCTGCTAGTTTATCTAATGCAACTGTATGTCAAGATTTCATACAAAGACCAGTTGCAACCCTTCTTCAAGTACAAGTATCTTCATTACGAGTACAGGGTCATAATCACTCACACTAGCCTGTTCAAGATGACTCTAAACCATTATACTCTGCAGAGTGAGTAGTATAGGTAATGAGGCAACTCAACCGTGGAGCAAAATCGCCTGCAAATTTGCAGGGGAATCCAGGCTACACCCACATCAAGTACTAATTATACTACCACTTTTCAATCTACAAAAACCATCCACATACAAATTTAACAGAGGTGAGTAACTCTATCTTTGTAGGTGTACCACAATAAAGGCACGTTAATCTTCAGTTGGATGTTTTATAACCATTCAACCACTCCAAAGTGACCCACTCACATTGTTTTATTACTGTTTTATTGCTTTTATTACTCCTACGTGGGTCGCTTCTGAAGTAGAAAAAATTGTAGGTGTCTCACATGTGTTTCTCTCTGACCGAGAGAAACAAATCCTGGAGCAAGCGGGATACATCTTCTACGAACGATACCAAATTCCAAAACAATTTCTAAAATTCTATTTGTGCATCTTCCGTGAGTATGTTGAAAATAGAGAAGTAATTGATTTCGTTCACCTCTTCCAACCAAACCAACTTCATGCACTTAAGAGAAAACTGTGGGTTTTAATCTCAAACTGCTCAGAGCCTGAGGATAAATGTTTCACTCTTAACCAAGGCCACCCTCTAATCTTTGATGGAGACAACACAACATGTAAGTGTGGTGCAACTGACCATACCATTGGAAGCCAAGAATGTGTTTTGTGGAAAAATAAAGACTACACACCTCAGAACCGCCTCCCACTTGAGGTTCCAGAATGCCTCATCACACATGGACTTACCCAAATTATAGAAAATTTATATGATGGAAGCTGTCTTGGATGGTCGCTACGATATAGAAAACTCCTTATAAATTTAGCAAAGAATTGCACATGTAAGAATGACCAATGTATTTTCCGACTACTATCAGGAGACTCAGAACATGTTCAAGGGTTTAATTAAAAAATTATGCCTCACCAATTACCGAACTACGTTGGGCCAAAAGGGTTGGAAGTGGCAGCACCACCATGTAGTAAACACAGAAAAGCTGCCGAAGTTCCAGAAGGAGTCTATACATGCACAAATTTTGCTGTGGCTAAATATGAAGGGAAGAATAGACTGTTGCTACTTCTCGATTCACCGAGTGGAGACACGTTTCCAGTCTACGGCTACAAGATACGAGAAACAATTTGAGATTTTCAGTGGTATAGAAAGCCTATGGTTGGTGAGGGAACCATTTCTGTGCAGACTCGGCAAAATCTACCACTCACCCACATTGAAAGAGAAAGACGATAGAGAAGTTGAGTTGATGCTTCCAGATCTTTGGTGAGAATAGGTTCTGTGGAAAAATACAAGACACTCCCTCGATATTTTTTTCCTATATGTACTGGATGCAAACAAAAAACATACATTATTTGTAGTTCGAGATGCAAGATGTATGCAAACAAAAAATATACATCGCTTGTAGGTCGAGGTGGTTACATTTTAGTTCATGTGGAAGGGGTCCCTGGAAGGTAATTTATTCTTCACATTGTCCTGTTTGTGTATGGGGTGCACGAACTGTGAATCATCTTGTTTGGCTGATGTGCAGTGCTTCCAGGTCATCAACAGGACCCTCCACAGAGCAAAGACAGTCATCGAAATATATACAAAATTCTTGGTTTCCACCATCCGCCCAACCTTCTGCATATCAAAATGGACCCCTTCTTGTTCCTCCTTGATGTCTTCTATATTCTCCTCAACTTGTTTCATATCCTCTAGTAGTTCTTCTTTCCCTTTGTCCAGCTTAGACAAGACGTCGACCAACATATTCACTGTTTGCTCTGCCTGAGCTGACAACATCGACGCGGTTTGCTCCACAAGAGCTGACACCATCTTCGTGTTTTGCTCTGAACGAGTCTCAATCTTCCACAGACAATCGTAGAAGTCCTGCCTTGTGGATCCAATACCGAAGCGTTTTTTGACCTCGCTTGGAGTGACCCCACCGCGAAGGGAGCATAATTCTTGGATGTCCTCCGAAGACAAGTCTCTTTTGGGTGGCATTGGGATTCCTGGTATGGTATTGGTATAGTATTAGGATTCGTGGTATAGTATTGGTATGGTACTGGGATTCCTGATATAGTATTGGTATAGTACTGGGATTCCTTGTATAGTATTGGGATTTCTGTATGGACATTTGCTTTTATAAGTATAGCATATACCTAGAAAACTATGCCACCCAAAAGAGACTTGTCTTCGGAGGACATCCAAGAATTATTTGAGGATGTGTGGCCTTCACTGCAATGAAACCTCCCTTTCTGGTGTAAGTTTCAAACCACAACCATATATCATCATATAATTTGCGGGTAGTTCTACATAGAGCTAAGGTGACTGCCATTGCCGCTCCAACAAAATATCCTTAATGCTTTAAGCAAGCTTTGATATGATCCATACATGAAGTTGGAACAATGTTAGATTGCCATGTGCTTGTTTGGCGTGTGGATGCAGTTGCAGTGTTGGTTGTCCTATTTCTTTGATGAGTACTGGGAACCAATCTCTCGTTGGCCAGTCAGGCGCAACCAAAATCAGTTGTATCAACATCATCTGTTTGATCTTCCAGTGGTTTTTGGTAGTATTACTGCAGTAGGGAACGCATAAGTATTCAGTCTTTCATACAAGATGCTGAGAACATCCGTGGCCCACGCTGATGGATCCAGCACTGGAGATATGAATGTTAGTATCTGCTTGTTGAACCTTTTGGCAAATAGCTCTATTTGCAGGGATCCAAACATCTGACGGATGAGTCGAAAAGCGTCTAGCATCCGTTCCGTTGGATATGGTTGTAAAGGTGGTGACCAGCCTTTACGTAGAGGTTCAAGTCATCAACATTGTCAAAGATTGAAAAGCCAGCTGAATATGCTGAATGTCTTCGTTGCTCGTCCAGATAGCAGCTGCCACCTCATTGTTTAAGTGAGCACCCTAACCTTGCAGTGACACATCTATGTAAAGATGGTTCTTGTAGGCAGGTTCTAGTAAATAGTTCCCTGCGCAGACATTCAATCTCTGAGTCCAACATAATAGATATGGCCTCAAGTTGTCCGGCAGAGCAAACCGATCCGACGTGTTGAGGTGCTGAATCAGGAACCACTGTAATTGGCATAGTTGTAGACGTCCTCGTCTGGTCACATGCTGTGCTAAGCTTGTTCTATGGCTTGAATTTTGACCAACCGATCGTTTGGCATGACAATGCGGTTCAATAGAGTGATGAATCAAATCCCGAGGAATAAAGAACTTGCTCCAGCTGTAATTCCGATTTCATTAGATTCATAAGCCATCTGAGTTAAGTTAGCAGCTTTTATAAGTTGTTCACTGGTCGCGAGGGGCCATGGGGTCATGTATTCGAGGTTTGTTTATGTTCCTTGAGCCCACAGTGCTCATAAACAAACCTCTAGGGTACATGAGCCCATGGACCCCGAGGGACCAGTGAACGTGTTTATCTTACCGAACACCTGAATTTTAATTTTGTAGTGTTTGAAGCACTTCTGTTGAATGCGAGGTGAATCGCCACTTTGCAGACGACACAATGTAAACAGATTTAGAGTTACCTCCCTTTCATCAATTTTCAATTGCAGATTATAGGAAATTTCCATGCTTGATGCGTGATTCAATGTTATTCAAAATAAAGAAGTACTACCATGAAGCACCAGAAGAGTTCGGAATTCCCTGAAGTGTACATTGAAAATAATACATCGCCTGTAAGCGGGGTACATTGAAAATAATGGAATAGCGCTTAACCAATCAGAAAGCGACATTCATGTGTGAGGTACGATAAATGGTGAGTTGACTTGTCTCGTGATGCGCTTGAATGCCGCCGACCAGGTAAAAGGCGCTATGAAGTCCCCGCTGATGTAAGTAGGTAACTTGGGGCTTGGTGACCTGAGTAAATAGTCACAGGGCTTAAGATATTCCAAACTGTAGAACCCTCCATTGGTATTAGAGTTGTGACCATACATCGATACTTGAATAATCATGATATCAAAATCAGACGATACAATATATCGATACAATCCACAAGTATCGATTCACCAATGATACATACTTGCTAAAAGGTCACCTACATTGCAGTTGGTTTTATTCATGCATCATTGCAAATTTTGCAACTAATGAAAACAACAGGAGAGCGCCATGTTTCAAGTTGCTTGGTGATGATGAATCTCACAAGATTTCAGCACTTCTCGCAAGTGCAAAGGGAAAATGGCCACTGATGACGCAGTGTTTTTGAAGCCTGGTATGGGATATAAAGGCAAGGTGGGGAAACTCAAGTCGCATGTACCTTGTAACGTAAAATCAAAGACAAACATGTTGACACAAATGAAAAGGCACCATCCCCTGGATTATGATCATGTTACAAAGACTGACATTGTGACTGACAGCTAACACACAGTTAGTGCTAGTGGAAAAATACCACAAATGTTTGAACATTCCTGCATGCATTCCCATGGAAGTGAACGATCAAAGGGGATAACCAAAGCATTGACATATTACATTATAATAGGTATGCAACCTTTTTCCATTGTGGAAAATGAGGGTTTTATTAATTTTGTTAATTTTGTTCGTGTTTCCCCGATACAAACTGCCAAACAGAAAAATTATGTCTCAGACTATCATTCCTAAACTGTCTGCAGAAACTAAATCTTCAGTTTTGTCTGACATGAAAACATGTATAGCACTTGCCACTGACGTCTGGACCAGCCGTGCCACACAAGGATACTTTACCGTTACAAGCCAACATATCTCCAGTGCCTGGGAGATTGTGTCACATGTTCTACAGACAACAGGGTCATAGAGGGAAGTCATACTGGAGTGAATACTGGGAAAATGCTTAAGGGTGCTGTGGAAGAGTGGGGCATTGCTGAAAAGGACCCAGCTTTGGTTACAGATAATGCAGCCAATATGGGTGTAGCTGCTGCTGAAGTTGCAGAATTAAGGCCATGTGTCTACTGCTTTACACATACGCTGAACCTGGCCACTCAACGTGGCTTGAAAGTACAGAAAGTGGATACTTTTATGTCAAAAGTGAGGAAAATTGTTGGTTTCTTCCATCCAAGCACTGTGGCTTTGGCTCTCCTGTCAACAAACCAGATCCGGACTCAGGAGAGTCTTCAGTTTACAGTTCAGGCGTTGTTCACCATGTTCACCTGTTTGAATGTTTAAAGTTGATTGTAATTACAAATTTGTAACTGAAAGATGTGTGATTCACAGATGTGTTGCTCATCATTGTCATTCTTGATTTTATTGATGGAAGCAAGTGAAGGCAAGACTGAATCATACATTCATATAAAATGTGCAAAAAGCATTTTTGTCAAAGGTCATAACCTAGCACAATATATGCACTAGGGTCTGTAATGTATGTATAGGTGGTGGAAGGTTCTCTAACATGTTCAGAATAGCATGATTTTACTCAAAACTTTCGTCTGAATCTTTAAGTTTACAAACGACATTACTCATTGCTGTTATCTGATTGGCTGATATAGGTCACGGGTTTGATTTTGACCATTCGCGATCCTTGTACTATGTTATAGCAGTCTGTGGCAAATAAGCGTCATTAGAAACTAGTTTTTATCCAATAAGTTGGCTTCTTACAAATCGGAAAATACTCTTGGCAAGGTTGATGTTCAGAGCTTTCGGACGATACCCGCCATCAAACGAATCGCCGCCTCTTATATGTACGGAATTTCAAAAACGGAGGTATTTGCCCCAGTTGTATCCCGTTACCAAGCAGAAAGCCATTGATATTGTGCAAAGACGACCATAGATACTATTTGAGAAATCTATAGTAAAAATTTTCCGATTACGTGAAGATGAAAATATAAAAGGGTGAAGGGAAACTCAGCGGTATCGTATCGTGGCACTCAGCTGGGGGATGTAATGACATGTTACAAATGAATGCCCCTACTCCAATAATCGCTCACTTCTTGAAAGTGCTTGTGCAAACAACAAAACAATAGCAATCGGGCCCCCTATCGCTTGCATGGCATCTACAAAACAACAGGAAGCAATCATCGTATGTGAAGTAACAGGAAACAGCTGATCCAATGGGCATGCCAAATGGCGACCGGACAGGATTATAACTTTTTAAAAATCAATATTGTGTGTAAATAGGTAGGTACGGAACTTAATAATGACTAAGGGCAAAATAATTTGAAATAATGAAAACTGTATACTTCCATTTGTATTTTATTGATCATACATAACAAAGTGGCTGTAATCGTTGTAAACTTCCTGGCAGGTATACCGCTAATCTGTAAGATCGTCCTCACAGGGCACTGACGACCAGAAAAATACTTCCCTGAAGTTGTGCCTCATAGATAAGCCAACCCCCTTCTACACACCACATTCTTTGGTCCTCAAAATTCAGCTTATACATGGTAATATACAGTATTTCCTGGAGTCTGGATGTATCGGAATGTGCAGGCAGGAAACTTGTAGATCGATGATGTCTAGATAATCCGCTGGACGGATGAGATGTGGCAGTTGTGGTTGATGGATCATTCTGAACCATTCTGGCTTCAGTAGATAATTCTTGTTGTCTCCTTCGTGTTGTATATAAGTCGAAACTTATCCTTGGAGCTTTTCTTAGGTACCAGAAAAATTGGGGAGTAAAATGCTAGTGTTAGTCGATCTAGGTGTAGTTTTTTGACAGTGCCTTTCACTAGTAGAGATGATATGGCATCAGCTACTTTGTCTTGTTGATCCCTGGCATACACAAGAGTGCTGGGTCTTTTGTGAGCAGTGGTGTTGCCTGTGGTGGAATCTTGTAGTCGTCTTGTAGGATGCTCATAGCATAATCATTGTTAAGTCATTACTCCTGTAGTGTTGTACTCGTGCAGGTTGTACGGGAATGGCAGGGAGAGGAAGGCTCTAGTCGTTCCGAACCTGATCTTCTGAACTTTCCTCCTTTAGCGCTCCTGACAGGGTATCCTGTTCCATGGGAGCGCCTGTTTCCTCCAGTTGAGCGGAGGAGAAAAAGAACTTGCGTTGTACTTCTTGTCTCTCGCTGTCTGAACTTTGACTTGTCAGAGTAACACTGTGAAGTCTGCTTGAGGACAGGAGTTAAAGTGTCAAACAACTTTATCATCATTACTTCCCTGAAGTCTTGAGTGACTGATTTAGCTATGTCCTCAATCCTGCCATTGAACACCATGGATGCTGACCATGGAGCTGTATACAAGGGTTTAGTAAAGCTTAGTCCCAAGTAGACACTGCCCTTGCCAGAGTTGTAAATTCAATCCCGTAGACATAGAGGCTAGCATGCGAGGCATTGAAAGCACGTGCTGAACTGAGAACACTGTGAGTAAGCACCAAACCAGTAATGCTGTGACGAAGCATCGAACTGGTACAACTGTGAATAGGCACTGAACCGGGAACCCTATGTGCAAAGATCCAACTGGCATGCTGTAAGCACTGTATCAGGAACAAGAGGTGCTTTAAACAAAAGCACTGAATCTGGAGCAAGTGGTGCTCTGTAAACAGCCACCTGTCCTAATATACTTGACGCTGCAGCAAGTGCTGAACTGAGAACACTGTGAGTAAGCACCAAACCAGTAATGCTGTGACGAAGCATCGAACTGGTACAACTGTGAATAGGCACTGAACCGGGAACCCTATGTGCAAGCATCCAACTGGCTTGCTGTGAGAAAGCACTGTATCAGGAACAAGAGGTGCTTTAAACAAAAGCACTGAATCTGGAGCAAGTGGTGCTCTGTAAACAGCCACCTGTCCTAATATACTTGACGCTGCAGCAAGTGCTGAACTGAGAACACTGTGAGTAAGCACCAAACCAGTAATGCTGTGACGAAGCATCGAACTGGTACAACTGTGAATAGGCACTGAACCGGGAACCCTATGTGCAAGCATCCAACTGGCTTGCTGTGAGAAAGCACTGTATCAGGAACAAGAGGTGCTTTAAACAAAAGCACTGAATCTGGAGCAAGTGGTGCTCTGTAAACGGCCACCTGTCCTAATATACTTGACGCTGCAGCAAGTGCTGAACTGAGAACACTGTGAGTAAGCACCAAACCAGTAATGCTGTGACGAAGCATCGAACTGGTACAACTGTGAATAGGCACTGAACCGGGAACCCTATGTGCAAGCATCCAACTGGCTTGCTGTGAGAAAGCACTGTATCAGGAACAAGAGGTGCTTTAAACAAAAGCACTGAATCTGGAGCAAGTGGTGCTCTGTAAACAGCCACCTGTCCTAATATACTTGACGCTGCAGCAAGTGCTGAACTGAGAACACTGTGAGTAAGCACCAAACCAGTAATGCTGTGACGAAGCATCGAACTGGTACAACTGTGAATAGGCACTGAACCAGGAACCCTATGTGCAAGCATCCAACTGGCTTGCTGTGAGAAAGCACTGTATCAGGAACAAGAGGTGCTTTAAACAAAAGCACTGAATCTGGAGCAAGTGGTGCTCTGTAAACAGCCACCTGTCCTAATATACTTGACGCTGCAGCAAGTGCTGAACTGAGAACACTGTGAGTAAGCACCAAACCAGTAATGCTGTGACGAAGCATCGAACTGGTACAACTGTGAATAGGCACTGAACCAGGAACCCTATGTGCAAGCATCCAACTGGCTTGCTGTGAGAAAGCACTGTATCAGGAACAAGAGGTGCTTTAAACAAAAGCACTGAATCTGGAGCAAGTGGTGCTCTGTAAACAGCCACCTGTCCTAATATACTTGACGCTGCAGCAAGTGCTGAACTGAGAACACTGTGAGTAAGCACCAAACCAGTAATGCTGTGACGAAGCATCGAACTGGTACAACTGTGAATAGGCACTGAACCAGGAACCCTATGTGCAAGCATCCAACTGGCTTGCTGTGAGAAAGCACTGTATCAGGAACAAGAGGTGCTTTAAACAAAAGCACTGAATCTGGAGCAAGTGGTGCTCTGTAAACAGCCACCTGTCCTAATATACTTGACGCTGCAGCAAGTGCTGAACTGAGAACACTGTGAGTAAGCACCAAACCAGTAATGCTGTGACGAAGCATCGAACTGGTACAGCTGTGAATAGGCACTGAACCGGGAACCCTATGTGCAAGCATCCAACTGGCTTGCTGTGAGAAAGCACTGTATCAGGAACAAGAGGTGCTTTAAACAAAAGCACTGAATCTGGAGCAAGTGGTGCTCTGTAAACAGCCACCTGTCCTAATATACTTGACGCTGCAGCAAGTGCTGAACTGAGAACACTGTGAGTAAGCACCAAACCAGTAATGCTGTGACGAAGCATCGAACTGGTACAACTGTGAATAGGCACTGAACCAGGAACCCTATGTGCAAGCATCCAACTGGCTTGCTGTGAGAAAGCACTGTATCAGGAACAAGAGGTGCTTTAAACAAAAGCACTGAATCTGGAGCAAGTGGTGCTCTGTAAACAGCCACCTGTCCTAATATACTTGACGCTGCAGCAAGTGCTGAACTGAGAACACTGTGAGTAAGCACCAAACCAGTAATGCTGTGACGAAGCATCGAACTGGTACAACTGTGAATAGGCACTGAACCGGGAACCCTATGTGCAAAGATCCAACTGGCATGCTGTAAGCACTGTATCAGGAACAAGAGGTGTTTTAAACAAAAGCACTGAATCTGGAGCAAGTGGTGCTCTGTAAACAGCCACCTGTCCTAATATACTTGACGCTGCAGCAAGTGCTGAACTGAGAACACTGTGAGTAAGCACCAAACCAGTAATGCTGTGACGAAGCATCGAACTGGTACAACTGTGAATAGGCACTGAACCAGGAACCCTATGTGCAAGCACCCAACTGGCTTGCTGTGAGAAAGCACTGTATCAGGAACAAGAGGTGTTTTAAACAAAAGCACTGAATCTGGAGCAAGTGGTGCTCTGTAAACAGCCACCTGTCCTAATATACTTGACGCTGCAGCAAGTGCTGAACTGAGAACACTGTGAGTAAGCACCAAACCAGTAATGCTGTGACGAAGCATCGAACTGGTACAACTGTGAATAGGCACTGAACCAGGAACCCTATGTGCAAAGATCCAACTGGCATGCTGTAAGCACTGTATCAGGAACAAGAGGTGCTTTAAACAAAAGCACTGAATCTGGAGCAAGTGGTGCTCTGTAAACAGCCACCTGTCCTAATATACTTGACGCTGCAGCAAGTGCTGAACTGAGAACACTGTGAGTAAGCACCAAACCAGTAATGCTGTGACGAAGCATCGAACTGGTACAGCTGTGAATAGGCACTGAACCGGGAACCCTATGTGCAAGGATCCAACTGGCATGCTGTAAGCACTGTATCAGGAACAAGAGGTGTTTTAAACAAAAGCACTGAATCTGGAGCAAGTGGTGCTCTGTAAACAGCCACCTGTCCTAATATACTTGACGCTGCAGCAAGTGCTGAACTGAGAACACTGTGAGTAAGCACCAAACCAGTAATGCTGTGACGAAGCATCGAACTGGTACAGGTGTGAATAGGCACTGAACCGGGAACCCTATGTGCAAAGATCCAACTGGCATGCTGTAAGCACTGTATCAGGAACAAGAGGTGTTTTAAACAAAAGCACTGAATCTGGAGCAAGTGGTGCTCTGTAAACAGCCACCTGTCCTAATATACTTGACGCTGCAGAGGTAAGCAACACTCTAGAATAAAGCTATAGCATATAGCTAAATGGCAGGGTAATGCGCCACACCTGACAGCAGTATAGTATGACAAGATGATGTAGACCTCACAACCGAAGTAGAAAGCATGGGACTGAACCGTGTACTCTATGACTAAGTGCTGATCCAGGCACTCTGTACGGTTGTAAATGTTAATCAGCTGTTTGTTAACACCATCCATGTATACATACCTCTCATCATGTGGTTGTATTCACTCTTAGCTTGATAATGATGTAAGAAACAATATTGAAACGTCGCTCTACGCAATAAATAAGAAGTTGGCATCTTAAACTTGTATGGTACTTCCCATGGACACTAAGTAAGTGACGATTCAGGCACTGCAAGAGTAAGTACCAAACTGGGAGTAAATGACGTGCTGACTCAAAGTGCCAGGTCTAACCAAAAAGGCGCTCTGTCCTGTGGAAAAGTGACGCGCTGAAGTGAATTTTTTTAAATAATAATTATGATGGGTCACATTTTGTTAAATAGGTGGTCAACACTTATAGGTTTCTGGTTGTCTGGAAATTATCTGCTCTTGGTTTTCTATGTGTTTACTTCCAGGAGACTTTCCGAACTTTTGGGAAATGACGGAATATATATAAAAAGACTGGTTGCCGTGTTGAGAGGGGGACACATCACTGCAGTTACATCATCAGCCTGAATCTACATTAACCACTGTCAGACCGAACGCTGTGTTTACATTCTGCATAGATGATTCTCTCTTGCACCAAGACTTTGGTGAGTTTGCTATATTATATTTTGTGACCCACTGCCTTAGATTTTGTCTCACTTGTATTGTATGTGAGATCAGTATTGTGAAATTGGCTTGTGACTTTGTATACCTTGCTCTCTTTGCTTATTAATATTACAGAATTTGAACGTTTAAGACTTGTCTTTGTTCTGTTTGGCTGGTTCACAGGGGGTTTCTTACATCGTTTGTCACGGCAAATTCTTAACCGAAACGTGACCCATAAGCACTATCTGTAAAGTACAATCACATTCCACTTCACACTGCATCAGGTAAATTCACTTCCTTTCCATGATTTGCATTAGCCCAATTTGAATATGCATGAGCATGCACAGTTTGGACATGGCAGCGGAGGTAGATAAATGTCAACACATGTATGTGGAGAAACAGCCACCTACCACATATCCGATTTATCGTAGGCTTAAAACTGAACTGAAGATGTACACTTAGATAAGAAGTTGCAAACAGCACACCATACAGTATCAGCGCACTGGAGAGGACACCAACTGAAAACGATGCACAAGCAGAAACACTGACCAACAAGAAGTGAACTTGATATAGTCACTGGATTGGAGTGATCACCGTTGATAAGCTCACACGACAATAGTCACTGTAGTTAAGTTGAATGCCACTCCTGACAAAGAGATACAGAAACAGTAGTCTCTTCGTCGGTACTTCGATGGTAATGATCTTGCTTCCAATGTAGAGATGATGAAGGGCCCTCAGAAACCACCGATGATCCCTGTTAGCCACTCGTCTTGTGTCCATTCCATGATATAATAAGGGAAGGCATTTCCCCATGATGAAATAAAGTGACAGAGCATACATATGTCCACACGGTGTAGCGACAAGACATAGAATGACAGGTACAGATTGTCGCATGATCATCTGAGCATACAACAGGGCATGGAGATGATTGACAGGTACCAATGTCAGGGTATGGGCAGAGGTCGGGCAGTCAGAGGTCAGTAACATTTGATCCAACTTAGCTCATGCATTTCCACACATAACTTGAGAAATACAAAGATACAATTAAAAATGTAACTTATTAGCATATACACTAAATCTTAAAAAAAAAATTCACTGTTTAGAATGTATGTCAGTGATTTAGAGTGAATCAGCTTGTAGCTGTACATTGGCCTTTCCTTCTGTTACAACATATATATTCTGCAGGGGTGACAAACAATTGTATGCAGAGAAGCATGCTTGTCCTACAGAGCATTTTGTACAGAGTAGTTTTCCCAAAAATATAATGTGATACTAGACCAAAGCAACACCAGATGTCAGTGATAAAAATGTTGTTTCAGTAAACAGGCAACATCTACATCTCAATAAGCAACATAAAGTGAATGTTTGAAAACAAACACCTGTCTAACCCTGACAAAGGTTTAATCATGACAAAAAGTTGATCTTTATTATTAAATTGTGCAACAATTAAGACTTCTTACCTTGTCCTGTATCAAAATATCCTTGATATCTCCAGTATATACACTCCGATGAATCTCCACTATACCCCGGATGCATCTACAGCTCGGCCCGAAACTTTTATTACCTCCTTTTGCTGGCTCCGCATTCTTACAATAGCCTATCAACTAATAGCCTTTACAAGTGAACTTGTCAGGGTCAACAAAGATAACAGTCGTAGCTGCGAAGGTTCGTAGTACAACACAAATTTGGCGGAAATCATACAGACATATTGATAGGCCAGAAAATCTTTAAAAATATATGCAAGAACTCCTTTTGCCTCTTTCAGGGGACCTGTGCATGGATTGTGTTGCCAAGTGTAATCGGTTAGATAATTTAAAAAGCGAAAGTGAGTTGTGATTGGTTCACTCAACTTCCCAGCATATACACCTGATTGAATAAAAAGCCACCGAACGGAGGTAAGAAATGTATCGGGCCGTAGATGCATCCAGGGTATAGTGGAGATTCATCAGACCTTATACCCTGGAGATATCAAGGGTGGTATCAATAATGCAAATTCAAACTGTAAAACTTACATAACATTCTACAATTCACCTTAGGGTTACTACCCATTTTTCAAAATGACCCAGAGTTATTCAACCCTCTGATTCTACCTTTCTTAACACAGTTATAACATTGACTTGAATTCCAGTAATTAATACATCTCAGGTGCATATGTTCTTTGATGGTCATATTCAGTGAACATGACATATGTCATGTTACGTCAGAGATGTTCTAAAAGAATACAGGAGGTATAACAGGTACGCAGACTAACACTCAGTCTCTGAATATATATAATTTTGACAGAAAAAGAGCCCTAGTGTGAAATCAATCTACACTTGCTTCATGTGGGGTTTTAGCATTGCAGGGGGGGCTGGGCAGTAGGATCTCAATGTGACTTGGGGACTGTGTGACAGATTTATTAGGTGTGAATTAACATCTATGTGCGTGTTTCCTCACTTATGAGGAAAAATAAACCATTTGCCACCTGAGGCTTGTGAGGCGTCAGTTGTATTAACACAAGCGTGTAAAATGGGGAGGCAAGTACTGGCAATATTGCAATATATTTCTTTCAGGATCAGTGAAATTGATTCATATGCATATATCATTACAGAATTCATAGATTGTTACAGATGAAAAGCTGACCTAGGTATTTATCAGAGCTTGAGATAACACACTACATAATGGTGGATGCATTCAATACTGCCATCTTAAAACTTTGGAAAACTCTTTTGGCAAAATTACATCATAAAACAGAGACCATTTATTCGTTGAATCAGTACGATTTTAGAAGTTCATTTTTCTTCAAAACAATAGTTCAAAATAGTGAAGGTGTTAAAAGCTATGGAATCTGATGATTTTCTCACCAATGTCGTCCTTATCCTTAACAAAAGGCTCAGTTTTGGCTGTGTGCTTGAAAATCTTCTGCAATGCTAGTGAAATGACAACACCATCTTACAAAAGTATTGACCAAATGCTTGTCTGATATAAAATACATGAACTTACATCACAGGCAAACAGTACAAATGGATGGCACAGCATGGAGAAAATGAAAATTTGCAACGTTGACAAAGTACTTCCCTTGCTTCAGTTCGAAAAATAATGTTCATATCACATTAAAATATCATCACCATCAAAGGTATACAATCATTTCTTCACATTTCCAACCCCATGTTGAACAATTATCAACGTGAAATATATTTTATTCAACATTTTAAGCACAACTCGTGGTATACCAGACTGTTTTTCGCCTCAGTTCTCCTGGTTCAATGGAGAGATGGAACAGGAGGGTATTATTCCATGGAATACTTACAGTTACCTCCCCTGCTTCATTCGCCAGAAGTGTTTTTATGTAGAATAAATGTTACGAAAATTCTAACAATAGCGATGACAGATAAGACAAATAAACTCCAGCAGGTTCATGATAATATTAGGCAATATGATATTTCTTTTTAATTTCTCCTTATTCTTTTTCTCTCACCCCATTCAACCGTACGCAGGCAGGGGTAATGGAGGCGATGAACAATCTGAATACCATGACTGGCGTTTAAAATGTTGAATGAAACATACGTGAGTGCTTATCAAACATGGGGTAGGAAATCTGAGAGCACAACCAAAGTGAGGAAATAGGAGTGTACCTATGACAGTGGGGATATTCTATTTTCACATACAAAGTATTTTCCAATCCGAAGCGAGTGAAGTACGTTGCCAACTTTTGATCGCTTCGCTCACATTTAAGAAGACTTGTCATATTCTCAATGCTGCGGAACCCCATTTGTGCTACAGTCTACCTGAGCTTGTATAAAAAGGAATCTGTCTGATCAAAACAAACAGCTGGAATCAGATTTTGCTCATTAGTATAACTTACTAACAAGGCAACTGGACCTATGTGTGAGTGAGTAAGTTGAGTTTCACGCTGCACTCAGCAATATTCCAGCTATATGGCGTTGGTCTGAAAATAATTGTGTCTGGACCAGACAATGCAGTGATCAACAGCATGAACATCGATCTGCACAACTGGGAACCAATGACATGTGTCAACTAAGTCAGCAAGCCTGACCACCCAATCATATTAGTCGCCTCTTACAACAAGCATAGTTGCTTTTTATGGCAAGCATGTGTTGTTGAAGGCCTTCACAGGTCTTTGGACCTATGAGTAGGAACTGTGTGAATGTTCTTACATTACATATAAAAACTACTAGTATATCATAGCTGACGTAAGCAGGCTGAGTTGAGGCTACTAGGCTTTGACAGCAATAACATAAATCCATGACAAATATCAGCCCTGGTGACAACAAGATCACCTTGGGAACCAAGTGAGCACAGAGGGAACATTGCATTGCTATAGGTTATGTTAATGTGTAAACATATGACATAACTAATACAGAAATGCAGATTTTATTGTGGCTGCCATGGGGCACCAGACACATATTTTAGGTATGCCTTTGTGAAAATAGCATGCAAATGTTTTGATGATCCAGTTCACGACATTTATGCCAGCATGTCAGGAAACATCAAGTTAGCCTGTAAACTGGTCTGTCTCACACTCCCTGGCCAACTTATTGTCCTTTCTTCCAAGCCCATTCAGCAATATTTAAAGCTCATAAAGTGAAGCAAGGCTACATTCCCTCAGGTTTTGAATCTCCCATTAGGGACTCCTTCACAATGGAAATGGGATTATTTGTTACTATCAAAATTATAGACTAAGCATTAGTTTAATCTGTTAACTTGAGAGCTGGATTTCTTGAGCACTATCATGACTGCACATATAGTTCAGATTCCATTTGTATTGTGTAGTTCTGATACTTTGTCTACCGGCAAAGATCTCATAATGTCCATTTGGAGAACTCTTTCAATTTAACTAAATTTCAACAAACCTTTAAAGGGTGAACTTTTCTTTTTCTTTGGCAGAGTTGCAGATGACTCATCTAATTTGGGTTGACTTTTCCAGGAAGGTATGTTGGAAAGCATTACATACCTATCACGGCACTTGTATCGCTTACGCTTTTCATCGATGGGCATACTCAGTGCAGCTTCTGGAAGCAGACAATAAAGCAACATGAGTTTCCTTGAAAATATTCCCATCACATACACACAACAAAATAGATTAGCTCTGAAAGACAGGTCTTTCTTTTGTTATACATAAGTGGGCAACATGATCCTGCCACATGGCAGTATTTTCACGGTGGAGTGATCATCATTGCATCATGCAGTCTAAGTGAACTTAGTCTCAGTGTTATTCATTACTCTCCACCACTGAGTCTAACAAACCCTAGTAGAACGTCTCGTCAGGTAACCTCTGAGCATCCTGTCCTATCAAATGCGAGACAGTTAAATAGATTTAACCAATCAGACAATGGCTGCTACTTAGGGATCGGAGGGACTTACAAAATATTAAGGTCTCTGACACACATCTCTCCACAATCAAAACTCTGCATATAACACAGTTAATTGACCTTTTGCAGTTTGGTAAGCTGTGTTCTGATTGGTCAATCTCAAAGGTTACCTGACGCGACCTCCCATAAGTTTTTGTTAGACTCAGTAATGGAGGTAACGAAAAGTACTCAGGCTAAGTTTACTTAGACTGTTGTATCATGATAAGCGAGAGTCCAAAGCAGGACTCTAAATGTTGACCACTTCAGCGGAACTCACAAGCACTGGATGCTAATGATATTGAAGAAAGCCGGACCACAGAATTAAGCAGATTTGAAATTCCCAAGACACAAGGGACACAACTCTATGTTCAACTTCCCTCAGTATTCTACATAGCACTAATGGAACCAGTACACCAATGTGGTCAACTGTGGCTATTGTTACCTTCAAAGTTCATGCAAGCTCACTGGACTAAGACCACTTAACTTTTTTCTATCAAGACATGGCTGAATTGATTTGTTGAAGATATCACCCATTGGTATGAATGTGAATTATATTACATTCTTCATATGTAACAAATTTCTAAATGAACTGTTCGATGGATGTTTTCAAGGCTGATTATGGGGCACAATGTGAGGACTCATAGGCATGCAAATATGCAAAGCTTTTATTTTAATGGTGAAATTTAAGTTCATAAAAAATACTTCAGGTTCGGAGACCCAAATACAATGTACTTCATTCTATCATCTATGCCAACTGACAGTCAGCCACTATGTGCATTTAACAAAATATAGACCCAACCAGTAGGAAAAATTTGCTCCAAATTTTACTGCAAAGGAACCCATTTGTAAAGAGAATGGTCCCAAATTTAAAAGAAACAAAACTACGCAATTCCAACTTAGGAAAATTCAGTACATTTATTATTCATTAAGCTATGCTGCAAGTGAATCTCTGTGTCATATTGTGTCTCTCACAATGTTGTGATATTCTGTAGCAGTCAACACATAGGACCACCACTTCAAACTGGACATCTTATATCACAGCCTCCTGACACTGAGTGATTTTTCTACATAGTCCCTTTACACATGCTTTGATTCTAGCTGTGGTCAGATAATGATGAGTAAGAGATTTAACATGCACTTTAACTTCTCAAGGTATCCAGATGCAGGGTTCAGAACACCTTTAGAATACAGCACCACAACTTCTTGTGAGGATGTTAGGGTTTGGTTAACCCAAACTAACTTAACCTAATCTAACATTAATCACCTACAATTATGTGAAAGAGCATTATGACATGCATTTAAAGTTTGTGGTGCTATATTCTAAAGGTAGGCTCAGGATTCTACTAATCCTTATTTATCCAGTGGTCTCACTTGTTATGCATCAACCATAAACAAAACAGATATCCTTATTTCCCCAACATGTGTCACTGTTTCTGGCCCACTACTACTAGTGGTCCACTACTAATAAGGAATTGAAAGGGTCCTGTGCATTAATTGTACCAGTTAACACAGATTTGTGTTTTTGTCTGGGGTCTTATGCTACAAAACCTGGGGACATTTTCCAAAGTAAATGGGGTTTACTGTTGTTTTCTTCTCCATGATTTGGGGGCATATTCTCTCTTCTGAACCAGAGAGCATATAACCAGGTCCTTTAAGGCTCTATATATGGTCTCAACCTACTTGGTGGGCAAGAAATATTGTTCTTGAAATTTATATTTTCTTCTTACCAATGGATGGTAACAGTTTATACAATTCAGTTACTTTCTGAGTTGTGAGCCTAAACGATAAGGAAGACATGGTTTGCACTTGGGTGGATAGAACATGATCATGACAAAACAAATGCTGCTTTCACTTTCACTTTGTGATTTGGCCAAATCTATTTGGTTTATACCTCGAGCCGATTTAAGCTCTGCGTTCTCTTCGTTTTGAAGATGCTGTTGTGTTTTTCCGTCCGTATGCTCTGCCGGTTTCTTATGAGATTCCTTTTTCGAACCTCCACCTAAACCGTCATTCTGACTACTCATATTTTTCACAGGCTGCGTCTGAAATTGTTGCTTCGCCTGCTTCGATGTCGGGGCTT
Source organism: Haliotis asinina (assembly GCF_037392515.1). Lineage (NCBI taxonomy): Eukaryota > Metazoa > Mollusca > Gastropoda > Lepetellida > Haliotidae > Haliotis > Haliotis asinina. Next base: position 15,573,511 of record NC_090287.1, read on the forward strand.
TCTTCGACATTTCAGAAACAAGGTGGTTGAAGTTTCGTTGTAGTGGTTTGAATGGCTGTACAAGGTTCACATTACAGTGACTACGGGGATTGTCAATGTATAATTTAAAAGTAGAGAACGTATTTCTTCCTGCGAAAGACTTCGTTAGAAAACCGGACAGGGTCCTTGCAATCATGCTATTAACTCCCTTATGTAAGGGAGGTAACTCTCCCATGGAATGCAAACCGTTCTCAAACAAATATTAGTGACCAGTAGATATGTTGCCTTCGTCCATGGGTAAATTAAGAGAACGGGAAAATAATTTAAGAAATGAAAGAATATAGCGCATAATTTTTGGCATACGCTAGAGTTATTTCACGGTTTGCCGATAATATACCACTAAAATAAAAATATACTATGAACAGAATTTGGTGATACTCCATGATTTTGGGTGAACCATATTATTTGGTAACCACGTTTATTTGTATAAGAACAAAGAAGGGTAGGGCAAACTTGTGTGGCCTGAGGGTTATTTAGAAAATATTTTTTTATTCAGAAATTTTCATGATGAGCACGTGAACATGATCCATTAAACTTCGAATTTTCCATGAAAACTTGTCAGTAGTTCGCTGTGGATTACAGCTATTAAAATGAAGACTGAAATTGTTGCTATTGTTTTTTCAGAGATCTTTTTGTTTTGCAGGTTTGTGACCTTCAGCGTCAGGGACGCGTGTAACATACATTTGGAATGTTTCAGTAATCAGCAGACTGCAATCAATTTTTTTAAAGAAATCGACCGACAAAATAACGTTGATAACAGACGTCGACCTAGTCGAAAACAACAGGTTCTGTCTCAGAAGACCGTTTCATCTTAACGTGCCTCTAAATCACGCGAGTTCGATGATGCGAGGTGCTTCACAGAGATACAGGTGGTAGAGTGCCTGGACAGACGATTCATAAGACGATCTGCTCAGATGGAAAATGCATGGCCTATTTCCACGTTTTGTCCCACAACCAACATTTTCAGATGAGTGAGTGAGATGGGTTTCACGCCGCTTTTAACAATAATCAAGCAGTACCACTGCGGATGACATCAGAAATGGGCTTCGCACGTTGTACCCATGAGGGGAATCAAATCCCGATCTTCACTGAACTAATATGAAGAGCGAACGTCAGATGTAACCACTAGGCTACTACACCGCTCCTAGCTGTTTTCTGATGAATCACTGTTTACGTACTGGCATAGAAGGAATGGGCGTTCCAAGCAGTTTACGTCCGACATAGAGAGAGTGAGTTGGACTTTTACGTCGCATCGCCATCATTCCAGACATTATAGCGACGCGACCAACTCTGCATATATATGTAAGTCCATTTTAAATACAAAGTTTAAATCAGAGTCTAAAACGACGTAGTTCTTCACTATAGTATTACTTACAAGTAGAAAACGTCATAATAAGTAATTTATAAACAGGATGTTTGTCACACACAATATATAGTTACAATTCATAAAATAGATCGATTTCTCTGAAGTACGTATATGGTGCCCATTGAGATTCACGCGATGGACAATAAAGGCGCTTTGGCCCTTTCTTTAGCAAAATCCGTGGTCATCTGACTTCCAACGGCTAATGTAAATCTCTGATAGATGTCATTCATACATTGTTAAAGTATTTATCTCATGCCAATAATCTGGTTATTGCACAAAGTTTCCACATAAATTCGCACTTTTACAGTTCCAATTTGCCACAAAGTGCGAGTCATTTGAACTAGTCGTAAAATCCTTTCTTGTGAGTTTGTGTGTGTACGTGCGTGCGTGCGGGCGTGCGTGTGTTGTCTTTACAGTTCGCAGTTTTCCAGTCATCTCACTTAAATAGTCACGTTTTGAACAGACAATCAACTGAATGATGTTTTTAACAATGACCCAAGCAGTACGGAGATGCACCGTCAGCCATGTCATTACGCCTCACCAGCCGAAACCACCAATTATACAGGGGTTAATTTTCTACCAATCAATTCTACCCAAGGATCCCTACCGTTCAGATGCTTACTAATAACAACAGAACGTATTCTACGATTATTAACGTCATTTGGCCTAATGTGTCTGGTGATCTTGTACTCCCCGGCAGGCGCTCCATGCATGCAGTTGGCTGTCGAACGTTGGAGAGACGTTTCAGCGATGCTCTCAGAAACTGGAGTTAATCTATATTCCACTCACATTTTCGCGAAACAGGATGCATACACATGGGAATTAATTCAAACTGATAGAAAAAAATCCAGTTTCGAAAAATAATGATAAATCCTGATCTGAACTCAGTTGGACATATTTCGGGTTACCCTGGCCTGCAAAGCTAAGATCTAGATCCTACGAGGCACAACCTGACTGGGAAGACTTATAGTCACTGCATGGGGATTGACAGATGATCTCCATGTTGATAATCAGAAGTATGATCAAGTTGAACAAATCCCCGAAGTGGTGAGGCTCATATTGAGCAGAGTAAGGAGGCATCCCCCGAAAGTAACTCACTACAGACACCAGAATCAGAGACCCTTCCGAGGTTTACAACAGTAGTTTTCATAGCAGTACATTCGGCGGTCTGATTGGTGGCATGACTGGATGGCAGTCCTTTTCAGGGTTGATGAATTAAAAATTTTCCTGATCTGTTTACATTACACACATATGTCGGCACTTATTGCTCTGGGCCCTTATTCTCGAAACGTTCGTGGCCCTAAGAATTCTTAACTTTGGTCGTAGCCAATGTGTTAAGAATGGGCTAACGAACTTCGTAAGGTTACGAACGTTTGGAGAATAGCGAGCCAGATCATCATCAGTGTGGTGTTAGTGCTCGCCGTTCTTTCGTCGTGCTTCCGACAATGCATCACATTTGTTATTTTGTAGTCATGGTATAATATCCAAGTGAGTGATGCTTCCTTTTTGCTTATGCGTATTCTGTACGTCACATTAATTACACACCAAAGGATGCGTTTAAGTGAAATGGTAAGTATTTGTCTCATAAAAGTGAAGTCACATAAAATAGATGTCGATGGACACGTTATTTTAGGTGCCCAAAAATTACAGTAACGACCTCGATAATGACCGTTGACGTATTATCAAGGTTCTAGTATTAAAAAAAGAGTTAAGGCCATGAAAACGTGTAGTCATTGTGAGGCAAATGTTGATGACGTTTTGTATATGTTAACATATAGTTATCTGTGAGTTCTTGGTGATTAGAAGAATCGAAAAACCCATTGAACCGGTAATGCTATTGACTTGGTGAAATAATAGGTAATCAGTTTCGTTCTGAAGCATTGTCTAACCACGGATGAACAGCCATGACGTTACCTGGGATGCCATGACATCACCCACGTGATACAATGGATCCTGTCACGGGCCTGTGACAACTAAAATCGCCTAACATTACTAGTGACAACGCAAAAATCAATAAAAACAAACGAACAAAGTATTATTTGATTAGCGCGCCTGAACGACATGCATTTTGCATATTTGGGATTGAGAAATCACACTGAACAGTAATGGTGCAGTGAACAGTAATGATTTCTTGGCTCCAGTCCAATTTCAGGGACTGGGATAGCAGAGCTCACTAATTCGTTTACAAAAACGTTGAGCACAGCGGCAGTAATGATTTAACGAGTCCTAATAACATTTCTGACGAAACATCCTGAAGGCCGGAGTGCTGACGCTAATATTCTAATACAAACGGATGACGTCACAGTTGTTGATGACGGCTAGTGATCGTGACGTCGTGTTAAAACATAGTTTGAGTCTCGATTTAAGTAATACAGTACATTCTGCCACCATGTATAGTGTAATAAAGCACACTTTCACCCTGAACTATTATAGTTAAAGCGCGAGGACGCCTGCTTTTCTGAGATGCCGATTTAATCATTTCTAAACTTAATTTCGATTAATCTATGGCAGAAAACAAACTACGGTGTCTGTGACCTAAATTAAGAATCCTCGCACAGGGCTAACTGACGCGATGTTATTTTGACTTGTCAGCCCCCTACGTTAAGACAAACGTTACTAGAAAAACAAATGATGAACAGTTTGGTGACGGTTTATGTTCAGGTTAAATATCGTCTCTAAATCATTTTAATTACATCTGTGATTCTCTTAAACCATACAAGGCAATAAGACCGTCTCATTTCTACTACCAACGAAAGTTTAGATCAGTACATTCAGCTGAAGTTTCCACCTGTGATGTTAGCTGTGTGGTGCAACTGCAAACCAAGAAACGGGATGCGACGAAGCAGTTTACTGTGGGAGGCTTTACGAGGTGATGGCAACTGACATCGATCGTGATGTAGGTTACATTGTGACGTAATGCAAAAATGTTCGACTAGGAGGGGGCAGACAGGAATGGCGCAGTGACGTCAACACATTGTGACGTAATGAACATTATCGTCTGGGAAAGTATTGTCGGCGCCTTTGATCTTTAACCGAAGCATCTTAGAACTATCATTCACACCTCAAACCTCTCAGGCACTCATTCCCTGGATAAAGCAGCAATACTTTTGATCCAGTTTATGCAAAGAAACAGTTGATTAAATCAATAGATGAATGTCCAAATAGTGTCAAGGGAGAACCTGACGCTCGTTCCTACGCGTGTGTTTAAATTCAATGTATCTTCGCACCCTCAGAACTCAATCAGATGATGCAACCTGCATGTAATACAGTAAGAAGGATAGAGGGAAAGGGAACGTGTTTCACCCATGAATTCACTATCAAATTACGGACAAAACAAGTAATATTTAATAGCATGATGCGTTGAAGCAAGTCAAAAAGCAACATGGTCAACACTATCATCTCATCGGAAGCATATGTATTTGATCCAAATAATGACAGAAACTCAGTGAGTATTGTTTGAGACCACAGTGCGTGATATTATAGCTGTAGTTAACTAACCCGCGGTTTGTTGTATATGAAATGTTAAAAGTGTGGTAGTTTAGCCTGAGTATTGTACCGCCTTGATGAGGCGGTTCGCTGATCATGATGTCGACCACTTCCTGACCTGGCCCCTGCAGTAACCCAGGGCCTAGATTTTGCATGCTCAGATAATCGTAACTTGCTAATGTACGGCACTTACGACTATCTTGGCGCTAACAGAGCTTCGAAAATCTGGGCCCAGCATGTTTATTATCGGTCGCGTTAGAGGTGACATGAGAGAAGCTCAAAACAACATTCACTAGATGGACGGTACTTTAAACGACTGTTGATAGGGTGAAGATTCCACTTCGAATACACACACACACACACACACACACACACACACACACACACACACACACACACACACACACACACACACACACACACACACACACACACACACACACACACACACACACACACACTGAATGATACTTGCAACAATATTACAAATGGCTTTTCTGATTTATGTTAATGTCTTGTTTGTATTTGGTTCCAGTTCAATACTTGTTCCACGTATCTTAGTTTTATTCTATTTATTTTCCACAGTAATAACTCCTACACTGTTCGTTTCAAGGATCTGAAAGAAACACTAGTATACAATACTTTAGGTCGTAACCTCGGCTTTCACAAATACAAAAGCAGCATTACGTAGCAGCTGTTCTTAGTTAGTTATACAGTGTTTCGGGAAACATTTAAACAGATTGTACACAACAAGTGAAAGCAATGTCAGCTGATGCTGGTTGTGTTTCTACTTGAGTTTGAAAGTCAAAAGCTGACACTTCATAACAAACGAAAAAAGCATCAATCAAAAAGCTCGTGGTAGTGCAGCGAAACTGTTAGACGCCCGCCGGTTAATTACCATGGCAACAGCCTCCTACACCAACTGCTAATACGATTTCAAACCTTGCCGTGTTTTTGCAAATCAAAAAACGGATTTCCATGGTTTCGCACGATAGTGTTAACTATATATAGAAGTAGGTCTTCTACTGATGTGAACACTTCTCAGTGGGATGGTTTGTTTTACTCTCTACCAATAATAATATTTTGTTCACAGGGGTTCGAATCTGTTTGGATACGCATTTTTCCGAGTAAAAACCTAGACGTTTATTGTGTTTTATACATTTTTCAAATTTGAACTAAATCGATGAAGATCGAATGAATATTTGGGAAGTCTTGGTCATTATTTTTGAAAAAATAATTGTCCAAAACGAGTTTCGAACCTCTGTGATTTTATGTAACAAACCCTAACTTGTAAGGGAGTTGACGTGGTCGCTTGGTTAACTGCATGTCGTCGTGCTAAACCAGTGCTCATGATATCACCCGTTGGCATGACTGGTGATCGAGTTAGGGCGTTTGTAGCTTGAATAACCACAACTAATCTAACAAATACACCGTGAAGTGCCTTGGCATTACATTTATTCACAATAAACACTTATGAAAAATACCAAATATGCGAATGTCTTGCATAAAAAGGTGGTATTTTAAAGTAATACTGCTATTTCACAATTAATATATCAATGTGTCATAAAAAAGATATAAACACTACCCCTTTGAGTCTATTTGGGGCTCTATCTTGTTATTAAATTCACTGTATTCGTTTTGAACGGGTGACATTGTACCTGTAAATTGCGTTCTGTGAGACGTGAAACCTGGCCCAATTCAATAAAAACTGAAGAAACAGGTTCCCATCACATCAGGAAATAAAAACTCTTTGTAATCCTTAATGTACACGTTTATTTCATTGATTAATTCGATAGGACTGAGATCTAATGTTTTTATAAATAATATCACACATGCGGTTTTCAAACATATATTTCATGTGGAAGTAACGATGCCCGTGTTACATTTTATTTTCGCCCCAGGGACTTCCCAAGATAATCCTCCGCGCCACCTGGCGGCGAAATACTTCAAATGCCCGTATGTAACAAGTGCCCTAAAAATATGGCGTCGAAGCTGTAGCAGCGAATGTGGAGCTATTACCTGTAAGATTTTCTTCTTTTGGTGAGTGTGCGTTGATTTTCTCAACATTAATATCTGTAAAATTAGCCGATCTTTGTAAGTGCAAATTACCACAGCTCGATTTCTTCTGGAGGTAGGACACCTTTGACATTTTAGCCGTGTCCTCATTTCTTAAATCATAACATCGAGAACTTCACTTCCGAGCTGTGTGCTCCTAACAACGTACCTGGCTCCAGTTGGCTATTTCAGCCATACGTGGACACTGTTACTTATTTATTATCAATTATTAACACCTCTACTGTGTGTAGATATACGTTTCAATGTGCATTGTGCGGTCACACAAGCACATGTCGGTCAGCTCTCCTCGGTCTTCTCTCAAATCTGAACCGGTGGGCTTGAATACCCAAACTTCGGTGACCCTGCCCTCATCAAGTGAACTTGAGAACTGTTCCCAGCGTGGGGTAATTACTCTCCCGCTAACACACCCGGCATCTTTATTACCTGCCCAGGAAATTTTAGTGAATATGCATGCTGACATTGGTGTTAATCTTATAGCTTGTTTACGCGTGTTTACCTGTTGAACGAAATGCTCTTTCCTATCGATTTTTTGGCCGAGTTGAATCATGCAGGGATGTCCCTTGTGCCACGCCCACACACATTACCTTCCTTCAGATTTAGTCACCAAAGAAGTATTTTAGGTGAATGGCAAACATTAATTCCTGCTTCGTTTGAATTACTTAGAATGAAAATTGACTAAGTTAAGGATCTATCCTTACACTAAGGTCATACCGATTTGTTTTATTTGTCTTTCCTGTTATTTTAAAACTCTAACCTATGTCCTGATCTTTTTTCAAACAAATAATTTTTTAATTGTGTTTTGACAAGAAAGTGAATTATGATACTTTTATGGCATATTTTGACATCAATCCATAAGTGTATACTCACTTTCTTTTGACAAGTTAATGTGTGATAACTGTTACATTGTTGCAAGTGTTTGTCATAATTTTGTTGTAGGTTTTAATAGAATCTGTCCTATTCGCGTCAAATGTCTTGGTTTTCCAGATCTATCAGTGATCAAGATAGGGTTTTTGATCTGTTCTTGTTGACTCTGTACTGATTATGGTTTATAATACAATTCAGTGTCAATGAGATACACATGGAGCGTTATCAATGGAAATGACAGTATTTTCACAAATGTCAAAACCATGAGTTAAGTTTAAATAGTCAGCAAGTAATTCCATGCTAAGGGTCAATCTGATAAATGTGAAGATTTCTGTTGTCTATAGTAAGTTAATATGCCTCACCATGTATAGACGCGTAGTAGTTGCACCAGAATAAGTGATGTAGATATCAGCTGTTACTGCATGTTGGTAATTCGTAATGATTGAGGTCATCTTTACTTTAATAATTATTGGCACAGCTCCTGGCAGGTGTTTATTTCACACCTGAATGAACTGGTGATGCCACATGTATGGTATGCTATTTACCTAGGCTGTCATACATTATAGTGCTGGTATGTTGACTGATAGTTGGATAACTTTTATGACCTTTCACTAACTACAGATGTTTCGTTGCTGCAGAAGTTCCTTCACTTTATGAATACTTACTTCCCTTTGACTTGTAATCTGCTCGCTACCAGCATCTTTAAATTTAATAACCCTTGTATATATGTGTGTGCAGTACACATAATTTTATAACTGCTTGCATGGGACAGTTGAGTTGCCTCGTAGTTCAAGAGTTTGCTCATCTTAACGAAGATTCCAGTTTGATTCCCCAGTGTGTGTACAATCTGTGAAGTCCTTTTCTGTGTTCATCCTGTCTTGGTATTGTTGGATTTATTGCTAAAAGCAGTGCAAAACTAAGTCATTCATTCACTTTAAATGTGAACAACTACATTGGTTCATGATTAAATTCCCTTCATAGAAGACCCACCATCATGATCAGATGAATGTTTTTCTGTCCTGCATCTATGAGGGAGGAGAGAGAGTTCATGATTTGATCTCTGGCCACAGCAGAGATTGGGATAGAGAACCTAGACAATGGGCCATCTTTAGGATTATTACCCATGTTCTTAATTTAGAATGAGCCCCTGCCCTTGTGTCAATAGTAAACTTCAAAATTTAAGTGGGCCAGTTATTATTCTACTGTGCAAAAGGGCCCATGGCCCCTGCCTTTCCCAATCCCTGCACTGTTTACCAACAGACATTATAGCTTTAAGCTTGTGGTTGGAGATCCGTGTCAAGGGGATAAAATAGAGATGGGTTTATGCTGTATCTTTCTTGGGTATCCATGTTTAACTGCGACATGGTATCTTAGTGGTGTGACATCATTAAACTGTAATCATGGTAATACTCTCAACTGGACACTTCCATGTATGTCACTGTGCAATTATCTTGAAAAACAACAACCCAGTTGCTTCAAAATTGATAATGTCTAAAATGTTTTCATGATCATTCTGTGCGTTAAGTTCATGCACAGGTGTGGCAAAAATAACTAGTAGTAACATTTAAGGAATAATTATTCAAAGCTATTTTTGGAGACCCCTCCACTGCAGTAACACAAACAGAGCATACCAGTAGTTAGCCAGCTGTGGCTGTGATAGATATTAATGATATCCTCTCAAATTATCTGTATTATAGAGTTTTAACTTTTAAAAAGTTTTATGGATGTGGGACCAATGGCCTATTTTCAAGCAGGATTTAAGATTGATATCACTAGAACCTTTTTTATAACTTTTATTTCTTTTTGAAAGATTCAGTGTGTTACATGTTTATAGTGAATCGTTTAATGCATAATTTAATATTTTCATTTGTACATTGAATGAACTTGGAATAAAAAAAACATTTAGTATTTTTTTAATAAGGAGGGGCGACATCACTAAAACTCTATTATCTACTGATGCCAATGATAGGCATGATCAGATGGTAGTGTCCTATCTGGCTATTGTAATTTTTAAAATTGTCAGTTTTGCGTGGTGTTTTCTGAGATGATATTTTCTGAATTTTTATTTGAAGCTTCACATGGTAATTTCAAGAGTCAATTACACGTAGAGGATGCAAAGTTTACATCAGGTGTCATGAACTAGACAGCTCATCAGGATGAATCACATTGAAATGTGCAGCTTTAGAATGGAAATTAACATGAAATTCTTAATCAGAACCAAACTTGGGAAGCAGAACATAAAGTGAAAAGATGTCATTATGCTCTTGTTTAAGGTCAGATGTTGATAGGAAACAGGAATGTTACTAATATGTATGGTATAAGTAATTAGTATTCCTTAACATGCCCAAGGGATGTATCCAGACCTAGGATGCTTGCTTCAGGCAAGTGAACTCTACCAGTAACAAATTTTATCCAGAGATATTTCAAGATATGGAGCTATTTAAATGGTTTGTCTATATCATTCAGTGTTCTACTTCTCTGACATTATTTTCAAAATACAGTGTGCATCTATTGCTTGATTTGTAATGTCAGGTAAGTTTAAGTCTTATCCTTCTTAAACATAACAAAAGTCATGTTTTATAAGCATTTATGAACATGACAAAGAACAAATAACTTGCTGCATGATCTGTGATCATCAATCTGTATCATAAGTCTGTGGATACCTAAAGTGAAGACTGCGTTTTTGTTGCTACTCTTAGTCTTACATTAAACTAAGTCATCTATAACATACATAATAACAGTGAAATAGCCAGACTTGTATCTTATCATGTCCCAGGTATAAAGATTAATGAATTGTTGGAATTGTTGTTATTGTTGTTATTTTCTTACCACTGTCCTGTAGGTGGAATATTGCTTAGGTTGACATTATGTAACAAACAAAAGCACCCTGTCAAACACAGTGCCTGCTGATCATGAGGATTTGATTTTTTTTGCAGTCAAAGGTCAAGTTGGTGTTTACCTATTTTTGATAATCATGTGTTGAATCTTTGATCATCAATATTCTTATTCTCCTATTTTCCATGACCATTGATACCATCCTGATGTATATAATCACTGTAATATGCCCATGCTTGTTGCCAAGTCGTCAGGTAGGAATGTATTGTTACCTTGTCAGCTGCTTGTGATGGAAGAAGGAAGTTAGCACTTCGCTAACAGCGTGATCACTTCAACTATTTTAAGCAATCTCTGTAGTTTGTTTCCTTAACAGTCCATGCAGGTAGATCTGTAATGTAACTATGCTGATTAGCTCTCAGGTAGGTGAAGATCATGGTTAGATGATCTTCAGCAACCCTTGTGTCTTAAATGTGTCAACCAATGGCATAGACCAATGTGTACCTGTAATTGGATACCAGTCACCAGATTTTCTTGTCCAGATTTTCTTGTCCAGATTTGATTATTTACAGACATATTTGATTATCTAAGTGTTCAAAGACATTTCCTGCTTGATAACGGTACAGGAATATGTATCAAGATGTCACACTCTTGTAATATAGAAGTTGTCCTTTATAATGTTTGTCATTTGTTTACTTGCCCACTTCTAAAATGTTGCTCAGAGAAGCTGCAAAACAAATGCTACGTCTGGTTGTTTTGATTGTCATCACAAATAATGTTTTAGCACAGATTGCGTAAGTATTGTGATAATGTAGGACAATAGATGAATCTGTATTGATATTGAATTATTGATTACCGGGAATTCACACGTTTTGGCTCACATGATATTTACAGGCTTAAGTCTGGATTTAATTGTCTTAGATGTAGTTACTAGTTAGTCCTTTCATGATAGTTTGTGTTTTGCATTAATTAGACCGTCCATTTTATCATTCACGTTCACATTTAGTCACTCGAGTAAACATTTTCATAATTTTCAGTTTTGAATTTTTAGACCAGAGTCTTGTTCAAGGAGTTGTAAAAATTCACTATTCTTTATATTTTCATCAAAATATTGTGCATTTAAGTGCTGTCCCTAAAAATGGTTAAAATATTTCACCACTAGAACAGTGATACAGGGTATTCCCATCAATTGCCACAGAAACGTATAATTGATCATTCTGGTTCACAGTAATTAACTATTGATGAAATGAGGTGCTTAAATGTTTTTGTGTGATCATCAATTTAATCATTAGTAGATGCATCATTATATGGTGATACTTTAATTATACTTTATCAAACTAGAATTTCCAGTAAGCCATTCTGTTTTAGCACTAAACTACATATCCCCAAATACTCATACTCCTGTACATCAAGATGGATGCTGCTCTAATTGTGCTAGGTATATATTTTGATCCGCATCATACACGGTCAATATCCTCACAATCGCCATGATTAGTGAAGATAAACACACAAATTGTACCATGTGTGTAGGTAGTATTTATACTAAGAAACTATTGTACAAAAGATAATATATTGTTTTGTGACCTGAAGGGCATATGGGATACATTGAAACTCATCAATATGTATCAATGTTTGAGTTGAGATAGAATATGTATTGATGTGAGAGATCGCCATGTGTTTTGTGATAATAGAATATCATAGATAATAGCACCAACCACCAGAATAAACATCAAATAAATGATCTTACATGGGTAGATACCATTTAAGAAAATAATTTAGTCAAGGATGGAAATTAAACCCGGGTTAGTCTATTTGTGGTAACACATATAACAAGCAAACATGAAATGTCCTGAAGATAATTTTCAACATTAATAAAACTGGTCTTGGCTTGTACAAATTTCCATATGCGTAAATATCTTTTGAGTTTTAGAGATATATCAGTGGACGGCTGTGAGCAGAGTTTGTAATCCCTGGACTGGTATTGTCTGTTTTTGTTTTGATTATGGTAAAGTAAACATGAATCAGGATTTATTTTGAGTCCTGTATTTGAGCATCTTCGATATCTGCAGGGCATACATTCTGATCAATCTCCACCATACCCCGAATGCATCTAGGGCTCAGCCCGATGAATTTATTACCTCCCTTGGTTAGCTGTTTAGCCAATCATGTGTCTACACTGGGAACTTGAGCATAGTAATCACAACTCACTTTCACTTTTTAAATTTTCTAAATGATAAACCTTGTCAACACAAACCATGCAGAGGTTCACTGAAAGAGGTAGGAGTTTTTGCATGCATTTTTTTAAAGTTTCGGACCTGTCAATTTGTCTGTATGGTTTCCCCTAAATATGAGCCGTCACAGACTCTGTGACTAGCAGGCTTACTTGTAATGGCGGCTACTGTGAGATTGTGGAGCCAAGAGAGGGAGGTAATGAAATAAGTTATCGGGCTGACCTGTAGATGCATCCAGGGTATAGTGGAGACTTTGGAACGTATACTCTTGAGATATCGAGGATGGTATTTGAGGGTCCCTGGGACTAATGCTTGTAGTTTCCAGAGTCATGGACAACAAAATGGGGATGCAGACACTTAAATATTAGTAATACTGTTATTGTATTGTGTATCATGATCAACACATCAATCAGCAGCAGCAGTGAAATAACAAATGACACCAGAACCTTTATGAGCCAAACTCAAACTCAGTTATAACTTATTGTTGCTTGATTAGGATTTTTACAAAAGTGTTTGGACTTTTTCCACATCCTCATGGTTGTGCTAATAAATTTTGTTGCATCCACTGTCAGTTTTTATGCGTATAACATGAATTTGCATTCAGTAAATCCTGCATGAAAAATGCTAAATAAATGGCTTAGACAACAAAATGCCTTGGAATCACTGACAATTTATTCATTTCCTAATAATTTTAAAATGTTTACTTTGTTTACAGGACACTTGATTATTCATCATAATCATGTTCAAATCCAAGAAGAAAAAGCCTGCAATATCGGACCCAATAAACTTCGAGCACCGTGTCCACACTGGCTTTGACAGTGAACATGGAGTTTTCTTTGGTCTACCGGCCCAGTGGACAGGCATCATTGGGGTGGAAAAGGAGAGGCCAAGGCCTATTGTGGATCCATCCAGTATCACACACACAGACATAGAACCACTCAAGGTAACTCACAGTGTGTTTACAGTGTAGTGTGAAAGTAATGCTGTCATTGCCATGTGTCGAAAGTCTCAAATACCTTTGTTTTCATGTCTGATGTTTTACAACCAGAAAAAATGGTTACCTTGATGGCTTCGTTATGAATGTGTTTTCTTTCATGCAGTCCAAATTTAGCTCATCTATGGTACTTGCCTTCAAGTTTTATGTTAATCAGCTATTGTGAACCCAGCTGTGGTGAGAGTAGTAAAATGTCAGTGATAATGGTCTTCACGGTCAAGTTTCGCTCATCACGCCAAGGTCCGGGGTTTGATTCCCCACATGTGTACAACATGGGAAGTCCATTTCTCATGTTCCGCGCCACAATATTGCTTGAATGTTGCGACATAAAACCACACTCACTGACCAACAAGTCGCAAGTTAGGCTGAACTCAGTGTCTATTCTGAGACCCTGATTGCGCGATTCGCGCTAATAATGTTCAAATCACGCCTCATAAAAACAACAAAACAACTGTCACGCATAGTAATTTGCTCCCTAACCATGCTAACTACCTTTCAAAAAACATACGAAAAAAGCCTTATACTGACGAGGAATGATTTTTTAAATCGGAGTCGGCCACAGAGTCAAGTTCAAGTGACAACGTGTAAACATAACAGAGTAACCTCCCTTGGTTAAAACCACTATCGGCACAGGGGAAACAAAATTCCATTCATATCAGTATGAAAATATATTTTTTCAAAACATTTTCTGATGAAGTTATGATTTGATTAATTAATTAATTGACAACGTTTGACTATGAACTCTAAACATAGTGCTTGTGAACAGCACTTGCAAAACACAGTTTCGTCGATCTTTTTTTAGAACATCAGTGTGTTTCAGCTTCGTTTTCGAAATCAGACAGTATTATCACTTGAAGTTGCAGATAACAAATGAATATGAAATTCTTCTTTACAACGGTTTGTGGTAATTTAGCATAATTAGTGCTATGCAAAAGAATGAAAATAACTGACTTTTTCACTCAAAAAACACTGAGAAAGCAACAGTATCCACCATGTCTCCGCAGACTGATACGTCTGTTAAGGAGACGTGTAAATCGAAAGGCAAGCAAAACCCCGAGACTGACCGCGGTCCCTCCGACTATTAAAAAAAACCAAACCAAGTGTTTTTCAGGAAACAAATGGTTGCAAGAATGGCCATGGCTCTCTTAAAATGAGCTTGGTGCTATGATATGTGACTATTGTAGCCAAAGTAAAATGAGCAGAAGTTTCACTGGTGGTGGTTGCAATAACTTTCGGACATCCACACTATTTTGAAAGACGATAATACAGGTATTCCCCCCTACATTTTCCAAATCCCCCCTCCTTTTTTGTAAGGGGGCGACAAATCCCCCCTAGATTTTCAGTTCTAGAATAGACACTGCTGAACTCTAAAGCAGTTTGCAATTCGTGAATGATAGATAAATGTTGGGACCAAACAAATTCATAAAAAATTAAATGCTGTAACCATTTCTGACTTGTTCAAGCATTAAGCTACTTGAGACTTAAGAGCTCTTCATAAAACCAAATCTAATTCAGATTACCAGTACTATGCTGTCTAATGTCAAAGGTTCAGTGACCTCATTGATATTGAACACTAAGTGGCGTTTGGTGTTGTCATTTCTTGTTAAATTAACAATTGTGAACTGTAATTATGGTTGTAGGATACACTTAGTCTTATCAATGTAAGTTATTTTTCTCATACATCACATTTGATATGAGGTATCAGTTAATGCACTTAATGTTAAGTGTGAAAAATAAGTTTTTATCCATTTTGTAAGTGTTTATGCTCAGCGCTTTATTGACTTAAAAATTAATATTTGAAAGATTAACTGGAGAGCTTTTGTAAATATGCTAGTTGCAAAAGTTGTTCCATTGGTAGTTTGGGTGAATTATTTCTGCCCGTGATATATTCAGTGCCACTCTTTTATTATTTGCATGGAAGTGTAGTCACCAGCATAGACATTAATTCATTTTTTGTCCTGGATCCATGATTTTATTTTCATTAATATATATGTAACTTACAATCAAACTTCCTTTCTGATGACATGTCATTTAGTGTCAACAGAGTTACAGATAGCTTACAATGCACACAGGTTACATTAGTTTGTGATAACTGTTTTTATGTTTTTCCCTCCCTTTCCAAGATCCACCTATGAACCTGAAGGTTGAAAAAGTTGTACTTACAGCCATAACTTTTAATTACGGGGGCTGACATACTTTCTATTTGTGTTGTCTTGTTCATCATAGACTGCCTCTGTAGCCTAGTGGATGGAGAGTTTGTAAGCAGTGAGGAAAAATGTTAAATGGTGGTACTTGTTGTTACCTTGCCTTATCACTAATGTGACAGGACATAACCATGTTAGACAACAGAGTGGTATGTCAGTGGGCTGGCAGAAAGTGCGATAACCTGGAATGCGACATTAGACCATATTTTCTCAATCGCCTTTCTTTGAGGGAGATTAAGCATATGTATTCTGATATATTCTGATTCTATTTTCAGTCACAAGCTATTATTCGAGGTCATTCACAAGCAGATCTAAATGGTTTCCTCCAACAAGGACGGGGTATCAGTGTGGCAAGGTCAAACTCATTGCGAAGAGAAAGCCCACCGCCATACAGAAGGAACTTTAAGCCAAATGCAGACCACCCACCTGTACCTGAAGATGAAATGTCACCTGGGAGGTTCAACGAGTACCCACAAGGACACCCAGGATACCCAAGGGATCAAAATGGTCAGAACAGGGATTACTCTCCCCGGGAATACAGAGGCGATCCCCGGGAATATGGGCGCAATATTCATGAACGGGATCCAAGAGATGATCGATACCCGCCGGGAATGGATCCTAGAGATCCACGAAGAGAAATGCGTGATCCTCGAGAATATCGAGGGGATCCCAGAGACCTAAGAGATCCAAGGGATCCCCGATTTGTCCATCCGGATCAGCGAGGCCCACAGCGTGACCCGAGAGACCATTCTCAAGGTGGGACATTGGAACGGCGCCAGAATGGTCCAAATGATTATGACAGAGGACTGAATAATTCTTATGGCAGTGATCCTTATAATAGTTCATTTGAACAACGAAATCGTCCAAGGGATATGCCGCAGCAAAATAGTAGGTACGATCAACCAGATGGGAGGGGTGCCCCCAATGACCGCCACCAGTTTCACAATGGAGTTCAGACAAGTCCCCCTAGACCTGGACAACACCCCCATGGCTTCTCTGAACTGGGACATCCTAAATCTCCTGTTGCCTTGCATTATGAGAGGGTGAGTTATGCAATGTATATAATCCACACTGATCTTTGTTTTGTGATATAGTTCTTGGCGAGTTGCATGAAAGGTTTTTGTGGGTTTGTGTTTTTAATTTCTCTTTTTTGGCAAGTTGTCATGGTCATAATCATCATCATCATCTTTTTTTCAGTTTTGTTGTCATGGTTACGTTCTTGATATTCATGCAGGATAACAGGATGCCATCATTAAATTAGGAAGACAGCACCTGACTAGAAAATGTTCTAAGGCAAGGTTTTATCTACTATCTACCCAGCTCACATATTCAGCACCAAGTCTTTAGGAAACGTTAATTAAATCTCCTAAACTGGAAAAAAAAGAATTATTTTAGTCAACATTGAATTATTTCACTTTTCATTTCAACCTGAGAGTCATAAGTTAGAGACTAGACTAGAATAAACATATGTACTATACATGGTAGAATGGATATGAGGCATAAGTTAATGATGCTAGTATTGTTTATTAAAATATAGATAAAATCCATTGATCCATTCCAGTGCTATTTTGAATGTGTGCCATGATACAACATGAAAATATGAATTAGGACGTGATTAATGTATGATTTGATGGAGATGATTTGATGCAGTGTGTATCATCACATAGGTAGTTGTTTGAGAATATTGCATCGATATCTGGCAGCCAAATCAAACATTGAATTGTAAATTGTTTCAGATAAAGTTATCAAAATCAGATAAAGTTATCAAACTTGCTGCCCCACTTTGAGGTACCGGGCTTGAGAATGAACTGAATTTGATAAATCAATTTTAGCTTACATTAGGACTTAACTATAGAGACCATGCTCTGTGGCAGTGATATGTATGCAATACTGGTGCAACATTATTATTTAGCTTTTTCTTGGACCATTTTTGTTAATTTTTTTTTATTCCAGTTTCCTATCTGCATTTTGATGTACTGACATTTAACACAATAAGTGTGATAAGTAGCATATGACTTTTTAGGAGATTGTTTTCCAATGGCTGGTCAGAGTTACCCACTACAAAGGTGGGAAATGTAAGGCTTCAGTGGACATGAATTTATGTACCTTTTAGTGCTGTACCTCGTGGGGTAAATCAGGTTGATGGCTGGACCACTTTGTTTATAACTGTAGAAATAATGGGATTGATCATTCGAAATACTACCTCTTGGGAGCTGCTATTGTCTGTAAATAGCCAAACAACCTCAGAAGTTACTGAATAATTCCAAACAGTTGTATTTTAAGAGTTATTAGGGTTTACAGGCTAATGGATCAACAGGACATATTGCAGTTTCACAGTATCCCAAGTAGTGTGTATAATTTTTTAATCTGTAATGGGTAGCTGAACAAAAATAATGAGCTTGTGAGACTCATATTGGTCATCATGAAATATTTCATTGCTTAGTTCAGAATATGTAGCTAATTAGATGGAATAATTTATTATTCAGATTTTATATAATATTATAATATAGCTGTCATGTTGTGACTTGTCTGATGTCAAACTGATGATCAAACTCAGGTTGCCATGTAGACACAAGTTCAGTGTTTAGTAAAGTTCTTTGACCAGGCGGCCCAGCTGCAAACAGTCAAGTATCTACCAAAAATCATGTGTCTAGACAAGCAGCCATTTCTCTACGATTCCAAACTAAGTGCCTGTGTCTGGCAAGTAGGGAAAGAAATGGTGATGTTGTTCTGTATAAGATTTTTTAGTGTCCATTTTTTGTGTGTCTGCCAAGTCAGGTTGGTAGTTTCACATGTGTGTCTGTCATAAACAAACCAGATATGCTTGTTCCCAAAGCCCATATGGTACTGTACTTTCTGTCCAATTTGTAAATAATATTGCCAAAATAGTTTTTATTATTTGCCTTCAGTGTATAAATAATGATTCTCATGATTGGCCAGAGTGCAACATCCTGTGTAAATATTCTATGACCTTTTACCTTGCACCTATCAGTAGGTTATCTACAACACAGGGCGGACGGATCCCAGTCAGAAAGTGCTTGATTACTGGCTAGCATCCCTGGTAGTAGTGTGTTGTGCTAATCCCTCCACCTACTGTAAATGTTTGTAACCCAATTGTAACCATATTGTAATTTTCACCAAATCTCTGACATTATCTCAGTAAACATGGTAAACTCACACTTTTCTTGGCTTGTAAAATGATATCTACCCAACATGACCATAGAAACTGCCTCTCCAGAAGTAAACAAATAAATAACGAAAGGTGAAATGTCACCTGGTACAATACACAATATATCAAATCCACCTTGACCCCAGTGCCAGTCTGGCTAGTTAAACCAAACCAAATAAACAAGCATGATGGATGTGACCAAACCGCCCAGTTCCTGCATCTGTGGATGGAAGGGCCGACCAGCAACATGGGCTTGGCCTTTCCTGATAGAAACCCTTGTTTCTGTGGCCATGGTAACTTAAGAGCTTAGAACAATAGGTCAATCCCCCCTATCCAACACAAGCCCTGTTGTTTATGTTGCAGGGACAGGCCTGGTTACAGGTTCACCTGATACCATAGGCTAGAGAAGGGATCCATTTCACCAGACAGCCTATATGATGGTGTCTGGCTCTTCACATCTCATTCTCAACATGGGATTCCATGAATGATGTTTATTTCAGATTTGCAGTATAGTGGCCATTCTCTACATATAGCAATAAATTTCTGTTGAAAGTAGAATAAGTGTAATCAAGTGTCATAGTTTTGTTTTAGAGGTCCAAGAAACATAACAATGTAGGAGTCATGAAATTATAAATTAATTGATTTTATCCTTGTCATGTAAACCTCTGTAGTTCTTACATATAAAATTTTCCCAAGACATGTTTTTATTTTTTAACTGACGTGCTGACGTAATCATTCATTAGTTGTACGATTTTTTCAACATGTTTTTGTTCGATGCAGTTTGATCTTCTAACTTTGCTTTGAGAACATCTGCGAATATGTGCTTGAGAAGTTTCTATTTCAACATCATAAGTACTATGTACATTGAATAACTCAACATTCAGGTCCTGTCTTATATATTGCTAGGCCACAAAACTTGTAACTACTCCAACTATATATGGCATTTTGGTTAAGTGTATAAAGTAAAAGAAGTTACCTTTACCTTGTTTATAATGATTTCAAATTATCAAAATCATTTCCAGGTGTATATTTGTAATCTGAGACCAGTGTTAGTCTTCTGTGACCTGTGAGGTACAGATAATCAATATTAAGATCCAAGCAATATGCTCAAGCAGTGAATATTGTTGGGTTTATATATAATAATGTTGTCATGAAGTTGGATATAATCTGTTTGACAGGCTGAACAAACAACAGTATGAAAAGCAAAACAAGGTACATGACCAACCCTCCCCTCTTTCCACTCACTTAAAAACTAACCCAGAACAATATAAAAACTGAAACACCAGAATGGAAAACTAAAACAAAAACAAATAATTTACAAAAAGTGTCTCATTAAAGTTATTGCCTAGCAACATTTTACTGCTCAACATGATCAAAGAGAGCATTTTGAAATGAAGAAAAGTATGAGAGCTTTTCATGCTTTTGAGGTGGTATCTTTCCCGGAAAAATGCGAAAGTTATAACTTTTTAATGTTAGGTTATTGATAATATCCATTTTGTATTTGGAAAGAACAATGTCTTCCTTTTCATTTCCGCTTCATGCGTGAAAGGTGTATAATCGTGTGTCAGTATTTCAGAAAATCATAATCTTCATTATTTTTTATCAAAGGAGTATTTTCTCCCAAAATGCAGTTATGACCCTGATGGACACTTTTACAGGATCTGAAATGGCTGGCTGTCAGATCATGGCAACATCAAAATTGATTCTCATTTGCGTTCTAGCCCTTTTCTTTCATGTCCATTAGGACCAAGTCCTTATTTCATTACATCACTCTTTCATCACATGGCTAGTCTGAAATGAATGTTGTCATTCACTAGGAAGGTGCTGTTGAGATTTATTCTGTGCATTGTGAATGTGTTAACTCAGTGGCAACTAACCAAACTCCTGCAGTTTGTTAATAACACATGCGTAACATGCCCAGTTTGGTTTTCTCTGCTGCTTCAGCATTAATTGATCCAGTAATCAACATCGGTATGTCTTTGTCAAAGTGATGTCCATTGCTGCAATTTTCTGCTACATTTCACATTGACATTGGACATGGTAAAACTAACTCAGGCTCTGTGCTAATTGACTGATGGGAGTATGGAAGCGGGGTCCTCATTATGCTTGATTAATAAACATGGGGTAACTGCACTGGGCAGTTATTGTTCAGGAGGCTAGTACAGTTTGTCATGTTTATACAGGTTCCAAGTTTAAGTTCCTGACAAATCAGCGTGATTTGTAACATGCATGTTGCATATACAACTTATCGAACTGCAGTTTATTGGCCATGTTACAAATAAGGATTTAGAAATTTGGTAAGGTCTGGTTTAGTGTAAAATGTGTAGGATTTACTTTTTCTGTCCCTGTCATGTCTCACTCACGCCTTATTGTTTTGCATGGGAAAAGAGATGGGGAGGGTTTGGTTGGGTAATTTCTTCTACATTTCAATAAATTTTTACTTACTGATTTTGTCATTGAGATCCCTAGGTGGTTGAAAAGGTGTGATGGGTGACCAGTTACCATGGAAATGGATCTGCTCTTGGAAAGACTGTTAAAAGGAAATTGTTTTATGAGCAAGATTCATTGCTATTTTTTCCTTTATTACATTGCTCCCTCTTTTTCTGAAGAATTGTCCGGACTGTGAATCTTTTCTCATTTTAAATAGTTGACGATTGCAAATATCAACAGCTCCCATCACACCCTTCTGTTTTCTGTCTTTGTTGATACAACTCTTGCATGAGATTTTTCTAGCAGCAACCATTGCTCTTATTTTCCTGGGTTTAAGTTTGGGTAAACAACCCTGGGAATACAGCTTTACAGCCTACCAGGATATGTTTCTTTTTGGACCAAACCAAACATCATGGTATAACTAATTATATCTACCACAATTACTGTTGAGGAAGCAATGATTCACTTAACTTCAGAAATGAACCAAAAGCTTAAGCAATAATCTCTGTTTCTCGTTGTGGTATTTAATTTGTCGACATAGGCTTAGTCTGCTAGTCTTAAGATTAGTGGAAATCTAGGAGGGCTAGTTTTCTCCCCCAATCCAGTAAAGTTGTGTGCGTCTAGTCTGAAATGACGTGAGGTCCATCGGTATTTTACAGTATCAGTATGTGACATCATGGTGTTTCTTGAACAAGTGAATCATTGCAGCCTTTTAACAGTTTGTTGGTTGTATGCTCGTCACATTCCTGCATGTGTTTGTGCATGTAACGCTGCTAGACTAGCCACCCTCTTTTCTCTCTCAAGGGTGACCAGTCCCCTAATAAGCCAAACAACAGCCAGCACACACACCGCCCCCCTCACTCGCCCAATCAGAAGCCCTCACCCCCAGGCGGCAAGTCCCCGCCCCACAGCAAGCAGCCAGGACCCAGCCCAGAGCAGCAGCGACTCTCACATGAACAGGTTTGCCCATCACCACTTGTTATCTCATCACTGTGGATATGCGATTTATACCATGAGTATGTTGCACAATAGTGTACTATTTTTATGTTAATACTTTGGCAGTTAATTTTCATAGCACTCTTTCATTTTCATTCAAGATCATTTTCATTCTTCAATTTTATATTTATGTTCATTTTGTCAATGCTACAACAATTTTTTTTTAAAAAACTAAAACTATGTAAACAAAATTATTATGAAATTATGAATTATTCATATCTAAAATATGAATTGATCCAAATTTCAGTCTTGTCATAATGATTTCAAACAGACCAGTTATGAAACAATATTTGTGCATTATTTCAGTGGCTAATGAGCTCCTCCAGAGCTGATGGCTGTAACATTATGTGTTCACAGAATAACTGAGTAGTGTGTCTGGCTGCTCTCTGCTTCTGACACCTAACTGGCATTACAATGCATGTGTGATGTTGTAAGAGTGCATGTTCAGTCTGCAGACCATGCATAAATCACACCCGACTCACTGTCACAATAATCTTGTCAGTATGGTGTTCATTGTCTTGTTTTATTACCTGTTTTGAAATCTGTGGTGTAGAACATAACACTTTTATTTTGTGTGTTGCACGCCTTTACCTGTACTGGGTTTTGTCTTTCATTTTATATACTCCTCCTTCTATTCTTTTTTTTCAAAACTATATGGAAATTTTTTCAAGTAGACCGACATCAAACCAATCATACAGGAATCTAGTGGAATCCATCAGAATTCATTTGTGCATAATTTGTATATATCAAGATATATTTTGGGTTAAATGTCATTTGTTTTATACAAATGTATATAGAACACATCGTCACATGAATTCTTTCATTTGTCACGTCTGATTGTTTGCTGGCAATTAAGAAAACGGTTTTGAATAAGTGTTGAAATACCAGGGTCCATAGGAAGATAAACACTGTGAACCTGAACCTATAAATGCATGTCAAAATGTCTTCTGACTGAAAGTCTACATAGAAAAATTAAATTGCAACCAGGAGTGTGTTTGATACACCATGAACCATGGCTATAAGTTTTTTCTTTTATTTGAACTGCCCGGGGGAAAAAAAACTTTAGAAATATTGTCTTGGCTTATTCCTTAATATTTAAAATGGACAAAACAAACTGGAATATTGGACACCAGTCAGTCTTTTTTTATGCAGGAATGATCGTAAACAAGTCATTCTTTCTATGCTTGCAAAGACTTTACTATTGATTCTGTGATTTTGAATTATGATTCACTTTCATTCCTGTGTGTTTCTGTGCAATTCCTCCAGTGTGTTTCTGTGCAATTCCTCCAAAGGTTTTGAAGTCAGGCAGGGTTGGATAGCCTCAAGTGGATAAAGTGTTTGCACAGGGTTGATTTCTCTCACAAGTACAGTGTGTGAAGCCCATATTGGGTGTCTCTACTTCTGATGTGGCTGGAATATTGCCTAAAATGACACTCACACACTCACTCCCACACTCGCTTATTGAACTAATGTGTTTGGTGTAGGCAATAGTAAGAATCACCAAAATTGTTTATCTTCTTGAATGGTTTTGGACTTTTTCAGATTAGGTCAATTGTTTAGAGATAGATGCATATTTCTGACATTACTATTTCTAGTTCCGAAATGCACTACAAATGGTGGTTTCACCCGGTGATCCTCGTGAGTTCTTGTCGGACTTTGTCAAGATTGGAGAAGGTTCAACAGGTATTGTGTGCATCGCTAACGACCGATCCAGAGCCCAACAGGTTGCTGTTAAAAAGATGGATCTGAGAAAACAACAGAGAAGAGAGCTGCTGTTTAATGAGGTGTGTAATTAATTTAACCTTGTATAAATTTGCCTGATTGTGACAGCCATGTGCGCCTCTAGAATAGGCCATATCGTCACCTTTTCAATGCTCTAGAATAAGTGGAAAAGATGCTTTGGTTAAATGTGCAAGTCCAAATTATGATTTTTCTAAGATTATTCTAAAGATGAATATCATAAAAGTCCAAGGGAATACAATTGTTTTTATTAGTAAATAAAGAGGTGATATCTTGAAACAACTGACATGTTTCAAGGTGGTAAACAGGATTTTTGTTTTATAAGAAATACATTCTGAGATTAAAGTGAAAGCTGATGACATCTTAAGGAAATAGTTAGAAGATGCTTGAAGTTGTGGACAAGTTAAGTATGATCAGTAGGGTCTACCCATGCTGTGATTATGATTATGTAAGCCCCAAACTGTCAACATCATGAGTAGGACTACTAGACTTTCATTCTCAGTTTCATACTGTTTTGAGACTGCACTAAAGAGAGTTTCTAAATAGTGAAGCATGTGACTTTATCGATAACAACTTTTTGTGTAGAATGATGGTTTGATGTTATTGATTCACCAACTTCTAAGAATGTTGATCGAACAATTGGTTACACAGAGACTGAAATTTAATAAAATTTCATGGATGTAGGTTATTCTCGTTATGTGTACAGCCCTGGAGTTCCAGCAGTTCTGCCAGATGGGAGTGCTTAATTGTATTTTGGACTAGTGAAAGTCCAGAGATGGTAGTCCTCAATAACATATGGGTTTTCTAATTCAGAAACTTTTCTTAATGTTTTTTTTCGCCAGTAATGGGAACCGAATATGACCTATATCCAGTTACTATTGAAGTTTCCAACTGTCCCCTGGATTTGTGTTACAATATTGAATATCTGATGATGCATGTCTGTCTGTGCATGTCTGTCTGTCTGTCTGTCTGTCTGACATGACACTGGTTGTGCTGCAGGTGGTTGTGATGCGAGACTACCATCACCCCAACATTGTAGATATGTACAACAGTTACTTAGTGCTAGATGAGCTGTGGGTCGTCATGGAGTTCATGGAAGGAGGGGCGCTCACAGATATTGTAACACATAGCAGGTAAGCACAGATTCACCTTGTATTTATCAGTTACGAGAGGTTTACCTTGAGTCCTGTATTTGAGGGTCCCTTGAGGACTCATCCTTTTAATTTTAAGGGGTCCTGGACAACCAAATGGGGGTTCCAGACACTTAATTATTAATACTAATGCTCTTATTGTATTGTGTATCATGATCAACACATTAATTGTTACAGTGATGAAACTACAAATGATATTATGTCCCAGCTAGTAGCAATGTCAGTGATAACTTGCTGTTACATAATTGGAATTCTGACAGAGGTACAGTCATCCCTCGGGTCGGGTCTTGGGGTCCACGGATGACCCCCCGCGTTATTAGACACCCACGTTATGGTACCTATTACATAATGCGGAACAAAGGCCTAGTAAAATCGTATTTTCCAAGGACATAACAAAACTGCTATTTAGTGAATTGTGCCCAGTCAAAAATATTTCGTATCATTGAAAGTGAAAGTAAACAAACTTTGAAAATGACAACATATATATGCACGGGAAACTTTCAATCAAAAATCACTAGACATGATAATGTAATTGTTGTTCCTGTTATGTCTTGTCTTTCATAAGTTACTACTGCGATGTTGTTTTGATTATTATTGAGAAAACCCTGCATGTTTTAAGCATCTGAAACAATTGATATATACGATAAACACTGTCAGTTGCCACCTTCGCTGAATTTCACTAGTTTACGTAATTTATATGAGCGCAACAGCCGATTTGTTGATGAGTTATTTTCGATTTCGTGAAGGGGCGAGATCGCAGTTCAACTTTTTTTATGGGAGCCACAGATTACCCCGCAGTTAACCGAATCCGCGGCATCGCGAAGCACGTTATTGCGAGGGATGACTGTATTTGGACTTTTTCTGTGTCCCAGTTACACTGATAAATTACATAGAGTTTACAGTAAAATATTTTGCATATAGGACGCATGAATTTGTGTCGTGTAAATCCCTCAGCAAGGGCATAGTCATATTCATATGTGTACTGTCAAGTTGTTGAAACTGTAAGTACAGTGATTTACTGTATGGTTAGAAAGATTTTATAATGATCGTAAGTATTTTGGAGTGTTTCTGAGTGCTGCTTGCCTGAAAACTAAATCTCAGCAGATATGGTATCTGTTTACTGTATGTTGACAAAGATTTTAAAATGATTGTAGGCGTTTCATGCCTAAAAACTAAATCTCAATGGATATGGTATCAAGTGGACAAATAGACTGCTGACATTTCTTATGCAAGTGAATGTAATGACAAGCACCTCAAAGTGTCAGTCAGTGCAGAGTTATGTCCCCTGCTTGTTTCACAAATGTGAAAAAAAATATCAGTGAGACCCTGAGATACACCCAATTAGCTGGACTGTATCCATGATTATTTGAACTGCTTACATTCACTGCACATATCTAACTGAATAAAGCATCATCATTATGTTTATGTTGCTGTGCCAGGATGTATAGTCTGCTTGTGTTGCCAGGATGGACGAAGTGCAGATAGCAACAGTATGTCGGGCCTGTCTGAAAGCACTGGCCTTCCTCCACTCTCATGGAGTCATCCATCGGGACATAAAGTCAGATTCCATACTGCTGTCATATGATGGAAAGGTCAGTTCTGATTGATGAACTCAGCATTATTAATCATGTTTGCATTGATTCTAAGGGTAACATTGTTCATTTGTCATGCATTTTGAAATTAATACTCAATTCCTGATCAACTAAATCTCACAGAATACATCTTTTGCTGTCCATATGATGCAGGATGTCCATCTATCCTTCTATCCATCTATCTGACGGTCCATATATCCATATTGCTTGCAACATCATTAAACAGGCACAGTGGGATAAGAGTGAAGTATGCCTAAACCTGACAATTTGCCTCAAATTTCAGGTGAAACTGTCAGATTTTGGTTTTTGTGCTCAAGTTACGATGGAGCTTCAGAAGAGAAAGTCACTGGTAGGAACCCCGTACTGGATGGCACCAGAAGTAATATCCCGCCTTCCGTATGGCCCAGAGGTAAGGCATATTGTGGACATGTATATTGACATATGTGAGTTTGCTCAGGTCAAAACAGCCATTTGCGACTCAAACAACATCAAGAAATCACTGTAGGATTTGTGGCATTAAGTTTTGTCAGAGGTATTCCATATCAATTTCTACTACTGCGAAATAGTATGGTGTTAAATAATTTCAGTCTTTGTGCATTTTGTTTCATTTCGTATGAGCTCCATCATACTTCTATATTTTTCTTATCTATCTACTTACCTGAGATCTAGAGAAATTGCTGCTGACTTTAAAAGTTCCTATGCTCAGCAGTACTTAAAAGAAAGTTGTTTAAATTATTTACTTACTTATGCCTGACAGAAAATGCTCTTTCTCTTTAAAGTTCATATGTTTAATATGACAAGACCTGTCTTTTCAAGCGTTGAAACACATTTTGTATTCGGCAGATGTATTGAGCACATATTAGCCCTGGGCCTACATTTTCAAACCTCTCTGAGCCCGGAGATAGTTGTAAGTGACATACATTAATATTAACTTATGACTATCGAAAATCTAGGCCTGGTGTGTAAGCTTACTGTTAGTTGCTTCCCTTAGACATGCCAGAATCCAGTGATTCCTGGTCATTCACTCCCTGATGTG
Source organism: Haliotis asinina (assembly GCF_037392515.1). Lineage (NCBI taxonomy): Eukaryota > Metazoa > Mollusca > Gastropoda > Lepetellida > Haliotidae > Haliotis > Haliotis asinina. Next base: position 15,601,717 of record NC_090287.1, read on the forward strand.
TTGTGTAATTGTGTAGGTGGACATCTGGTCTATGGGCATCATGGTTATTGAGATGATAGATGGAGAACCACCTTTCTTCAATGAACCCCCACTGCAGGCCATGAGGCGCATCAGAGATATGCCTCCCCCGAAACTGAAGAACACACACAAGGTGAGACAACACAGTGACACTTTTCTTGCTTGTGCACTGCCCTAATTGAGTAAACTTTTAAATACCTGGTCTGTGTATTTTAATGTGTGGTTACACAGTCACTTCCTTGGCAAGTTGTCTACTAAGAAGCTCAATTCTTTGAATGTCATTTACAAAGAATCTGTGTTGTTGCTGATTATTTCAATATTTTTACCGACGTCAGTTATGAGTTAAGATCCATCTTTTTTCCTTGTGCTTGGGGTGTTGTTTTGTTAATGTGTGAAGCCTATGTCAAGTGTCCCTTGTTGTGGTATAGCGGTGATATTGCTTGAATATTGATAAAAGCGTCTAGAAAGCAGGCTCATTTCCTCACTTCATCATTTCTTTTTTCTTAGTAGTTGTATATGGCCAACATAAAAAAATTGTTCAAACTGATGTCTTTTGAAGTGTCATTTCTGAACCATGTTTATGACAAGAACCAACTGAAATAAGAACTTGGTGGGGTCAATCTCAGGCTTCTCTGATTGCAAATCCTGCCCCTCCTGATAGCATGGATAGGTGCTCTTGCTTTTGTTTACAGGTTTCCCTGGTCCATGGGAGTAGTAGAATTGCGGTTAGAGTATTTTTTGTTCTGTGAAAGGCCTATGCTTGATTCCCTATGTTGTTATATCATGTCAATCCCATGTCTGCTGTTCTCACTGTGATATTGCTTCACTGTTGCTAACAGCAATTGAAACAGCATACTTTCATACTCTTGCTTCTTACTCAAGGGGCGATGGGGTAGCCTAGTGGTTAAAGTGTTCGCTTGTTACGCTGAAGACACAGGTTCGATTCCCCACATGGGTACAACCCCACCATGATATTACTCGAATATTGCTTAAAGCAGTGTAAAACATTACTCACTCCTTCACTCACTTCATGTCCAAATGTAATTATCACTCCCAGACCACCATAATAAAAACAGAAATTTGTGGCATTAAACAACATTCAGTCAGGACATCAGTCAATAAAAGTTTCAATCATCTTGCCAGGTTTCTCCAAGACTTCAAGGTTTCCTGGACAAGATGTTGGTGCGTGACCCGACCCAGCGTGCCACCGCCGCCGAACTGATGCAGCATCCCTTCTTACGTGAGGCTGGCCCTCCATCATGTCTGATGCCCTTGTTGAGGAGTTTAAGGAATAGCCCGTGCTGAAGTTCCTGTGATTAAAGCTCCTTACACCATCCACCAGATATCTTAATCCTGTGTTCGTGGCAGGTTGTGCCTAACCCTGTTGTGAGTTTAGGCTTGACATAGCAGCTTCCAGATACCCCCATTCTGTAAATACACCCATATATACCAGCTTACAGACTTATGGTGTAACACTTTTGTAGTAAGTGAATTGGATGGGATGTGTGTTTCTAACAAATATCAGCATGCTAAGAAATTGAAGCTTCGGGCTGTGTTTGACATGTATTGTGTAAGCTTGCAAGGTGTATTGGAAGAAGATATGTTGAAGAAAGCTGTGTTACAGAAGAATACAGAACAAAGCTCAGATTCACATAGGTTCCACAACTATGGGCATGAACAGTGCTCAGTGTGGACTAAAAGTATTATTTGGATGTGTTTTTAGAGAACTGCAAATGTTCATGTTATCGTTATCATTTGTCACCAAGATTATGAAGTCAAGACCAGATTATAGAACCCTAAGTGCTGACAGTCAAGTGATGAGGGAACAAAGCAGCTGTTCATATGTTCATGTATAACGACTTGGTCGACTCCTGCAGTCCTTGAACAGTGTTAAACGTTTGTACTCTCACAGACCAAGTACAGTGTTTCCATCTGTACTTTCACAGACAGGGAACAGTGCGTTACATTTGTACGCTTGCTGTCCATGTAAAGTGATGAACATGTTTTACAATGCTTCCCTAATGTCAAGAAGTGGCATTTGCAGTTCTACAGTATAGGCATGAAAGGCACGGTCCATTTTGTAACCCATATATTTAAAGCTGATTGGGTAACTAACTTGCTGGAAGACTGACAGGAGCCCTGGCTATTAGAAAGGTACATGAGTAAAAGCAAGTGATGCAGGAAGAGGGATGTGTATCGTATATAGTTATCTACTTAATTATATCACCATGTGCTCAGTCGATTAATTTCTATTGCGTCGATCGCAATAACGTAGGCTCAGTTATATGTACACAAATGCATATCAGGTTATGGAATTAATACATTATCATTAATACCTCAATTTAATGTTTCACGTTTTCTACATTTCTACACACCTAATGAGGTATGGAATATGCAACAAAGTTCTGTGGACTATCACTACAGAGTGATTTCACAGAGTGTGCCTTTAAATACATGACACATTGCTATGAAAGTAGAGTAAGATAATACTTGTTTTATATTCATCAGATTTGTTGGTCTTCATAACCTGCTGCACTATTCCATCCAAGTAATTTTCACCTTCGTATATACACTGCAATCCGCCCAAGAAAAAGACCATGATTTGTGTACATGTTTTACAAATACCTAATGCATCAGTAACATTGTTAATGTTAATTGACAATTATAGCTTGTCCCTTTTTGATCATGGACATTTTTGTTATTGAAATGTCTAAATAACAGTATGGCTGTAATATTGCGATGTGAAATATGAGTCGCACTCGCCAAATGCCCAATCCATAAAGTGATGTTATATTCTCTGGGACAGTCGTTACTTCCAAGTTTAGAGATACAACTGCCGTAGGGTTAATCACTTTCTGGAACAGAACCCTCACCAGTAATGAACGAGGCCATTTCAACCATGAGATGTTAACCCTTAGAGTTGTAGCCCTGGGATTATCAAATATCTTATTAAATTGGAACAGGGTCAACATTATTCATTTCAAAAGAATACCACCGTCACTTTGAATAATAAAAGTGACAAAATTCATGTATGTGTCATATAACATGTCCATTGATACCCTGACGTATTGGCAGTTTGTGTCTACAGAAACTAGACTTCCGTTTACAGGATGAGAAACATGGTTCACTTGTGAGAACAGTCTGACAATCACAACCAAGTATGCAAGTATGGCATACTCAACATAACCAAATCATGGTCCTTGATGTTGCCTTGGTTTTATACAGCGGTGTTATTTGACAACATCCTGCACAACTTATGCAAACCAGTCCAGTTTTCAATGAATATTTTGATAGACATGACCAATTTAAGGAAATATCATTTATCAAAAAACAGGGGAATGTTGAGATTCCGGAGGAGACATGACATGAAAAGAATGAGAAGGTGACTACATTTATGGTAACTGATTGGGTTGGGAAATAAAAGTTAACATATATTTTTTCAAATATTTTTTTTACATTTTTGAACATTATTAGGGACTGGCCATTTATTTTTTGGGAGGGAGTTCATGACAAATATATGACAGTTTGTTTGGGGGAGAACCGTAGAAAATTGATATATACTGGACAAAATAGGTTAAGGATATTGATATTGTTGTGATTGATATTTTATCAGTGTGTCATTGAGTAGAAGATCATTATTCATAATTTCGAAATTTACATATATCCCTAAATATGTTTGTCTAGTATATATGTTGAGGTTGGGGGTCAACAAAATATGATACAGTGCTAAAACCAATCCTACCAGCTTCACCTGTTAATAGATGACCAGTCCCCTTAGCATTACATGTACAAATAAGTGTGTGAAAGTATCTTGCTAGTTCTGTCTTGATGTGTGACTTGTAGCCAGTGACCTCTGCTGTATTAGTAATGACATTCTGCACCTAATCATTCCATCAGGTTTTTTGGAAATGTTCCCTCACAACACCCTTTATACTCCTTGTCTTGTGTGCATGCTTGAACAAAATTCATTTTATGGAAACTCTGTCATTTAACTCTTGGATTTAATCCTAATTTGTCATCAGGTGATTGTTGTGTAATGCATTATATACCATTCAAAAAAGGTAGGGGATATCCTGGGTATTCAATTTTGCGAGCATATCACTAGCCAATGCCAAGGCCAGTGCATATGGGATATGTAATATTTATCCATACTGATGAAACATAACCAAAGGAGTGGAATAAATTATCTCATCTTTCCTCAGTTTTGTAAATCCAATTTTCCCTATTTTTTTTAATGGTATATTTACAGATATTCTTACTCTTTGTCCAACAATTTAAGTGTATATAGAATCTCCTGAATTTATTTCTTGATATTATTTTATGCTATAATCTTTGTGGATCAAAATACTCCTGTAGCCCAGACTTGTAACCTACCACAGTGTTAACCAAAGTTATTTTCTTAACTTCACAAACATAAAATGTATCGTATATGTGAATTGAGTTCACGTGAGGTTCAAATGAATAATATGTGAACTGTGTGTATTGTGTTTTCAGGTCTAAAAAGTACTATCTCTGGTGGTGTGGGAAAAATATGGTTTCTGTAGAAACTGAATACAACGTAGATATATTTCCAAGACATTCCTGTAATACATTCTGTGGTAAGATGTAATATTTCTGTGTCAATATTGAATGATAATTGGATCTAAATGCTGGGTTATTTGAAATTATTTAAAGATATTGGGTTCTACCAATTATGTGCTTGTCAAATCTCAATTTTCAGATTGTTTAGGTTTCAGATGGCTTTGAGACTCTTTTGTACTAAATGAAAGTTAAAAGATACTGGCAACATTGTATTATTGAGCTGTATAGATCATGTCTGCTTTCTTAATGTTGAATACTGGAATAATGAATGAAGTGACACTCCAAATACAGACAAGCCGATGGCTGTTACCAAAGATAGCCCTGTTTGAACTGAATTCTTCCATTAGTGTCAGTAATGTTTTTTTAACCGGGATTATGTTGCCTTACTTGTTCCATTGTCAGCACAATAGTATACACAACATTCTCCATCATCGGTGAATGCAGGCTGCCAAAATTCTTATGTCAGTCACAACCCAGTTTGCCCTTTAAGATGTTAAGAGACTCTTCTCCTCTGAATATCTAGCAGTTTTATAAAAGGAACTTTCATTTAAAATGGCATGTAGATTAGCTGGATATAAACAATGGTTACTTTCCATGGAACACAGTGTTGTCACTAGTTGACATACAGGTAATATCAGCAAGTTCTCCAACCAGTCAGTGATTGGTTTACATCATGGCTATGCCAGTGTGACTTGATATGTGTACATAGGCATTTATCAACTGGGATATTGGTAAGTGTGGTGTTGAATAAGAACCAATCAAAGAGAGGGTTACCTACTTAAAGGTGGGCAGGCAACATTCAAGATGGACAGGCAACATTTATGGGTCACCAGCCCGGCTGTCAGGTTGAGCTGAAAAATTATTTCCATCTCTGCCTATACTATTATTACATACATCACTTCAGTTTGTATTTAGGGCGGTGGGGTAGCCTAGTGATTAAGCGTTTGCTTGGCACACTGAAGACCCAGGTTGAGTTCCCCATGTGGGTACAATTTGTTAAGACCATTTCTGGTGTCTCCCCCCCCCCCCCCCCCCCCATGATATTGCAGGAATATTGCTAAAAGCAGTGTAAAACTAAAACTCACTCAATGTGTATTCACATGTGATGGAGGAATGTTGTGTATACAGAACCTTAAAGGTTTGGCAGTGTGTCTGTCCAGGCCATTTTATTTTGATTTATATAATACCAGTAATCACCTGCAGCTAATATGGAGAGACGAATGCAGTCGTGATTTTGTTTCTTTGAACCTTCACAAAGCATTACAATAACAGGAAGTATTGTGTAACTTCTTTGTACACAAGTAACATTCACATTGTATGTAATTGCTTGAGACCATTGTTCTTTGTATGTGCTATAGAACTGTATGCCACTTTATACTGTTATTGCATTTTTTGCCTCATCTGACTGATACAATGCTGTAGATAGTATATATAATCATACCGGTATCCTAAATTTGGAATGAATAGCAGTTCTTTGAGTATACATATATATTTTTACTGGACAAATGTGCTATTTCTAACCTGACCATTTTGTAAACTAGTTTTGTACAGCTGTAGAATAGTGTGTTTTTAATGATCATTTCGCATTCTAACCTAGTAACCATGGTAACTGCAGGTTTGGGATCATCAGATTTCTCAGATCATCAGTTATAAAGTAAAGGGAAGTCATGATTTTTGTCCTAATCACATTGTACATTGCCATCTCATTCATACAAGAGCTTGATTGCACACCAGCACTTGAAAGCAGAGTAGCCTCTCTTACACACTGCAGGATTTGTAGATTGTACTCGGATTTACTTGGTTGTCATGCTCATGGTGTCCATTGAAGCAGTAACATTTTTGACAATATGGAATTTGATTCCCATAATCACCTAACCATCCTTTGTCAACACATACCATGCCTTTTTATCTGGATTACACCAAGGGGTAAACATCTGCAGCCTTTGTTGGTTTGGATCTCAATCCACATGAAGCTGACACATTGAGTGAAATACCATGCAAAGCAGTAACTCATACTCCTGTTGTTATCTCCACATGGTGTGTGCTGCACATACTCGACAGTCGCTAAGTGGCAGTGACATTGCCATAGTGATGTTAACTTCTACTGCACTTACCTGTGTAAGGTAAACCATTATTTCACCCATCCAACAGCCTGAAGGAAGATGCTGCTTCTCACTGGTTCACTTGTCACCCATCTGTTGCCTCAGTTTGGTCAGTGTGCATTGCTGCTTTGTTTGTGGAAGCTGTGATGATTTATTTTCATGATGTCAATGAATGTTTTAGTCTCATTAAAATTAAATCATGGTACCACTCCACAAAGATCTGCGGACATCCAATTATCGATCATGTCAGAATGACCCATGTCTTATCGATGACCAACATTATGCGACAGTAGACAAAACAGCAGGACAAAATTTCTTCTATTTTCATGTGTATGACATTGAAGTTATGGAACTACAATAATTGTATGATATTCAAAGACCCATTCATATTGGCCGTAAGCATTGTTCAGAATACCTTGTGTTAAACTTTTCCAGATTTTATGGTTATAGAGCCGGTTTGTACAGACTTTCTTTACCTGTCTGCTCAGCAAAGCCTGGATTGATTGTACTGACATGACCTGTGATGGAATGCTCTCAGATCTTTCTTTTGAGGTTGCTGAACAAAAATCTGATTTTAATGAGGTTGCAAAGTGGTTTAGTTTTCAACATCATCAATTATGTACATATATTTCAAGGAAATATAATGGCTGTTAGAATCAAAAAGTAAAGGTTACAGGACTTCATTCTGATTTTATATCTTGATATTAACATATCAAGAACACACATTGGTAGTGATGGTATAGGTTTCACATGCCCAATATAGTTTCAATTGTGCCATGCTTAGGTTGTGTGACAGATAGTCAAAACATTTTAAGCAAATCTTGATATAGCAACCCTCTAGGTAGGTAGATGGATTAGACAGTGAATGCTTTTGTTAATGCAGCAAATAACTTATTTTCTAACTGTACAGAACAGTTCAAGCGACTCATTTTGGTCTGATCATTGTGGCTAGATTATTTAGTTTTAGACAGCTGTTTCTATTTGAACCAATTTAAAATTATACCTACTGTATTATAATAAGTTTTGAATTAATTTTATATTTCATACATATCATTGCTCTGATGCTGCCTTTTTGTAATTATCGTCATGTTGTTGCCTCATTATTATGAATAATCATTTTTGTTCTATATTTGATCATTTAGAAAAAATGATAGCTGTTTTAGTGAAGATGGATACTTTTTACTTTGAAGCCAGTGAACATATTATTGTAATTATGTATATAGACAAGTATTGCTCATTCTGTAGAAATAAGGTATTTTGAGAATTTATTTTTTCAAACAAGTATGGGCATATTATTAGGGTTAAATCACGTATTCAAATTATAGCAGTTTATTTTTTGTCACTTAAGTTATGTATATTATTACTTACTAGGTCATGGGTGGGTGTTGCCTCTATTTTTTATACATGCCCTTTATTTTAAAGTTCTCCTGTATGCATATTTTGATTACTTTTATTAGGCGAATTAATGTATTGTATCCCATAGCTTTTGAACATTCACAAGTATACTTCACTTTCTTGATTGAATGTATTCTTGCCATTATGTATTTTCAGAGTTATCTCCCTTTGATAGGATTTTCCTACTACCAATATGGGTTACAGAAATATTGATGATCAGATTCCATAATGCTTTAACTGGAAGTAGTTGTGATATAATTGTAATTTGGTTGTGCTGCTACTATTTGTATGAACACATTTACTGTGCTTGTTCGTGGACTTTTGTTGTGATAGATATCTCATTTTGAAAGGGATTTTACTGAACTGTTTTATTTTTATCACAATGTGTAAGCTTGTGAGTTCATCAAAGAAAGTATGTCTTTTTATATGTACATGCATGGGATTCTAATGTGGGTTCTTGAACATCCTAGAAAATGTAGCAGCTGGAGCGTTAAACCCGTTTTCACTGTCTGTATACATTCACAAAACGCCTTTCTCGTGTAATATACTAGCTGTATGTTCATAAAAAGGTATGTATATTTCACACAATGATTTTATTTTGTTGTGATGTTTTTCAGGTTTAAGGTAAGTAAGGTTCTGAATAACAGTATAAGAGATATAACCTTCGGTGTCATTTCCGTTTTACTGTATTATGAAAAGATGAGCACCTTCCTTGATGAAAGCTCCTGTTCTGATCAACACTTGTTTTACAGGTTGTGCTACAAGCCTGGTTGTTGCTATGTTGTACATTATTGTATAGGCACAGCTATAGCAGGCTCTTAGTTTTCAAAGTAACCTTAGATAAAGCTTAGATGAAAATAGCATCAGCTATACCCGAGCGAACTGTGAAATAGACACATTATAACACACTAATGGCAATAAAGATATTTGTATAACATTGGTTGTGTGTTTTGCTGTATTTCGTAATGGTTAAGGCTAAATAAAAAAGTGGAATGATTCTCGGGCATCGGCATGTCACTTTTAATTGGCCGCATCCAGGTCATCCATTTGTCCACTATAAGAATGAGTGTTTGTAAGAATGAGTGTGACTGAATGCAGCCTAACACTTGTTTGTTGATTGTCTCATTCACACTGGTTATTCTATGATAGACTATGTTGGCAGAGTTGCTTCCCTTAGCTAGGCCAACAAATCCCGAATGAGTCAGTGCGGGTTTGATTATGCCGCTTTTAGCAATATCACGGCGGGGTCACCAAAAATGGGCTTCACATATTGTGTTAGGAATCGAACCCGCCTCTTCCTCGTGACGAGCGAACACTGTAAGCACTTAATGCCACTTAAGGAAGCTAACCACGTGGCTACCTCACCATCCATGGTCGAATCCTGCTTCACGCAATGCTACATGCCAAGATTACACAGGAAGTAAATATGGATTATGGAGACAAACAACGTACACAAAGACAGGGTTAGGCATTAAGGTGCTCCCCGTCCACCTTCCACAGTCAGTGGTATCACGATGGGTGCACTTTTATTACTTCACGAGGTCAAGCCATCGGTGCTTGGTACTGAGAGTGCCTCTCCCCTTTCTGCGGTTGTGTGAGGCACAGGCAAACTGTAGCGGAAATGGGTTGCGTAGCTTAGAGAAAATGACCAGTCTTCGCTCTCATATCTGAAGACTTGTCATATTCTCTATGCTGCGCAACCCCATTTGCACTACAGTTTGCCTGTGTGCGAAGGCACAAGGACTTCCACGAGCATCTCATACGTGTTCAATGGGATTAATTTCTCCAAATGTGAAGTATGTTTTTTTTGTTCAGAATACCACAAGACTGATATGTTCCCATAGCCTCAAATACCATAGTATCAGTGTTCTTGTCATCATCCATCGACCCTATCGATGTCGCTGTCTGTACGGCCTTACCCGAACTAACGTTAAGTCATGGAAAACACAGCAGGGCAGAACTCTTAGTGCTTTCAAAGATGGCGGAAGGTATCCGGTAATCTGTAGTCTTACCCTCCTAGCTCAGTAAGTGAGTTAGTTTGATTTTACGCCGCTTTTAGCAATAACCTATTAACATCACGGCCGGGGACACCAGAAACGAACTTCAGTCATTGTACACATGGGGAATCGAAGTCGGGTCTTAAGCGTGACGAGCTGATGCGTTAACCACAAGTATACCCAGCAGCTCCGAAAACCAGCGATATCACCTTCTGACCAAGTCTGGATTGGTGTAACGTACCATCTTTACGACCGCCTCTCAATGTTCCAGGATGTTAAAGGAATTTAATATTGAACCTGTTTGTATTAATATATCGATTCCATTCCCGAAAAACCGAAATGATCAAACAGAATGTTTTTGAAATTACAACAGTTAGAAGATGAAAGGGTGTCGTGATCAAAGCTATAGGTTTGTCCAACTGTCACCCAGCTGGCAATGTTCGGGACTTAGTTCTGCAAAGAGTGTTTTCATGTTCTCTTAACACCACTGATTTGAGAGGTATTTTTTGACGTGCAGTAAGATCACACAGTATGCTGTGAAAGAACCTCATTGTCCGCTCAGGGCGTAGGGGTAGTCAGGTGGTGTTTCCAATCTCCAACATGGTGAGTGAGTGAATATGGTTTTACGCCACTTTAGCAATATTCCAATAACATCACGGACGGGACACCTTAAATGGGCTACAAATATTGTATCCATTTGGCGAATCGAACCCGGGCCTTCGGCATGAGGAGCGAACTCTTTAACCACAATGCTACTCCACTGCTCCTCTATATTTAACAATGCTGACTCCATTTCTGATGTCCCCTGCCTGCTGAAATTTAAAGGACAGCAAAAGAAACGCAACTTTGTTTTTGGGTCAAGTTCTTAAATAGAAGGCAGAAACATGAAAGCTTAATTTTATGAGATTTCATTTTCCCGAAACTTACGTTTCTTATGCTGTTCAGTACATATTTACATTCAAACACCGGGTGTCGAAGTAGAAAGGTCCAACGTAAATACTTGGAGTTATTTAATGTTCGACAAAAATGCAGTTCCCAAGCTTTTATCGAGAGCTGGACTCATCAGTGTTTGACTATGTATACATTGTGGACATACGTTTCCAATACTCGAGACCCGCCCATTTCTTGGTACTTATGCAGAACATTACACATTTATGTGATGAGTTATCGAACATTTAAAGGCCGTCGTCATACGACTTTTAATATTGCCGGTTTGTCTGCTGTCTAAGTTCATGTTCTAACTATAGCCAAGATACCTGTGCAGATTCTTGACTGGCCCGTTGTAACGGTACGACTACTGCTGTCAGGGTACAATGTCCAGCAATGTTGACTGCTTGAACTATTTCGTCGACACTCACAACAGCAACAGCAACAGCAACAACAACAACAACAGCAACAACAACAGCAGCAACAACAACAACAACAACCCTAAAAACTCCTCCCCCTTCTTGAAGTCAAATGTTTTCTGAAACTAAAAATGATTTTATGTTCTTACCACCTGCAACAGCTTTGCTGTGGCAATCCAGTCGATTCCCGTTGTACACATATCCACTAGTTTCGGCTTAGATAACGAGAGAACGGATGTGTGTTTCCAACACGGAACATGTTCTGTGATGGACAAACACGCATCGGCTGTAACTACCTTATGGACCGACCATCGTTTAAACCGAACGGCTAGTTTTACGACACCACGCGTATGGAAATTCAGACAAAAGGTGCACAAAGTACTCGAACGGCTTATAGTCGACGACAGCGATTACTTCAAGCCTTATATTATTGTTGGCTAGGTGTAACTGTAATATCTCGAACACCATATTTAGAATGGCACAGATCGAAAAGCAGAGTGGATTTAACTGTTTTTACTGAGTAGTTTTAGTGTATTTCATTCACTTGTAAGGAACATGTTTCCGAGAAAACATATAGGTCAATATTGCGTCATTTTTGCAGCAATGCACGATAATATCATTTCTCGTTTTGTGTCTTTATCAAATACCAAACAGCTCATCCGTTATGAGTTTTAATATATTCTTTACCGTGGTGTGGAATGAGATTACCATACAAGTATCTTCCTCCCACACTGCAATGACGGAGGTCGATATATAAATAAGTTCCTTCCTACCGAATGTTACACATGAACACAACTGAATGAAATGTTCATGTCGCCTCAAAACATATTAGAAAAGTCCACTTTGATGTTTAAATTATTTTCAAATAATTGGCATTTTTAACAATTTCAACTGAGAAATTGTCAATTTGTCGATACCAAAGCTCAAAATAGACTTGGGTTTTTTAAAACTGTGTTAAGAAAGGAATGTTTTGTTATATTTGCCATTGTGTATGCTTCGTTTCCATGCCTTTATGAAACATGTCACCCCGACTTCTTGTAGGGCGTCTGACCCGTGAAGATCCCGGACAGAACGGACCTCCAGTTTGCCACAAAATGCGACTATGCTTGTCAGAGGCGACTAACGGGATCGGGTGGTCAGGCTCGCTGACTTGGTTGGCACATGTCATTGGTTTCCAATAATTATGCTCATGACCACTGGACTTTCTGGTCCTGAATGGATTATTTACAGACCTGCGCCGTATAGCTGGAATATTACTGAGTGCGGCGTAAAACTAAACTCACTCACTTCGAGGGCGTCTAGTTGGTTTGTTTCAATCTTGGTTAGAGTCACATTGGGATGTGTCGGGATGGAGCAGTACGACAGCCTTGTGGTCAAACCAATGGCTTCTTCTGTTGAAATCCCAGATACGATTCCCGGTATGAATTAAACACTTGCAACGCGTTCCTTGTATTCCCCGTCTGCGGGTTTCATAAACCATTCTCACTTCTGCCAATTATACTCATCAAATCATTATGATATTTGATGCCTGGGTCGATTCTTCCACTGTCGGTGACAACACGATACCCATGCCATCGGAGAACCGTTTGTCTGCACCAGGATTCGAACTTAGACTTTTGCGTCAGCAACATAATTTGACGGTAGATGTTGTCTCCCTTTTTTGTCCTTGACCTTTTCGATAGCAATGACCAGGTACGTGATACGTATTGTCAACAGTTTATTTTTCAAATTACCACAGCAGCTTTGTTGAGACATTTCCATATAGAGAGTGACAAATAAAGAAAACAAATCCATTGCGAATAGATCTCGCTTAAAGCATACACATATTGACATATTTCACCATTCCTATTCTGAACATTTCGTGGTATTTTGGGTCAGTACGGAAGGTCACGAAAGATAATGAGTTTCTGAGTTTCATTCGTACCTACTCCTACAAGAAGTCGCTATCCGGTTCGCCGGAATGACACTAGTAAACTACTCGCAACTACGTTCGCAACTACTCGCCTCTTTCCGTGACCTACAAGAACATTCATAACTACTCGCCTCTTTCCGTGACCTACGGCTTGCCGGAATGACACGAGTAGTTAATTACGAATGCTACAAGAAGTAGCCATCCAAGTTGCCGGAATGACACGAGTAGTTAAGAATGGCTCAGTTTCAGTGACAGAAAGGGTAACTATGAGAAAAAGCGTACTCCAGACGACTGAAGATGTCAACCAATGCAAAAGAGATCGTACTGACATTATTGGGTTACAAAGAGAACGCCGACGTACACACAATGCAGCAGTTGTTTGTCTCGTGTTTCAAATGTGAAAACAACGAATCCATTTGCATCATTGTTCTGATTTCAAAGACCTTTTAAGTTTCACTTTATCACTGCCCATCTATAAAACTAAACTGAACAAAGCAACCAGAAACACTATTGTAGTAGATGCCTTATTTTTTATGTATTCATTGCTTTTAAAAAACAATTCGATCTTGATACTCACGATGAGTAGTCAGACATATATAGCATGAAAGCCGAGTCATGTACGTTGTATACGCCCACAAACTATGATAAATTCAGGTAGGAAATATGCTTCTTACCATCCAGTTAAAGCCCATAATGGGTAGCAAACTTAACCCCACCCCACCCAATCGCATTCTGGTCAAATCGCATTGTGGCATCTCAGATTTCTGGGACTCGCCGAAACTCAGGGCCGAATTACTAGAGAAGTGTCAATTTCAGCGAGGTCAATTATATTTTTAATTTCATTCTGTAACATTTTAAAAAGCCCCTCTATTTGCATGAAACAAACTCTTCATGCATTGAGAAAGTCATCGTCTCTTGAATGAACAACCTTAATCCCCGGAACATGTCACACGACTTAGTGACCTTGACTTCCGATTCCCCTCGAGGCGGCAGGAATCGCCTCACTAACTAACAATTACCTCCAGCTTATGGATCGAATTCTCAAATCGTCAGTCCTGCTTTGGAAACTAATATATCCACCCACAGACAGTAACCAAAACGTCACGTTCCATTATCAATTTAGCTGCAGTCTTGTCAGTATTGGTAAGGGACCTACTGTCGGATTTCAATCATCGTTGATCTTTCCGACAGCCTGATTATCACATGCAGAGCCAACATGACATCCGTACGTCAAAATCCTATATTATATGACATCTCGGGGACTGTGCCCAGATAACAACATTGTCTCAATACCTCGTTATCTCACTGACGGGGGCAGCCTGCGTTTAAATTGATTTCATGAATTTACTGTAGACGGTGAATTTGTGCGTTGTGCTCTCTATGGGTTGTCTTAATATTATATATTAGTGACAGATTTGATGTGCGCATTGTCCGAAAGCATAATGTACAATAGGGAATCTGAGGGAGACTAGTAATTCTGTGCGTTGGTTATAGGGATTGTGAAAAGATGTAGACTCTTGATTTCCTTGAAGCCTTTTAATGCTACTGCATTTTCGCTGTTTTTAAATTGTGTTGTAGCTTGTATCATAACTCGGAATTTTAACTGGCGTGTAATGAAGTGGTGCGGTAACAGGTGCGGTAACAGGTGCGGTAACATGGTTTTACAGTTTTGTGTTTATAAAATGTATCGTATCTTGTATTATAACCCGGTACTAGCTTAATATAAAATAGTCTTATAACTTCGTGTTGTAATTTGTAGGTAACTAGCCTATCGCATAACGGTACTTTAACCTGCAATTCGGTGTTATCAGTTGTACAAGACCCAGTTTTATAACTTTTCTTGTACTTTTGTAGCTTTCTGGTACCCTCGCTTGTTTCCATAACCATTCATCAAAAAAGTAGTATTTCCTCGGTTGGCATGTGAAAAAACCACAATCACAATGTTGGATTTTATTTAAAATCCATGTAACATCTAACCTCCATTTTACCTTACAAAATGGATCCACTACAAACATCGACTTTCCCGTCAGTTCGACAACGAGGTGATTATAACAATCCAATTCCCTCGCGTGACACGTTGCAAGGTCCGACCTGTGGCAGGCCTTTCATGCAACTGATAATCTCTCCTCTGTGACCCTCTTTACTGACAGAACATAGGGCTTCCGGATATTGTACTGTTAGGTCGATAGAAGATCCTCTCAAACTTAGGCAACTTATACTGTCGTCGGTCAAATATGGCGTCGTTTAGTGCCAGTGCTGTTTTCTACATATTGTTAGTCCATAAAGTACTCCCACCCTAACTTTACACATGTGTGTGTGCGTGTATGTGTCTGTGTGAGTATCAAAACTTGATCGTCTTGTCCTTTATTGATCTTTCACTCTGCACGTGGATTGGAATACAATATTCCTTCACATCCGCGTCACAGAAACAAAACTGTTCCTGGGCCACCTTTCACAAAGCACTAAGGTGATCGTAATTCACTAAGGTACCTTAGTGCAATGTTAAAGAATGGGAGTTAAGGTTAGCCTTAGTATAAAGGTTAATTCGTGTAATTCGTCCCCGAACACACAGTTGACTACTGCTTTTTTAACAAAGTACGATAAGCATTGTTGATATCTCAGACTGTCACTTTTCAGAACACGCAGTTTGCCCATTCTTGATTTTGTTAAAGCTAATCACCACTGCACATTATTCATAGGGAAATGATGAGGAGACAGCGGGCTGATCTGTTAATATATATTCAGAAGAGGAGAATCTGGTTATTGACTTTCAGAAAGGGCAAAATGCTCTTAAAACTCCTTGGAACAATGTCCATACTAGCAATTTGAACATGGGAACGGACACATTTCTCAGCAAAATACATACAATAAGACACCTTAAGCTGCAAGGAGAAAATCATCATCATCATCATCATCATCATCATCATCATCATCATCTTACGTGGTTACAAGATCAGCTACGGATGATATCTGATTACCAGTAGTATGTTGTACTGCATTACAGGTATCCGTATGATCTGAAACGCTCTATAACAATAACTTGACCATTGCAACCACTTTGCCTCAGTTTGAATGAGACACAATAGCCAAGTTCTAGCGTGACTATACACCTACATAACGGTATCACTCTAATTAACTCTACAACTCTACAGTCATGTAATATACTACATTAATAATCTCCCAGCATGCACTAATCACAACCACAGACATCCAAGGAATGGGAGGTGAACACGGTTTCATGGAAACATAATTTTGGTTTGTTCAAGTATCACCAGAGCACCTCCGACTGCTTATTTAAGCAATTCTGGTGACGTCATTAGACCCCTACCGATCTCTCTCCGGCCTTGGATATGCCAGTTAAGATGGTACTTAATCAATCGTCCTTATGAGCGACGTTTTGCAAAACCGCACATTTCAACCATAGGGTCAAAGTAAACCGAGATGCTGACATTCGATGGTGAATATTGTGTACATCACTGTATGGTAGTGATGAATCTCATTGTGGAGGCATACTTTCCAAATACATCGGTTGCATCAAGTCTTTCTTTTTGTCAAGTTGAGCTCCCCGTTTTCATAATACTGTTTGCATTCTTTTTTCAGTTTACATAATAAAATTGTTTACATATGTCATTTGAGGAACTTGATGTGACAAGAAGTATTACATTGTACCAGTGAAAAATCATAGTAAACTTTCAGTCCGAATTCTTATGAAACTATATCACATAATATCACATATTCTGGTTATAAGCAAGCTTTTCTCCCCATACTCATACTGGTTTAACAGAAGTTGTTTCGTAATCCAGAACGCCTTGGTTTGGTTATAAAGTTGGTTTACACTTGACGTGGCATTAATCCATTGGTTTGTATGAAGACTGGTCGTGGTATCTGTTCACTTTGCGACTGATGGCGTATCCAATGACAACCATTATGCAGATGGCTCCTAGGCAACAGGCAACAATAACGGGGACAAGGTAGGCTCCTTTCTTGTCCAACACTATCTCCACATCCTCGTCACACACTCTTGCTGGAAACAGTAAAAATATGAACTGAAAAATCAACGTTCCAGCCAATCAAATTATTGCGTTTGTAAGTTTAGCAAGATTACAGAAACATCACGACGGGGGACACCAGAAATCGGCTTCACAAACTGTACCCATGGGGTAATCGAACCCAGGTCTTCGGCCTGACGACCGAACGCTTTCACCACTATGCCAACCCAACGCCCCCTCCCCCCTCCCCCCCCCCCCCCCCGATCAAACAAATCAAAGCATGCAGAAGGTTTAATAGTGTCATTTTATGTTCGGGACGCTATGTCAAACAATAAGACAAATATCCTGTAGTTTTGCTAGTGTATCGCTCAACGCCGTGTTATTTTCAACAGTCAAAATCTCCTGCTCTGATTAGTTAATTACTTTTAGACACACATGGCTTATGAAGTCTTGAATAGTTGTATAACTGCACTGAATGACTGATGTATTTCTTAGATTGATTGAATTATTTCTATGATTGATCATTACCCAGAATGTTTTATTCTTTACAGTACGTGACAATAACCAGATGGATTGTATCATT